>NC_140997.1:223828502-224578502 GCF_052327205.1 Somniosus microcephalus
TGGTGTCATATTTGACCCTGAAATTAGTTTCCGACCACATATCCGCAGCATAACAAAGACCGCCTATATCCACCTCCATAACATCGCCCGTCTTCGCCCTTGCTTCAGCTCATCCGCTGCTGAAACCCTCATCCATGCCTTTGTTACCTCTAGACATGACTATTCCAATGCACTCCCGGCTGGCCTCCCACATTCCACCCTACGTAAACTTAAGGTCATCCAAAACTCTGCTGCCCGTGTCCTAACTTGCACCAATTCCCATTCACCCATCACCCCTGTGCTCGCTGACCTACATTGGCTCCCGGTTAAGCAACTTCTTGATTTTAAAATTCTCATCCTCGTTTTCAAATCCCTTCTTGGCCTCGCCCCTCCCTATCTCTGTAATCTCCTCCAACCTCACAACTCCCCCGAGATATCTGCGCTCCTCTAATTCTGCCCACTTGAGCATCCCTGATTATAATTGCTCACCCATTGGTGGCCGTGCCTTCTGTTGCCTAAGCCCTAAGCTCTGGAATTCCCTGCCTAAACCTCTCCACCTTGCTACCTCTCTTTTCTCCTTTAAGATGCTTCTTAAAACCTACCACTCTGACCAAGCTGCCCTAATTTCTCCTTATGTGGCTCGGTGTCAATTTTTTGTCTTATAATACTCCTGTGAAGTGCCTTGGGATGTTTTACGTTAAAGGTGCTATATAAATACAAGTTGTTGTTGTTGTTGTTGCTGAGTTGTCCTGGCGGAACTCAAACTGAGCATTGGTGAGCAGGTTATTGGTGAGTAAGTGCCGCTTGACAGCACTGTCGATGACAACTTCCATCACTTTGCTGATGATTGAGAGTAGACTGATGGGGCGTTAATTGGCTGGGTTGGATTTATCCTGCTTTTTGTGGACAGGACGTACCTGGGCAGTTTTCCAAATTGTCGGATAGATGCCAGTGTTGTTGCTGTACTGGAACAGCTTGGCTAGCGGCGCGGTTAGTTCTCGAGCACAAGTCTTCAGCACGGCAGTCGTGATGTTGTCGGGGCCCATAGCCTTTGCTGTATCCAGTGCGCTCAGCCGTTTCTTGATATCACATGGAGTGAATCGAATTGGCTGAAGACTGGCTTCTGTGATGGTGGGGACCTCAGGAGGAGGCCGAGATGGATAATCCACTCGGCACTTCTGGCTGAAGATGGTTGCAAACACTTCAGCCTTGTCTTTTGCACTCATGTGCTGGGCTCCGCCATCATTGAGAATGGGGATGTTCATGGAGCCTCCTCCTCCCATTAGTTGTTTAATTGTCCACCACCATTCATGACTGGATGTGGCAGGACTGCAGAGCTTTGATCTGATCCGTTGATTGTGGGATCACTTAGCCCTGTCTATAGCATGCTGCTTCCGCTTTTTAACATGCATGTAGTCCTGTGTTGCAGCTTCCCCAGGTTGGCACCTCATTTTTAGGTACACCTGGTGCTGCTCCTGGCATGCTCTTCTACACTCCTTATTGAACCAGGGTTGACTTGATGGTAATGGTAGAGTGAGGGATATGCCAGGCCATAAGGTTATACAATGTGGTGGAATACAATTCTGCTCCTGTTGATGGCCCACAGCACCTCATGGATGCATTGTTTAAGAAGATGATGTTGCGGGGAAGGAAAAAGTGGCCATTTCTGGAGATGCACACAAGCAAGAGGTAAAGTTGCACTCTAGTAAGGGATTACAAGAGGAGGCTACAAAAAGCCATCTGCCTTATCCTTTGGTGCTAAAACCAACTAGTCCATTGTAATTGCTATATAATTATTTTCCATGCTCCATTCCTCCATTGATGAAACCGTGACTATCTAGCTTGAAGGGATAAGTGGAATCACTTTGGGGTCGAATTGGCTCCGAGATAGCATACGTAGTGATGGGAAATTGGAAACGAGTCAATCCATTCTGAGGGACATGTTGATCTCAAACCTGAGCTAGGCAAATCCAAAGTACTCCAGCACACTATTAATGATAGACTAGCCAGCCTGGCTCATTGATGGGCGATGGAGAGGTAGACAAGTCACTGGGGCTGGGACTCTTCCCACCTTTAGATAACCTTGCAAACACATGTCCAAATATGTAGGGTGGTGCTGGCCACCAAAATGGTAGCCACAATTGCCTACATAACAACATTCACTGTATTCCAGTGTAAGTTGTGAAGCGCTTACAAATGTGGTAAAACCCTATTCAAGTGCAAATCTTTTCCTTCTTTCCTTTTGTTCTTTCTCCCTTTTTTGGCAATTCAGATGAGTAGCTTCCTTGCATTTATTCACATCCTCAGGACAGCTCGAAGCACTTCTTAGCCAATGAGTTACTTTTGAAGTGTTGTTGCATAAGCCAACGTGACAGCAAGGTCCCATAAACAGCGATAAATGATCAGTTAATCTGCTTCTAGAGGTGTTGGTTGAGGAATAAGTGTTGGCCAGGACACCAGGGGAACTTCTCTATTTTCAAATAATGGTGCACAATCTTTTACGTCCATCTGAACAGGTAGACGCGACCAAACACGCGACCTCCACCACCCAGAAGGACAAGGGCAGCAGGCATATGGGAACACCACCACCTCCAAGTTCTCCTCCAAGTTCTCCTCCAAGTCACACACCATCCTGACTTGGAAATATACCACTGTTCCTTCATCATCGCTAGGTCAAATTCCTGGAACTCCCTCCCTAACAGCACTGTGGGAGTACCTTCACCACACGGACTGCAGCAATTCAAGAAGGCGGCTCACCACCACCTTCTCGAGGGCAATTAGGAATGGGCAATAATGCTGGCCTTGCCAGCGATGCCCACATCCTGTGAATGAATACATTTTAAAATAGACAGGGTCTTGGTTTAACAACTCATCCAAAACACAGCACTGTAGTACGGCTTGAACCCACAACCTTCTAGCTCAGAGGTAGGAGCGCTGCCATTGAAGCAAACAGACTCTTATCATAATAATAAGATATTATCTTTCCATTTTAAATTGAGGGTAACTTGGTCAACTAAAGGATGAGCACAATTTAATTAGCAACATAAATCTCTGCCTAATTATCTTCTGGAGGTCCATTTGCTTTGACTGTAAATAAATATCCTGCAAATATCCTTACTAGTCCAGCACAGGAAGACTTTCTTCCTGAATACAGCACACGTTGGCTACTTGCCAAGGACACTGCGGATTCATCATCCTCTGCTACTCTGAACCAAGACTGTTAGATTGGCTGCTCTCACGTGCTGCCTTGTGCATGGACTGTTGTTCTATTCCAGGCGTTTTGAGCCGGTAAATCCCCGGGTATCTGTCATTCCTGTAGGTGGCGTGCCTGCAATTTCTATCTGCGGCAATTAGCAGGTGACTGGCATGTTATTTTTAAGGCCCTTGGGAGTTTGTGACCTGCAATGTTCAGATGCTGTAGTGGCCCCACCTCATCAAACTACTACTGTATTCTGAGTAGTGAATGCACTCGGAGTCTCACTGTGGGTGGGGGGGAGGGGGCGGTCATTTGGACTTTGGGCGATGGCGTGAAACGCTCGATATTGGCTCGGCCACCCATTAAGCACCTCTCTCAATTTCCGTTTCCATTGACTCCAATCAGGAGAGGTGGCCGAGTCGATACTGAGTGCTTTATACTATCATCCAAAGTCAAAATGACCCCCAATATGTCACGAGAATTGCTGGTCGCTATCTTCAGATACAACTAGCCATCATGACAGGGGGGTTAGTTGTTAACTACAAGGGGCTCTTTCTGCTTTAAACAGTACTTATTTCATGGGCGAGAAATGTAATGTCTGACTGTTTAGATCTAGGACTCCTGTACACAAACACTGAAACGTTGGGCCATTGATAAAGACATCACCAACTGCTCGAACAATAGAAATATGTGCACTTATTTAGCACTTTATCACATTACAACATCTCAAAGGACTTTACCCAATGAATTAATTGGGTGGAGTGCCACGACCGGAGGGCGACATGCTAGCCCTTCTCATGAGCAACATGCCCACAAACAGCAATGGTCGGTTTTTGGTGGTGTCAGTTGAGGGAAGAATGTTGGCCAGAACACCAGGACAACCCCTTGCCCTTCTTTGAGTTAAAGATGCGCTATCCCACGGGATCATTAACATCGATCTGAACAGGCGTACGGCTCCGCCAGCAATGCAACACTCCTGCAGAGCTGCATCGCAGTGCCAGCCTACTTCATGCGCTGGGCCTTGGCACGGGGCATGAACCCATAGCCATGTCGGGTCGCCAACTCTGGTTGCATATATTCCTGGAGGTGTCATCACACGACCTCCTGCCTCCAACCATCTCTGCCCACACACTCTCGCCATTGGTCATCCGACATGTCCATGGTGCACCGCCTTCCGTGGCCAACTGGAAAGCGAAGAGACTCTGCATTACCTGATTGGATGAGTCTTGGCTGTTGGTTAAACAGCCTTTTGCACCCCCCTGCCCAATACTTTTATAACTGGTATTAAAAAAATGTTCAAATAGAATTTAATAAACCCACCATTTTTTTAATGCACCAATGATTTTTCTCCTGGGTTTTTGCTCGCGGCGGTGTCCTGGAGATTAGTCTGTAATTCCTGGAGACTCCAGGGCAATCCTGGAGGGTTGGTGACCCTACACTATGGGACGTTTTACTACATTAAAGGTGCTACATAAATGCAAGTTGCTTTTGTTCAGACCCGGAGACGCGAGTGCTGCAAACTAAGCCAAGCTGCGACAGAAATGAAGCATTTTTGTCTTTGTGAGGTTATTTATTGGATAGTGTGGCGGAGCCACTAAGGGACTCCAATCAATTGTATATAATTCCCTTTAATAATATGTTGGCTGCAGCCTGAGTCTGTATCTTTGTTTTCACTGTTTACATGTACAGAGCGCGATCACTTTAATAGCGCGGGCAAACGCGATGACGTCACGCCGTTCATCACGTGATCCCCCACCGGCGGGAAAAACGTGATGACGTCATGACATCAGCCACGGGACCGCCCTAGCAGTCCTCGTGGAGCCTCCGAACTGACTAGACCTATATTCGATGTTCTCCTGTAATTATCCGTTAAACTCCGTTAGTTTTCATTAAACCTCGTTTATTTGATCACCTGAGTGGACCTCAGTCTTTTGATAGGAACTAGACATTCCTACAATAGTTTATTTCTGGCCAGAACACCTGCACAGAGCAAGAACATAAGAAATAGGAAATAGGAGCAGGAGTAGGCCATTCGGCCCCTCGAGCCTGCTCCGCTCTACAAGCTGAAGGGAATTTACGATGCAGTCTGGCTAATAATTGCAGCTCTGACCAAGGCCAGAGACACGTATAGTTCAGGAAGTCTCTTGTATTCTATTCCAACACTCTCCCGGCCAGCCTCCCATCTTACACACTACATAAACTTGAGCTCATCCAAACCTCTGCCGCCCGTGTCCTGACTTGCACCAAGTCCCGTTCACCCACCACCACTGTGCTCGCTGACCTACATTGGCTCCCGGCCTGGCAACGCCTCGATTTTAAAATTCTCATCCTTGTTTTTAAAACCATCCATGGCCTCGCCCCTCCCTATCTCTGTAATCTCCTCCAGCCCCACAACGCTCCAAGATCTCTGCGCTCCTCCAATTCCGCCCTCTTGATTTTAATCACTCCACCATCGGTGGCCGGGCCTTCAGCTGCCAAGGCCCTAAGCTCTGGAATTCCCTCCCTAAACCTCTCCGCCTCTCTACCTCTCCCTCCTCTTTTAAGACTCTCCTTAAAACCTACCTCTTTGACCAAGCTTTTGGTCACCTATCCTAACATCTCCTTATGTGGCTCAGTGTCAGATTTTGTCTGATAACGCTCTTGTGAAGCACCTTGGAACGTTTTACTACATTAAAGGCACTATATAAATGTTGTTGCTATGTAGACTGTCACCTTTGCCTGCAGAGCAACAGTGGCTGCACATCAAAAGTAATTCATTGGTTGTGAAGCACTTTGGGATGTATTGAGGACCTGAAAGGCACTCTAGAAATGCAAGTTCTCTCCTTTTCTCCCCTACAATGTGTACCACATTGGAATGAGAACATCTTGCTGGAGAAGGCTTGGCCCATCAAGGTAAGGCAAGTCACCGCTGTAAAACAGATCGCCTTTTTCTCCTCCCCAGTTTTTCACCCTAGTGTCAGTATCAAGTACTCTCAGGTAATGAACAGCAAAGGGGTGTAACCCTAACACAGTGCAATGTTTTTGCCCTATCTATGACCCACACTGTTGGTCTTGCAATTTATGCCCTACCGTCTGAACTCTGGTAGCTTTGTGCCAATCCAACATAAGAGCGTACAACCCGTGGGATATGTCTGAGTCCCAAACCAACTACCCCTGTGCCTTTATGAGTGGATTAGCAATTTAACGTCAATTAGTGAAGACCTCAGTGGCTGGTAGTCTCATCCTAATGACCCTTTTGTTTTATTTATTCATTCACAGGCTGTGTGGGGCGTCGCTGGCAAGGCCAGCATTTATTGCCCATCCCTGACAGCCCTCGAGAAGGTGGTGGTGGGCCGCCTTCTTGAACTGCTGCAGTCTGTGTGGTGAAGGTGCTCCCACAGTGCTGATAGGTAGGGAGTTCCAGGATTTTCACCCAGCAACAATATATTTTCAAGTCAGGATGGTGTGTTGAAATGGTATGTTGGCCTTCATAGCGAGAGGATTCGAGTACAGGAACAAGGATGTCTTGCTGCAGTTGTACAGGGCCTTGGTGAGACCACACCTTGAGTATTGTGTGCAGTTTTGGTCGCCTTATCTGAGGAAGGATGTTCTTGCCATGGAGGGAGTGCAGCGAAGGTTCACCAGACTGATACCTGGGATGGCAGGAATGACGTATGAGGAGAGATTGGGTTGATTAGGCTTATATTCGCTAGAGTTTAGAAGAATGAGAGGGGATCTCATTGAAACTTATAAAATTCTAACAGGACTAGACAGACTAGATGCAGGAAGGATGTTCCCTATGGCGGGGGAGACCAGAACCAGGGGTCACAATCTAAGGATAAGGGGTAAGCCATTTAGGACTGAGATGAGGAGGAATTTCTTCACCCAGAGAGTGGTGAACCTGTGGAATTCTCTACCACACAAGGCAGTTGAGGCCAATTCATTAAATATATTCAAGAAGGTGTTAGATATATTTCTTAAGGCTAAAGGGATCAAGGGATATGGGGAGAAAGCAGGGACAGGGTACTGAATTTGGATGATCAGCCATGATCCCATTAAATGGCGGAATAGGCTCGAGGGGCCGAATGGCCTACTCCTGCTCCTATCTTCTATGTTTCTATGTATCTATATGTGACTTGGAGGGGAACTTGTAGGTGGTGGTGTTCCCATGTGCTTGCCGCCCTTGTCCTTCCAGATGGTAGAGCTCATGGGTTTGGGAGGTGCTGCCAAAGAAGCCTTGGCGAGTTGCTGCAGTGCATCTTGTAGATGGTACACACTGCAGCCACGGTACGTCGGTGGTGGAGGGAGTGAATGTTTAAGGTGGTGGAGGGAGTGAATGTTTAAGGTGGTGGAGGGAGTGAATGTTTAAGATGGTTGATGGGCTGCTGATCCGAGCTGGGTTTGAACCGAAGTCCCAAAGATGGAAGGACAGGGTACTAAGTCACTAGTGGCCTAGAAATTGGGTTGGGGCGCCAAAGTGGCGCAAAAGTCGCCTGAGCGCAGGATTTAGCGCAGCGATCGGAGTGATACCGATCGCCAGAAATTCAGTTTCAGTGCCCCTCGAGGGAGACGGGGCGAGGCTCGAGGCGCTCCGCGTCCCTCTTAGGGCGCTGAAACTGACTATCGCAGCACAACGTGCCGCGGCACGCTGCGGTACTGCAGGCCTTCCTCCCACTGTTAAGGGGGAGGGGCCTGCAACAGCGCGATCCCCGATCGCGAGTGCCGGCAAATGAGCCCGGCACCAAGGAGAAGTGCCGGGCTCTCGGGAAACAGCCGGCAATGCCGCGGGGGGGGGGGGCGGGTTAGGAGGCCGGGGACGGAGGTGCTGGCAGGCGGCCGCCGAAAAAGCAGCCGCCCCGCACCTCCACCTTAACTTGCGCCGCTGCCGGCACAGTAAGGCCCCGTGAACCGGGCGCGGGTAGCGAGCGGCGCAGCGCAAATGCCTAACGCCACCATTAGCGCCCCTACTGAATATCGCCGGAGATGCAGCCAGTGGCGCTACAGCCACTGACTGCCTCTTTAGGCGCTAACAGGTGGCGCTACTCACCCAATTTCTCCCCCACTGAGTCACCTAGTCCGCTCCCCACTTCCCCTCAATTCCATTAGATCTTCACAAGCAAGATTTACAGGAACACCTGCTGAGTAAATCATTTTGGCATTAAAGCCCATTAAGGCCAATATTGAATGAACTGAGTACACCTTCAGAGCACGTGCTGTGATTGTATGAACTTGGCAGCTGCTAGCAGAACAATAAGGAGACTCTGATGTATCAGACCAGCGGCTCTGGGACACTTCCTTTAAAATGGGTTAGTTCACTCAAGTTCCGTAAAGAAGTGGAAAGGACAATAGGTGTTTGTGTTACACTGGCGACAGGAGCTCTTGGGCAGACTCTGCCCTTAGCCGCATCAATTGGGGCTGACAGGCTTTCACACAATGGGTACATTGAGCTTCCACAGCGGTATCCGAGCAATGACAGGAAAGGAGCTGGCTGCTCTACTGAGGTTGAGAGCAGTGTGAAGAACAGGTCAGATTAGCACGGAATCCTCTGCATCGCTTTTAAACAGGGAAAGTCATTATCAGAACGCCTTTTAAATGGGGAATGTTATTATCAGTGACCCTTTTAAATGGGGAACCTCATTATCAGTGACCCTTTTAAATGGGGAACCCTATTATCAGTGACCCTTTTAAATGGGGAATGTTATTATCAGTGTCCCTTTTAAATGGGGAAACCTATTATCAGTGTCCCTTTTAAATGGGGAACGTTATTATCAGTGTCCCTTTTAAATGGGGAAACCTATTATCAGTGTCCCTTTTAAATGGGGAACCCTATTATCAGTGACCCTTTTAAACGGGGAACGTTATTATCAGAGACCCTTTTAAATGGGGAACCTCATAATCAGAGACCCTTTTAAATGGGGAACGTTATTATCAGAGACCCTTTTAAATGGGGAACCCTATTATCAGTGACCCTTTTAAACGGGGAACGTTATTATCAGAGACCCTTTTAAACAGGGAACCCTATTATCAGTGACCCTTTTAAATGGGGAACCCTATTATCAGTGACCCTATTAAATGGGGAACCCTATTATCAGGACCTCAGGATCCTTTTAAAATGGAGGGACTGATTATCTCTTAAAGGGAGACGTGTATCAGGGCTTTTTTTTTAAAGAGTGCCTTGCTATTAGATCCTTTTTTAATGGGGTGAACCCTTGTTTATCAGACCCTTTTTGTAACAGAGGGAACAGTGCAATCTGAACCATTTTTAAATGAAAGGATTCCTTCCCATCGTGACATATAAGTCTTTCTTTCTTTCTGCCTTTAGAGTCATGCTAACAAGCCCACACTACTCTTAAAAGAGGGATCTGATCGATTGGACACAATACCTTTAAGACATTTTTTTAAAGGGGCTGGGGGTTAAAAATAATAAAACAAGTGTAGCAGTTCTATAAAGATAACTTCCGGGTGTCCAAACAAATAACAGGGGTCACTTGAAAAGGTCACATTCTAATACACCTGGGTTTTATTTAAATGCAAGATTATAAATATACGTAAACAAAGTAAAAATTACATCTAAAGTATATATAAACTGATTAAATACAGTGTTCGTTTAACAGAGCTCCACAACACTAACTCAAAATGTTTGAAGCTGCAGACTCCCATGATCTCAAAATTTAATCTGTGTATGATTTACTGCCCTATGGAAAAATATTCTCCCGTTGAAACATCTACAAAACAGATGATTGTATCTAGGACGGAGTTCCTTTTTAAAAATGGACACAGGAATCTTGGCCTCGGCAACAACAACAACAACTTGTATTTATATAGCGCCCTTAACGGAGTAAAACATCCCAAGGCGCTTCACAGTATTATAAGACAAAAAAAATTGACACCGAGCCACATAAGGAGAAATTAGGGCAGGTTGGTCAAGGAGGTAGGTTTTAAAGAGCGTCTTAAAGGAGGAAAGAGAGGTAGCGAGGCGGAGAGGTTTAGGGAGGGAATTCCAGAGCTTAGGGTCTTGGCCACAGAAGGCACGGCCACCAATGGTTGAGCGATTATAATCAGGGGTGCTCAAGAGGGCAGAATTAGAGGAGCGCAGATATCTCGGGGGGTTGTGGGGCTGGAGGAGATTACAGAGATAGGGAGGGGCAAGGCCATGGAGGGATTTGAAAACAAGGACGAGAATTTTGAAATCGAGGTGCTGCTTAACCGCCTTGTCCGTTCCTTCATATACTTTGAGGTCTGTAAGAGGATTGGAATCTAAATGTAAAAAAAAACTGCAGAGTTAAAGGGAATGACCCGTGACAGATGTAACGATGAATACATTAAACCTGCACACAATCGCGGCTAATGCGACAGTCACTTTACTTTGTGAGCCTTTGCCTAAGACTTGTCAGCATCTTTTTTTCCCCTTCAACTTAAAGCTGGCCAGCAGCTGATACAGAGATTAAACTTGTAGATCATGGAAGCTCAGCAGCTTTGCGTCAGGTACAGGTGCGCATAAATAATAATAATAATTTTTTAAAAAGAAAATAAAACCTGCCGTCGCATTCAAGCTCCAAGCTTTGAAACAGTTTAAAAGTATGACTGGAAACACGTTTTGTAAATTGGTTGGCAAAAAGTAACATGAACCAAAAACGACCTAATCCTGTACAAAATACTTAAATGTAACTATATACATTATTTTACAAATCGCAACCGGAAACAAAACTCTGTGAAGCAATTGGCATTGATAACAAAAAGAATACCAGGGTTGCTAAGTGATGCTGTGCCCAGTGAATGCGGCCTAACCAAGGCTTTGGGGATCGATTCCAAAATGGTAGTCATGGCAATATGAGGCACCGGTCGGACATTTTTTGCTTTCTCTGTCCAGTATCTTTTCCTTGTGCTAAGATATTAACCTACAGCTGCCGCGAGCCCGCCAGTTCGGGTCACCAACTCTGGTTGGATATATTCCTGGAGGCTTCATCACATGACCTCCTGCCTCCAATCACCCCCCCACGCTCCCGCCATTGGTCGTCCAACATGTCCATCCTCGCGGCTCCCCGCCTTCCCACGCCCAATTGGAAAACGAACAGACGCTTCGTTACCCGATTAGATGATTCGTGACTCTCAGTCAAACAGCCTTTATTTTCCCACCATCTCCAATATTTTTATAACTAATAAGTGTTCAAAGAAAATGTAACAAAAAAATGTTTTATACCCCGATGATTTTTCGCCCAGGTGTTGCTCGCAGCAGTGTTCTAGAGATTAATCTTCAATTCCTGGAGCGTCCAGGCCAATCCTGGAGGGTTGCCAATGCCATCCCTACCTCCAGTACCTCAACCAAGTGGTCAATCCCTGGCCCATGACCCTCAGCAGGCCGTTCAAACCCGCACCCAATCACATCCGAGCCAATCCTGCCCACAGCCTGCCCACAATCCTGACGACACCCACCGACTTTCATTGGGTAGCAGTCGGAGGTGGCGTACCCTGGCTGGCTTCCCCCACCTTCCTCCCCCACCCCACCCCACCCCACCCCCCAGCCCAGGTGTACTGAAACCAACTGCAGTGTCCCCTACCATTGGTCCACCCGAGAACTGTTAACTCAGCACAGACCAGCGATAGATATAAGAAAAGTTATCTGGTATAAGTTAAATAGTAGGACTTAAACACGGATTAGTTAAGTAGCAACTAGATGTAGAGTAACCAAAGTTGGAGTGATTTTCAGTTATGATGTACAGTTGCTCAAAGTATCCCTTGAAATTACTTGTTAAACAATGTTTGCAGACTTGACTTCTGTTCGTCAAGCCTTCAAAACAAAGCAGAAATCCTTTTTTGTCACCCGGGTAGAGTGGTGCACAAAAAATCCTGGAATCACTTAAAAAAATAGGAAGATAGGAGCGGGAGGAGGCCATTTAGCCCCTCGAGCCTGTTCCGCCATTCAATGAGATCATGGCTGATCTGTGACCTAACTCCATATTTGCCCCCAATATCCCTGAATACCATTGGCTAACAAAAAATCTATCAATCTCAGATTTAAAATTAACAATTGGCCCGGCATCAATTGCCGTCTACGGAAGAGAGTTCCAAAATTCCACCACCCTTTGCGTGTAACAGCAACGGGGGTGAGATGTGAAAGGACCTCAAGATTTTGATTTTGGTTTGTGATATTAACCTCTGAATGCTCAATGCATTTGTACAGCATTTCTTTGCCCACTGTCTAGAAGGGGCATTAACCATGTCCAAAAATCACAAATAGCATTTCTAAGCTCAGGTTCTTTCAGGATCTATGAGCTAAGGTGGACCAAATGACATTTCTCACCCAGAACCCATCTAGTGATGAAGAGACAGTGAGGCTTCCAAGGCTTGTCTGACATGGATTTGTACAAGTTTCCCTGACATTTTTAATCGTGTGTAGATATGATACCGACAGGAAAAATCTTCTTAATTCTGTCGCTCAGAAGCAGGCATTCATTCAGGGATGACAGAAAGTTTACTTCAAGCATCCTTTAAAAAGCAGATATACAGGTGACATCTCACAGCCTGTTGAGATCATTTTGGGAAGTAACCACATACTAGTGGATTGGCCACAAGTAGTTTACAGGTAACTTATGCTACACTAACTAAAAGAGTAAATGTACAATGTGTACCTCGGCCTCCAACAGACCACATTTAGCACTAATCCATTTGTTCCATAGGGTAGCCAAGTCCTTTCTAATACTCTCTGATGCTTTCATACACCATATTTCTTCTTTTAAGACTCTGATATACCACACCTCACTGTAACACTGTCCAACATATCAAACTATAACTCTCTCTGATATAGCACGGTGGCATAGTGGTTAGCACCGTTGCCTCACAGCGCCAGAGACCCGGGTTCGAATCCGGCCCCGGGCGGCTGTCTGTGTGGAGTTTGCACATTCTCCCCGTGTTTGCGCGGGTTTTCTCCGGGTGCTCCGGTTTCCTCCCACAGTCCAAAGATGTGCGGGTTAGGTTGATTGGCTATGATAAATTGACCCTTAGTGTTAGGGGGATTAAATACGTGGGGTTACAGGGATAGGGTGGGATATGTGTTGGTGTAGGTGTTCCGGGGATCGGGTGGGATATGTGTCGGTGCAGGCTCGATGGGCTGAAATGGCCTCTATCTGCACTGTGGGGTTTCTGTGATTCTGTGATACCGCTCCTCACTCTAACACTCTGATATACCACACCTCACTGTAACACTCTCTGATATACCCCACACCTCACTGTAACACTGTCCAACATATCAAACTACGTATAACTCTCTCTGATATACCACTCCTCACTGTAACTCTCTCTGATATACCACTCCTCACTGTAACACTCTCTGATATACCCCACACCTCGCTGTAACACTCTCTGATACCCCACACCTCGCTGTAACACTCTCTGTGGGCAAGGCTGCCTGCCGATAGCACAGTCAGAAGATCCCTCCTGTGGTACAGTTATACAATGAGAAATGGCTAAAACCTTCTTGTCGTATGGAAAAATAACTCAGGCCTCGGCTGAAGGTGAGATTTCAAGTGGCTCAGATTGTATTGAGCTGCGAAATGTGATCTTGTCTTCTCCATTGCTGTTTTCAATCTTGGCGGTGTTCTGCAGGAAGGTTCTTTGCCCTTCCCCTGAGCAACCCAAAAAATATCAAGATTATAATGGCTACTCGGGGGTGATTGCAGGCGGGCGATAGAGCGGTTCAAATAACGTCGCCAGATTTCTTTTGCTTCAGTTTTTCTTCACGGGATGTGGGCGATGCTGGCAAGGTCTGCTGTGCTGCCCATTCCAAGGGCATTAAGAATCAACCATATAGTCGTGGCTGGAGTCATGTGTAGGCCACACCAGGTAGGGGTGGCAGGTTCCCTTCCCTGAAAGGTGTTAGTGAACCAGTTGGGTTTTTAAACAATTCAGCAGCTTCAGAGATTGCAGGCTCAAAATAACACCCTGATACCTATTTATTTAATGTATAGAATCATAGAATGATACTGCCATCTTCTATGTATCGATAGATATATTCCTTAAGGCTAAAGGGATCATGGGATATGGGGAGAAGGCAGGGACAGGGTACTGAATTTGGATGATCAGCCATGATCTCATTAAATGGTGCAACAGGCTCGAGGGGCCGAATGGCCTACTCCTGCTCTATGTAGCACAGAAGGAGGCCATTCGGCCCATCGCGCCTGTGCTGCCTCTTTGAAAGAGCTCTCCAATTAGTCCCACTCCGCCCCCCCTCGCTCTTTCACCAGAGTCCTGCAATTTTTTTCCCTTCAATTATTTATGCAATTCACTTTTGAAAGTTGCTACTGAATCTGCTGCCACTACCCTTTCAGGCAGCGCATTCCAGATCATAACAACTCGCTGCGTAAACTTTGTTTTCCTCCTGTCCTCATATAAACCATTGGAATCATTGGGGTGTGGGGGGCAGCAGAGGTTAGTTCATTTGTAGTCAGTGTAACATGTAATGAGGCCTCCATTGAAGAACTGTTAACAAGTTTATCAAGTATTATTAACTACCAGGAACAATGCAGTCAGAGATTAATGGAAAATACAAAGATAAATTTACTGTGCCCAGAATAGAATCTCCTGCTGAGTTTTTTCTACAGTTCTGGCAAGTAGGTGAAGGGTTTCTGATAAATGCCAAGTCCCCTATTTACAATGTAAATCACAGCTTGTTTCTCCTTTAAGTCTGGTTTTCATTAAACAGTACCAAAAAGAACTAGACTTGGCCGATCGGGAAAATCCAGATAGCGACAAGGCATACCAGGACTTTCTAAAAACGGAACATACCAACTGGACACCCATCAGAACGCACCTATCGGAATACACCCAGCTGTACCCATGGGAATACACCCTTCGGAATACACCCCTGGGAATACACCCCTGGAAATATACCCCTGGGAATACACCCTTCGGAATACACCCCTGGGAATACACCCCTGGAAATACACCCTTCAGAATACACCCCTGGAAATACACCCTTCGGAATACACCCCTGGGAATACACCCCTGGAAATACACCCCTGGAAATACACCCTTCAGAATACACCCATGGGAATACACCCCTGGAAATACACCCCTGGAAATACACCCTTCAGAATACACCCATGGGAATACACCCATGGGAATACACCCTTCGGAATACACCCCTGGGAATACACCCCTGGGAATACACCCCTGGGAATACACCCTTTGGAATACACCCCTGGGAATACACCCCTTCGGAATACACCCCTGGGAATACACCCCTGGAAATATACCCCTGGGAATACACCCTTCGGAATACACCCCTGGGAATACACCCCTGGAAATACACCCTTCAGAATACACCCCTGGAAATACACCCTTCGGAATACACCCCTGGGAATACACCCCTGGAAATACACCCCTGGAAATACACCCTTCAGAATACACCCATGGGAATACACCCCTGGAAATACACCCTTGGAAATACACCCTTCAGAATACACCCATGGGAATACACCCATGGGAATACACCCTTCGGAATACACCCCTGGGAATACACCCCTGGGAATACACCCCTGGGAATACACCCTTTGGAATACACCCCTTCGGAATACACCCCTGGGAATACACCCTTTGGAATACACCTTTCGGAATACACCCTTTGGAATACACCTTTCGGAATACACCCCTGGGAATACACCCTTTGGAATACACCTTTCGGAATACACCCCTGGAAAGATACCCATCGGAATGCACCCTCTGAAATACACCCCTGGGAATACACCCATCCCCTGTAACAGAGGTTCACAAAACCAGGAGTCGTGGTCCGAGTCTGGTCCACAATGCCATTTCGAATGAATCAGTAAAGCCAGCCCACTCAATTTCCCCGCCAACAAACCTAACTACTAAAAATCTCAAGATACGAGAATCTCTCTCTGAGTATCAGGCCACACTTTATATATATTGGTGATTCAAACGTAGAAGCAATGATAAAGAATTGAATCTTGCTCTAGGACAGTGGGACATCCGGTTTCCCTAATACAGTATCATGCACGCTTTGATAGATGATTGCAAAGTCAGGAATATGCCACCTTCCTGGGTCAAACACACTGACGACATTATATGCTTGGCACTGTTCTGTACTGAGAACAAAGTCCTACAGACCAGAGGTTGAACAAGTCGGGCACCACTGAACTAAAGGTCTCCATTCCTTGCTCTATTTTTCCATGCTTTCTGCTCAAATATAATGGATGGGTTCCTCTGTCCCTAGACCGAACATTCGGTGATTCCGATGAGTTATTAAATAACATATATAAATAGGCAGAGTTTAATGTTATATTTCTATCTACTAAACCAACAAGGTCAATATTATACTGCAGTAAACTCAAAAAGAATATGGTTTTATAACTGATTCGGGTCTCTGTTGGACTTGGAGTTGGGGTGGGTGTTGAAGATGCGAAAGGCTTTTGGCGATCTTTGGTTCCATTTTTTTGACCAGGGTCATCCTGTCTCCCAAAATAGCGATCGATGAGGTTCACAGCCTCAATTGAGAAATGTCCATTTTTTTTTGGAAAAGTTACTTCAACTGCTCTGTGAATGCTTGGCCTGCAGTTTGGCCCTCTGGAGTTCGGTCCTTATATACACAATCCAAGCAGAGTCCAGTCGCCTCTATGTATCGGTGATGTCCCGCGGCGTCCTGTTGCGGGGCTTGCTCTTCCCCCTTTTCCCGCCTTCCGACATGAACTTCCACTTGCTCATCATCATCTTGCGCTTCTTCCGCTGCTTGTCGTTGCACCACACCCTCTCGCAGTACTCCTCCACTCGGTGCAGGTTCGAGTAGCCGATCAGCTGCATGATGTCCTTGAACCAAGGCTTCTGGCTGTGCAGCCGGCGGGGCGGAGTCACGCAGCGCCGGTTGGTCAGCTCCTCGTCGTCGCGGTTGAAGATTTCCTCCAGCTGCTCGCTCTCAATCACCTCCAGTGAGATCTTGGTCACAGTCTGAGTGAAGCCGTGCTCCATGGTTTTGCAGTAATAGGTTCCTTCGTCCATTCGGTAAATCTTCCTGAATAAGAGGCCGTGCTCAGTTTTGATGATCCTCTCGTCTGTTTTCACCTGTAAAAATGAACCAGTGATTCAAACAACAACAACAAGAACAAGCATTTATATAGCGTCTTTAATGTAGTAAAACATCCCAAGGCGCTTCGCCGGAGCGTTATCAGACAAGATTTGACACCGAGCCACATAAGGAGTTTTAGGGCAGGTGATCAAAAGCTTGGTCAAAGAGGCAGGTTTTAAGGAGCGTCTTAAAGGAGGAGGGAGAGGCGGAGAGGATTAGGGAGGGAATTCCAGAGCTTAGGGCCCAGGCAGCTGAAAGCCAATGGTGAAGCGATTAAAATCGGGGGATGTGCAAGAGGCCAGAATTAGAGGAGCGCCGAGATCCCGGAGGGTTGTAGGGCTGGAGGAGGTAGTAGAGATAGGGAGTCTTATTCTTGCTGTTTGGCAATGAACAAAAAGTTGGTTTTCACTCACAGTAAGGAGATTGATAGAGCTACTCCAGACAAGCTACTCACCAAAAAATAAGCAAGACTTGCATTTCTATAGCGCCTTTCACGTCCCAAACGCTTTACAGCCAATGAAGTACTTTTTGAAGTGTAGTCACTGCTGTGATGTAGGAAACACGGCAGCCAATTTGCGCACAGCAAGCTCCCACAAACAGCAATGTGATAAATGACCAGATAATCTGTTTTACTGATGTTGATTGAGGGATATATATTGGCCGAGACACCGGGGAGAACTCCCCTGCTCTTCACAGAATCACAGAAACCCCACAGTGCAGATAGAGGCCATTTCGGCCCATCGAGCCTGCACCGACACATATCCCACCTGATCCCCATAACCCCTACACCAACACATATCCCACCCGATCCCCGTAACCCCACGTATTTAATCCCCCTAACATTAAGGGTCAATTTATCATAGCCAATCAACCTAACCCGCACATCTTTGGACTGTGGGAGGAAACCGGAGCACCCGGAGGAAACCCATGCAAACACGGGGAGAATGTGCAAACTCCACACAGACAGTTGCCCGAGGCCGGATTCGAACCCGGGTCCCTGGCGCTGTGAGGCAACAGTGCTAACCACTATGCCACCGTGCTGCTCTTCTTCGAAATAGCGCCGTGGGATCTATTACGTCCACCCGAGAGAGCAGACGGGGCCTCGGTTTAACGTCTCATCCGAAAGACGGCACCTCTGACAGTGCAGCTCTCCCTCAGCACTGCACTGGGAGCGTCAGCCTAGATTTTTGTGCTCAAGTCTCTGGAGTGGGAACTGAACCCACAACCTTCTGACTCAAGAGCACTACGCACTGAGCCCCAGCTGACAGCTGGTCATTCAGTAATTTGTTGTCTGTGTGACCTTACTCTGTGCAAAGTAGTTTCCATGTTTCTCTACAGAAGAACAAGTGACTGAATTTAAAATAATCTATTCATTGTAAAATGCTTTGGGAAGTCCTGAGAGTGTGACGAGTTACTATAGAGATGCAAGTTCGTTCTTTCTTTCTATGATGAATGCTTCAAATATCTGAGGACAGAAGTTAAACATTAGGAGGTTGAATTTCCATCGGCGTTCTCCCGATCATCTTCCGCCGTTTCTCCGGAGTTTCCGCGGTTCTTTTGCCGAAGTTACGGCAAACGATTCGGAGTTCTCCCCGTGTTTGCGTGGGTTTTCTCCGGGTGCTCCGGTTTCCTCCCACAGTCCAAAGATGTGCAGGTTAGGTTGATTGGCTATGATAAATTGACCCTTAGTGTTAGGGGGATTAAATACGTGGGGTTACAGGGATAGGGTGGGATATGTGTTGGTGTAGGGGTTACGGGGATCTGGTGGGATATGTGTCGGTGCAGGCTCGATGGGCCGAAATGGCCTCTAGCTGCACTGTGGGGTTTCTGTGATTCTGTGAAACCCCCGCGGAAAGTCATGCCATAGGAAGTTAGCAGGACGGCTAACCAAAAGGGTAGTAAAGGGGCGGAATATGCTATCAAACGAATTTACAGCACAGAAACAGGCCATTCAGCCCAACTGGTCTGTGCCGGTGTTTATATTCCACACGAGCCTCCTCCCACCCCTCTTCGTCTCACTCTATCAGCATAACTGAAGGGGGTGGTATAAATGGTCTTGGGCGGCAGTACAAAATGGGCAATAGTGAATCAGACAGCTCATTTTACACCCCGCCCAATTTACCTTTCCATTGCCCAAGACGCATTTCACCCCCAATAGGTTCAACAGGCTATTCCAAAGGGGCTGTGAGAAAGGTCTACAAGCAGATGAAAATGCTGGGCAGGAAGAGACCAGCTGGTCCATCAACCTGCCCCAGTGAACCTCACTGCTTTTCTTATTCCTAAAAAATTCTTATATTAAATATCAAGATCATTTCACCCAATTCTCATTTTTGCATTACAATTTTTTTTTAGATGGAGGGCAAAAGTAAAGAATAGGGTGAAAAGACTAATTATATACCGTCCTTTATCCATTTAGATGATCATATTTAAATGGAGAGAAAGCACCGTCTGCAGTTGGGTAACATACAAGGGCATGGTTCCAAACCCTGCCCGGATAAGAAGACAAGAGGTCACCTTCCTTTGACGGCTGTTAATGCATCCAAGTAAAAAAGGCTGAAAAATCTCAGCCCTAGCCCCAGTCTACTTTGTGCAGATGTAGCCCCAGTCTACTTTGTGCAGATGTAGCCCCAGTCCACTTTGTGCAGACATAGCCCCAGTCCACTTTGTGCAAACGTAGCCCCAGTCCACTTTGTGCAGACATAACCCCAGTCCACTTTGTGCAAACGTAGCCCCAGTCCACTTTGTGCAAACGTAGCCCCAGTCTACTTTGTGCAGATGTAGCCCCAGTCCACTTTGTGCAGACATAGCCCCAGTCCACTTTGTGCAGACATAGCCCCAGTCCACTTTGTGCAGACATAGCCCCAGTCCACTTTGTGCAGATGTAGCCCCAGTCCACTTTGTGCAGATGTAGCCCCAGTCCACTTTGTGCAGACATAGCCCCAGTCCACTTTGTGCAGACATAGCCCCAGTCCACTTTGTGCAGATGTAGCCCCAGTCCACTTTGTGCAGATGTAGCCCCAGTCCACTTTGTGCAGATGTAGCCCCAGTCCACTTTGTGCAGATGTAGTCCCAGTCCACTTTGTGCAGATGTAGCTCCAGTCCACTTTGTGCAGATGTAGCCCCAGTCCACTTTGTGCAGACGTAGCCCCAGTCCACTTTGTGCAGATGTAGCCCCAGTCCACTTTGTGCAGACGTAGCCCCAGTCCACTTTGTGCAGACGTAGCCCCAGTCCACTTTGTGCAGACGTAGCCCCAGTCCACTTTGTGCAGACGTAGCCCCAGTCCACTTTGTGCAGACGTAGCCCCAGTCCACTTTGTGCAGACATAGCCCCAGTCCACTTTAAGCAGACATAGCCCCAGTCCACTTTGTGCAGATGTAGCCCCAGTCCACTTTGTGCAGACATAGTCCCAGTCCACTTTGTGCCCATGTAGTCCCAGTCCACTTTGGCCAATTTCAAAATACCTAATTAATCTGTAATTAAGTGATCTCAAATAGATTCACTTTGCTTACCTGTGGCTAATACTATCATAATCTCACAGAATCATCGAATAGTACAACTCTCGGCCCATCGAGTCTGCGCCGGCTCTTTCGAAGAGCAATCCAGTTAGTCCCACTGCCCCACTCTTTCCCCATATCCCTGCAATTTTTTCTGCTTCAAGTACTTATCCAATTCCCTTTTGAAGGCTACTATTGAATCTGTATCCACCGCCCTATCAGGCCGTGCATTCCAAATCCTAACCACTTGTTGCGTAAAAGAGTTTTTCCTCCTGTCGCCTCTGGTTCTTTTGCCAATCACCTTAACTCTGTGCCCTCTGGTTATCGACCCTTCAGCCATTGGAAACAGTTTCTCTTTATTTACTCTGTCTAAACCCTTCATGATTTTAATCACCTCTATCGAATCTCCTCTTAGCCTTCCCTGCTCTAAGGAGTAATCTATTCATTGTAAAATGCTTTGGGATTAGGGGGTTGATTTCACCCCTCCCTGTCTAGACTAGAATCAGTCACAAGTCTTTGAGGTACAAAGACAGTAGCTTGGAGATTACACTGTACAAACATTCACTTCAAATTCCTCTGTTATTTTCACAAAAGACGTCGACCCAAATCCATTAAGTATTCACATGATAAAATCGCTCCACAGGATCTCCAGGTTAGTGTTACAACCAAACCTGCTGCCCAGTAGCCTAGGAGATGACAGAATTAAATGGTTTCACTCACCTCATCTTTCATATCGTCCACAGCTCGCTGTATGAACCATTTGACGGTGGCCTGAAGAGATTTTGGGATACATTCTAGAAAGGTGCTGTTGTGTTCAGTCCCATAAACCACCCTCTCCTCCGCACTATCGAACTCTTCTACTGCGAGTAATTCAAAATACAGCATTTTAAAAGCTATTGTAGATTCATTTATTGGGATCATGCTCAAATCAGTGAGGACCAAATCTGGCAAAAATATTGGCGAAGTAGTTTGATTCCTTATTTGCTAATATCCATTATTAATATTAATATTTTTCTATTCAGACGAGACCTCAACCTAGTTTGTTGGGTTTATATACGTTCTTGTCAATGACAGAACCAGGAAATGGGGTCAAAGAGCAGGGATCAGGTCTGTCGTACACAAAATGCATGTTACTAGTAATAGGAATAATGAGGGTAGACCATTGCGGAATAAATGGTTTACATTGTTCTTTTTCCCTGTGTTCAGCTCCTCTAATAACCAGGAGAAATCTTTTGGGAGGTGAAAAAAGTGAAAGACTTGCATTTCTATAGCGCCTTTCGTGACCACCGGACGTCCCAAAGTGCTTTACAGCCAACGAAGTACTTTTTGAAGTGCATTCACTGTTATAATGTAGGAAACACGGCAGCCAATTTGCGCACAGCAAGCTCCCACAAACAGCAGTGTGATAATGACCAGATAATCTGTTTTTAGTGATGTTGATTGAGGGATAAATATTGGCCCCAGGACACTGGGGAGAACGCCTCAGCTCTTCTTTGAAATAGTGCCATGGGATCTTTTACATCCACCTGAGAGCGTAGACGGGGCCTTGATTGAACATCAAAAGGCAGCACCTCTGACAGTGCAGCACTCCCTCGGCACTGCACTGGAGTGTCAGCCTAGATTTATGCGCTCAAGCCTCTGGAGTGGGACTCGAACCCACAACCGGCCGATGGTGCCACCAACTGAGCCATGGCTGACACCATCGAGTGAGAGAGGGAGGAAGCCCCCCAATCCTTTAGGGTTGAAGTGCCAGGGCTGGAATTACTTGAACCTTCTGACATTGGTTTTGAAAGGTGAGTGACTGGCATAGCAACTACTAGGCTGCCATGGAAACGGCACCTCATGAGCTAATTGGCAAAGAGTAGGGATGCCAGTTTGCATAGTTGGTTCTGACCTCCAAAAAATCTTATACTCAAATGCAAACTTGGAACAGTGCCAGCAGCGTGTGAATCAAGAACCAGAAAGGGTGTGGGCACTTTGAGGGGGGACTGTTACCTCTTAAGATGTATGTTCTGGATTATCAAAATTAGACATCAAAGTACACATTTTAGATTGTGTTTAGGAGAGTGCTTTTGAGAAAAAAAACAAATGTAGTTATTTTTAGTTTTAGAGAGCTCAAAGGTAAAACTGGACAACAGTGGGCGGGGAGGCCTGGGGGTTGTGGCGGGGGGGGGGGGGCGGGGGAGGGAGGCCTGATAGGGTGGGGGCTGCGGAAGGACCCAACATGGAAGATGTTGTATATATACTTTTTTTTTCCCAGCTAAGTTTTTTCTTTCATCCAGTTCCATTCTCCCTGCTCCGTGCACCATTCCCTGATAGAAAGGGTGGGAAAATGATCTGCTCCCAGACCTTTGGCCATGCTGCTCAGCATCCAACTGCCCCGCGGGCGATTCTGTCCCTTCACAACTGTCCTTCTCCCTCTGTGAGCGAGCACCTGACAAAACAGTGCCGATCTGGAACACGCCACATGAGCCTCAAACACTGGCCCAGCTGCTTTGTGATATGAACCTTCTTTAGAAAGGGCACTGAACTCAGACCGCACAGCAGACAGTAGGAACGAGAATAAGAAAAAGAAAATCTGTATCAAGATTTTAAAATATCTCTTAATGTCTCTCAACGCCTCTTAATCGCTCCTGCTTTCTATCCTATCACTGACCTTCCCTTTTGTTCTTTCATTCCCTCCCCCTTTTCCCAGCCCCTAAACTTGCTTTCCATTTCGTCAACTCACTAATCTTCCATTCCTGGTAACTGGGTTCAAGTCTAGTCCAGACTAATGGCACGAGAGAGCCCTCTATTTGTGAAATGAATTTTGACAATCTCGACCCAGTTATTAGCGGGAATCAGCCTTCAGCACAAAACTGACCTAAACTGGCAATTTCCCTCAGGCAGGTCACAGGATGGTTTTGTGTGGGAAATGGAGATTAGCGCACTGTTGCAGTCGTGGTGTCCCCGACACTAGATTTGAGGGCAATTGCTGGGGGGGGTGGGGGCAGAATACTAGATTTTTTTTTAACTATCAAACTGTTCTACATCCGATCCTGGAGTGCTTGATCCTGACACGAGTGCCTGAAACAGGAAAAGGTTCCACTTCCCAACGCAAACATCCCAGACCTTGCTGAGCACACATGGAAAGAAAAGATTCTGAAGCTGCTGCACGACAGAATCACCTTTGAACTTAATGAGCCGAATCTTGCTGGAGAAATAACAGCGTGTTAACGACACAGGCGGTTACTAAAAAGACTTGCATTTCTATAGTGCCTTTCATGACCACCGCACGTCCCAAAGCGCTTTACAGCCAATGAAGTCCATTCAGAAGTGTAGTCACTGTTGTAATGTGGGAAACGCGGCAGCCAATTTGCGCACAGCAAGCTCCCACAAACAGCAATGTGATAATGACCAGATAATTTGTTTTAGTGATGTTGATTGAGGGATAAATATTGGCCAGGACACCGGGGATAACTCCCCATCTCTTCTTTGAAATAGTGTCAGGGGTTCTTTTACATCCACCCGAGAGAGCAGACGGGGCCTCGGTTTAACGTCTCATCCGAAAGACGGCACCTCCGACAGTGAAGCGCTCCCTCAGCACTGCACTGGAGCGTCAGCCTGGATTTTTGTGCTCGAGTTTCTGGAGTGGGACTTGAACCCACAACCTTCAGACTCAGAAAGTGAGAGTGCCACCCACTGAGCCACAATTAATGCACAAATCATCCAGCAAGTTCAGGGGGTGAAGAGACACGGCGTGAGAAGCGAATCCCCAGAACTTCCTGGTCGAGTTACGCCGCCCCCGCCGTTCACTTCGCGCACACGGCGTCTCGCCCTCAGGCTCCCCGTGATGAAGTAGTAGTTGTTGGGTTTGCACATTGATCGCCGATTAAACTGGCCGCAGAATCGTCACCCCGACGTATTTAAAGGATGCCGGCGAATTCATCTGAAAAGAAGGAGGGGAGGGAGAGTAGTGATTTTTCTTACCACTCAGACTCTGGTCCAGACACTGGTGAATGGGGTTCCCGTTCCAGATATCTTGTCTTCGGAAACGTCTGAACAAAGAGAGGAACTGAAGTGAGGCGCTGAACTGAAGCTGGATTCCTTTGATACAATCTTGCCGAGAAGATCAAATGTGCAATACATGGCCTTGCGTATCAAAGCTGCACCTTCTCTGTGCTGGCAGTGATGACCGCAGCAACACGTTAATTCACTTTAACTGCCGTCGTCAGTCATGTGAGTGAATTGCTCGTGGGTGAAGGCCGTCAGCCTAGTCCCCTCCCACCGATGATTCACTGGGGTAAATGTACCGTACGCTGCGGTACTGAGCCACACGGGCTGGAAAGGTCATAGACGCCAATTTTGACTCCCGGGCGGGCAAGCGGCCTAGCGAGCGGCCGGCCTGTCTTGGAGCGGCCAACGGGAGGCCCAGCCGATTTTAATGGGCGATCCTCGTTAGCATGCCGACCAAAGCGGCTGGGATGTCGGTGGGAGGAGGCAGGAAGTCAGGTGGCCTGAAGTATGGTGGGCATGGGGGAGGGGGGGGGGCGGCCTGAGGTTCGCGCTTCTGGAAGGGCGGGGGTTGTGGGTGGGGGAGGGAGGCTGACACTTCCTTTGAGGGGCCAGGAAGAGCACTCCTGCTCCCCTGGGCCCCAGAGGAGGAAAGGTTTAGACTTCCCTCACAGGGTCACCTCGGTGGTCTGACCACCTTCTTGCCGTTGGGACTTCCTGGTTAAGATGGTGGCGGGGTCCTATTGCCATAGGCGGGCATCTCATACGCCTGAAAAAATGGTGATTTTTTAAATCGCAATGGGTCGGGATGAAATTGAGTTATTCACCCCCCCTCCATTTTAACTATTCCCCCCACACACCTGGTTTCCCTCCCCACCCCCCCCCCCCACAACCCTCACGTAAGTTCAGTTCTTTGTCTGGACTGATCTATACCAGGGCAGTCATGGGGGTGGGGGGGGGGTGGTGGTGGGGGGGGGGGGGAGGAGGTGCAATTGGCTTCTGTGCCCACAGGCAGGAGAGGGTGATCTGCCAGGGCTGCCACTTCTGATGACTATCCAACAACTGCCGCTGGTATGTACATAAGAACATAAGTACACATGTGGACATCACTTGAGGGCAGCACTTGTGGTCAGGTTGTCCGCCAGCACTCTAGGTGCCCGGCGCCGGGAAATAGGGGGACAAAATTTGGAGGGAGAAATCAAAATCTCGTTGAAGCTACTGAGAACTTGTGTACTCAGTTATGTCATTCAGTGTTCAAGGTCAGAGGTAACAGGGTCATTGACTGATCTATCATCGTCTAAACACGTACAGGATGGTAAAGTCCTCAAAGGATAAACAGAACTGGACACACATCCTCACTACCCCACACATCAACACACCTTCCACGTGCAAACACATACGCACGCAGAGCGATAGATTTTTGGACTCTAGGGGAATCAAGGGATATGGGGATCGGGCGGGAAAGTGGAGTTGAGGTTGATGACCAGCCATGATCTTATTGAATGGTAGAGCAGGCTCGAGGGGCTGTATGGCCTACTCCTGCTCCTAATTCTTATGTGCTAAGCCCCCAGTACACATGCACCTCACCATCCGAGGCATGAACACATTGATACAATGAGGGTGCACGTGCGCACACACACTCCTCACTACCTTGCACACCAGCACATTAATAAACTCGTTAACCGTGTTTGAACTCAGACACAGACTTGCTCACTAGCCCCACCCATCAACTCACTAATATACTCCAACCCTCCCCACCCCCCTCCACTACATACACGTTTATCTAGAAGCCAGTGAAGGGCCTTTAGCTGAGACTCTGGGGTAGACACGGTACCTTTTAGCAGCGGGCTGGTATCTGGTGCAGGAGCTTCCGTCCCAGGCGCAGTAGGGGTCTCTGGCGAGGCAGCACTCGGCGCACGCATTGCCGTAGGTCTCGCACTGATGGAGCTTCACCTGGGCTACCCCTACCCTCGAGCCAATGTACAGCTGTTGCTGCAAGGTAGCAGGGTACATAGGAGGAACGTTAGACAGAGAATAGCACAAGAGTTCAACACCAAGCAAAGGATGTGAAGGAAAGCCATGCCATGGAATAGAGGTACTCACCCGTTTCACTGAGATCTCCATAGATGTGATAGGATTCGGAATCTGTCAATATTAAAATAGAAACCATTATTGGACATATTTTCACCCCCAATTATTCTACCCCCTTAATTCTCTTTCCTGGGGATAATTTTGACGTTGGTCGATAGTGTCAGCTGTGACTCAGTTGGTAGCACTCTGAGTCAGAAGGTCGCGGGTTCAAGCCCCACTCCTGAGACTTGAGCACATAAATCTAGGCTGACACTCCCAGTGCAGAGTTGAGGGAGTGCTGCACTGTCAGAGGTGCCGTCTTTCGGATAAGACGTTAAACCGAGGCCCCGTCTGCCCTCTTGGGCGGACGTAAAAGATCCCTCCTCTCCTGGCACAATTTTCAAAGAAGATTAGGGGAATTCTCCCTGGTGTTCTGGTCCATCTTAAGGCCTTATCCACACTGGGATGGTGGGCTGTGGCCAGAGAGCGAGAGCACCGTGGCAGCAGCTGGCTCCACAATATTAGGCGGCCCTGTCAGCCTTCAGGCCAGAAGAAGGTAGGTCCGGGGGTGGGGGGAGCGGGGGGGATGACACCCGATCTCATGGAGGGGTTTGTCGTAGCAGCAGCAGCCCAGGTTGGTTTTGTGGAGCTTGGAGAAGCACTCCTACTCCTCCCGATCACACAAAAATAAAGTAATACTTTTCCTTTAGGCCGGGGTGTTAACTGGTACTGGGCAGAGCTTACCCCCCTTTCCTGGCATAGTCTCACCCACTCCCCCCCTCACCTGGTACAGTCTCACCTCAAACCCTGCCCCCACCTCCAAACCCCGCCCCCACCTCCAAACCCCGCCCCCAAACCCCTCCCCGCCCCAAACCCTGCCCCCAAACCCCTCCCCCAAACCCCACCCCCCAACCCCGCCTCCAAACCCCGCCCCGCCTCCAAACCCCGCCCCCGCCTCCAAACCCCGCCCCCGCCTCCAAACCCCGCCCCCGCCTCCAAACCCCCTCCCCCGCCTCCAAACCCCCTCCCCCGCCTCCAAACCCCCTCCCCCGCCGCCAAACCCCCTCCCCCGCCTCCAAACCCCCTCCCCACGCCCAAACCCCTCCCCACACCCAAACCCCTCCCCAAACACCGCCCCCCACCTCCAAACCCCTCCCCCTCTCCAAACCCCGCCTCCAAACCCCTCCCCCCACCTCCAAACCTGCTCTCATCTTTACTCTCTAACCCCTCTCTCACCTCCAACAGCATGAGTTTTGTAACAAAAAGGGGACGTTATCTTAAACCTGTGACAGTTATAGTGTTAGTAGATGGTCCATTATCGTCAGGTTATGGCTCTATGACACAATAGGATACACTGAATACCTTAAACACCTGGAGCTCTTCCAGAATCACTTCCTCACTCTGCACTGCATTGCCCTTCCGCAGGGCGATTGTCTTCAGGACGACCCCAGTATCTGCAGAGGAAGAAAACACCAGCCATGCTTGAAATTCCTCTTGAGCAAATGGAATTTAGAAGAAACAAAGGAAATAAGGAACATTTTTTTGCTCATCTTCCACGTCCTCCTTCGTCTGCTGCTATTTTGGGGAGTTCTCCCGCTCTTGAATCCAATCCTGCTTTCCTCCACTTTGACCTCTATAAGTGAACGTAAAAGATCCCATGGCACTATTTCGAAGAGGAGCAGGGGGAGTTCTCCCCGGTGACCTGGCCAATATTTATCCCTCAATCAACATCACTCAAAAAAACAGATTATCTGGTCATTGGGAATAGTGGCATAGTGCTTATGTTAGTAGATTAGTAATTTAGAGGCCTGGCCTAATGATGAGTTCAAATCCCACCTATGGTATTTAAATTCAGTTAATTAAAGAAATCTGGAATAAAAATCTAGTAGCAGTAATGGTGACCATGTAACTTCTGGATTGCTGTAAAAACCCATCTGGTTCACTAACTAGTCCTTTCAGGGAAGGAAAGCTGCCATCTTTACCCAGTCTGACCTATATGTGACTCCAGACCAATGTGGTTGACTCTGAAATGGCTGGGCAAGCTATTAAGATGGCAATTGGGGATGGGCATTAAAAAATCACATTGCTAATTGTGGGATCTTGCTATTGGCATATTGCCGTGTTTCCTGCCTTTCGACACTTCAAAAGTACTTTAGGACGCACCTGAGGTGCAAGTTCTTTCTTTCCACAGGCTCTCCACAAATTTTTCTTTCCTCTTGACACCCCTCCCAAAATTTAGGTGGTGCTGGTTAGATAGTAGTGATGTCAAATGGCATACCATCATATTGTGCCATGCCAGACAAAAGTTCCCAACTCGCGCTTAGGCCTACAGATGAGGAAGAGCGTTCGATCCATCCTACCTCCAGGAGGAACTCACCGTACTAAATTAAACTCGGCCTCAAGGAGGTTAAGTCAACGCGCACCACTCTCTCCCATGTGACTGCCTAGTTGGTGCCAGGAAAACAGTCGCCCTGTCCAATTCTGTCAGTCACTGAGTAACATTTATGAGATGGAGGGAAAAAAATACTTTATTAAAAAACTGAGGAAACAAATCGTTTTTTGAGCTAGATTGTTTGCTGAGTTGACGGCTGTGGGTTCTTGTCCAAGTCTGGCCTCGCATGCTCACTTCGCAAGGACTTTAGTTTGCTCATTTTGACATTTCCAGAGCTAAGAAAAGACATTCCTCGGCACCGTGAACAAAGGACACTCAGTGAAGAAGCAATCCGGAGGACTGTGCTGCTTTATGTAACCATGTCGGTCGGTGGGGAGGAGACGACACGAGTCTCTGCTTAGACTCAGCATGCTGGGGGATCCCCAGAAACAATACACGGCCCAGGTTAAACATTCCACGGGTTTGGGGCATTAGGTTATCGGAGGGTGGGCCTCTACACACAGAGAACCGACACGCGCCCGCAATCGGTTGATATACCACGGCTGATGGCGAGAGCTGCCAGCAGCGTGACCTCGGAAAACTACTCCCCAAATGTCAAAGTTTAATGAAAAAATGAGTCTCCAACAAGAGTCTGTTGGAGTAGCATTGTCCATTGACGGAGACAGAAGAGCCTGTCCTCTTATCGATCAACAAGCTGCGCAGTTAGTGCGGGGAAAAGGGATCTAAGACTTGGGTTGAAAATAATGGAACAGGAAATTGAACCATATTTAACTGAGTATAGATTTATTATCTCTTGTACTGGTTGGAACATCAAAGGCCTGTGTCTGTTTGGACATAAAATATTTGCATTTATATATAACGCCTCATCACGTTGTTGAGAAACATCACAAAGTGATTCATACTAGTTATAATTTGATATGTATAGACAAGCCTGCAAATCATGTGCACAGCAAGACCCCACAAACAGCAGAAAGACCAGTTACATTGTTTTTTTGGGGCGGTGTTTGTTGAAGGAGGAATATTGGACCAGGTCACTGGGAGAACTCGCCTGCTCTACAAAAAGTTTCATGGGATCTTTTACATCCACCTGAACAGGCTGATGAGGCCTCGGCTTAGCATCTCATCTGAAGGACGGCGCCTCTGACAGTGCAGCACTCCCTCAGTACTTCACTGGAGTGTCAGCCTATGCTACATGCTCAAGTCTTGGAGTGGGCTTTGAATACACAACCTTCTGACTCAGAAGTGAGATGCTACCCACTGAGCCACAGCTGACAGTTAAAGGCATGAGCTGTTATTAAAGAAACCCACAAATGCTCGTTATTAAAGAAGCCCACAAATCACCAGATTAACCAGCTCTCAGGAATGCACAGCACAAGACCTGGAAACTCTCACACACACACAGCGCGGGGCTAGACGGCACTCGCACACCGTTCTCACACGCAACGCACTCACACGCACCGCCCTCACACGCAACGCACCGCCCTCACACGCAACGCACTCACACGCAACGCCCTCGCACGCAACGCACCACCCTCACACACACCACCCTCACATGCAACGCACTCACACGCACCGCCCTCACACGCAACGCCCTCGCACGCAACGCACTCACACGCAACACACCACCCTCACACGCACCACCCTCACACGCAACGCACTCACACGCAACACACCACCCTCACACGCACCACCCTCACACGCAACGCACTCACACGCAACACACCACCCTCACACGCACCACCCTCACACGCAACGCACTCACAAGCAACGCACTCATCGGACAGCCTCACATACAGACCGGACAGACACAGCGCCAAACAAGACATCCCTTCCCACCCAGCCTCATATACACAGTAGAAAATGCTGGAAGCACTCAGCAGGCCAGGCAGCATCCGTGGAGAGAGAAACAGAGTTAACGTTTCAGGTCTGGGACCCTTCATCAGAACTGGGAAAAGCTGGAGATGTAACAGATATTAAGCAGGTGCAGGGGCAGGGAAAGGGGGCGGGGAGGAAGGAACATTCTGTGCTAGGGTAGGAGGCTGGAGAGATTAAATGTTGCAAATGGAGATGGCAAAATCATAAACAGCCTGAAAAATGGGGGCAGGGGTTATTGTCTGAAATTGTTGAACTCAATGTTGAGTCCAGAAGGCTGTAATCGAAAGATGAGGTGCTGTTCCTCGAGCTTACGTTGAGCTTCATTGGAACAGTGTAAGAGGCTGAGGACAGAGAGGTCAGAGTGGGAGTGAAGCGGAGAATTAAAGTGACAGGAGACTGGAAGCTCGGGGTCACCCTTACAGACCGAACGGAGGTGTTCCGCAAAACAGTCACCCAATCTGTTGTTATTTCAGATGTCCAGCATCTGCAGTATTTTGCTATTGCTCTCATATACACAGTCCCAGACTGGAGAGCTTTCACACGCACAGTCCTCATATACACAGTCCCAGACTGGAGAGCTTTCACACGTACAGTCCTCATATACACAGTCCCAGACTGGAGAGCTTTCACACGCACAGTCCTCATATACACAGTCCCAGACTGGAGAGCTTTCACACGCACAGTCCTCATATACACAGTCCCAGACTGGAGAGCTTTCACACGCACAGTCCTCATATACACAGTCCCAGACTGGAGAGCTTTCACACGCACAGTCCTCATATACACAGTCCCAGACTGGAGAGATTTCACACGCACAGTCCTCATATACACAGTCCCAGACTGGAGAGCTTTCACACGCACAGTCCTCATATACACAGTCCCAGACTGGAGAGCTTTCACACGCACAGTCCTCATATACACAGTCCCAGACTGGAGAGCCCTCACATGCACAGTCTTCAGGTACACAGTCCCAGACTGGAGAGCTTTCACACGCACAGTCCTCATATACACAGTCCCAGACTGGAGAGCTTTCACACGCACAGTCCTCATATACACAGTCCCAGACTGGAGAGCTTTCACACGCACAGTCCTCATATACACAGTCCCAGACTGGAGAGCTTTCACACGCACAGTCCTCATATACACAGTCCCAGACTGGAGAGCTTTCACACGCACAGTCCTCATATACACAGTCCCAGACTGGAGAGCTTTCACATGCACAGTCCTCATATACACAGTCCCAGAGTGGAGAGCCCACACATGTGCAGGCTCAGTCATTGAATATATTCAAGGCTGCGATCGATAGATTTTTGGATATTATTGGAATCGAGGGATATGGGGATCGGGCGGGAAAGTGGAGATGAGGTAAAGATCGGCCATGATCTTATTGAATGGCGGAGCAGGCTCGAGGGGCCAAATGCCCTACTCCTGCTCCCAATTCTTATGTTCTTATTTACACAGTCGCAGACTGGATAGCTTTCACACGTACAGTCCTCACATGCACACTCCCAGACTGGACAGCCCTCACATGCACAGTCTTCAGGTACACACTCCCAGACTGGACACCCCTCACATGCACACTCCCAGACTGGACAGCCCTCACGTGCACACTCCCAGACTGGACAGCCCTCACGTGCACACTCCCAGACTGGACAGCCCTCACGTGCACACTCCCAGACTGGACAGCCCTCACATGCACAGTCTTCAGGTACACACTCCCAGACTAGACACCCCTCACATGCACACTCCCAGACTGGACAGCCCTCACATGCACAGTCTTCAGGTACACACTCCCAGACTGGACAGCCCTCACGTGCACACTCCCAGACTGGACACCCCTCACGTGCACACTCCCAGACTGGACAGCCCTCACATGCACAGTCTTCAGGTACACACTCCCAGACTAGACACCCCTCACGTGCACACTCCCAGACTGGACAGCCCTCACGTGCACACTCCCAGACGGGACAGGCCCTCTTGTGACCAGACAGGTTTCTGAGTGCAGTACAGGCCTGTTAAGTACAAACACAATATTGCGTAATTTGGATCTTATTTCTGGTCTGGAAACCAATTTATGTGGAAAAGTACTGACTCAGATTTTACTATAAGTGGACAGCTTAAGGAGTTCTTAAGTGTAAGGAGTTTAAGGTTATGTACAGGGGCTGAAATTTCCATCCCACGGTTAAGTGTATAATCTCGGAAGAATCATAGTGTGGGAGGAATAGGTTAAATAGCAAATGTTTTTCTCACAAGCTCCCATGGACTGGAGTTTAACAATAACTGATGTGACATGTTCTCTGTTGGTATAGCTTGCAGATCTGGAAACACCAAGAAGGGTTTATAGAACTCTAAAAGTTAATAATTAATGTGGTTCCAAGGGCTCTGTGGGTGCATGCACTGCCAAGTGGGGGACTGAGCTGAACAGGCCCAGGAAGATCCTGGGTCCAAGAAAGAAAGAGCTGTATGTACGCAGTGACTTATCACTTCCCCCCAGAGACATCTGGAAGTGCTTCACGCTGAAAGGCAGGCAAGTGCGCCAGCCGAAGTGTGCACAGCAAGATCCCACAGCGCACACTGGCGTGGCTGGCCGGCGAATCCGTGGGACAAACGTTGGGAGAACTTCTGACTCATCTTCAAACAGTGGCGCGAAATCGAGAGCCTCTGTCAGCACCACTGGAACGGGCGAAAATGAAGCTTATTCCGACGGCTGGGAATTTCCTCGGCAAAGCTCGGCGGGAGCAGCTCCGAGGAAATTCCCAGCCAATGTCTCATCCGGGGGTGACCCCGTTCTGATGCATCATCTGAAGGATGACCGGTTGGTCTGTGCTGAGTTGGGTTGCTTAAGTTGAGGAGGTGTAAGGGTGTTAGAGTCGGTCTTAGCAGCTTTGGGCTAGAGTGAGGGGAAACAACAACAAAACCAAATCAGTCATGGTTCCTGTTATAAATCTCATCATTCATCAAGAAACTACTCGTGAAATAACGCTGGACGGCCAGCTGGTGGCGCCGTCCAAGGAGTATAAATACTCGGGCGTCGGCCCCAGCTTTGCAGGGACATTTTGTAAGACAAGGAACTAGTGAAGTACAACTAGACCTCCATGTTCTGAAACAAGTGCGTAGTGAGTTTTATTACGTCAGTTCCTGTTCTGGATCACTGTCCACTGGGCCCTACTGGACTGAGTGAAGCTGTGGAGCTGGGCTCGGCCTGTGATTCACCCCCATGGTTGAATAGCACGCCAACACCCGCCGCCAAGACCGCGCGTGAAGAGCAGTCATTTGGGAAAGGGAGTGCAGAGTGCCAAGCAAAGTTCTCTCTCATTTTTTTTTCGTGTGCGGTGACGTAAGAAAACTACTAGGCACTAGGTCTAAGCGTTAAACAAAGCTTTAATCAACTGTTTTACAACATGGAGGTCTAGTTGTGTCCTTCACTAGTTCCTGTTAAGAATGTCCTGCGCAAGCTGGGCCCGTGCCCGAGTATTTATATTCTCCCTGGACAGCGCCACCAGCAGGCCGCCCAGTATTATTTCATAAGTCTTTCTTTCATGAATGACTGATTCATGTCACGCGGTCCCTTTAACTGGCTGTGCCCCCCATTCAAATTTTTCGCACATGCGCGGTTTCTTCCATGTAAAAGCCGGTGAGCGGCCTGCGCGGGACCTCCAGACCGCTGCACGGCCCTGCGGTCACACAGCTTAGCAGGAACATTGGAGCCAAATGCCCAGCAAATAGTCAATCCCTTCAGGAGAGGAGAGGAGGAGAGAAAAGGGGAGTTGAATTCTATCTGTTGGATCAAGCACTATGTTTAGATGGAGTGGAATAGCGGTGGTCATTATTGATGGATGTTTACGGTAGAAAACAGGACATCCCTTTGCCCATCAAGGTGGCATGCGTGCCATGGCTGATCACAGTTGCGCGCCTACTTTGGCCTCCAGCTTTATGCCCACTCCGTGCACACAATGCAGAAGAACATCTAAACACGAAGGCAGCCCACATATTCAATGCACTCGTGCCCTCTGCTTTCCTGGTCTGGGGATGGGCTTCCACAAGGGAGCACGTTGCAGGTCATTCTTGTATAGAACCTGGGTGAGACCACACTTGGAGTACTGTGCACAGTTCTAGTCTCCATCTTAGAAAAAGGAAATAGGTACACTAGAGAAGTTGCAAAAAAAGATTTGCAAGATTGATCCTGGAACTGAGAGGTTAAAACTATCAGGAAAGGCTGAACAGGCTGGGGCTCTTTTCTCTAGAAAAGAGAAGGCTGAGGGGTGATCTGAAAGGGTTTGATAGGGTAGACGTGGCGAAGGTTCCAGTTGTTCCATAAGGGGTAAGCCATTTAGGACGGAGATGAGGAGGAATTTCTTCACCCAGAGAGTGGTGAACCTGTGGAATTCTCTACCACACAAGGCCCTTGAGGCCAATTCATTAAATATATTCAAGAAGGAGTTGGATATATTTCTTAAGGCTAAAGGGATCAAGGGATATGGGGAGAAGGCAGGGACAGGGTACTGAATTTGGATGATCAGCCATGATCTCACTGAATGGCGGAGCAGGCTCGAGGGGCCGAATGGCCTACTCCTGCTCCTATCTTCTATGTTTCTATGTTGTGGGGGAGACCAGAACTAGGGGCCAAAAATATAAGATAGTCACTAATAAATCCAATAGGGAATTCAGGAGAAACTTCTTTACCCAGAGAATGGTTAGAATGTGGAACTCGCTACCATAAGGAATAGTTGAGGCGAATCGCAGAGATGCATTTAAGGGGAAGCTAGATAAACACCTGAGGGTGAAAGGAATAGAAGGATATGCTGATAGGGTGAGATGAAGAAGGGTGGGAGGAGGCTGGTGTGGAGCAGAAACACCGTCACCGACCAGTTGGGCCGAATGGCCTGTTTCTGTGCTGTAAAATTCCGTGTAATTCTAAATACCATGCAGTCGTGGCAGTGCATGTGGTGTAGCGAGCCAGGATCTAACCGACATGCAGCATACCTGTCCCAATGAACATGACGTCATACTGCCCATCCTCTGCCTCCACCCGGTCGACCACGATCTGCGTCATCTTGTAGTGGACGTTGGTTTTAATGAGCATGGGGTGCTGATTTATCGGGTACACCGACTGGAACATTAGAGGGTGGCTGCGAGCAAAATGGAGGACGTCGTCTGGGTAGTCCTTGGTGCTGGTGTATTGCCGGCTGGGCTGGGTGGTGATCTTACTGGGACACTGCCGGAGAAAAGAGCGAAAAAAGGGAATTGATAGCATCGCATGGAAGATAGGTGAAGGGTTTAGTTATTAGATTTGCTAATATTAACATGTACTTCTTGAAAAGTGAGGCGCACTCACTCTTTCAGAAAAGAGTTGGGTGAATGTCTGGGGTTGACGGCTATGGTGGACAGCCATTGACACATGAGCCAAAAGCAACTGGGACTCAATGATTCCTGGGCTGGGGAAAGGAGGGCTGATTTGTCAAGAGGCAGCAGAGGCAGAGTTGAATCGTGGTGACATGGGGATAGATACACGTTCTGGAGTTTCCCGGGATATTGGCGTCGTTGGCAAGGCCGGCATTTACTGCCCAGCCCTAGTTGCCCTTGAGAAGGTGGTGATGAGCCTTCTTCTTGAACAGTTGCAGTGCAGCGGTTTGATACAACTGAGCGGCTTGCTCGGCCACGTCAGAGCGCAGTTAAGAGTCAACCACGTTGGTGTGGGGACTGGAGTCACATATAGGCCAGACCGGGTAAGGGCGGCAGATTTCCTTCTCTAAGGGACATTAGTGAACCAGTTGGGTTTTTACGGCAATCCAACACCTTCATGCCACTTTTACTGCTACAAGATTTTTATTTCTTGTTTTTTTTTAAAAAACTGAATTCAAATTCTCAAACTGCCAAGGTGGGGTTGAACTCATTCCCTGGATTATTAGTCCAGATTGTGAAATATTTGCACGGAAATCTCCCTCAGGAAGGGAGAGAGGCCATGACGGATGGTCAGTAGAAGGACTGGGCTTGATTGGCGTAATGGTCTTTTCTTGTTTCATACGGAACGTGCACCCGACCCCAGCCTTTCTGCCTGCCTGTGCTCTTACCAGTCTCCTGTTGAGACGACGCACATGACCCCAGTACATGTTGAGGCAGACGTCAATGTATTTAAAAAGGAGAGGTTTGGAGGGGTACAACCCATTGGCACTCAGCAAGCTGAGTCGAGGTAATTGGGCATCGAACTTGGGCCATCCCTGTGCATCTCCTGGCAAGCAACAAATGAACACTTCCAAATGGCAGGAGCAGGTCACCAGGCTGCCCACTAGGTCAAATAATGCCAGGAACATGTCACCAGCCTCGGAATGACACATGCAGAGATAAAAAGGTGAGCAGTAAAATACAATCTGTTAGCTTTAATAAAAAAAAAACAGAAACATTTACATTGGAACAGAGGAATTAAGGATTTATGTTCTAGTTTCTCTCTGCAGTACGGTTATAAATCAGACTGTATGGAGATACCATTTCTCCATGGAAGGATACTCACAGATCCAGGTCTTGGGTAAGGTACTTTGCCCTCATAAGCTATCCACTGATAGTCAGGTCCTTCCTTGTGTGCATACGGTCCATTGAACACCTCCCGTATATCAGCCATACGATACACACAAACGGCATAGCCTTGGAATACATTGCTGAAATAATATTTACAACAGAAAAACAGTCAAATATCAACATAAGATCCTTTGCTTTACAATGATTTTTGTCTGCATTTCTAATTAGAACTAGTCTATATATTCTGTATCTATACTCTGCTGCATCCACTACCTACGGCCGACAACTCATTGTCATTTAGCCCCAGTTGCATTGGTCCATAGTAATTATGATACTGGAGCTAACAAGCCAGAGCTGGTGAGTTCAAATCCCACTAGGGCAAGTTGTGAAATTAAATTCATAAATCTAGTAATTCGTGGACTAGGACCAAGGAAAAAATGACTGTGAAAGCTGCTGGATTGTTGTAAGAACCCAACTGGGGCGCAAATGCCCTTCAGGGATGGACCTGCTATCCCGGTTTGGTCTGGGCTACGTGTGACTCCAGTCCCACACTAGGTGGTTGACTCTTGACGCTCTGAGGTCATCTAGGGAAGGGCAATAAGTGTTGCCTTGTCAGTGTCACTCACATCCCAAAATGGTGACAAGCTCAAAGCAGTGGAGCTTGGAGCTTAGGGGTCCAGGTACATAGATCATTAAAATGTCACGGACAGGTACAGAAAATAGTCAAAAAGGCTAATGGAATGCTGGCCTTTATATCTAGAGGATTAGAGTACAAGGGGTTAAAAGTCATGCTACAGCTATGGAAGGATATACTGGCCTTGGAGGGTGTGCGGCGTAGATTTACTAGAATGATATCTGGACTCCAAGGGTTAAATTACGAGGAGAGATTCCACAAACTAGGGTTGTATTCCTTGGAATTTAGAAGATCAAGGGGTGATTTGATCGACGTTTTCGAGATATTAAGCGGAACTGATAGGGTAGATAGAGAGAAACTATTTCCGCTGGTTGGGGATTCTAGGACTAGGGGGGCATAGTCTAAAAATTAGAGCCAGACCTTTCAGGAGTGAAATTAGGAAACACTTCTACACACAAAGGGTGGTAGAAGTTTGGAAAACTCTTCCGCAAATGGCAGCAGATGCTGGGTCAATAGTTAATTTTAAATCGGAGATCGATAGATTTCTGTTAACCAAAGGTATTAAGGGATATGGGCCAAAGTCAGGCCTATGGAGTTAGGTCGCAGATCAGCCATGGTCTCACTGAATGGCAGAACGGGCTCGAGGGGTTAAATGGCCCACTCTTGTTCCTGTGTTCCTAAGAACAAATTTTTAAAAAAGAATCTTATACCCTATTTAATCTATTTCTATACCGATGTTAAATTGGTTAACATCTGCACTAAAGTAGCACAGGCAAGAATTCATGCCCAAGGTTTCTTCATAGTGTGAACCTCAACAGTGAGTGATAGTAGGCTGTTTGGCCATGGGGGCCTCACAGGCGAGGCTGATCCTATTCCCACTTGACGCCCATACCGGCCTCTTTCAGCAGGAGTCAGGAGTCCCATCTTCAATGACATCATGACGTTTAATCTTCCTTCACCTATGAACTCTAACTGGTAGTGTTAAAGCACAGGAGGACTTGGTAAACATACAGAGGCCTACTTATATGTCAGCCCTGGCCCAATGGTAGCAGTAAGAAAGTCATGGGTTCAAGCCCTACTCCAGATCGGGGCATATTCTAGGCTGGCACTTCAGTGCAGTACTGAGGGAGTGCTGCCCTGTCGGAGGCGTCGTCTTTCAGATGAGGTGTCAAGCCAATGCCTCGACTGCCCTCTCAGGTGGACATAAAAGACCCATGGCACTTTTTTGAGGAAGTGCAGGGGGAGTTCTCCTGGTATCCTGGCCAATGTTTATCCCCAAACCCAACACTTTCTTTATTAAAAAAAAAGACTACACTTCAAAAGTACTTCATGGAATGTGCAGCACTTTGGCAAGTCCTGAGATTGTGAAAGATGCTATTTAAATACATGACGAATAAACTCTCACTGCATCTCACCAGTGATACACCATTGCTTTGCACCTTGAACATCAAATAAAGTGGCTTCCTACCTTATTGTACTAAATAGAGCATAGACTTCTGGATTCTCTGCATCCTTAGTCCTCAATATGAACACATCCTCTGTGACACAGAAGATAAGGTGAAGTGTTACAGAATCATCAAAAGGTGAATTAATTCTTGAGTAAACAGGCTATAATTCACATATCATGGGTAGCTCCCTTTATTACATTTAGAATGTGGTTCACATGCTCAGAATTGGGTTAAGAACATAAGAAATAGGAGCAGGAGTAGGCCGTACGGCCCCTCGAGCCTGCTCCGCCATTCAATAAGATCATGGCTGATCTTCAACCTCAACTCCGCTTTCCTGCCTGACCCCTGTATTCCTTGATTCCCCTAGAGTCCAAAAATCTATCAATCTCAGCCTTGAATATATTCAATGACTGAGCATCCACAGCCCTCTGGGGTAGAGAATTCCAAAGATTCACCACCCTCTGAGTGAAGAAATTCCTCCTCATCTCAGTCCTGAATGGCCGACCCCTTATCCTGAGACAACGCCCCCTAATTCGAATGTGTGTTCTTTATACACAGGGAAGTAATGCCACGCCCTGACGCAATCCCAATGTTTACTTCTCCTAGTGAAATCGTACATGAGCAGGCCTAGGATTTCACTTGGTAAGAGCAGCGAAAGCTTTGTTCTGCCTCTGGCTTGTGACCCTGGGAATGCCCAATGCTTACACAGGGCGCTGAAAGTGAAGCAATCGTCCATTTATCCCACCACTCACATTCCTCACCTTAATGAGAGCATGAAACAAAATAATCTCTTACTTACCAAGCTCATCAAAGTGCGTGTCTATCCCATCAGGTCCCGGGACAGAACATATCAGCCGGGCTTTGATGAATGTGCTCCATTTGTTTACCAGTACCCTTTGACCTCCTGCATCATTCTGAAACATACCATTTGTAAACACCTCATCAATTATGGCTCATAACCTTCTGGGATCATTGAGAAATAAACACCCTTACCTCCACAAAATAATGGATTCTGACCCTTGGTTAGATGGCAAATGCAAACTATTGACGCTCTGATTCTTATAAACATTTCTATCGTTCAAGAGAAGAAAAATCTAAACCTGCAATGAGATCAAATCTAACAGGATAGATTGTCAAACTACCAGCTCAGCCAGTTCTCTATTCTGTGCCCGCTGACTGTTTGTCTGGATCAGAGTTACATGCCGTCAACCAATGTTGCCTTGCCGCGCAGCGCTCCAGGGGTCCCCGCGCAGTCGGTGAGCTGGCTTTTAAATTGAAAATGCGCAGACTTTTGAATGGGCCGCTCAGCCCGTAAAGGGGCAGTGCAGCCTAAAAAAAATTACAGGGCAGCAAACTCTCTTTATTCATTGTCTTTAATTTTTTTATATATGCTGGTGTTTGACAAGCATTTAAGAACATAAGAATGTCTAAGAACAGGGAAAGGCCATTAGGCCCAAGAAGTCCACTCCCTTCTCTCCCTTCAGACGTTAATCACTGCACCTATATATATATATTGATATATATTAAGACCAGGACTTGGGTATACAGGGTATAATTTCAAAGTTTGCAGATGACACAAAACTCAGAAATGTAGTAAACAGTGAGGAGGATAGTAACAGACATCAGAAGGACATAGACAGGCTGGTGAAATGGGAAGACACACGGCAGATTAAATTTATTGCAGAGAATTGTGAAGTGATACATTTTGGTAGGAAAATGAGGCGAGGCAATATAAACTAAATGGTACAATTTTAAAGGGGGTGCAGGAACAGAGCGACCTGGGGGTGTATGCACATAAATCTTTGAAGGTGGCAGGACAAGTTGAGAAGGCTGTTAAAAAAAGGAATTTGGGATCCCTGGCTTTATTAATAGAGGAATAGAGTACAAAAGCAAGGAAGTTATGCTAAACCTTTATAAAACACTAGTTAGGCTTCAGCTAGAGTATTGTGTTCAATTCTGGGCACCGCACTTCAGGAAGGATGTCAAGGCCTTGAGAGGGTGCAGAAGAGATTGACTAGAATGGTACCTGGGATGAGGGGCTTCAGTTACCTGGAGAGATGGGAAAAGCTGGGGTTGTTCTCCTTAGAGCAGAGAAGGTTAAGAGGAGATTTGAGAGAGGTGTTCAAAATCATGAAGGGTTTAGATAGCGTAACTAAGGTGAAACTCTTTCCAGTGGCAGAAGGGTCCATAACCAGAGGACACAGACTTTAGGTGATTGGCAAAAGAACCAGAGGCAGCAATGAGGAAATATTTTTTTACACAGCAAGTTGTTGTGATCTGGAACGCGCTGCCTGAAAGGGTGGAGAAAGCTGATTAAATAGTAAATTTAAAAAGGGAATTGGAGAAATAATTGAAAGGAAAAAAATTACAGGGCTGTGGGCAAAGAGCAGGGGGGAGTGGGACTAATTGGAGAGCTCTACCAAAGGACCAGCACAGGCCTGATGGGCCGAATGGCCTCCTTCTGTGAGGTAAGGTGCTATGATGCCTCAAAAAAGCACCTAATTCATTGTAGGCAAACCTTTTTGGAATATTTCTGAGCTTAGGTGATGTACGAATGTAAGTCTTTATTTCTTTAAATGGCTCACTCTAGTAACTGATTCCATGGGCTGGATTTTCCAAGCCCCGTGGAGGCGGGTTTGGAGGCGGGAGTGGGGGGAAAATTGCAGAATCGGGGGGCACGAACCCTTCCCGATTCCAACCCGCCTCCATGCCCGTTTCCCAGGAGGCGGGTACCCGACCCGTGCTGGGAGCCGCCTCCCCGAGGCGGGAAGGGGATTAGTGCCAATTAACTGCCTGTTAACAGGTAGTTAACAGGCAGTTTTTGGCCTAATCCCTATTTTTATGCCTGAAGTGTGGGCTTCCCGACGGCTCTAAACCACGCCAAGTTAGTGAGGCGGACCGTCGGGCTGAAGGACTTGGAGGGTTCGAGATGTCCGGTGTTCAGGTGAGTGATGGGTGCATGTGTGCAGAGGTAAGTGTGTTTGGTGCGTGTAAAGTGTTTAAATAAGTTTTACTTACCTTTACTTACTAATGCAGGCTTCCTTCCTTCAGGTCTCAGGAGTCCCTCCTCTCACCGGCACAGAAAGCAGAATGGCCACGAGCTGTCAAAAGTTGCAGCATTCTGCTTTCTGTTCTGGAGAGATTTCTAATTGAGTCTGTGGCGAAGGACTCAAGTTAGAAGACAGATTGTCAGTGTTTGACAGCTTCACAGAGCTGTCAAATGCTGATATTTCATCTGTCAAAAGGTCTTGACAGATGAAATGTCAATCCCTGACGTCACCTGTAACCAGGTGTCCCTTAATTGGCCTGCTGAGCCCGCTGGGCGGGCACAAGGTCAATCAAGGGAAAATCGCGTGGGTCAGCCACAAATCGATGGAGGCAGGACTACAACCCAAAATGTGGGAGTCCCGCCTCCATCACGTCCCCATTGACAAAATCCAGCCCAATAACTCCATTAGTTTTTGATTGAAAAAGGTCTACTTGACATTCCCGCTTCGATATATCTTAGCAAAAAGGGGTTCTGTGCGGTTAGTTGTTAGTCATCTTATAATCAATGCGCGAAATTATGAACGGACCAGGCAGCCCGTTAAAGGGACCCCGCACCCATAATAAAAATCAGAGGGAACACTGCTTATATTGTGCCTGCTCTACTGTTCAGCTTTTCAGTACCCATTCAGCAAGGTCGAGCTTCATTGAGGTTATCCAGTGAATAACTGAGCCATAGGTTCAATCCCTGTACTGTGCGAAATTGGGTGGAAGAGGGATCAATGGAGCGGAGGATACATCCATAACTGACGATTAGGGAGGTGGGGGTGATGGCAGGGGGGGAAGGAGCTAGAACGGGGAGGAACGAGGAGAGATTGTGTCGATTGGGCTTATACTCACTGGAGTTTAGAAGATTGAGAGGGGATCTCATCGAAACCTATAAAATTCTGTCAGGTCTGGACAGACTAGATGCAGGAAGGATGTTTCTGATGGCCGGGGAGTCCAGAACCAGGGGTCATAGTCTAAGGATAAGGGGTAAGCCATTTAGGACTGAAATGAGGAGGAATTTCTTCACCCAGAGAGTGGTGAACCTGTGGAATTCTCTGCCACAGAGGGCGGTGGAGGCTAGTTCATTAAATATATTCAAGAAAGAGTTGGATATATTTCTTGAGGCTAAAGGGATCAAGGGATATGGGGAAAAGGCAGGGACAGGGTACTGAATTTGGATGATCAGCCATGATCACATTGAATGGCGGAGCAGGCTCGAAGGGCCGAATGGCCTACTCCTGCTCCTATCTTCTATGTTTCTATGTTTCTATGAAATTTATCAAAAAGTCAGATATCCTCTACAGGACAGGAAATTTTTAATCTGTATTTTATTATAAAAATGGGGGCAATACTTTATTCCATTCCAACCCCCCAGATTTCTCCTTCAAAATTCAATAAGAATGCCATCACACTGCTGTACCCCTTACACTCAATGGTGTCCTAGTGCCAGCAAGTCCCTAATTGCCCTCGAGAAGGTGGTGGTGAGCCACCTTCTTGAAAAAGTGGCTTGCCTGGCCATTTCAGAGGGCAGTTAAGAGTCAACCACATTGCTATGGGTTTGGAGTCACATATCGGCCAGACCGGGTAAGGATGGCAGATTTCCTTCCCTAAAAGACATTAGTGAACCAGATGGGATTTTTACAACAATCCGGTAGTTACATGGTCATCGTTACTGATACTAGTTTTTTTTATTCTAGATTTATTTAATTAATTGAATTTAAATTCCCCAGTAACCATGGTGGGATTTGAACTCACGTCCCATCAGATCATTAGTCCAGGCCTCTGGATTACTCGTCCTGTAACATAACCACTATGCACGCCACTTATTCAATACACCTATCTGTTAGCAGACAGTCAATAAAAATGAAGGTTAAAAACTTAGATCCGCCCCATGGAACTTCGTAAACTTGGCTCTGCAGTTATACCACAGTAGGTGCGAAGCCCTAGTAATGTGCGACCAGCTCCCAGGGGCAGTCTCACACCGCAGGTGAGTTCACACCCTCCTTACACCACATTACGTTGGTGTGAATTTGGAAACTGCTCACCAGTGATGCAGGCTGTGCGGTCCGACTGCTCCGTAACCCCCATTCTTCCGCCCAACAGTTTAAGCTTGTAGTCTAGAAAATGGGGCATTTCAAACATTGAACCAACGCCGTGATTGATGGGCAAAGGGTTATCAGGGCAGGGTTATCAACACCAGTCCTGGAAAGGTTATTAGTTCACCCTGCGACAAGGTTATCGGTCAAGATAATCACTCTACTGGCTGATGATGGCTGTTATCAGTCTGACATACACAGACACTGCACTACACACACAGGGAGAACACTGCGATAGGAACTCCCTCCCCCAAATAGATGTTGAGGCTGGGGGTCAATTGAAAATTTAAAAACTGTGATCGATAAGATTTTTGTTAGGAAAGGATGTGGAACCAAGGTAGGTGATTGGAGTTAAGGTACAGATCAGCCATGATCTGATTGAAAAGCGAAACGTGCTCGAGGGGCTGAATGGCCTACTCCTCTTCCTACGTTTCCTACGTAAAGTCTGTAACTTACAAACCTGCCACTTAACTTCCACACGTTATAGTCACTGAATTCTTATTTATATCTCCTTTATTCCAGATCTTTTCCCTGACTGTCGGGGTTGCTATTTCCTTCGACAGGAAAGACTAGGAGTTGGGCATCCCGTGCCTCAGAAACAAAAGTTTCCAGGCCTGAGGCAGACAGAGCAGGACGGGATCCCGATTCCATCCTGAGTCCGAGCTGAGCTAGCTGACCTCACCTACAGCAGCAGTCGGATCACAGAACCATACAGCACAGAAGGAGGCCATTCAGCCCGTCGTGCCTGTGCCGGCTCTTTGAAATTCGCCCAATTGGTCCCACTCCCCCTGCTCTTTCCCCACAGCCTAGCAGATTTTCTTCCTTTTCAAGTATTTATCCAATTTTCTTTTGAAAGTTACTATTGAATCTGCTCCCACCGCCCTTTCAGGCAACGCGTTCAAGATCACAACAACTCACTGAGTAAAAAAAATTCTCCTCATCTCCCCTCTGGTTCTTTGCCAATTATTTTAAATCTGTGTCCTCTGGTTACCGACCCTCCTGCCACTGGAAACAGTTTCTCCCGATCTACCCCATCAAAACCCTTCTTAATTTTGAACACCTCAATTAAATCGCCGCTGAACCTTCTCTGCTCTAAGGAGAGCAATCCCAGCTTCTCTGGTCTCACCTCATCTCTTTGGATTCATGTCCCGCTGTTCAGAAGGAAACACTTGGTGCTATCCATTCCTCATCTCACCACCATTCTGATGTGTTGACATGAGCCAAGTCTATTTTATGGGCTGAGGGAGGGGGAAATCCCTTATCCCTGCAAGGTTTGTGTAGCCACCTGGCATTGGAGCATGACTGGAGCATTCCGCTCACCAACCAAGGGAGCTGCTTTCTAGCTCTGATAAGACAGAAAAACAAGCTGAAACAACTCGTGCTTGCTGATGACCAGTCCTCCCCTCTCCCCGTCATCGGCTCAATGACTCTCTCTTCCTTTTTCACTCTATAATGCTCTGTAGCTGTTAATCTCCACAGGTCAGGGTTCAAGTTTAAAAAAAAAGAAATCATCAAACCAGTAATGCACCTCTTAGAATCATAGAAGTTTACAGCACAGTAAAAGAGCTTTCCAGCCTAATCCCACTTTCCAGCTCTTGGTCTGTAGCCCTGTAGGTTACGGCACCTCAGGTGCATATCCAAGTACTTTTTAAATGTGATGAGTGTTTCTGCCTCTACCACCCTTCAGGCAGTGTGTTCCAGACCCCCACCACCCTCTGGGTGAAAACATTTCTCCTCAACTCCCCTCTAATCCTTCTACCAATTACTTTAAATCTGTGTCCCCTGGTTATTGGCTTCTCTGCGAAGGGAAATCAGTCCTTCCTATCCACTCTATAGACCCCTCATAATTTTATACACCTCAATTAAGTCTTCCCCCAACCTCCTCTGTTCCAAAGAAAACAACCCCAGTCTGTCCAATCTTTCCTCATAACTAAAATTCTCCAGCCCTGGCAACATCCTCGTAAATCTCCTCTGTACCCTCTCTAGTGCAATCACATCTTTCCTGTAATGTGGTGACCAGAACTGTACACAGTCCTCTAGCTGCGGCCTAACTAGTGTTTTATACAGTTCAAGCATAACCTCCCTGCTCTTATATTCTATGCCTCGGCTAATAAAGGAAAATATCCCGTATGCTTTCTTAATCGTCTTATCTACCTCTCCTGCTACTTTCAGGGATCTGTGGACGCGCACTCCAAGGTCCCTCTGTTCCTCTACACTTCTCAGTATCCTACCATTTATTGTGTATTCCCTTGCCTTGTTAGCCCTCCTCAAATCCATTACCTACAATTACACTTTACAAAGAGTTCAATGGTACAGAATGGACTGATGGCCACTTCGTATCCCGCCAGTCTATACCATGAAAGAGCCCGACAATGGAGCACTCGCCTTATAGATAGAAAACACCAATCAGATTTTTGGTTCCAACCCTCTCGTTGGCTTGTTTAGATTTACATAACCAATCAGATAATTAGATTTTTACAGAACTCGCGGCTGATTGGATTGTGACTAGCATTCAGACATTCCTTTAAAGGATGTTATAAAACTACAAGTTGCGTATAACAACATTTAAAAACATTGGATGAGGAAAGGCCATTTCCCCCCCCAGCCACCTCATTCCTTCTGATGGGCCATGAGCAATCAGCATGATCATGGGCCATCACTAACTTAATCTCCTAAAGGAGATTCCAGGAAGAAAAGCGACTGTGAACGTTAGCCCCTGACCCTAGGTAATCAATTTTAAAATAGAGGCCCGGAGATGGTCTTTCAGGTCCAGGCCAGTTGGCCTCTTGTTAACCTCCACTCCATTTGCTCCACCATTGTCAGCCATGCCTTCAGCTGCCTTGGCCCCATGCTCCCTTCCGTCTCTTAACCTCCTTCTCCACCTGTGAGACCGTCTTTAAACCCGAACCTCTTTACCAAGCCTTTGTTCACCTCTCCTTTGACTCGGCATCCATCTTTTGATCGCACCGCTGTGAAGTCCCTTTGGAATGTTTTTTTCTACATTAAAGGTGCTATATAAATGCAAGCCATTTTTATTGGAGATTGGTCAGGCTAAAAAGCTAACGAAATAATAGAGTCAGAGAATTAGCAGGTGTGCGACCTAGATGATGTGCGAGTACCTGCTCATTAGCCTAGACTGCAATATTCCTCCTACCAGTGTATTGCTAATAAACAGATCTGACTACAACTTAGTGGGCCAACATTTGCGATCGGAAGCTTCCCGCGGGCCGACGCCTCCGACCTGCAAAAAAATCTACGAATGTACCTGGTGGCCTGGGAGATACGGAGGTTTGCGATCCTGGGCCACTCCGGGTCCGCGCGGGCAGAGGTCCCCGCATCCCAGGGACGCAGGCGGTTCGTAAGCGCCCCTGGGATCACGTGGGCCGGCCCAACCAATGAAAGAAGGAAATCACCATCCATACTTATGGGAGTTGCGTACGTACGGAACTACAATAAGTATGAATGGGGATCACTTCAAAAATACACCAACACATGAAATACATTTTTTTTTAAATTACATATTTAAAATGAATTAAAATGCCATTTAATTAAATATTTTAAACAAAATTTAATAAATTATATGTTTTTACAGGGCTAAAAATAAACTTACCTTATTGAAGAGTATTTTTAATTTATAAATGAGTGATAGCATTTTATTTTTCTATTTTTTAAAACTCTTATGCTGGTAAAAGCAGGCCTTAAGCCTCCTTTTACCAGGCATAACAATTTGACAGGCATTCAGCAGGCGGAAGTTGTGCAAATAGCGCAACTCTCCCGCCCGCAGAGGCCCATCTCCTGGGCAGGCGGAGGATCTGTCAAGAGGCTCATTGACGGATCGCAAGTGCCGGTTGTCAGTGCATGTGCTTCGCATGCCTAAACCCGAACTTGCGCGGCCCCTACGGGCGCGCACACACCTCGTACGCACCCTGGGGGGGGGGGGTCGCAAAATACGGCCCATTAAATCTAGGGAATGCTTATATGGGCTTTAGTTTTGGCTGGAGATCCAAACTTGTGTGAGTGCACTGAAAATTCACCGAGTCCGTGCACAATATCAAGGTCTACAAAGGCCATTTCAACCAATAGTCATGACTGTTTTCATTCTGTATAAGAAATTCATTCTAAAGGGAGTGACATGAATCAGTCATTCATGATAGAAAGACTTATGAAATAATACTGAGCTACTGAGCGGCCTACGGGTGGCGCTGTCCAGGGAGAGTATAAATACTCGGGCACGGGCCCAGCTTGCGCAGGACATTCTTAACAGGAACTAGTGAAGGACACAACTAGACCTCCATGTTGTAAAACAGTTGATTAATGCTTAGACCAAGTGCCTAGTAGTTTTCTTACGTCAGGGAGTATTTTAACCTTGCCGGAACAATGCTTTTTATTTTAAGTTATGTGCCCTCGGGCTGGGATTTTGTGTTTCTTTGCTCCCCAGACCATGATTTTCCAGTGGTTCATTTTAATGATGGAAAATCTTTGCACAAACAAACAATCAACCCATCTTTTCCCTCAAGTTTTAACAAGTCAAATTGTAACTAAAGGTTGTCCTGCGTGTCAGACCTCACTGAGGAGAGCCTGTTCCCTTTACAAAGTGGAAGCTCCATTTAGATTGGTCTTCAGCTGTGGCTCAGTGGGTGGGACCCTCACCTCTGGAGTCGGAGAGTTCTGGGTTCAGAATCCCACTCCAGAAACTCGAGCTGAAAGTCTTAAGCTGACACTTCAGTCAAGTACTGAGGGAGCGCTGCACTGTCAGAGCGTGCCATCCTTTGGATCCTGGCTCACATCAAAGCCAGTGTTCCCACCTCTCTTGACCAACACCAGTTTGCCTATCGTGCAAACAGATCAACGGAAGATGCAATCACAACTGCTCTACACTCTGCACTGAATCACTTAGATGGTAAAGAGACCTACATCAGAATGCTGTTCACAGACTACAGCTCAGCATTCAACACTATCGTCCCCAACAAGCTGGCCACCAAACTCCACACTCTTGGCCTGAACACTTCCCTCTGCAACTGGACCCTGGACTTCCTAACAAACAGACCCCAGTCTGTCAAATTAGGTAACCACACCTCCCTCCCCCTGACCCTGAACACGGGGGCCCCACAAGGATGTGTGCTGAGCCCCCTCCTCTACTCCCTCTTCACCCACGACTGTGTGGCTGTTCATGGTTCCAACACCATCATCAAGGTTGCGGATGGTACCACGGTAGTAGGCCAGATTACCAACAACGATGAGCCAGCCTACAGGGAGGAGGTCCAGCATCTCGTGAAGTGGTGCGCCGATAACAACCTGGCCCTTAACATCAAGAAAACCAAAGAAATCATTGTGGACTTCAGGAAGTCTAAAGGCGGAAATCACACCCCCATCCACATCCATGGGGCTGTGGTGGAAAGGGTGGACAGCTTTAAGTTCCTCGGAGTCCACATCACGGAAGACCTCTGCTGGTCCATCAATACCTCCTCTCTGGTGAAGAAGGCCCAGCAGCGCCTATATTTCCTAAGGAGGCTGAAGGGATGTAACCTGTCACCCCTGATCCTCTCTAACTTTTACCGCTGCACAATAGAGAGCATCCTGACGAACTGTATCACAGTATGGTATGGCAGCTGTAGCTACTATGACCGGAAAGCCCTGCAGCGGGTAGTCAAAACTGCCCAACGCATTACCGGCACCCGGCTACCGACCATAGAGCACATATACCAGAAACGCTGTTTACGGAGGTCACGGGCCATCATCAAAGACCCTACCCACCCCAGCCACAGTCTGTTCGCCCTCCTGCCATCTGGGAGATGCTACAGATGCATTCGCACCCGAACGACCAGATTTAGGAACAGCTTCTTTCCCAGGGCTGTCATCCTACTGAACTCCACAAATAAACTCTAAAGCCTGCACATCTGCCAATGCACTTTATTATGGTTATGTTTATGTTAATGTATTACAAGCCAAATGTATGTTGAATGTTTAAATGTCTTAATCCAAATGTACACTCTCGGGAGCTGCAAGCCTACATTTCGTTGTACTGCACTTGTGCACTAACAATGACAATAAAGTTGATTATTATTATTATTATTATTATTATTAATAAACTGAGGCCCACATCTGCCCTCTCAGGTGGGGCACAAAAGATCCCATGGCACTTATTTGAAGAAGAGCAGTGGCCAATATTTATCCCTCAAACTGCACCACAAATAACTCATTATTTGGTAATGTTTCCCACATTACAACAGTGACTACGCTTCAAAAAGTACGTCATTGGCTGTGGGACGACCCGAGGTCATGAAAGGTGCTATATAAATGCAAGTTCGTTCTTTCTTTTCTCTTTATTCGGATTCTGTCCCGGGACTTGAACCCACAAACCGTCTGACTCAGAAGTGAGGATGCTACCCACTGAGCCACAGCTGACACACCCTCCCAGCACCCTCAACTGGGAGCAACATACACAGCACAGGCCAGGGATTCCCTGGGCTGGATTTTCATTGAGTCGTCGGGTAGGAGGCGGGACTACAACTTTTGGGGTTGTAGTCCCGCCTCCATCGAGTTGTGGCCAACCCACGCGATTTTGACTTGATTGACCTTGTTGAGCCCACCCAGCGGGCTCAGCAGGCCAATTAAGGGCCACCCAGCAACAGGTGACATCACAGATTGACATTTCATCTGTCAAGACCTTTTGACAGATGAAATATCAGCATTTCACAGCTTTGTGAAGCTGTCAAACACTGACAATCTGTACTCCAAGTTAATTCCTTCCTCTCAGGATGATTTAGAGATCTCTCCAGAACAGAAAGCTGAATGCTGGAACTTTTGACAGCTCGCGGCCATTCTGCTTTCTGTGCCAGTGAGATGAGGGACTCCCGAGACCTGAAGGAAGGAAGGCTGTAAAGGTAAGTAAATGTAAGTACAACTTCTTTAAACACTTTACACACACCAAACACACTTACCTCTGCACACATGCACCCATCACTCACCTGAACACCGGACATCTCGACCCCTCCAAGCCCTTCAGCCCGACGGCCCGCCTCGCTAACTTGGCGTGGTTTGGAGCCGTCAGAAATCCCACATTTCAACAATGAAAATAGGGATTAGGCTAAAAACTGCCTGTTAACTACCTGTTAACAGGCAGTTAATTGGCACTAATCCCCTTCCCGCCTCGGGGAGGCGGATCCCAGTGCGGGTCAGGTATTCGCCTCCTTTGAAACTGGCATGGAGGTGGGTTGGGGGGCGGGATGGGTTCGTCCCCCCCCCCCCACCGATTTCGGGATTTTAACCCCCCACACACCTCCAATACTGCCGCCACGGCCCAGTGAAAATCCAGCCCAGGGCCTTGCTGCACTCGGCTTAGTGGCGTCTTTACTCCTTGGAGTGAGGTTCATTGATAAACATATTTAATAAAAGATATCACAAGCACAGGCTATTGTTCATCTGTTAAAAACTTGATAAATTTTCCCTGGAACCCAAGGTATGAACAAAAAAACAAGTCTTAAAATTATCGCTGGGCCTCGGGGAAGCTTCTGGAAATTACTCTGTTGCTCGCGCCCCCTTGTAGTGAGAGAGCAACAAACTTGTTCTTTTTAAACGTTCATTGATAGATCAGTTTGGGGGTTGGCGAGATCCATCATGGTCTTCCTGGAAAATCCCATTAAAAAAATAATCCCGTCAAAAGCGTTAAAAAGAAAACCCCATTAAAAATAAAATAACTCCTGTCAAAATCATAAAAGGCTTCCTGACATCTATTAAAGTATTTCCTGGGCTGGAAAATCAGACTCACGCGTTCAGTTTTACTGTCTGTCAGAGGCCTGCAAATGTGTTTCCAGCTATGACAACATTGGCTGGGGGAAGAATCTACTGATCTCCAGTTCGAAACCCTCGGAAAATGAAAAAAAATGTAATAAACAGACATCTGGTAGATATTAAAGGAGGAGGTGACCCTGAGGCAAGGGGGGAAAACCTGGAGGGAGGTGGGTGGGGGAGGGAGATAGTCCCTTTGCTCCTTGTGCCCAAGTGGTACTGTAAAACACTGTCATGCTAAATTGAGCGGTGCTTTATATGAAACGAGGCCTACACTCTAACTTTGCGGCTACAAGTCAGGAGCTGTGATGGACGGTTTACTGCCTCGATCCTGTTGCAGTCTAGGCCACCCGCCCTCCAATCCCCCCCCCACTCCCCTCCGAGCCTGCTCCGCCATTCAATACGATCATGGCTCAGCTTCTACCTCAACTCCACTTTCCCGCCCTTATCCCTTGAATCTCCAACTCACGGCACAAATGCGTCCGATCCGGCTGTATATGGCCCGGACTTTGCCCTCCGACTCCATGGCCTTCTCCGTGAAGAAGAAGTAAACCTTGTCGTTGTCGCGGTCGACGTTGTCCGGGATGAGGTGAGCGGCCACGAACTTGGGGTCTGCAAAGGAAGCAGCAGGAAGAAAGAAAAAGAGCGTTGAGACGGTGGCGGGTGGGGGGGGAGGGAGTCACCATTTCGCGGCAGGCCCCAGAGCGTGTCTTGTAAGCCTTTGTATACGCGTGTGAATTATATGAGGAGAGACCCCTGGCGAAGAGCCTCACCCAAGGGGATGGTGGACGGGAGAACTCGGCATGGAGCTCAACGCGCCCAATTCCCGATGCTCCTGGTTTTCTGCGGGCACACTGAAAAGTCAGGAGCGCTGTGAATCGGGCTTGTGGTTCTCCACGCCCAATTCTCCGATCCCTGCTCCCTGTCGAGTGAGGGGCTGCGCAAGGGTTTTTTCTTTGCAAAACTTACTCCAAGGGCCTGAAATTCTGGTGGGGAGGGGGGGGGGGGGAGCCTCCTGTGAGTGGGGCCCGCCCCTGGTCATGGGTTGTAGACGTTGACACTGTCCAGATTTGCAGGGGTGGGGGTCATTTTGCATGGTTAGGGAGGTCTGTCGCTCGCCCTGATCTGCCCTCGTAAGGCGAAGCGACCTACAGCTGCACCACCTGAGGTTGTCCTGGACCCTTCAAAAGGTCAACGAAGCAATTCCTAAATAAAGGATCTTCAGCTCGAGCAGGAATCAGGGTTCATGTAAAATAAGGCGAATTGAGCCCAGAGGGGATTCATTATTTTTGCCTGCTGCATATTTGGGGCCGTTTAAAAGGCCTCAGGAGAACTTAGGTCAGCTCCCAGCTGGCAAGAGTTCCATTGAGGCCTTATTAAGGTGCAATGGACGAAACTCCTGCGGTAGACCAGGAACTCCCTCAGATATACCCCCTTGATGTGGATAGGAGGGTAAATAGAGGAATTGCCCTTTTCCTCCACTAGAGGACTGGGTCGGCACTGGAGGACTGGGAGGGCACTGAAGGAATTGGAGGGCACTGGAGGAATGGCAGGACACTGGAGGACTGGGAGGGCACCGGCGGACTGGGAGGGCACCGGCGGACTGGGAGGGCACTGGCGGACTGGGAGGGCACTGGCGGACTGGGAGGGCACTGGCGGACTGGGAGGGCACTGGCGGACTGGGTGGGCACTGGGAGGGCACTGGAGGACTGGGAGGGCACCGGAAGACTGGGTGGCTACTGGAGGACTGGCCGGGCACTGGAGGACTGGCCGGGCACTGGAGGACCGGGTGGGCACTGGAGGACTGGCAGGGCACTGGAGGACTGGCAGGGCACTGGAGGACTGGCAGGGCACTGGGGGACTGGCAGGGCACTGGGGGACTGGGTGGGCACAGTCATATTTGACAGAGTACGAGAGAGAAAGGGTGAGAGACCCACATGAATATTGGCCGGCAAAAATTCCAATGCACATCTGGCATCAACTATGGACTAAGTATAAAAGGCCCTCCACTCAACCGAAAATGCCTACTTAGCATGACGGTGCCGAGCAGTGCTTGTAATAGCCCTACTCCCCTCACCTTTTCTCTCATCCTCTCCAGAATGCAGTGACTGCCGGCCAATGGACTGCTCCACTGGCCCGCCCGTCCCTTGCCAAAGTGTTCATTCTTCACATGTGAGTGTCAACGTACTATTCAACATTGAGGGGCCTCCTAGTGCAGCCTGCTCCTCCCATTCACCCAATACCCACACCTTACAGCAGGGTCACTGGATAGCAGTCAGGAACTGGTGTCGCTGACTGACTTTTTCCCTCCTTAGCCCGGGAAATCCTTGGCTAATACACGCCTACCACCTACCCTGCCGAGATCAGCTAACACATCATAGACAGGACCATCCTGATCTGCATCGCTGAGCACCAGACACACAGGGGGCTTGTAACAGAAAATATTATTAAAGTTTACAAGGGGCACTGTCAATATAACCCGTAGAATACTCTCCCCTTTTAACTTGCAGAGTTAGAGGTACACCACAGATGTAGCAATCTGAGATAATATCAGCTCCCCCATTGGCCCCAGTAACCCATCCTAGCTATTTTGGCCAACATTACATAGTATTTACAGCACAGAAACAGGCCATTTGGCCCAACCAGTCCATGCCGGTGTTCATGCTCGACACGACCCTCCTCCCACCCTTCTTCATCTAAACCCTATCAGCATATCCTTACATTCCTTTCTCCCTCGTGTGTTTATTTAGCTTCCCCTTGAAGGCATCTAAATATTCGCCTCAACTATTCCATGTGGTACCAAGTTCCACATTCTATACACATTATATGTATATAACAAATATGGGCTTTATAAATAGAGGCACAGAGTACAAAAGCCAGGAAGTTATGCTAAGCCTGTATAAAACACTAGGTCAGCTCCAGCTGGAGTATTGGGTCCAAAGCAGAAATAGATAGTTTCCTAGAAGTAAAGGGAATTAAGGGTTACGGGGAGCGGGCAGGAAATTGGACATGAGTCTAGGTTCGGAATGGTCATGGCCCTGTGGGTAGTGGAGCAGGCCCAGGGGCCGTGTAGCCTGGTTCTGCTCCTACTTCTTGTGTTCTAATTCTGTGTTAGATTTCAGGAGATGGTTTTATTCCTGTTCCTGGCTGGGGTGGAGATCGCCTTTACAGAAGGTAAGTACTGTAGAAAATACAGGGACAGAGTGATCTCCTGGACGAGTTTCGATCGCCTAGATGGGTCGGAGAGGAATTTCCCAGATTTTTTTCTCCCAAATTGGCCATTGGGTTTTTTATCTGGTTTTTCGCCTCTCCCGGGAGATCACATGGGTTCGGGTGGGATGGTTCTGTGATAGTAGATTTGAGGTTAGGATCAGATCTTATTGAATGGTGGAGCAGGCTCGAGGGGCCGATTGGCCTACTCCTGCTCCTAGTTCTTATGTTCTTAATTCTGGGCACCACACTTTAGGAAGGATGTGAAGGCTTTGGAGAGGGTAGAGAAGAGATTGACTAGAATGGTTCCAGGGATGAGGGATTACAGTTACGTGGATAGACTGGAGAAGCTGGGGTTGTTCTCTTTGGAGCAGAGGAGATTTGATCGAGGTGTTTAAAATCATGAAGGGTTCGGAGAGAGTAAATAAAGAGAAACCGTTTCCATTGGCTGAGGGGTCGATAACCAGAGGGCACAGATTGAAGATGATTGGAAAAAGAACCAGAGGCAACAGGAGGAAAAAACTTTTTTTACTCAAGTGGTTAAGATTTGGAACGCACTGCCTGATAAGGTGGTGGATCCAGATTCAATAGTCGGGAATTGGATAAATACTCGAAGGAGAAAAAAATTGCAGGGATATGGGGAAAGAGCCGGGGAGTGGGATTGGACTGCTCTTGAAAAGAGCTGGCGCAAACTCGACGGGCCGAATGGCCTCCTTCTGTGCTGTACTGTTCTACGGATTCTCTGTTCCTCTTTGAGATCGCCGCTGAAGACGCCCACTGGTTACCTTGTAACAAACGCTGGTCGAGCTCCGTCCTCATGGCGGAGCGGGACCCCAGGCTGCGGAAGATGACGGATTCCCTGCCCAGGAAGTCAGCCGTCAGTCCTGAATACAGCTCGCTACCTGAGGAATGGAGGGAAATAGAGTCAAATGATTCGGCTGTCCTCGGCTGCAGCCGATTGCACTGCTCACAAACCTTCCTGGCGTGCGTCTAATCATTCGCAACTTAAAACGACCATCGCCTCGGTTTAATATACGGCAGGAGAATGGGTTTTCCAGCTTCCCTTTGCATCTTCAGCCCTGCGCTCGCTGACCTGCATTGGCTCCTGGTTAAGCAACACCTTGATTTTAAAATTCTCATTCTTGTTTTCAAATTTTTTCATGGCTTCGTCCCTCACTATCTCTGTAACCTCCTCCAGCCCTACAACCTTCCAGGATCTCTGCGCTCCTCCAAATCTGGCCTTTTGCGCATCACCGATTTTCATCGCTCCACCATTAGTGGCTGTGCCTTCAGCTGCCGAGGCCCTAAGCTCTGGAATTCCCTCCTTAAACCTCTCCACCTCTCTCCTCCTTTAAGAACATAAGAAATAGGAGCAGGAGTAGGCCATTCGGCCCTTCGAGCCTGCTCTGCCATTCAGTGAGATCATGGCTGATCTTCTGCCTCAACTCCATTCACCGGCCCGATCGCCATATCTCTTGATGCCTTTACTAGTCAGAAATCTATCGACTTCTGTTTTGAATATACCCAATGACTGAGCCTCCACAGTCCTCTGGGGTAGAGAATTCCAAAGATACACCACCCTCTGTGTGAAGAAATTTCTCCTCATCTCAGTCCTGAATGGCCTACCCTTTACCTTGAGGCTGTAGCCCCTGGTTCTAGACTCCCCAGCCAAGGGAAACATTCTCCCAGCATCCATCCTATCAAGCCCTGTAATAATTTTGTATGCTTCAATGAGATCCCCTCTCATTCTTCTGAATTCAAGAGAATACAGGCCTAGTTTACTCAATCTCTTCTCATACGACAGTCCCGCCACCCCAGGAATCAATCTCGTGAACCTTCGTTGCACTCCCTCTATGGCAAGTATATCCTTTGGTAAGGAGACCAAAATTGTACACTCCTTAAAACCTACCTCTTTGATCATGCTTTTGGTCACCTGTCCTAGTATCTCTTTATGAGGCACGGTGTCAAATCTTGTCTGATATCGCTCGTGTGAAGCGCCTTGCGATGCTTTACTACATTAAAGGCACTACATAAATGCAAGTTGTTGTTGTTGTGTGTGGCTCTGCTACTTGCTGGATAAGCTCAGTAGGGCTGATTTCCTTCAGAAGGGGGCGACGCTCGCAGGAAGCACTGATCAGGAAATTGTGGGCTTGTACTGCCTGATTTGCAACCCCCCCCCCACCCCAATTTAATTTAGTGGCCATATTAGTTGGGGTCATTGCCCTTCCTAGTCAGTGGGTGGGCTGTTCTTGGTGATGAGTTTTATTTAAGCGCGAGTTCTTGTACTTCAGCACTTATCCATTGGCTTGTCCCACAGCTCCTAAATTCTCCCATTGTAATGGTGATAGAACCACATCCCACTTTTCAAACATTCTCCCATTCCTCGGATTGTGTCTGAACATGTGAAGGCCCCTTTCAAACTTGCCCTGAGGTGTTTAATCGATGACACAATGGAGGCCTTTATAAAGCAGACCCGAGGGGCTGAATGGCCTACTCTTGTTCCTAATGTTACTGTGTAAAGCACAGAGCTAAATTCCATTCCATTTGTATTGCAATATAAACTCTGCCCCCATTGCATTTTGTATCACAAATGCATTTTTCCAAATAAACTCTACGAGTGCAAAGAATAGAGAGTGAAGACATTACTGCCCCACTCAAGTTCTACTACATCGGAGGAAGTAGAAAGTTACCATGGTAACGAATCCTTCACAGACTGGTACTGCACAAGATTCTGTTCGTTTAAGTACTTTCTTCTTGACCCGTGATTTGGAAAGGCCTCATCCTTTGTGATTCTCCGTGTGACACCATTTCCTCCCCAGCGCTCCTTCGAAATCCCACACTGAAGCATCGATAAAAATGACTTTTTACAAAAGAGGTGACTCTAAATTTGAGACCCAAGGATCTTAGATGGAAGAGGGGTGGGTGGTGGGGGGTGGGGGGGTTGGGGGGGGTGGAGACGTTGCAGTTGGTGGTATGGGGGGGCGGGGGAGGTTGGGGAGAAGAGTCAAATCCATGTCATGCTTGACTATGAAAAGGATTATCAGGACTCTCTGCAATAGTCAGCAATACACTAATGTTAGGCAGGTTGCGGAATCCTCAAGTTGCCGGCCAACTTTTTCATTCAGGGACGCAGTGCTAATGAGGCATGACTGTCTTTTACCCGTATCCAGGTCACCATGTTGCTTACAGAGACATATGGAATAGATTAACTTCCTGCTCATAATCTGGTGATGTATTGCACTCCTCCACAGCGAGGGGACTGAAGGAGAAAGTGCTGCTGACCCCATGCTGACAAGCTGATTGGACCATTTTATGGTTTTTTTGGGACCATGTTGGACACAATGATTTGACTTTTAGGGATAAACCGGTTGGCGAAAAACAAGGTTTTTCCAAATCAACTATTAAGCCGTCTTAATATCTCCCAGGTGTAGGTCTTACGAAGAGTGATTTGTCGACACTTTGGACTGCTTGTTACACCATGAACGCGGAAGATACAGACAGGCACATCAACACAGCGCAGTGTCGGTATCAGACAGGATAATAGGTGCAGCAGGGAATGTTACCCCCACTGGGGCTCTCACTCAAAGAAGGGGTTTGATCCTCAGGATCTTTCTTAAAGAGAAAATTTTGGCACTCGACTCCTACACATCAGGGCCTCGTTTACGGAACAACTGTTATCATCTCAAAAGAGCAACTCTCGTCATCAGAATCGCTTTAGAGGGGAATTCTCATCACTGAGACCCCTTAAAGAGTGATTCTCATCATCAAGACCCCTTTAAAGGGAGATTCTCATCATCAGGGCCCCTTTAAAGGGGAATTCTCATTATCAGGACCCCTTTAAAGATGTTTATTTTGGAATTTTCAAATTGCTTACCAATGAAAGTGCTCGCAAAAGGTCGGTTGGGGTCATGTGGGCATTTGCCACGCCCATTTTCCATGCTGTTCATGTCCATCCTGAAGGCATGCTTGAAAAAAAAATACAAAGAGGAATTAGCAGTGAGATCAATCCCGGCCTGGTTGGTGGTGGACAGAATCTGCAACATAATAATTTGTGGCAGATAGTCCTGCAAATACGAATGACCCAGACATAGGAGGAGTGTCACTGTCCTGAGTTGATGACCTCTGATTGTTTTTCTTTCCTTCGCTGGGGGGTTTGCTTGTCCCTGATAGTTTACATGAAAACCTTGAATGTGCCAGTATCAGTACCAGTGCAGTGGAGGGCTCCACCACAATGCTGCAAAGAAAGGACTGCATCCTAGGTTCGACTTGCATTGGAACGACATTGAACTGATTTTAACACTAAATCTATGTTCATACAATGGGGATAGAATTTAAAGGTGGTGTGCAGGAACACTATATCTAAATCAGGTGCCCAAAATAGCAATGGGGTACGGGCATTTAAGCATTGGACGCGGGCTCCCTAAGAACTAGGTGCTATCCAAACTCATTGGAGCCGGTCTTCAGAGTGAAGATCATTCCATTCCAACAGTCCGGGTCTACAAGAGTCCTAGGGGTAAAATCGTGTTCAGTCTGACTACACCCTCCCCCTGCTATCTGAGCTTACTGGTCCCTCCTCCAGGTCGCTCAAGGTTAACAGCCGTGTGTCGAGTGTATTCCATAAAGTCATCACTGTTAAATTCAGTCATGAGGAAGAGATTCATGTCCACTCGTGTAAACTTGAGGCAAATGTTCATCAATTATGCTATTTTATATGCCGAGAGCCTAGTAATATGATCTGGCAGAATCCACATGCCCCAGATGGTTGACAGTATTATTGCCTTCCCCCTTCCATGCAAGTGCCAGTATCAAATATTTCCTGTCTGAAATCCCCTCGGCCAAATAATAAGATTGTAAAGCTGCACATCAGATAATGGTATCAGAATCTAATACATTCTCCATAGAGTAATCCTTTGCAAAAAGCAGTACGTTATCACCCAACAGAATACCTTCACCTGTCATGTGGCAGAAGTACTTACTTCCAAGTGTTGTAAAATATTCAAAAGGTTCCCCTCTCCTGTCAAAGACATTCACAGATACTGCTGGAGTAGTTGGCTAATGATGGCCTTAACAAGACCCTCATATTGGGAAGAAAATGCAATGGTAAAACAACCTCTTGCATTTATATAGCGCCTTTAATGTAGCAAAATGTCCCAAGGTGTTTCACAGGAGTGTAATCAGAAAAAATTTGACACCGAGCCACATAAGGAGATATTAGGACAGGTGACCAAAGAGGTAGGCTTTAAGGTGAATCTTAAAAGGAGGAGGGAGAGGTAGAGAGGTTTAGGGAGGGAATTCCAGGATTTAGCGCCCAGACAGCAACACTCCTCAGGCTCACTCTCCAGTTGCGTCTCGTTCTCACGCACTGTGTAAGCAACGGGCTTCACAGGGTGCAGCACATACTGGGCAAAGTCTAATACTGTGCATCTAGCAGGTCTTCTTCTTCTTAGGCAGTCCCTCGGAACCGAGGATGACTTGCTTCTACATTAAAAATGAGTCCTCAGGTGACTGATGAGTCCAATGCGGGCTAAAAATTCGGTATCGCCGCGCCAGGTCTTTAGTGCCCGAAATTTTGCGCTCGCCCGGATTCCCGTAACACCCGCCTGAAATTCAGTTGCGCCGCCCCAAGACGGAGGCGGGCGCTATTGCAGGGTTTGGCCGCCTCGTTTGGGGCGATGAAAGTCAGTTTCAGGCGTCCAGCTGCCGCTGCGGCACCCGATGCGGTGCGGCAGGCTGGGGTACTGCAGGCCTCCTCCTTTTCTTAAGGAGGAGCTGCCTGCAGCCGTGAGATCACCGCTGGATTCCCCCGGCAAATGAGCCCGGCACCACGGAGAAGTGCCGGGCTCGCGGGAGTCAGACACCAATGCCGCGGGGGGGTGGTGCAGGAGTCCGGGGAGGGAGGTGCGGCCAGGCGGCCGCCGGAAAAGCGGCCGGCCGCCCCTCCACCTTTATGCGCCGGCCTCTCGGAGCTGCAAGGCACCGTTTTTCAAACGCTGTTTGCGGCCGCTACGGGCGAGGCGGCCGCAACTGAATTTGGCCATCGGCACGGAATAGCATTGGAACCGGGGCGCTGCGCACACCGATGACGTCATCGGTGCCGGCGCAGCGCTACCGGCTAACGCCGATGTTAGGGACCAACTGAATTTCGGGCGCTAAAAAACTTCCGGCGCAAACCACTCTATAGCCAATAAGTGGGCGCAAACGCGACTGAATTTCTAGGCCACAGTCTCTGTCACAGGTGGGGCAGACGGTGGTTGAAGGGGCGGGTGGGTGGGGTGCTTGGGTTGACGTACGCTCCTTGCGCTGCCTGCGCTTGGCTTCCGCTTGCTCCTGACGAAGAGACTCGAGGGCCTAGAAATTCGGTTTTGGCTTAGCCAGGGCTTTAGCGCCGGAAGTTAGTGCCGGCGCTAAGTCCCCCTGCGCGCGCCAAAAATTCAGTAGCGCCGCGCCCAAACGGCTGCCGGCGCTACTGAAGGGTCTTAGCGCCTGGAAAAGGGCGCTAACTGCCGTTTAGCGCCGCAATTCCGGCGCTGCGGCACCCGATGCGGTGCGGCAGGCTGGGGAAGTGCAGGCCTCCTCCTTCCGTTAAGGAGGAGCTGCCTGCACCCGGCCGCGGCCCGCGCAAATCTGTTTAAAAATGAGCCCGGCACCTCGGACAAGTGCCGGGCTTGCATCTGTTCCGGGGGGGGGGGGGGTGGGGGGAGAAGTCCGGGGAGGGAGCTGCGGGCAGGCGGCCGGCGGGAAAGCGGCCAGCCGCCGCGGGGCCTTTAATGCGCCGGCGCAAACACATGTTGGACTCTGTTGCCAGAGTCTTAGTTGCGGCTGCCACGGGCGAGGCGGCCGCAACTGAATTTCGGCGCTGGGGCCCGTCGGCATGGCAACCGGGACGCTGCGCACACCGATGACGTCATCGGTGCCGGCGCAGCGCTACCGGTGCAACGCCGCTTTAGGGCCCCAGGGAATTTTTCAACTGGCCATAACTCTGGCGCTAGTCCCTCTAACGCCTCAAAAGCGGCGCTAAGGCTACTGAATTTCTAGGCCGAGGTGTTCGGCACCTTCCCGGATGCTTCGCCTCCACTTTGTGCGGTCTTGGGCCAGGGATTCCCAGGTGTCGGTGGGGATGTTACACTTTTTCAAGGAGGCTTTGAGGGTGTCCTTGAAGCATTTCCTCTGCCCACCTGGGGCTCTCTTGCCGTGCCAGAGCTCAGAGTAGAGCGCTTGTTTTGGGAGCCTCGTATCGGGCATGCGAACAATGTGACCCGTCCATCGGAGCTGATTGAGCGTGGTCAAAGCTTCGATGCTGGGGATGTTGGCCTGAGCAAGAACACTGACGTTGGTGCGCCTATCTAGCATGTGTCTCATTGCCTGCCAGTTCCTGTTGCCGCACAGTATGCACGAGGTTAGAGAACACTCACAGCTACTACCAGTGTCAGTGCGCATTGAAGATCAACTCTTCTACACGTACAGTACAATTCAGTAAAAGCCAACGATTCACTCAACATCTGGGCCTACCATGTACATCTCCATGCTATGCTTTCAGTCGAGGTGGCAGGCCGGGTTATAGATGTTCCCCCCCGCTTACCTGAGGGAGAAACCATAACCTCGTTCAGACATAAAGCAATGGTTGCTCAGCAATGTCCCCACACCCACCCCCCCCCCTTTGCCTTTTCACCTTTGTTAGATTTCAAAAGCTAGAAGTATACAAAGGAATAACATGAGGGTAACGTACGTCCTGCTACTGATTAAAACAGCCTGCTGAAGGTCTGTGAGATTCCAATGTTTCAAGGCCTAAGTTAGCCAAACCAAACAAAAACAATTCTTTATAGATCTCTGAATGAATTATTATCACTGTGTGACTATTCGTTTTCATCACGCAAGTCTAGGAACCGCTGATTGTGAAGAATTCTAATATCTCCCCATTGCATATAGTGTTTAGGCCCCAAGCTACTCTGAATATCAGAGCCAGGATCTTGTAGAACGTCTATTATTCTACATATCCAGTCACCAGAAGTAGCTCATTGAGGGGGATGATTTCCTCTGGTTGCTGTGTGCTAGTAACACAGTAAATATACAGGAAGGATTCCTATTACTGTCAAACATTCGAAGAAATCTCCTCCTCCTGAAGTCAGTATTTTCTTATACATGTCGGATTTCTGCTTAACAGCAGAAAAAAAGCAAAATGAAAAATGCCTGCGGACAGAAATAACCAAAGAAAGAAGCAGTTATGCAGCACCTTTTCGCATCGCTCAAAAAGGTCTTAAAGCTCTTCACATACATTGAAGAGCAGTCGCATGTGGCAGCCATTTTGTGCACAACAAGGTCGCACAAACAGCAGTGCGATGATTGGCCAATTAATGTGTATTTGCTAGGGCACCCAGAGGAATCCCTGCTCATCTTTGAATAGTGCCGATGGGATCTTTAGCATGCAACTAAACTGCCACAAGAGGCAGACAGGGGCCTTGGCTGAATGTCTCATCCAAAGGGCAGCACCTCCAAGAGTGCAGCACTCCCTCCGCACTATGCTGAACTGTCAGCCTAGATTCAAATCATGTGGGCCAATTTTTAACACGGCCCGCCCAGTGGAAAAGGAGTTAAAATGGCTGTGGTGAACCCACTGCCTCATTCTCGTTTCATCGCCATATTTCTGATGGGCAGAAGCCTCATTACTGTGGTAAACCACTGTATTGTATATTGCCACCTCTGGGTGGCGCTGTGTATGGAGGCATGCCTCAGCTGACTCCACCCACCACTGTGTGGGTTTCGTTCAGACTTGTTCAGTCACTCACGAAGAAGCATGGTCTCTTCTTAGCTAATAAAAGCCTTATTCATCTCTTCTTTCGACTCATCATCTCTTCTTCGACTCATCACCTTTTATGAAGTAATTGATAAGCGTATCAATTTTATTAGCTAAAAGTTAAATGGCGACACCTGAGGAGCAACAACAGCAACGGATACAGCAGACATTGCTGAGAGCCCTCAGACCACCACGCCTGGACCTCGACCCTCAAGATGTGGGTGCATCAGCCAAGTTTGAACACTGGCTGAGCTGCTTTGAATCCTTCCTCGCAATCTCACAGGTTACAGAGGAGGATCACAAACTGAAAATTTTGACCGCCCAGGTGAGCCATCAAGTATATATGCTAATCCGGGACTCTAATGCGTACGTGGCGGCCCTCGAGCTACTAAAAGGGCAATATACGCGCCCAGTGAACACAATTTACGCCCGACACCTCTTGGGATCCCGCAGGCAGCAACCGGGAGAATCGGTAGGGGCATTTGCACGGGCGCTACTGGCACTCTGCAGAGACTGCGATTGTAAAGCGGTAACGGCTGTGGAGCACGCGCAGGGACTCGCCTGTGATGCCTTCGTCAGGGGCCTCCAGTCAGACCACACCCGGCAGAGACTGCTAGAAAGCAAGGAACCCGACCTGAAGACGGCCATTGCCCTTGCGCTCTCGTTAGAGGAGGCCCACCGAAACCTCGAGGCATACCCCCGTAACGGCGCCGAGACATGGCAATCGAAACCGTGGGACACGGGACCGCCGCCCCCGGCACCAACTGCTGCAGCGACCCAACCGAGACAGCAGCCTCCGGTAAGAACTGCTTCGATGCCCAGTAACCAGGCCCAAAAATGCTATTTCTGTGGCCAGTTAAAACATCCCAGAGCGCACTGCCCAGCTAAGACAGCTACCTGCTCGGGCTGCGGGAAGAAAGGCCATTACGCTAACGCCTGCAAGGGGAAGCCAGCCAGCAGCGCAGCGTGCGGGCCGTGGGAGCAGCCATCTTATCCGCCATTTTGTGTACCCCCGGCCGCATGGCATCCGCCGCCATCGTATCCAACGCACTCAACCGCCATTTCGTCACCGGAACCGACCACCGTCTCGGCGGATGACTATAGTGACTCACTAAGCCACATACTGGCCTCCGTGACGCTGGATCAAGGCCACCCTCACCATCTATCCAGCTCCATGATGGATATCGCGGTAAACGGCCGCGCCACCAGTTGCCTGATCGACAGCGGGAGCACAGAGAGTTTCGTCCACCCCGACACGGTACGTAGCCACTCCCTCACGATTCTGCCAACGCACCATCGCATTTCTATGGCGTCCAAGTCCCAGTCAATGGACATCAGCGGCTACTGTGTGGTGACCCTGTCAGTAGGGGGCACTGAATATCAAAAATTTAAACTGCTAGTCCTGCCCCGTCTTTGCGCTGCCGTCCTGCTAGGGTTGGATTTTCAGTGCCACCTTAAGAGTGTCACACTAGCATACGGTGGACCCCTCCCCCCACTCACAGTCTGCAACCAACAACTTTTAAATCGCCCGCTGCAAACCACCTGCAGCCTTTCCACATTAAAAGTCCCCCCCCCTCCCCTGTTCGCTAACCTCACCCGCGACTGTAAACCCATCGCTACCAAAAGCAGGCGGTACAGTGCCGGGGACAGAGCTTTTATCAGCTCTGAGGTGGAGCGGCTCTTGAAGGAGGGCATTATCGAAGGTAGCACTAGCCCCTGGCGAGCCCAGGTTGTAGTCGTTAAAACCACTGCAAAACGCCGCATGGTAATCGACTACAGCCAAACCATAAACCGGTACACCCAGCTGGACGCGTACCCCCTCCCTCGCATATCTGATATGGTCAATCAGATTGCGCAATACAAAGTATTCTCCACCATCGACCTTAAGTCAGCGTACCACCAGCTGCCCATCCGCCATGAGGACCGCCAGTATACTGCCTTCGAGGCAAACGGCCGCCTCTACCACTTCCTTAGGGTCCCCTTCGGCGTCACCAACGGGGTTTCGGTCTTCCAAAGGGAGATGGACCGAATGGTTGACCAGAATGCGCTGCGGGCAACCTTCCCCTATTTGGATAACGTCACCATCTGCGGCCACGACCAGCAGGACCACGACGTTAATCTAGCAAATTTCCTCCGTACGGCCCAACGGCTGAACCTAACGTACAATAAGGAAAAATGTATGTTTCACACCAAGCGCCTGGCCATCCTCGGCTGCGTGGTGGAGAACGGAGTCATCGGGCCCGACCCCGACAGAATGCGCCCCCTAATGGAGCTACCCCTTCCCCACTGCCAAAAAGCACTGAAGAGATGCCTGGGGTTTTTCTCCTACTACGCCCAGTGGGTGCCCCTCTATGCAGACAAAGCCAGGCCCCTCATCAAAGCCACCTCCTTCCCCCTGACACCAGAGGCGTGTGCAGCCTTCACTCTTATCAAGAACGATATCGCGAAGGCCGCAATGCACGCGGTGGATGAGTCCATCCCCTTCCAAGTGGAGAGCGATGCCTCCGACTTCGCCCTAGCCGCGACCCTTAACCAGGCGGGCAGACCCGTGGCCTTTTTCTCAAGGACCCTCCAGGGCCCCGAGACGAGACACTCCTCCGTCGAAAAGGAGGCCCAGGCTATTGTAGAAGCGGTGCGTCACTGGAGGCATTACCTGGCCGGGAAACGATTTACCCTGCTCACTGACCAGCGTTCAGTAGCTTTTATGTTTAATAATAAGCAGAGGGGTAAAATCAAGAACGACAAGATCTTGAGGTGGAGAATCGAACTCTCCACCTACAATTATGATATCTTGTATCGGCCAGGGAAACTCAATGAGCCCCCAGATGCCCTATCACGTGGTACATGCGCCAACGCGCAGAGTGATAGGCTGCAGTCCCTCCACAATGACCTCTGCCACCCGGGGGTCACCAGGTTTTTCCATTTTATCAAATCCCGTAACCTGCCCTACTCCATCGAGGAGGTCAGGACCATGACCAAGAGCTGCCAAATCTGCGCCGAGTGCAAACCGCACTTCTATAGGCCGGACAGAGCAAGCCTGATCAAGGCCACCCGCCCCTTCGAACGCCTGAGCGTCGATTTTAAAGGGCCCCTCCCCTCCGCTGACCGCAATGTGTACTTCCTCAACATAGTTGATGAGTACTCCCGTTTCCCCTTTGCCATCCCTTGCCCAGACATGACCAGTACCACGGTCATCAAGTGTCTGAATGACATCTTCGCTCTGTTCGGGTTCCCCAGCTATATACATAGCGACAGGGGCTCATCGTTCATGAGCGACGAACTTCGGCAGTACCTGCTAACAAGAGGTATCGCCACGAGCAGGACCACCAGTTACAACCCCCGGGGGAACGGCCAGGTGGAAAGGGAGAACGCGACGGTTTGGAAGGCAGTCCTCTTAGCACTAAAATCTAAGGGCCTTCCGACCTCCCGCTGGCAGGAGGTCCTCCCTGCAGCGCTTCACTCCATTCGGTCACTGCTTTGTACTGCCACTAATGCGACCCCTCATGAGAAAATGTTCGTTTTCCCCCGGAAGTCTACATCGGGAACCTCGCTACCGGCATGGTTGACTTCTCCTGGGCCCGTCCTACTGCGGAGGCACGTGAGGACGCATAAAACGGACCCCCTGGTCGAGCGGGTGCACCTCCTACACGCCAACCCCCAGTATGCCTGGGTGACATACCCAGACGGGCGGGAGGACACGGTCTCCATACGAGATCTCGCACCCTCGGGTACCCCTGAATTACCACCGTTATCCCCCTTACCACCGTTATCCCCCTTACCACTGTTATCCCCCACCACCCCTCCCAACCCAACCCCTGCAGACGGCATGCCAAAGCCCCAGGAATCTTCGCCAACCACCCAGACACCAGACCCGACGTCGGATGCTGCAACACCACCGCCGCCACCACGACGATCAGGACGTCAGACAAGGCCTCCTGATAGACTTAACTTGTAGTACCCTTCACCCCGCCGGACTTCACATTAAACAAGGGGTGAATGTGGTAAACCACTGTATTGTATATTGCCACCTCTGGGTGGCGCTGTGTATGGAGGCATGCCTCAGCTGACTCCACCCACCACTGTGTGGGTTTCGTTCAGACTTGTTCAGTCACTCACGAAGAAGCATGGTCTCTTCTTAGCTAATAAAAGCCTTATTCATCTCTTCTTTCGACTCATCATCTCTTCTTCGACTCATCACCTTTTATGAAGTAATTGATAAGCGTATCAATTACTGTATGCATTTTGGGGTCCTATGACACAGATGGGACCCCGATGAAAGTTAGAGGGATGATTGGGTGAAGCGTGAGCCAAGCATATTCCGCCCAGTTGTGTCGGACGGTGAAGAGGAACAGGCCCCAAAAAGGTACGTGAAAAATTATTTACGTGGTGCCTGGAACAGTAGGAATGCTCCTCCAGGCTCCACTAGAATAACGCTGCCCCGCTCCGCGATCGGTGTCTTCCCCCGACACCCCCTCCCCTCCCCGGACCTACCACCCTGCCAGCAGAGACGCCCAATATTGCCCAGAGCCGGGTGAGCGATGAACAGGACGGCCGAGAGTTAAAATCCACCTCGTGGAGCAGTGCAGAGTGGGGGCGTTGACCCCACAACCTTCCTACTCAGACTGCCCACTGAGCCAAGCCAACACTTGTTCCGAGTCCCTTCCAAGTGCGGCGCTCTCCAGCTGCATACAGATGTTCCACAGTCGCAGAGATTGATCAATGTGGAATCGACAAACATTCGTGTCCTTATGCAATAAATATAAAATTTGTACTAATGACATTAATAGTATTAAAATTAAAATTGTAAAACCTAAAATATATATATATATACACATATGTATAATATAAAAATGAGTATAGTGAGAGTTTAAGGCATTAGCCTGTGCCCTGAGTTGGGATAAGTTTATTGAATACCTCCCCTTCATTACATCAGTCTATGTCATTGTTCAAGACTCTTTATTGTCCACTTACAGCTATTAATTGTGGTATTTTTAAATAATTCAATTATAAGTAACATGGGAAATCCCAAGAGTCACTCAACCATGTCCATCGTGTCCTATAATAGACAAAGTGCAGTTGATGGTTCCAAACCCTCAGGCAGAACAGATGCTGTTCTCAAGGAATTCCAAACTCCCAATCCTTTGCTTATTGATTATAAGGGAGGAACTATTACCCCAAGCAGCCTACTGATTGACTTATGGATGGAGAGAAGTCACTCTCAGTCCATGCATTGTGTCTCAAAGGATCAAGGCTGAAGGGCAGCCATTGATTATTTCCTGTGTGAGGCCATAATTGAGTCATTAAACCATAATAAAAACAGCATGTAAATCAAGGAACAAGGCCATTCCAGGCTTGCAAAACCAAACCAAAGTTGTTTCCCTCTTTGAGTTCTCCTTCTCCATGTTCATGTGACCTGCTCCCCTCTATTGCCATTCTTCAGCCAGGCACTAGCAGATATGAACGAGTGGTTGACACTGGCATTGCCACCCATTGATGTTCTATCACAAACTGACATCAGCTTGTATCTTTGTAATCTCCTCCAGCCCTCCGAGATCTCTGCTCTCCTCCAATACTGGCCTCTTGCGCGTCCCCGATTTTAATCGCTCCACCATTGGTGGCCGTGCTTTCAGCTGCCTGGGCCCTAAGCTCTGGAATTCCCTCCCTAAACCTCTCTGCCTTTCTCGCCTCCTTTGAGACGCTCCTTAAAACCTACCTCATTGACCAAGCTTTTGGTCACCTGGGGCTCTCTTGCTGTGTCGGAGCTCCGAGCAGCGCGCTTGCTTTGGGAGTCTCGTATTGGACATGCGGACGATGTGGCCCATCCATCGGAGCTGATCGAGCATGATCAAAGCTTCGATGCTGGCCTGAGCGAGAACACTGACGTTGGTGCGCCTATCCTGCCAATGGATTTGCAGGATCTTGCGGAGGCAGCATTGGTGGTACCTCTCCAGTGCTTTGAGGTGCCTGCTGTACATGGCCCATGTCTCTGAGGCATACAGCAGGGCGGGTATCACTGCTGATCTGTAGACCATGAGCTTAGTGCTGGGTTTGAGGTCCTGGTTGTAATGTATGTACCTTTATTAAGGGGGGGAACTACTTTGTACAGCTCGTGTATACTGTAGTACCGGCAGTGACCACACCTGTATATAACGTTGAGTAGTAATCTGTACAGTTCAGTTGCAGTCTGAGCCACGTTGAGTAAACACCGTTTGTACCGTTCTCCGCAGTCTGTGTCTGATTATACACGGACGTAACATTGGCGACGACGCAGATTCGAACCTACCTGCAACTCTGCATCACCTCCCAGGGATTCGCTCCTGGAGAACAGTGGAAGAAGGTCGAGTCCAGAAGCACGGGCGTCGACCACGAGCAACCGCCCAGTCATCCAGCGGAGATTTGAGCATCGCAGGGGAGTCTGTCGAGAGCCGGGCTTGGCTTTCCAGTCACGGTGGTCCAGCGAAACGGGCTGGCAACAGGTACTGCGCAGACCCTCCCCGGACAACGGCGGGCTAGAGCCCGACCGAGCGGCACAGAAAAAGGCCGAGCAGCGTCGATGGGGGGGGGGGGGGCGGGGGGGAGAGAGAGAGGGCAGAGCGCACAGGGCGCAGCCGGTGTTCAGGACCGAGCGGCGTCAACGGGGGAGAGAGGCAAGAGAGAGCAGAGCGCAGCCGGTGTTCAAGGGCCGAGCAGCATCAACGGGGGAGAGAGGCAAGAGAGAGCAGAGCGCAGCCGGTGTTCAAGGGCCGAGCAGCGTCAACGGGGGAGAGAGGCGCAGGAAAACGCGAGGCGCTGCCATTGCCATGAGGACCGCAGAGAGCGGCATTAGCAGCAGTGCAGGAGCAGCGCACGAAACCCACAGGGCATCGCCATTTGCCACGAGGACCGCCGAGAGCGGCATTGGCAGCAGCGCGGGAGATGCCATTTTAAGCCGCAGCAGGGAAGAAAGGAAAGCGTGGGAGACGCCATTTTAAGCCAGTCTAACCACACCCATAAATGCCGAAGAGTGGCAGTATCACAGCGTTCGACAATTGGACGACATATGTCGAACGCATAGAAGTATACTGCAAGGCGAATGAAGTGCCAGATGACAAGAAAACGCTGGTATTGTTGAATTCAATGGGTGCAAAAACGTATGGCTTACTACGAAATCTAGTAGCCCCAGAGAAGCCAGTAGAAAAGGATTTTGAAAACATAGTGTCAATCCTACAGGACCACGTAAACCCCACACCGCTGCTGATAGCAGAAAGATTTAAGTTTCACAAAAGGAACCAGCATAAAGCTGAAAGTAATGCTGAGTATTTAACGGAACTGCGCAAGCTATCGAAACACTGCCAGTTTGGAACGGGACTAGCAGATACTTTAAGGGACAAGTTTGTGTGTGGGCTTCAAAGTGAAGGAACCCAGAAACGGCTTTTATCGGCTTTTATCTGAAAGGGACCTTACGCTGGAAAAGGCTTTCAGCATTGTGGTATCATATGAAGCAGCAGCACGGGGCGCTGCAGAGATACAACAGAGACTGCAAGAATATGGCACAAACGAAATGTCATATGGAACAGAAGTGCTATCGCTGCGGCAGAACAACACACGACCAGAATGATTGCTGGTTCAAAGACAAAGGGCTGGATTTTGCTACGGGGGCGGGTTGGAGGTGGGAAACCCACATTCGGGCTTGTTGTCCCGCCTCCATGGAGATGTGGCCAACCCACTGGATTTTCCTCTGATTGACCTTGTTGAGCCCGCCCTGTGGGCTCAGCAGGCCAATTAAGGGCCACCCGGCAACAGGTGACGTCAGAGATTGACATTTCATCTGTCGAAAGCTTTTGGCAGATGAAATATCAGTGTTTAACAGCTGTTTGAAGCTGTCAAGCACTGAAAAACTGCGAATTCAGCCTCAGTCCTTTCTCAGGATAACTTTAAAATCATTTTGCTGCAGAAACCAAGAAGCTGATTTTTTTTTAAAAATCGGAGCTTCTGTGGTTCTTGCAGCCGACTCCCGACACCGGAATGCAGGACTCCTGTAAAAGTAAGTTAAACTTATTTAAACACTTTAAACACTTGCAAAACACTTACCTTTGCACTCCTGCACCCCTCACTCACCTGAACACTGGGCATCTCGACCCCTCCAAGACCTCAGACCCACGTCCCGCCTCGAAAACTTTTCGTGGTTTGGAGCTGTCGGGAAGCCCACAAACCAGCAATAAAAATCGCGAATAGGCAAAAAACTACCTGTTAACTACCTGTTAACAGGCAGTTTAATTGCCTTTAATCCCTTCCCGCCTCTGGGAGTCGGGTTCCAGCACTTGGCGGCAACCCGACTCCTATGAAATTGACATGGAGGCGGGTTGGAGGCGGGATGGGGTCGGGACCCCCGGATCTCCGATTTTTATCGCCCGCACGCCTCCAACCCGACTCCAGGGGCTTAGGAAAATCCAGCCCAAAGTGTGCAGACAGTGTGGAAAAGTAGGACACATAGCACGAGTCTGCAGGTCGGGAGAGAAAACCAGCAATAAGAAACTGTCCAAAGGAAAGTACAAGAAGGTACATAAGATAACGGAGAATAGTTCAGACGAACAAAAGAGTGATAACGACTCCGAAAGCAGGGAACTGATTTGTCTGAAAGTACATAATGTGATCACAACAGAGGATCACCGAACCATTTGAGTCACTCTCAAGATAGCAGAAGTCCAGGTAAAGATGGAATTGGACACAGGATCAGCCCTAACAGTCATAAACCGACGGGGCTACGAGTGGCTATTCTCACACATACCCTTGAGAGACACAAAAATTATTTTGAAGACGTACACGGGGCAAAAAGTCTACCCCAAAGGAAAAATAAGGGTGACCGTTATATATAACGGTAAGGAAACACCAAAACTAGACCTGTATGTATTGTAAGATGGAGGACCACCATTACTGGGACATGAATGGATCCGGAAAATACAACTGGATTGGCATTCCATACAGGCACTGAATGTGGCTGAAAAAAGGATGACGACGTCACACCTGGGCGACTGTCAAAGATCCTAACTGACGCGAAAGAAGTGTTCCAGCAAGGACTCGGAACACTAAAAGGCATAACAGCGACGATTAAAATTGAAGAAAACGCAAGTCCAAAATTTTTTAAGGCCAGACCGGTACCTTATGCGATCTGCCCAGCCGTCGAAGCAGAGCTGGAGAGTCTGGAACATTCAGGTGTACTGTCCAAGGTAGACTGGAGCGAGTGGGCTACACCCATCGTCCCTGTGATGAAAAAGTCATTGAGCAGCACGCCTGGGGAACCAAGGAAGGTTCGCATCCGTGGGGACTTTAAGGTAACAGTGAACCCGATCCTTCACACCGTACAATATCCACTTCCGCGGATTGAAGATATTTTCGCCTCGCTATCTGGAGGGAAACACTTCACTAAGATTGATCTGGCCCAGGCGTATCTACAAATGGAGGTAGAAGAAGCATCAAAAAAATACCTCGCAATCAACACCCATAAAGGTCTCTACCAATACAACCGGCTGGTATTCGGGGTGGCATCAGCTCCGGCTATTTGGCAGAGGGCAATGGAACAAGTCCTGCAAGGGATCCCAGGGACCCAGTGTTATTTGGACGACACCCTGGTCACGGGCGAAAATGACAGTGATCACCTTGCCAACCTGGAGCAGGTGCTCACTAGATTGCAGGAATATGGGCTCCGAGCTAACCGCCCCAAATGCGAGTTTTTTAGAAAACAGATCTCGTATTGTGGCCGCGTTATTGATAAAGAGGGGTTACATAAGTCCCCAGAGAAGATTGAGGCAGTAGTCAAGGCTCCAGCACCGGAAAATGTGTCACAACTGAGGTCGTTCCTCGGGCTGGTAAACTACTACCATAAGTTCTTGCCAAATTTGTCTACAATACTACACCCACTGAACACCCTACTGCAAACTGGGGTGCCATGGAAGTGGAGTGACGAATGTAGACGAGCTTTCCAGAAGAGCAAAACACTAATCACATCGAAAGAGGTATTGGCCCATTACAACCCGGCATTACCAATGCGGTTGGCATGTGATGCGTCACCCTACAGCATTGGAGCGGTGCTGTCGCACAAATTCTCGGACGGCTCAGAGAGGCCAATAGCCTTTGCGTCACGATCACTAACCTCAGCCGAGCGTAACTACGCCCAGATTGACAGGGAGGCCCTCAGCCTAGCGTGGGGAGTGAAAAAGTTCAATCACTATCTGCACGGGCAGAAATTCACCTTGCTGACTGATCACCAGCTTCTTGTCTCCATTTTTAATCCAGAGAAGGGCGTTCCGGTGATGACTGCGCAACGACTACAAAGATGGTCACTTTTTCTAGGGGCGCACCACTATGAGATTGCATATTAGGGCACGAAACAGCATGGAAATGCTGATGGGCTATCACGCCTGCCACTGCCTACTGCGGAGGAAGCACCAGCAGTGGATCCTGTCGAAATATTCCATTCGACTATAGTTGAATACCTACCGGTAACTAACGCTTGTATCGAAAAGGAAACCCGAAATGACCCGACACTGTCTCGGGTATATGATTTGACGGTGAAGGGATGGCCAGCACATGGCGACTCACTGTTGCCAGCATTCTCGACAAGGAGAGAACAGCTGTCAGTGTGCCAGGGGACCTTGATGTGTGGATCCCGAGTGGTAATTCCACCCAAGTTAAGGGATAGAGTGCTCAATGAGCTTCATGAGGGTCATCTGGGAGGGGTAAAAATGAAAAGCCTAGCCAGGGCTTATGTGTGGTGGCCGGGAATCGATAAACAAATCGAGGACCTGACCAAGAGCTGCTCAGGATGCCAGAAGGTCCAAAATGCACCACCACATGCCCCTCTACACCCATGGGAGTGGCCCTCATCTCCATGGCAACGGGTGCATATTGATTTTGCTGGTCCATTCATGGACTCAATGTTTTTAAATAGCCGTGGATGCGCACTCGAAATGGCCTGAGGTCATCAAAATGTCCTGCACCACCACGGAGAAAACTATTGCAGTCCTATGGACCATTTTTGCCAGGAATGGCTTGCCAGAAGAGATTTGCTCCGACAACGGACCACAGTTTGTGTCCGAAGAGTTCCGGAGGTTCTTGAAAAAGAATGGGGTAAGGCATTACACATCCGCCCCGTATCATCCAGCCACAAATGGATTGGCTTAGAGGTTCGTACAAACCTTTAAGAAGGCAATAAAGGCTATGTACAATGACAACATTCCGCTGCAGCATAAGGTGGACAATTTCCTGTTCGCCTACCGGAATGCGACACAAGCCGTCACCAACCAGGCCCCAGCCATGATGTTCTTTAACCGAAGGTTAAGATCTCGCCTGGATTTGCTCAGACCAAACGTACGAAGAGATGTTGAGAGTAAGCAATTCCAGCACATCCACGAGAAGCCAACAAGGAGCTTCAATGTCGGGCAACCAGTCTTGGCCCGTGACTACCGAACAGAAAAATGGCAGCCAGGAACGATATGCACACGGCAGGGGCCACTAATGTACACAGTGGATGTTGGGGAGAGCATCGTGAGACGCCATGCTGACCAGATCCTAGAGTCACGGGAACAAGTCAACCCCATGCCTCGCCCATACGTACCTGGTGATGAACTCGACATACAGGTAGCAGCTACCCCAGAAACAGTAGCATCGGAAGCTGATGAACCAACCGACGACAGGGGGCCAGAATCGCCTCTGCACCAAGAGCAAGACACTCTGGAAAGGCACTATCCAGAAAGGATCAGGAAGCCTCCCCAAAGACTGAATTTATAAATAGACTATTTTCAGCTAATGTTGCATGTTAAAAGTGTTAATTGTAATTAGTTTGATATTTAATTGTTAAATGAGTGTTATGGTACTGTTAATCTAAAAGGGGAGGAATTGTAATGTATGTACCTTTTAAGGGGGGAACTACTTTGTACAGCTCATGTATACTGTAGTACTGGCAGTGACCACACCTGTATATAACGTTGAGTAGTAATCTGTACAGTTCAGTTGCAGTCTGAGCCACGTTGAGTAAACACCGTTTGTACCATTCTCCGCAGTCTGTGTCTGATTATACACGGACGTAACACTGGTCTTCAAACACTCTCTTCCTCAGGTGACCGAAGGCTGTGTTAGACTTCGTCATCGATAGGGGTGTATTTCACACTTCTGTTATATTGATCTGATAGGGTGGTTGTCTCAGCTGTTTTCTAAAGCAAGTTCTGTAGCACAAACAAGTCTCAGCTGTGGCTCAGTGGGTATCCCCCTCGCTTCTGGGTCAGAAGGTTGTGGGTTGAAGTCCCACTCCAGACACCAAAGCACAAAAATCTAGGCTGACACTCCAGAGCCAGTACTGAGGGAATGCTGCACTGTCGAAGGTGCCATCTTTCGGATGAGATGTTAAAGCAAAGCTCTCTCAGGTGGATGCAAAAGATCCCACAGCACTATTTCGAAGAAGAGCAGGGGAGTTATCCCTGGTATCCTGGCCAATGTTTATCCCTTAATCACCATCGCTAAAACAGATTATCTGGTTATTATCACATTGCTGTTTGTGGGAGCTTGCTGGGTGCAAATTGACTGCTGCGTTTCCTACATTACAACAGTGACTACACGTCAAAAAGTACTTCATTGGCTGTAAAGTGCTTTGAGATGTCCAGTGGTTGTGCAAGAAGCTACATAAATGCAAGTCTATTTTTTCCTTTTTCTTTAAAGAGATCATTTTTTTTGCCGACAATATACTGGAAGTGTGAAATACAACTGACAGAAAGAGAACCAAGTTATGACAGATCCAGAGCAGGGACTCAATGGAGAATTCAGGAGAAACTCCTTTACCCAGAGTTAGAATGTGGAACTCGCTATCACCGGGAGTGCTTGAGGCGGACAGTGTAGATGCATTTAAGGGGAAGCTAGATATACACATGAGAGAGAAAGGATTGGAAGGATATGTTGCTGAGGTTAGATGAAGCGGGGTGGGAGGAGGCTCGTGTGGAGCATAAACACCAGCATGGACCAGTTGGGCTGAATGGCCTGTTCTTGTGTTGTAAATACTTAGTAATCTGGAGCTCTGACCGTCCTGGAAGGAGACTGAACCGGAGCAAGGGCAAGTAACACCGGGAGCCTGGGTAACACTGGGGGCCTGGGTAACACCGGGGGCCTGGGTAACACCGGGGGCCGGAGTAACACTAAGGGCCTGGGTAACACCAAGGGCCTGGGTAACACCGGGGGCCGGAGTAACACTAAGGGCCTGGGTAAAACCGGGGGCCTGGGTAACACCAAGGGCCTGGGTAACACCGGGGGCCGGAGTAACACCGGGGGCCTGGGTAACACCGGGGGCCTGGGTAACTCCAGGGGCCGGAGTAACACTAAGGGCCTGGGTAACACTAAGGGCCTGGGTAACACCGGGGGCCGGAGTAACACCGGGGGCCTGGGTAACACCAAGGGCCTGGGTAACAACGGGGACCTGGGTAACACCGGGGGCCTGGGTAACACCAAGGGCCTGGGTAACACCAAGGGCCTGGGTAACACCGGGGGCCTGGGTAACACCGGGGGCCTGGGTAACACCGGGGGCCTGGGTAACTCCAGGGGCCGGAGTAACACTAAGGGCCTGGGTAAAACCGGGGGCCTGGGTAACACCAAGGGCCTGGGTAACACCAGCATCAACTGGAGGGAAACCGGTCTTTTAAAATGAAAATGGCCTCACAACCATTTTTCAACTAGCTCTGTATCAAAAATAGCTTCCTTATGAATTATGGGCCTTGATTACCAAATAAATCTCTATTAGTGTGAGGCCAAAAATGGAAATATGTCTAAAATCCAAAGCAAAGCTTTTATCTTATTTTCCATCACTTTGTCCCAACCCCAGGAGGAGTGAATAATCAATCTGATAAAAATCAAAACAAGTTCAACCAAATTACACAGCTAAACTCTTGTGAACTCCAATTTTAGGATTCATTGTGAGAAGCTCAATGCAATAGTCACGTACTCCACACATCTCACTCAGTCATTTCCTCAGTAATGTTTAGTTTATTTTTTGTCAATAGTGAGTGGAGATTTTAAGATTATTTGTCTTTGCACATGTTTCTCTCTCCAATTCCAATTCCAATTTCCAATTAAAATGCTTTATTGGCATGAAAGTTTACAGAGAACCATATTGCCAAAGCTTACATAGCAAAAAGGTACAGTTTTCCAACATTCTGTAGGTGTCAATCGATTTGACATTTGTTGGGTACATACAATATTACTTTTAAACAATATTAATTTTAAACAGTCTTTGTACTTCATTTGGTACGTTCAATATTAATTTTAAACAGTCTTAATTTTAAACAGTCCTCAGGTTGTGACATGTTGTTACATATTTGGCCCCAAGGTATGGTCTGTCTCCTTCTCCTAGGACTAATCTCAATTTTGACAGATCATCCAATTCCTTGAAATCTGGGGTTGTTTGGCTTAGCTTGTTGAATAATATGTTTCTTGATGTGTTGAATTTTTCGCATTTTAGGAGGAAATGCATTTCTGTTTCAACCTCGCCAGCCAGACATTGATCGCATATTCTATTCTCTCTAGGCTGCCAGGATTTCTTGTATCTGCCTTTTTCAATTTCCAGTTGGTGGTCGCTTAGTCTGTACCTGGTGAGGGTCTGTCTCTGTTTTGTGTCTCTGTCTCTCTCTCTCTCTGCGCCTCTGTCTCTCTCTCTCTCTCTCTGCGCCTCTGTCTCTCTCTCTCTCTCTCTCTCTGCGCCTCTGTCTCTCTCTCTCTCTCTCTGTGCCTCTGTCTCTCTCTCTCTCTCTGCGCCTCTCTCTCTCTCTGTCTCTCTCTCTCTCTCTGCGCCTCTCTCTCTCTCTCTCTCTCTCTCTCTCTCTGTGCCTCTGTCTCTCTCTCTCTCTCTCTCTCTGCGCCTCTGTCTCTCTCTCTCTCTCTGCGCCTCTGTCTCTCTCTCTCTCTCTGTGCCTCTGTCTCTCTCTCTCTCTCTGCGCCTCTGTCTCTCTCTCTCTCTCTGCGCCTCTGTCTCTCTCTCTCTCTCTCTCTGCGCCTCTGTCTCTCTCTCTCTCTCTCTCTGCGCCTCTGTCTCTCTCTCTCTCTCTCTGCGCCTCTGTCTCTCTCTCTCTCTCTCTGCGCCTGTCTCTCTCTCTCTCTGCGCCTCTGTCTCTCTCTCTCTCTCTCTGCGCCTCTGTCTCTCTCTCTCTCTGCGCCTCTGTCTCTCTCTCTCTCTCTCTCTCTGCGCCTCTGTCTCTCTCTCTCTCTCTGCGCCTCTGTCTCTCTCTCTCTCTCTCTCTCTGCGCCTCTGTCTCTCTCTCTCTCTCTCTCTGCGCCTCTGTCTCTCTCTCTCTCTCTGCGCCTCTGTCTCTCTCTCTCTCTCTGCGCCTCTGTCTCTCTCTCTCTCTGCGCCTCTGTCTCTCTCTCTCTCTCTCTGCGCCTCTGTCTCTCTCTCTGCGCCTCTGTCTCTCTCTCTCTCTCTGCGCCTCTCTCTCTCTCTCTCTCTCTCTGCGCCTCTGTCTCTCTCTCTCTCTGCGCCTCTGTCTCTCTCTCTCTCTCTCTCTGCGCCTGTCTCTCTCTCTCTCTCTGCGCCTGTCTCTCTCTCTCTCTCTGCGCCTCTGTCTCTCTCTCTCTCTCTCTCTGCGCCTGTCTCTCTCTCTCTCTCTCTGCGCCTGTCTCTCTCTCTCTCTCTGCGCCTCTGTCTCTCTCTCTCTCTCTGCGCCTGTCTCTCTCTCTCTCTGCGCCTCTGTCTCTCTCTCTCTCTCTCTGTGCCTCTGTCTCTCTCTCTCTCTCTCTCTGCGCCTCTGTCTCTCTCTCTCCCTCTCTACGCCTCTGTCTCTCTCTCTCTCTCTCTGCGCCTCTCTCTCTCTCTGCGCCTATCTCTCTCTCTCTCCCACTCTGCGCCTCTGTCTCTCTCTCTCTCTCTCTCTCTCTCTCTGCGCCTCTCTCTCTCTCTCTCGCTCTCTCTCTGCGCCTCTCTCTCTCTCTCTCTCTCTGTGCCTCTCTCTCTCTCTCTGTGCCTCTCTCTCTCTGCGCCTCTCTCTCTCTCTCTCTCTGTGCCTCTCTCAAATCAAATTCAAATTCAAATGCTTTATTGGCATGAAAGTTTACAGGGAACCATATTGCCAAAGCTTACATAACAAAAAGTACAGGTTTCCAACATTCTGTAGGTGTCAAACAATTTTGACCTTCGCTGGGTACAGACAGTATTAATTTAAACAGTCGTTGACCCTCGTTGGGTACATTCAGTATTAAATTAAACAGTCGTTGGGTACATTCGGTATTGATTTAAACATTTTTAGAGTATATATGCTATGGGTGTGCTCGTTAGTCACTCACTGTTCCTCAGGTTGTGACATGTTGTTACATATTGGGCACCAAGATATGGTCTGTCTCCTTCCCCCAGGACTATTCTTAATTTTGACAGGTCATCCAATTCTTTGAAATCTGGGGTTGTAAGGCTGAGCTTGTCAAAATATATGTTTCTTGTTTTGTTGAATTTTTTGCATTTTAGGGGGAAATGCACCTCTGTCTCAACCTCGCCGGCCAGACAGTGATCACATATTCTATTTTCTTTAGGTTGCCAGGATTTCTTGTATCTTCCTTTTTCAATTGCCAGTTGGTGGTCGCTTAGTCCGTATCTGGTGAGGGTCTGTCTCTGTTTTGTGTCTCTGATGGTCGAGAGATAGTCTGCCAGTTTATATTCTCTTTTTAGGGCCCGGTAGCATTCTAATCTGCTTTGGCTTTTGGTTATTTTGTTCCAATGTTCCAGGTAGGTTTCTTTGCATTGTTTAATGATTTGGTTCACTCGGATTGGTGTTTGGAGAGCAGTGTTGGTCTGGGACTGGTCAGGGTCCGGCTCGGTAGGAGTACTTAGTTTCAGTAACAACTGACTCAGGGGACTCATTTCTGGGTTCAGCTCTTGGGTCTGGAGGGCTTTAAAATGAAGGGTGTCTGGGGAACTAGATTTGAGGTGATTTAGAAAGTTTAGTGCTCGTTTTTGGATGTTTATTATCAGTGAGTATCTGCCTAGTTCGGCTCTACATGCATTTGTTGGTGTTTTCCTTTGGGTGCGAAGAATGCTTCGGCAAAATTCTGCATGTAGGGCTTCTATTGTGTGTTTTTCCCATTTAGTGTAGCTATGGTGATTGAGTGGGCCCCATACTTCACTACCATACAGCGCAATGGGCAGGATTATACTATCAAATATTTTGAGCCAGGTTTTGATTGGAATTTGGATGTTGTAGATTTTTCTTTTTATTGCATATAGGGCTCTTCGGGCTTTTTCTTTTAGTGCATTCACTGCTATGCTGAAGCTCCCTGATGCTGTAATGGTTAGACCAAGGTAAGTGTAGCTCATAGTGTGTCCTATGATGGTATCACTGAGAGTAAACTGGTATTTGTTTTCCTGACATCTGGGCCTTTTTTGAAAAATCATGATGTTGGTTTGCTTTAGATTTACTGTCAGGGCCCAATTTTGGCAGTATTTGTCGAGTAGGTCTAAATTTTGCTGTAATCCCTGTTCTGTGGGAGACAGCAGAACCAGGTCATCCGCATAGAACAGGGATTTCACTTCCCCATCCAGGAGACAGAGACCCGGTGACTCGCTTTGCTCCAGCATGTCTGCTAACTCATTTATGTATATGTTGAACAGGGTCGGGCTCAAATTGCAACCCTGCCAGACGCCTCTTCTCTGGGTGAAGAAACCGGTGCGTTTGTCTCCAATTTTGACACCGCATTTATTTTTCAGATACATCGATTTAATAAGGTCATAGACTTTGCCCCCTATTCCACACTGAAGAAGTTTGTAATAGAGCCCTTCGTGCCAAATAGAGTCAAAAGCTTTCTTGAAGTCAATGAAACAAGCGAATATTTTCCCATTTTTTGTTTGGTGTATATGCTTTTCAATGAGAGTGTGAAGGGTATAGATATGGTCGGTGGTGCGGTGATTTGGAAGAAAGCCTATTTGATTTTTTCTAAGGATATTATGTTTCTCTCTCTCTCTCTCTCTCTGTGCCTCTCTCTCTCTCTCTCTCTCTCTCTGCGCCTCTGTCTCTCTCTCTCTCCCTCTGTCTCTGCGCCTCTGTCTCTCTCTCTGTGCCTCTCTCTCTCTCTCTCTCTCTCTGCGCCTGTCTCTCTCTCTCTGCGCCTCTGTCTCTCTCTCTCTCTCTGCCTGTCTCTCTCTCTCTGTGCCTCTGTCTCTCTCTCTCCCTCTCTGCCTCTGTCTCTCTCTCTGTGCCTCTCTCTCTCTCTCTGCCTGTCTCTCTCTCTCTGCGCCTCTGTCTCTCTCTCTCTGCGCCTCTGTCTCTCTCTCTCTCTCTCTCTCTACATCTCTCTCTCTCTCTCTGCGCCTCGGTCTCTCTCTCTCTCTCTGCGCCTCTCTCTCTCTCTCTCTCTGCGCCTGTCTCTCTCAGCTGCTTTACTATTCCTCGTCCATCTATAAATCATGAATTAGATGTATCCTAGTATACAGGCTCGGAGATGGACGGACACTCAGTGCCAATTTCTGCTCTTATCTGACGTCAGTAACTACTTCTAAATCTGAGCCCTATTGGCGGACTGAAAGTCAACACCCATCTGCTGACTCAGTGCAGCCTGAAGGAACTCAATGCTCAAGTTATGGCAGACAAACACGTTGAAGAGGACTTTGCTTAAAAAGGCGATACTATTTAAACAATGCCTCTACACACACAGATCCACATTTTCAAAATGGTTCCTTCGTTAAACAAGCTTGGAGGCAGCCAGTGTGCTCGCTGGATGTAAGAATGAGTCCATGTCTGGTAAGCCCTTGATCTTCGTTAGACTGTCTTGGAGCGATGGTCAGTGCAGATATGTTGCTTCCCCAGAAATCCAAGGAGGAATCGACTGGAGATGGCTTTCATTTGCCTCAAAGTGGCAAACTAACAGAATGGCATTGATAAAGACCTGAGGTCGAGGTGAAAGTTACCCCATCTGCTCAAGTGCGGAGGTGTCGGGTTAGAATCACAGTTGATACAGAAGGAGGCCATTCGTCCCATCGTGTCTGTGCCGGTTCTTTGGTAGAGCTATCCAATTAGTCCCACTCCCCCTGCTCTTTCCCCATAGCCCTGGAAATGTTTTCCCTTTCAAGTATTTATCCAATTCTCTTTTGAAAGTTACTATTGAATCTGCTTCCACCACCCTTTCAGGCAGCGCACTCCAGATCACAACAACTCGATGTGTAAGAACATAAGAAATAGGAGCAGGAGTAGGCCATTCGGCCATTCGAGCCTGCTCTGCCATTCAATGAGATCATGGCTGATCTTCTGCCTCAAATCCATTCACCGGCCCTATTGCCATATCCCTTGATGCCCTTACTAGTCAGAAATCTATCGACTTCTGTTTTGAATATACCCAATGACTGAGCCTCCACAGCCCTCTGGGGTAGAGAATTCCAAAGATTCACCACCCTCTGTGTGAAGAAATGTCTTCTCATCTCCGTCCTGAATGGCTTACCCTTTATCCTGAGGCTGTGGCCCCTGGTTCTAGACTCCCCAGCCAAGGGAAACATTCTCCCAGCATCCATCCTATCAAGCCCTGTAATAATTTTGTATGCTTCAATGAGGTCCCCTCTCATTCTTCTGAATTCAAGAGAATACAGGCCTAGTTTACTCAATCTCTTCTCATACGACAGTCCCGCCATCCCAGGAATCAATCTCATGAACCTTCGTTGCACTCCCTCTATGGCAAGTATATCCTTCCTTAGGTAAGGAGACCAAAATTGTATGCAGTACTCCAGGTGTGGTCTCACCAAGGCTCTATATAATTGGAGTAAGACTTCTTTACTCCTGTACTCAAATCCTCTTGTAATGAAGGCCAGCATACCATTTGTCTTCCTAATGGCTTGCTGCACCTGCACATTCACTTTCAGTGACTCATGTACAAGGACACCCAGATCCCTTTGAGCATTTGCATTCCCCAATCTTTCACCATTTAGGAAATACTCTGCCTTTCTGTTTTTTCTACCAAAGTGGATAACTTCACATTTATCCACATTATATTCCATCTGCCATGTTCTCGCCCACTCACTGAGCCTGTCGAGATCCCCTTGAAGCCTCTTCACATCCTCTTCACAACTGCCACTGCCACCTAGCTTTGTATCATCAGCAAATTTGGAAATGTTACATTTAGTCCCCTCATCCAAATCATCGATATAGATTGTGAATAGCTGGGGTCCAAGCACTGATCCTTGCAGTACCCCACTTGTCACAGCCTGCCATCCTGAAAAAGACCCGTTTATCCCTACTCTTTGTTTTCTGTCTGTTAATCAATTCTCAATCCATGCTAGTATATTACCCCCAATTCCATGTGCCTTAATTTTGTTCACCAACCTCTTGTGTGGGACTTTATCGAAGGCTTTCTGAAAATCCAAATATACCACATCTACCGGTTCCCCTTTATCTACTCCACTAGTTACATCCTCAAAGAACTCCAATAGGTTTGTTAAACAGGATTTCCCGTTCATAAATCCATGTTGACTCTGCCCAATCTTACTATTAGTTTCTAAGTGCCCAGTTATTGCATCCTTTATAATAGATTTTCCCAACTACTGATGTGAGGCTAACAGGTCTGTAGTTCCCCGTTTTCTCTCTCCCTCCTTTCTTAAATAGCGGGGTCACATTTGCTATCCTCCAATCTGCAGGAACCGTTCCAGAAAATTTGTAAAAATGTGTTTCCTCCTGTTGCCTCTGGTTTTTTTGCCAATCACCTTAAATCTGTGTCCTCTGGTTACCAACCCTTCTGGAAACAGTTCCTCCTTATTTACTCTAATCAAAACCATTCATGATTTTGATCAACTCTCTTAAATCTCCTCTTAACCTTCTCGGCTCTACGGAGAACAATCCCAGCTTCTCCAGTCTCTCCCCATCATTGGAGTCCCTCATCATTATGGTTTCAGGGAAAATGAGCATTAGAGAGCAGCATATCCTCAAATACCATAGCCGCGTTATTATCCACTGGCTAAGTGGGTGGACCCAGCTAGAGGTCTGCCAAAATTGTCCTGTGATAGACTTCTAGGAGGTGCATGAGGGTTAAGTAAGCAATTTAGTTAACCTCTCTCAGATGTTCCCCTCCCTTTCTGTTGAAGAGCCTTGTGGGGAATCAGGAACACAAAATCATGCATACCAATCAATCAGTCACCACACCTCAAAACGATTAATAATGGAATTTAACAACACACATTGATTTGCACTCTAGGAATTGCAAGTTGGCTATTGTACAGGCGCCATACAGTCCAGCAAGGTACTGCTGCCATCTGCTAAAGACTAGTGTGGAGATGAACCATGGAGCACAGCCAACTTTCGGATGATTAAATCCTCAGGAAGGCAACCTAGCAACATTATGCTTTACCTAGAGAGGTCAGAGCAGGATTAAGTAAAGCTTCAATGATTAACCAAACTGACTGACAAACTCGCTGATTCCTTTATTAGGACTCATTTAGATTGCAAAGTGTAGATATTACTTTCAGGGCAAGTAGGTCTCTCCAACAATGCCTCATTGTTGATCTTGGTACATGGAGTCTGGAGCCCGTTTGATTGACCTGTCACGAACTTAACTTCTAAAGCTTGTTCTTGAGAAGACAAAGAAAGCATCTGTTGATAAAACCAGTGCCCACAGATGTTGGTTCGGAGTTTAATTTTCCACGGAGACCCCTCAGGCAGGAATGGTACATGGACCAACAAATGCTGGTATGGGGATGTGCTCCTTGTACAGGACCGGTCTGCCATGGCCACCCCATTTTTCCTAAGGAGTTGCTTCAGACAGCAAGGGCTGGATTTTCATTCAGCAGTCGGGAAGGAGGCGGGACTACAACTTTTGGGTTTTAGTGCCGCCTCCATTGAGATGCGGCCAATCCACGCGATTTTCCCTTGATTGACCTTGTTGAGCCCGCCCAGCGGGCTCAGCAGGCCAATTAAGGGCCACCCGGCAACAGGTGACGTCACAGACTGAAATTTCATCTGTCAAGACGTCTTGACAGATGAAATATCAGTGTTTCACAGCTGTTTGAAGCTGTCAAACACTGACAGTCTTACTTCTAACCTGAGTTCTTCTACGCAGACTCAGTTAGAAATCTCATTGGCACTGAAAGCTGAAGGCTGTCACTTTTGACAGCTCACGGCCATTCTGCTTTCTGTGCCGGCTGAATGATGGACTCCCGAAGCCTAGAGGAAGAAAGGCTGTAAAGGCAAGTACAGGTAATTTAAACATCTTTACACACTTTAGACACACCAAACACACTTACCTTTGCACTCATGCACCCATCACCGACATCGCGACCCCTCCAAGTCCTTCAACCCGACGGCCTGCCTGCTCTAACCTGGCGTGGTTTGGAGCCGTCGGGAATCCCACACGACACCCCTCAAAATAGGGATTAGGCTAAAAACTGCCTGTTAACAGGCAGTTAATTGGCACTAATCCCTTCCCGCCTCGGGTCGGCGGGTCCCAGTGCGGGGCGGGTACCCGCCTCCTTTGAAACTTACGTGGAGGCGGGATGGTGTCGGGACCCCTGAATTCGGGATTTTTGCCCCCCGCACGCCTAAAAGTCCGCCTCACGGCACAGTGATAATCGACCCCAAAGTGTGCGCTCAGAAGCACTTCCATGGGGACGGGATGTACACACCTTCAGAGGTACAGTGCAAACCATGAGCTGGTTCCACTCCTTGCCTTCAGAGGCAGGCCACAGAAAGAAAGACTTGCATTTATATAGCACCTTTCATGACCTCAGGACGTCTCAAGGCGCTTTAAAGTCAATGAAGTATTTTTGAAGTATAGTCATTGTTGTAATGTAGGAAGCACAGGAGTCAATTTACACACAGGAACAGGAGTAGGAGATGGCCATTCAGCCCCTCGAGCCTGTACCACCATTCAATGAGATCATGGCAGATCTGTATGTTAAATCCATCCTCCTGCCTTGGCTCCATACCCCTTAATAACCTTGGCTAGCAAAAATCTACTGCTCTCAGATTTAGAGTTATTTATTGAGTGAGCATCTACTGCTTTGTGTGGGAGAGAGTTCCACACTTCTACCACCCTCTGCGAGAAGTGGTGTTTCCTGACTTCTCTCCCGAATGGCCTGGCTCTGATTTTAAGGTTATGCCCTCTTGTCCCAGACTCCCCCCACCAGCGGAAAAAGTTTCTCTCCCTCTACCCTGTCAATTCCTTTCAAAATCCTAAAAACCTCAATCAAATCACCCTTCAACCTGCTATATTCCAGGGAATACAAGCCTAGTTTATGCAATCTCTCCTCATAATCTAACCCTTGGAGCCTTGGTAACATTCTGGTGAATCAGCGCTGCCCTCCTTCCAAGGCCAGTATATCCTAAGGTGCGGTGCCCAGAACTGTACACAGTACTCCAGATGTGGTCTAATCAGGCCTTTGTATAGCTGAGGCAAATCTTCCTCCCCTTTATATTCTCGTCCTCTAGTTAGAAAGGCCAACATTCCATTAGCCTTTTTAAAATTATTTTTTGTACCTGATTACTACATTTTAGTGACCTGTGTACATGGACCCCTAAATCTCTTTGGATCTCCACTGTTCCTAGTTTTTCACCATTTAAAATGATGAAAATGTGATCACAGCATTGTGATAATGACCAGATCATCTGTTTTTAGTGATGTTGATTGAGGGATAACTATTGGCCAGGACATTGGGGAGATTTCCCCTGCTCTTCTTCAAAATTGGGCCATGGGATCTTTCACACCCACCCGAGAGCAGACGGGGTCTTGATTTAACATTTAATCCGAAAGACCAGTGCTGCACTCCCTCAGCACGGCACTGGATTTGGTGCTCAAGTCCCTGGAGTATGACTTGAACCCACGACCTTCTGACTCACAAGCAAGCACGCTACCCACTGAGCCATGTCTGATGTCTAGACCAAAGCAGCTGCAGTCAGCTATTGGTAGCACACTCGCCTCTGAGTCAGAAGGTTGTGGGTTCAAGTCCCACTCCAGAGACCTGGGCACATAAAGCTAGGCTGAAACTCCAGTGCAGTGCTGAGGGAGTGCTGCACTGTCGGAGGTGCCGTCTTTCGGATGAGACTTTAAACTGAGGCCCCGTCTACTCTCTCAGGTGAATGCAAAAGATCCCATGGCACTGTTTCGAAGTAGTTCTCCCCGGTGTGCTGGCCAATATTTATCTCTCAACCAACATAACAAAAACAGATTATCTGGTCATTATCACATTGCTGTTTGTGGGAGCTTCCTGTGTGCAAATTGGCTGCCACGTTTCCCATATTACAACAGTGGCTCCACTTCAAAAGTACTTCATTGGCTGTCTAGCGCTTTGAGTCGTCCGGTGGTTATGAAAGGTGCTATAGAAATGCAAGTCTTTCTTTTTTCTCTTTCAGCTGTGCAGGCCAGCGGTTTGGTTTTCACATCACTGGCATCTACACCCGACATCAGAGAGTGCGCGCAGACTGACGCATCGAGTTGCAAGCTCAACGTTTTTTGAGCAACTGCACATGCAGACTGTACAGTAGCGTGGGGGGTGGGGGGAAGAGAATTGTTCCCTTTTAGCCCCGTGTGCACTGTAAATCTCTAGGAGTTAACACTAGATGAAGCACACGGCACCAAATGTAAGTAAATTATCTGCACGCACTCAGTCGACACATGCACAGGAACTGGCAGAGACGTACAGGAGCTGCACTGGACCAACAGCAATTAATTGTTGGCCTAGCGGGAGCAAAATAAGGTGTAAAAAGTTTCATTTTACACTCTTTATTCTGGTTAGGGGTTTTGTGGATCCATTTTTTGTAATAAATGGTTAGGTTATAGGCTCAGGACTGCAGTAATGGCGCATAGTACAGCTCGAGGAATGTGACTCTTATGTAGATAGCTGGCAACGTTCAAGCCTACCAGTTAAATATGAGCTGAACTCTGCAAATTGGGGCTTTTATTTAAGTACGGCCTCTGAAGAGCGATGAATTATACAGATAACGTACGGCACAAAGGCTCATTGTGAGCAATCGATTGAAATGAGGAAAGGGGAAGCGTGTAGGGGGACCGGAAATCGTGCCTGCCCAGCTGTTGGCAATTCACAGGCGTACAACACTCTACAGTGTCGTGTCAACAGAGGTCACGGTGTGACCCAGAGGGCTGGGGAGGGGGCCCTGGCTTTTCACCTATTGATTTACACCCAATAAATAACAGCACAATCTTGGAATACATAGAATCACAGAATGTGAGAGCACAGACGGTGGCCATTCGGCCCATCGTGCCTGTGCTGGCTCTTTGAAAGGGCTATCCAATTAGCCCCTACTCCCCCTGCTCTTTCCCCATAGCCTTTTCCTTTACCAATATTTATCCCCTTTTGAAGGTTACTATTGATTTTGTTCCCACCACCCTTTCAGGCAGTGCATTCCAGATCACAACAACCCGCTGAGTAACAAAAAATTCTCGTCCTTTCCCTCGTTACTGGAAACAAATGGCTGTCTATATGAAGTTCTCTGATCAGAGGCAAATGAAGACTGTGAGGTTGGGGGCGGGGTGGGGGGTGTTGTAATTGAGTTGGCAAAATATTCTCTCAAATCAAATATACATTTGTGCTGTGCTGGTGGAATTTGTAGAATAGCAAACTGTTGACCCCCAAAAGGAAATCTGATGGGAGGTTGAAGACCCAACCTTTAATGGGGCCCCTCTCCATTATTTACACCATTTTTTATTTTGTTATTTCTCTCTTGATTCTACAACAATGGAAGTGCTTCACTCTTATCAACATTTGTGAAGTGTATTTTTATACTCTTGAAGGATAAGGATGTCACTGCTTGGGCAAGGAACACCTCCCAGAACTTCGGGTCTCCGCGGGTGAGTACGCACGGGGTACTCACCTGTAGGCCCAATGGAAGCGCCGGTTTCGTGCATGCACTGCGCATGCGCGGGAAACTGGCACTTCCATTCCTCTGAACGAAGGGGTTCAGAGTTCGAACGCGTGCGCGGGAGAGGCTGCGCGTGCGCATCGAACTTAGTATTTTTTTTGCAGGTTTTCCCGGGAGGGTAAGTCTCCAGAAGTTACACTTTTAAAAAGCAGGCGCAAGGCCTGCGTTTAACAAGGTAAGTGGTGAATTAATTAAAATTAAAACATTTTTTCCACAGGTTTATTATTTTTAAATACTTTAAAGCAAGATAAGTTAATTTTTAGCCCCGTTAGAAAATAAAATTATTTTTTTCAAAAATTTAAATTATTGTTTAAAATAGTTATTTCATGTAATTTATAGTTTATTTAAAAAATGTGATTTAAAAAAAAATGTATTTGAAGATTTAGTGATGTTTTGGGGCCGTAGTATTTATAAGTTTTGACTGGGCATTCCCTGCTCCGATTGGCTCCCCATGGCCCACGTGATCCCAGGGGACGCATCGAACTAACTGCGCCCCTGGGATACGCAAGCACTGCGCGCCGGCAGTTGGAGCAGGCCCAGGATCGGAATCCCACGTGGGCCCACAGCTCAATGGCTGGCGCACTAGGTAAGTGCAGGTCGGGGGCTTGCACCCGCGGGAAGCCCCCGACCCGAATTTCTGGGCCCTTAACATGGTCTGCACCTTGTTCAGCATTGACCATTCCGAGGCTAGGTGGAGGGTCGGTCAGATACAAAAAAGGGATACAACAAATAGCGTATTAAATGTATGATAATACACAGCAACCAAAGAACAATTGCAATAAAAAGTGATCTGTATGCCATCACCCCACACTTGGAGTACTGTGCACAGTTCTGGTCTCCATCTTATAAAAAGGATATCGAGGCACTGGAGAAGTGCAAAAAAAGATTTAGTAGGGTGATACCAGCACTGAGAGGTTGTACCTATGAGAAAAAATTGAACAGGCTCTTTTCTCTGGAAAGCAGAAGGCTGAGGGGTGACCTGAAAGAGGTCTTCAAGATTATGAAAGGGTTTGGCAGGTTGGATGTAGAGAAGAAGATAGAAACATAGAAGATAGGAGCAGGAGAAGGCCATTCGGCCCCTCGAGCCTGTTCCGCCATTTAATGAGATCATGGCTGATCATTCAAGTTCAGTACCCTGTCCCTGCTTTCTCCCCATATCCCTTTACCCTTAAGAAATATATCTAACTCCTTCTTGAATATATTTAATGAATTGGCCTCCACTGCCTTCTGTGGTAGAGAATTCCACAGGTTCACCACTCTCTGGGTGAAGAAATTCCTCCTCATCTCTGTCCTAAATTGCTTACCCCTTATCCTTAGACTGTGACCCTGGTTCTGGACTCCCCCGCCATCGGGAACATCCTTCCTGCATCTAGTCTGTCTGGTCCTGTTAGAATTTTATAAGTTTCAATGAGAGCCCCTCATTCTTCTAAACTCTAGTGAATACAAGCCCAATTGACCCAATCTCTCTTCATACGCCATTCCTGCCATCCCAGGTATCAGTCTGGTGAATCTTCGCTGCACTCCCTCCATGGCAAGAACATTCTTCCTCAGATAAGGCGACCAAAACTGCACACAATACTCAAGATGTGGTCTCACCAAGGCCCTGTACAACTGCAGCAAGACATCCTTGCTCCTGTACTCGAATCCTCTCGCTGCGAAGGCCAACATAGCATTTGCCTTCTTAACCGCCTGCTGCACCTGCATGCTTACCTTCAGCGACTGGTGCACAAGGACACCCAGGTCTCGTTGCACTTCCCCTTTTTCCCAATATATTGCCATTCAGATAATAATCTGCCTTCCTGTTTTTGCCACCAAAGTGGATAACCTCGCATTTATCCACATTATACTGCATCTGCCATGCATCTGCCCAATCACCCAACCTGTCCAAGTTCTCCTCACAGCACACACGCCACCCAGCTTTGTGTCGTCTGCAAACTTGGAGATATTACATCTAGTTCCCTTGTCTAGATCATTAATATATATTGTGAATAACTGGGGTCCTAGCACCGATCCCTGCGGTACCCCACTAGTCACTGCCTGCCACTCGGAAAAAGACCCGTTTATTCCAACTCTTTACTTCCTGTCTGCCAACCAGTTCTCTATCCAAGTCAGTACCTTACCCCCAATCCCATGTGCTTTAACTTTGCACGCTAATCTCTTATGGGGGACCTTATCGAAAGCCTTCTGCAAGGCCAAATACACCACATCCACTGGCTCTCCCTTATCTATTCTACCAGTTACATCCTCAAAAAATTCCAGTAGATTAGTCAAGCGTGATTTACCTTTTGTAAATCCATGTTGAGTTTGTCCGATCCTGTCACTGTTTTCCAAGTGCTCTGCTATTACATCTTTTACAATGGACTGTAGCATTTTCCCCACTACCGATGTCAGGCTTACCGGTCTATAATTCCCCGTTTTCTCTCTACCACCTTTTTTGAATAGTGGGGTTACATTAGCTACCCTCAAATCCATGGGTACTGTTCCAGAGTCTATCGAGTTCTGGAAGATGACCAGCAATGCATCTACTATTTCTGGGGCCAATGTTTCCGCTTGTGGGGGAGACTAAAACTAGGGGCCATAAATATAAGATAGTCACTAATGAATCCAATAGGGCATTCAGGAGAAACTTCTTTACCCAGAGAGTAGTTAGAATGTGGAACTTGCAACCACAAAGAATAGTTTGGTTGAACAGCATAGATGCATTTAAGGGGAAGCTAGATAAACACATGGGGGAGAATGAAATTGAGGGTTATGCTGATGGGGTTAGATGAAGAGGGGTGGGAGGAGGCTCGTGTGGAGCATCAACACCAGCATTGACTAGTTGGGTCGAATGGCCTGTTTCTGTGCTGCACATTCTATGTAATTCTATGCAAAAAGGTTAAATGATGAAGAAAGCTACTTTGTAATCCACAATGTCAATACCAGAGAGAAAATTCATCAAAGCCACGCTGACAGCGGACGCTGCAGTCAGAGGGAGTGCGGGTCGGAGAATCAGCGCTGCGGTGCTGCAGCCCCATCTCCAGCCTGCAGTTCCTCAGCATGTGGCTCGCTGCCGGGAGAACAGAATCTGCTGCATTCCCCTTCTCGTTACGGCACATGGCAGCTTTGCATGAAAACCACCCGTTGGATCTCAACCTTCCAGAAACCAACCCCAGCACCTTCCCGTCGCGTGTCTTGATGGCCGACTGATCACTGCCGCTTGATAAGGAAATAGTTCCTGACATCTGTCCTAAATTTGTCCTTCACAATGAACATGTGTGCTCTTTGCCCTGCTTCCTGGAGTCTTAATCTGGGTTCACTTACTCTTCTAGCCCATCAAATATCTTCTAAACCTCAATGAGTTTCCTCGGAGATGTCGTTTATCATTATAATCTCCTATTAATTTACGCTGTCTCTTTAATCCTCCCTTCCCGAGGCCAAAACTATAGACTCAGTCATCCCTGCGGACAATTCCATCGGCTCCCCTCTCGTGTGGCTGGGGTTCTCTTGACATAATTAAAGACTCTCCTCGGCAGACTCTACCTGATCTCCAATGCTTCCAGGCCTAAGATGAAACCACAGCTCCCACTTCTAAGTACAATCGTAGCAAATTGTGCTCCTGCACTCACTTTAAGAGTGAATGGAAGGCAAAAACAGTCAGATAAAAGGGCAGCAGAGCCCAGCAGCAAACCCTCCTACAGCGTTCTCCCTGGCTTTCCCGATGGTGCCAACCCTTGCTAAGAGGCCGAAGGCTTCCTCGAAGGGGCCCGGGGTTGGCCGGGGGGTAGGCCGGGGGGTGGGAAAGCATTCCTGCTCCTCCTGGCCCACCAGCAGTGCTGAAACAGACACTTACCTTGCGGAGCCGGCAGCTCCTGCCTCCCTTTCACTGCCGGGTTTCCCGACCCCTGGGAAACCCGCGCAGCAACAGTGAATTTTAAAATCGGGCTCCCAATTGCACTGCGGGAGGCCCGATTTAAATATGATAATATTCGGACAGCCCGATATCCGCTGCCGTAAAAGAATGGCGGCGGGTGCGTGCACAGCTTGTTGGGGTCGGCTTCCCCGTGTTTAGTTCTTTGCCCCACTCCGTCTCCCACACCGATCCTCTCCCTCTAGTTGTTGGGGGTTGGGGTTAAATGTCAAGGCCAAGGTCTTTGTTCAACACAGAGCAATGCATTTACCAACTAAGCCACAGATGCCCCCCGGTATGTAACGCAGCCCTATGAGTAAGACAGCGTTATACGTAAGGCCGTCCTATGGGTAATAAAAACAGAAAATGCTGGATGTACTCAGCAGGGCAGGCAGCTTCTGTGGAGAGAGAAACAGAGCTTTCAGGTCGATGACCTTTCATCTGAACTGCTTTTGTATCAGCCCTATATGCAGACCGCCCTATGTGCAGTCCGCCCTATATATAAGGTAGTCCTATAAGTTATCGCTATTTTCAATTCTTCAGATAAGAATGTTGTCACCAGCCAGATGGAAATATTTTCAAAGGCAAAGGAGGCGACTGTGCTCGGGACTTCTCCCTCTCTCACTGCGGTGGAGAAACCTGCCAAGACGGATCTGCGCGGAACTCCCAGCGGCGGAGCAAGAGAAGCCCCCACCCAGAGGAAATTCCCGGCGACAAGAGAGTAAAAAGTTGGAAGCCGAGCAACTGCTTACCTCTCCTCTGTGCCCCACGTACACCAGGGCACAGAGCGGCTGGAAAGCCCCCGTCCCGCAGGCCAGCAGGTGGGTCCGGTTGTACGGGTGCAGCACCCGCACGTAGTTGGCGCATTCACTCTGCAACAGAAAGGAGAGCAGAATGAGGGGCTAAAGTCAGCAGAGGGCCGAAGCCGGTGGTTCAGATTTGTGCTCAGCAAGGATGAGGGATGTCAGTGCTGGGCACAGGTAGACTATCCACCACCCAGCCACCCTGGTACTCAATGCCAACATCAAGCACTCCCACATTAGTGTGACTTATATCGAGTCTACAGCACAGAAACAGGCCATTCGGCCCAACTAGTTAGGTTAAAATTACCCTCAAAATATTTAACTTTTTAAATGTATATTATTTAAAATGATGTAGTTTCGGGGTCGTCATCGTACGTGTCTTCACACTGTTCCCTTTGGGGAACTGTATGAAGTGGCGGAAGGATTTCTGGCCACGATTAACGTTCCCTCCGTGACCGTAACCATCTTCGTACCAGCCATTAGGGTGGGTAGTCCTATGGCGGGAGGGTTTTACGGGCTCTCACAACCCATACGAGGGGGGGGGGGGGGCACCCACACCCATGGACGCAAGTATCCTGCTGGATGTCAACACAGAATTTAGAGCCGGAGCTCCGACTCCACTTGCCGGGACTGTCTGGAGCGGGGTTTGAAATCCTACGCCTTCTGGCCCAGCGGCGGGGATGCTACCACTACACCAAAGGCCCACTCCAGTTTCAAGGTAATATCACAGTAATAACAACAAAAATTTTATTTATATAGCACCTTCAACACAGTAAAACGTCCCAGGGCACTTCACAGGAACGTTATCAAACAAAATTTTGACACCGAGGCACATAAGGAGCTATTAGGTGACCAAAAGCTTAGTCAAAGAAGCAGGTTTTAAGGAACGTCTTAAAGGAGTAGAGAGAGGTAGAGAGGCGGAGAGGTTTAGGGAGGGAATTCCAGGGCTTAGGGCCTCGGCAGCTGAAGGCACGGCCGCCAATGGTGGAGCGATGAAAATCGGGGACGCGCAAGAGGCCAGAATTAGAGGAGTGCAGAGATCTCGGGGGTTGGGGGGGGGGTGGTGGTTGTAGGGCAGGAGGAGATTACAGAGATAGGGAGGGGCGAGGCCATGGAGGGATTTGAACACAAGGATGAGAATTTTAAAATCGAGGCGTTGCTTAACCGGGAGCCAATGTAGGTCAGCGAGCACAGGGGCGATGGATGAACGGGACTTGGTGCGAGCACAGGGGTGATGGGTGAACGGGACTTGGTGCGAGCACAGGGGCAATGGGTGAACGGGACTTGGTGCGAGCACAGGGGCGATGGGTGAACGGGACTTGGTGCGAGCACAGGGGCGATGGGTGAACGGCAGGGCAATTATTTCTGTTGTTGGCTTCAATGTCATAAGTGTGTGAGCTACAAGATTTTTTTTTTTAAATGCCCAGCCCCAGTATTCTACCATTTCCCAGCCTCTACAGGTAGACTTAAGGGTTAATTGTACGCTGGGGTCATTTTCCTTTTGCCTTAAATGGTTCAAAACACCACTGCAGCCTGGAACAGCGAGCAACAGTCGCTGTTTACATGGGTGCTGATGTTGCCCTCGCGCATACCCGCCTTTCAGGCATCAACAGCAAGTACTTCGGCCTGTGGGCACGTCATAATCCGACGCAGCCACGTACTCACTCAATTCCTGTTCCAGCTGGGCTCTGCCACCTGCTTAGGATGGCGTAGCCTCTCATGCCCTGCAAACAATGAAGGGAAGCAATCGACGTTCTCAGAGAAGGTAATACTGCACCGCGGTCGGTCCGCTGGGCCAGCTGTTTCACGGGGTGGGGGGGGGGGGGCCCTTCGATTGAGGCCTCTTTCCCATTTAAGGTCTGAGAAGATGCTGTGAGGTCAGCGGGTCTCCTTCCCATTGCACCAGTTACAAGCAAGGAAATGGCTGTCCTATTGTTCTTGCAGTGTCGCTCGCTGTGTGTTCCTGTGTGGCAACAATTCCCAGCGAGACACACAGACTGCTCCTCAGAGATACGCATTTCCACCACCGTATCAGCATTTCTACAGTAGCCCCTCCCGCGCTGAGGAAAGGGCTTTGCCGAGGTCGGGAAGTGGGCACCGAAATCTTTGATAGAAAAGAAAATAAATTATTGCTGCCAAAGAAAGCACGCAAGAAACAGCGGAGACAGATTCTCTTGTGCAGGTCAAGGGAGCAAGGCCAGAAATAGAATTTCACATCGTTCCCATCGCACGCTCTAGTGTTTGATAGAATAGAAAAAGAATGCCCAGCCCACACTCATTGTAACACTGTCTCTGCTACACGTCCCACCCTCACTATAAGGCTTTCAGATTATCTGTGATACACACCCCTTACTCATTATGAGACTCGCAGAACATTATCAATGATACACACCCCTTTCCCCGCTATCTGGCCTCTCTGCATCAACCTTTCACAAGCTTCAACTTGTTCAATGTATCGCAGCTGTTTCCTCACTGGCACCAAGCCTCACTCTCCCATCGCCCCCTGTCCACTCCGAGCTCCACTGCCTCTTCAGTGCGCCGAGTTCAAAACTCCCGCCCTTGTCTACAAGACCCTGCCCTGCTGATCTCCTCGACCAACCGGACTTCTCCCCAGCCCAGGCTTCCTACACGCCATCACTGGTGGCCATTCAGCCGTGATTACTCCTGCCCTCTGGAATTCTCAACCCAGTCTCTTCTGCCTTGCCACCTCCTCCCGCTTTCAAAAGCTGACTGTGCTTTCAGATCCCTATCCCAGCCATTCCGATCACCTGCCTTTTTCCCAAGCTCAGTGCCCATCTGATTTCTTTCCTATTTTCTGTAAGCTGCTCAACAAAGTCTTCCTCTAAATGGCAGATAAATGCAAGCTCTTGTTTTAAAAGGCTCTATGCTAGACCACCATTACATACCCGTACCCCCATTAGCAGGCTCTGAGCTAGAACCCCATTACATACCCTACCACCATTAGAAGGCTCTGAGCTAGAACCCCATTACATACCCTGCCCCCATTAGCAGGCTCTGAGCTAGAACCCCATTACATACCCTACCCCCATTAGAAGGTGCTGAGCTAGAACCCCATTACATACCCTACCACCATTAGCAGGCTCTCAGCTAGAACCCCATTACATACCCTACTACCATTAGCAGGCTCTCAGCTAGAACCCCATTACATACCCTACCACCATTAGAAGGTGCTGAGCTAGAACCCCATTACATACCCCTACCCCCATTAGAAGGTGCTGAGCTAGAACCCCATTACATACCCTACCACCATTAGCAGGCTCTCAGCTAGAACCCCATTACATACCCTACCACCATTAGAAGGTGCTGAGCTAGAACCCCATTACATACCCCTACCCCCATTAGAAGGTGCTGAGCTAGAACCCCATTACATACCCTACCCCCATTAGCAGGCTCTCAGCTAGAACCCCATTACATTCCCTACCCTCATTAGCAGGTTCTGAGCTAGGCAACCATTACATACCCTACCACCATTAGCAGGCTCTGAGCTAGAACCCCATTACATACCCTACCCCCATTAGCAGGCTCTCAGCTAGAACCCCATTACATTCCCTACCCTCATTAGCAGGTTCTGAGCTAGACAACCATTACATACCCTACCACCATTAGCAGGCTCTGAGCTAGAACCCCATTACATACCCTACCCCCATTAGAAGGTGCTGAGCTAGAACCCCATTACATACCCTACCCCCATTAGAAGGTGCTGAGCTAGAACCCCATTACATACCCTACCCCCATTAGAAGGTGCTGAGCTAGAACCCCATTACATACCCTACCCCCATTAGCAGGCTCTGAGCTAGAACCCCATTACATACCCTACCCCCATTAGAAGGTGCTGAGCTAGAACCCCATTACATACCCTACCCCCATTAGAAGGTGCTGAGCTAGAACCCCATTACATACCCTACCCCCATTAGAAGGTGCTGAGCTAGAACCCCATTACATACCCTACCCCCATTAGAAGGTGCTGAGCTAGAACCCCATTACATACCCTACCACCATTAGCAGGCTCTGAGATAGAACCCCATTACATACCCTACCCCCATTAGCAGGCTCTGAGCTAGGCAACCATTACATTCCCTACCCCCATTAGCAGGCTCTGAGCTAGACAACCATTACATTCCCTACCCCCATTAGCAGGCTCTGAGCTAGACAACCATTACATTCCCTACCCCCATTAGCAGGCTCTGAGCTAGGCAACCATTACATACCCCTACCCTCATTAGATTTATTTTAATATAAAGAAAAACTGCAAAAGCTGGAAATCTGAAGTAAAAACAGAAACCGATGGCCTTCAACCATTTTGAGAGGGGGAGGGGGGTTACAGAAAGGTGTTTTCACTTTGAGCTCGAGAAATGTTCCGAGAGAATGATGTTACGCTTCGGTTATAAATCGAGAAACTGAAATGATTGGAAGAGTAGGGGAACCTCAATCAGGAAGTCGTCCCTGGGATGGGTCAGGTGACCTGCAGAGTCTTTGTCAGTCATGTGCTATCCTGTGCTCATAGTTATCAGGTGGCACCACTCGAATAGCAGAAAGTGAGGAGGTTAATGGAACATTCGTGTGCCATGACCTACAAGTCAGAGGTCACTGGCTGCAGTAACTAATGGTCAGTTAGACCATTAATCCTATCTGCTCCCATCAGGCCTTCACTAGGCCTCATTAGCGCTGCTAATGAGTAGTGATTGGGCGTCAGTTGATATTGGCAGAAATTGGGCTGGCATTTATATTGCTAAACATGTCACCATTAAACTGGATCCATAACTGGATCCACCAGCTGTTTACTCCACAACCCAGAGGATAATTACACTTCGCCTGTCATTTTGACACATCGGTCACCTGCAAACTAATTTTTAATGTGGAAGCAAGTCATCCTCGGTTCCGAGGGACTGCCTAAGAAGAAGAAGATTTCCTCTGGTGGTGGAGTCCAAAACAAGGAGGCATAACCTTAAAATTACAGCTAGGCCATTCAGGGGTGATGTCAGGAAGCATTTCTTCACACAAAGGGTAGTGGGAATCTGGAACTCTCTCCCCCAAAAAGCTGTGAAGCTGGGGGTCAATTGAAAATTTCAAAACTGAGATTGATAGATTTTTGTTAGGCATTAGGGTATTAAAGGGTTACGGAACCAAGGCGGGTAGATGGAGTTAAGACACAGATCAGCCATGATCTCATTGAATGGCGGAACAGGCTCGAGAGGTTGAATGGCCTCCTCCTGCTCCTATTTTCATTCCTATGTCCCTACCCTGCCTTTGATCCATATTCCTTGGTCTTCTTCTTCTTAGGCAGTCCCTCGGAACCGAGGATGACTTGCTTCCACATTAAAAATGAGCTTGCAGGTGACTGATACTTGCTCTCGAGTCAGTACAAAGAAGGTTCACTCGGTTAATCCCGGGGATGAGGGGGTGGACATATGAGGAGAGGTTGAGTAGATTGGGACTCTACTCATTGGAGTTCAGAAGAATGAGAGGCGATCTTATCGAAACATATAAGATTGTGAGGGGGCTTGATCGGGTGGATGCGGGGAGGATGTTCCCAATGATGGGTGAAACTAGAACTAGGGGGCATAATCTTAAAATAAGGGGCTGCTCTTTCAAAACTGAGATGAGGAGAAACTTCTTCACTCAGAGGGTGGTAGGTTTGTGGAATTTGCTGCACCAGAAAGCTGTGGAAGCTACATCATTAAATAAATTTAAAACAGAAATAGATCGTTTCCTAGAAGTAAAGGGAATTAAGGGTTACAGGGAGCGGGCAGGAAATTGGACATGAGTCTAGGTTCGGAATGGTCATGGCCCTGTGGGTAGTGGGGCGGGCCCAGGGGTCATGTAGCCTGGTTCTGCTCCTACTTCTTGTGTTCTAATTCTGTGTTAGATTTCAGGAGATGGTTTTATTCCTGTTCCTGGCTGGGGTGGAGATCGCCTTTACAGAAGGTAAGTACTGTAGAAAATATAGGGACAGGCTGATCTCCTGGAAGAGTTTCGATCGCCTAGATGGATCGGAGAGGAATTTCCCAGACTTTTTCTCCCAAATTGGCCATTGGGTTTTTAATCTGGTTTTTCGCCTCTCCCGGGAGATCACATGGGTTCGGGTGGGATGGAGAGCGATAGAAGATTTGAGGTTAGGATCAGATCAGCCATGATCTTATTGAATGGTGGAGCAGGCTCGAGGGGCCGATTGCCTACTCCTGCTCCTATTTCTTATGCTCTTAATGCGGGACCTACAGTCTCTGTTACAGGTGGGGCAGATGGTGGTTGAAGGGGTGGGTGGGTGGGGTGTTTGGGTTGACGTGTGCTCCTTGCGCTGCCTGCACTTGGCTTCCGCTTGCTCCCGGCGAAGAGACTCGAGGTGTTCGGCTCCTTCCCGGATGCTTCTCCTCCACTTTGTGCGGTCTTGGGCCAGGGATTCCCAGGTGTCGGTGGGGATGTTACACTTTTTCAAGGAGGCTTTGAGGGTGTCCTTGAAGCGTTTCCTCTGCCCACCTGGGGCTCTCTTGCTGTGCTGGAGCTCCGAGTAGAGCGCTTGTTTTGGGAGTCTCGTATCGGGCATGCGGACAATGTGACACGTCCATCGGAGCTGATTGAGCGTGGTCAGAGCTTCGATGCTGGGGATGTTGGCCTGAGCAAGAACATTGACATTGGTGCGCCTATCCTGCCAGGATCTTGCGGAGGCAGCGTTGGTGGTACCTCTCCAGTGCTTTGAGGTGCCTGCTGTACATGGTCCATGTCTCTGAGGCATACAGCAGGGCAGGTATCACTGCTGCCCTGTAGACCATGAGCTTAGTGCCGGGTTTGAGGTCCTGGTCTTCAAACACTCTCTTCCTCAGGCGACCGAAGGCTGCACTGGCACACTGAAGACGGTGTTGGACTTAGTCGTCGATGTCTGCCCTTGTTGACTGTAGGCTCCCGAGGTATGGAAAGTGGTCCATGTTGTCCAAGGCCTTGTCGTGGATTTTGATAATCGGGGGGCAGCACTGTGTGGCGGGGGCAGGTTGGTAGAGGACCTTTGTCTTACGGATGTTTAGTGTAAGGCCCAAGCTCTCGTATGCTTCGGTGAAGGTGTTTACGATGGTTTGGAGTTCGACCTCCGAGTGAGCGCAGACGCAAGCATCGTCTGCATACTGTAATTCGACGACAGAGGATGGGACAACCTTGGATCTGGACTGGAGGCGACGGAGGTTGAACAGTTTCCCATTTTTTCTATAAATTAGCTCCACTCCAGTGGGGAGCTTACTGAGGGTGAGATGGAGCATTGCAGCAAGGAAGATCGAGAAGAGCGTTGGTGCGATGACACAGCCTTGCTTGACCCCGGTTCGTACGTGAATTGGGTCTGTGGTGGAACCGTTGGTCAGGATCACAGCTTGCATGTCGTCATGGCAGAGAAAAAGCGGGGAATTATAGACCGGTAAGCCTGACATCGGTAGTGGGGAAAATGCTAGAGTCCATTATAAAAGATGTAATAGCAGAGCACTTGGAAAGCAGTGACAGGATCGGACAAAGTCAACATGGATTTACAAAAGGTAAAACATGCTTGACTAATCTACTGGAATTTTTTGAGGCTGTAACTGGTAAAATAGATAAGGGAGAACCAGTGGATGTGGTGTATTTGGACTTTCAGAAGGCTTTCCATAAGGTCCCGCATAAGAGGTTAGCGTGCAAAATTAAGGCACATGGGATTGGGGGCAAGGTATTGACTTGGATAGAGAACTGGTTGGCGGACAGAAAGCAAAGAGTTGGAATAAACGGGTCGTTTTCCGAGTGGCAGGCAGTGACTAGTGGGATACCGCAGGGATCGGTCCTAGGACCCCAGCTGTTCACAATATATATTAATGATCTGGACGAGGGAATTGGATGTAATATCTCCAAATTTGCAGATGACACAAAGCTGGGTGGGAGGGTATGCTGTGAGGAGGATGTCATGAAACTCCAGTACGATTTGGACAGGTTGGGTGATTGGGCAGAAACATGGCAAATGCACTATAATGTGGATAAATGTGAGGTTATCCACTTTGGTGGCAAAAACAGGAAGGCAGTTTATTATTTGAATGGCAATAGATTGGGAGAAGGGGAAGTGCAAAGAGACCTGGGTGTTCTTGTGCACCAGTCGCTGAAGGTAAGCATGCAGGTGCAGCAGGCGGTTAAGAAGGCAAATGGTATGTTGGCCTTCGTAGCAAGAGGGTTCGAGTACAAGAACAAGGATGTCTTACTGCAGTTGTACAGGGCCTTGGTGAGACCGCACCTTGAGTATTGTGTGCAGTTTTGGTCACCTTACCTGAGGAAGGACGTTCTTGCCATGGAGGGAGTGCAGCGAAGATTCACCAGGCTGATACCTGGGATGGCAGGAATGACGTACGAGGAGAGATTGTGTCAATTGGGCTTATACTCACTGGAGTTTAGAAGATTGAGAGGGGATCTCATCGAAACCTATAAAATTCTGTCAGGTCTGGACAGACTAGATGCAGAAAGGATGTTTCTGATGGCCGGGGAGTCCAGAACCAGGGGTCATAGTCTAAGGATAAGGGGTAAGCCATTTAGGACTGAAATGAGGAGGAATTTCTTCACCCAGAGAGTGGTGAACCTGTGGAATTCTCTGCCACAGAGGGCAGTGGAGGCCAGTTCATTAAATATATTCAAGAAAGAGTTGGATATATTTCTTAAGGCTAAAGGGATCAAGGGATATGGGGAGAAGGCAGGGACAGGGTACTGAATTTGGATGATCAGCCATGATCTCATTGAATGGCGGAGCAGGCTCGAAGGGCCAAATGGCCTACTCCTGCTCCTATCTTCTATGTTTCTATGTCGTGAAGCAGGCGGAGGATGGTGACAAACTTTTGAGGGCAGCCGAATTTGAGGAGGACACTCCATAATCCCTCACAGTTGACAGTGTCGAAGGCCTTTGTGAGATCAAAGAAGGCCATGTACAGCGGTTGGTGCTGTTCCCTGCATTTCTCTGTTCCTATTTTCATTCCTATGTTCCTACCCTGCCTTTGATCCATATTCCTTGGTACCCTTACTTTAAAAAACTCTTATCAATGTCAGTCTTGAAAATTTCAATTAACCCCCAGCATCCACAACCTTTTGGGTGAAGAGAGTTTCAGATTTCCATTTAGTGCTTCCTGTGAAAAAATGCTTTCTAATTTCGCTCCTAAACGGCCTGGCTCTAATTTTAAGATTCTGTCCCCTTGTTCTGGATTCCCTCACCGGAGGAAATAGTTTCACTGCATCTACCCTGTCGAATCCCTTTATCAATTTAAACACCAAAGCAGGGTATAGAAGTCCCGTGTTTGTTCATTTAAGCAGGAATGAAGTCAGGATGAATACAAAATGACTTTCTCACTAATATTATTGACAGGAGGAATCTTCTGTCTCTGCAGAAACATATCAAAAAGCTCCATTTATACGAGTCAGCATTTTAATTCGGATTCTGGGGGTCCAGCACAGAGTCTCTCATCTCTGTGTCAGAAGGTTGTGGGTTCAAGTCCCACTCCAGAGGCATGAGCACAAAAATTTAGGCCGACACTCCAGTGCAGTGCTGAGGGAGTGCTGCACTGTCGGAGGTGCCGTCTTTCGGATGAGACGTTAAACCGAGGCCCCAGCTGCCCTCTCGGGTGGACGTAAAAGATCCCATGACACTATTTTGAAGAAGAGCAGGGGAGTCCTGGGCCAATATTTATCCCTCAAATCAACATCTAAAACAGATGATCTGGTCATTATCACATTGCTGTTTGTGGGAGCTTGCTGTGTGCAAATTAGCTGCCGTGTTTCCTACATCACAACAGTGACTACAAAAAGTATTTCATTGGCTGTAAAGTTCTTTGGGACGTCCGGTGGTCGTAAAAGGCGCGATATAAATGAAAGTCTTTTTTCTTTTACACATCTGCCGTCGGTCTACGGAAACAGAATTTAATGGCACCATCGCTGGGAGCCAGCTGATGGGCGCCAGGGTCGAACTTAAAAGAAGACCGATATAGAAACTGTCTCTTGAACCATTTATCCTGTCCACTTCCATGTAACTTATTCCACAATTTCCCTTCAGATGAAAACATTCCATCCGATTTGACTTCCCAAGGTCCCAATATTTAATATGCAAAAAAATTGTAAATGTCCAAATTTTGCTGTAGCTTATTGAAAGAGAGCCATTTCAGGAGTCATATCTTCTTCACATAGAGATTACAAGATGGAAACCGATTGTTCGGCTCAACCAGTCCATGCTGGTGTTTATCCTCCACAGGACGAGTGGTCCTAATCCCATGTGCCCGCCCTGTCCCTATGTCCCTTTATCCCCCTTTGCCTTCACCCACCTGTCTAACCTATTCTTAAGCACTAACTCTAGTAGTAAATTCCACAGCCTCATTACCCCGTGTGTAAAACAGAAAGGGGCGAGAAATTCATTATAGCCCAGGAATGAGCAGAATCTTTAGAAAAGTTTGAGAATTAGCGCCAGACGCTAATGCTTTAGACTGCACGCATGCACTCAGCAAGGACAAGCACGACTAGGAGAAGGAGCCGGAGGACTGAAGCAGGTGTGCTCGTGGCAGATCCACCTCAGTCGGGTGGTCAGGGTGATTGAATGCTTCAACAAATGTTACACACCACCATCTGTACCACAAGCTTCACACACTGCTCAAAGCACCACACCCCCAGCGCTCACCCACCAACAATCTCTACCTACCACACTCACACCCACATCTTACGTCTTGCACACAATGACAGCAATTCAACTATGGCAGGCACAAGGAACATTAGTTATTAGAATGAATGTCATATGGGTGATATGCTTATGCATACATTTATTAATGGAGTTTGCAATATTTTGTGGTCTCTCTCATTTCACCTTTGCGCCCAGTATGGCATGACACAGGGATGGTATGGTGGGCATGTGGTGAGCAAAACGGATCTGGGGTTCAAGTCATCCTGGTGTGAAGCTGGAGGTCTGTTTGGAGGAGGTGGCAGAGTTCTGTGACCACCACCTTGGTGATGCGGAGCCATCTAATACACTGCTCCTCGCTTAATTGAAGCTAGGAGAGGTGCTGTCGGAATACCCTCGGAGGGTGAGGCCTCCTGGTGAGAGCCCTGATGTCCCTCCTCATCCCTCTGTGCACATGTTCCCATGTTTCTCGCTGCCTATGCTCCATCCACCATAGATCCTGGAGGGCGAGGTAGCATGTCAGTACAGCCCCCATTAATGTTGCCAAGTGTAGCAGTTTGAATCGTTGAACAATAAATGTAACCGCTTTGCACTTGCCAGAACACTGCTGATAAAAAAGGACCTTGAAATTACTCATACAAAGTGATCCACTAGCTGAAACTGACAAGAAACTACTGCAACTAACCTGTCCTGACAGCTGTGAGTGATTAATGTGGATGCCTTTAAATAATGTCCCTGGAGCCAGCATCCTGCGCCTGCTCTCCCTGTCACTGTCTGGTCGAAGCACAAAGGTAAGTGGCGAAAATCAATTTTGCAGATCGGGCGCCCAGTGAGCGTTGCACACTCACAGACGTCACGATCTGCCTGGCGTTGAATTCTCCGGCAGTACGGGGGGGGGGGGTCCGTATTTGCCGTGCGCCACTAGATTCGCCTCGCCCCGCCACTACTGCATCAGCGCCCCGTTACTGCCCTCTGCAGGCGCTAATGGGAGGTGCTAACCAACTGAATTCCCCCCCCCCCCCCCCCAAGGTTTCTTGTTAGCATTGAGCTCACTGCACTTTGTGGGATCCGAGGAAACCATTAATTAAGAAGCAGAAGAGAGCGAATGGACATAACACGTGGAGGCCAGGATTTACAATGGAAAAGTCAGAGACAATCCTGATAAAATGAATGGGGGAGGGTATGCTGGGTTTTTATCTGAGATACATCACAACTGTTCTTAAACACGGAACAAGCCCGTTGAAGAGGCTGAATGATATTTTTCCCAATAGACTTTATTGTAGACAATAAATCCCTTACACTTACAAATGGGTCTTTTCCCTTGAGGGCACATTCCTCCTCCTGACCGGGCAGGGCCGGCCAGTAAATCTGAAAGAGAACAAGGAAGAGGATCGTTAAACTAGGATTAAATAACAGTAAATCCAACTAGTGATTCATCCACAGAAGTGCAGCAAGTGCCAGGTGTTCCGCAAAATGTGTTAATCACCAATTAACCCTCCCCAACCATGTTGCTGCAAAGTGATATATACAAAGTATATTATTTCCCCTTAACATTTAATCACTCGGAAAAAGAACACTTACATTTATATAACACTTTACCACATCTGAGTGTCTCAAAGCACTTCACACAATGACTTACATTATGAGCTGCAGTGACTGGTATAAGTAAAACCACAGCAACCATTCTGGGCCACTACTGCCCCACAGAGAACGCAGGAGCAGCAGTGGGCCATTCAGTCCCTCGAGCCTGTTCCGCCATTCAATGCGATCATGGCTGATCTGCGACCTAACTCCATATCCCCGCTTGTGCCCCATATCCCTTAATACCTTTGGTTAACAGAAATCTATCGATCTCAGATTTTAAATTAACTTGACCCAGCATCTATTGCCGATTGCGGAAGAGAGTTCCAAACTTCTACCACCCTTTGTGCATAGAAGTGTTTCCTAACTTCACTCCCGAAAGGCCTGGCTCTAACTATTAGTCCTAGAGTCCCCAACCAGCAGAAATAGTTTCTCTCTATCTATCCTATCAGTTTCACTTAATATCTTGAAGACTTTGATCAGATCGCCCCTTAACGGTCTAAATTCCAGGGAATACAAGCCTAGTTTGTGTCATCACTCCTCGTAATTTAACCCTTGGAGTCCGGGTATCACACTGGTAAACCTACGCTGCACTCCCTGCAAGGGGAACATAAACTTCCTGAGGTGTGATGCCCTGAACTGAACACAGCACTCCAGGTGGTGCTGGTTGAGGGAGAAGTGTTCAGCAGGACAAGAGGGAAACTCCTTGCTCTTCCTCAAATAATGTTGACGTAATAAAACTCACTACGCACTTGGTTTGAGTATAAAGCAAGGTTTTAATCAACTTGTTTCAGAACATGGAGGTCTAGTTGTACTTCACTAGCTCCTTGTCTTACAAAATGTCCCTGGTAAGCTGGGGCCCATGCCCGAGTATTTATACTCCTTGGATGGCGCCACCAGCTGGCCGTCCAGCGTTATTTCATAAGTAGTTTCTTGATGAGATTTATAACAAATGTCATGGGATTTTTTTTTTGCCTGAACAGACAGATGGACCCTCAATTTAAGGCCTCATCCCAAGAGTGGCACCTCTTGGCATCGCAGCGCTACCTCAGTACCGTGAGGCACGGCAGCGCGGTTACTGGACAAGTGATCCAGAGGCCTGGACTAATAATCCAGTCGAAGGCGAGTTCAAATCGCACCAGGGCAGTTTGAGAATTTGAATTCAGTTTAAGAAAATCTGTATCAGTAAACGTGACCAGGAAGCTGTCGGATTGGCATAAAGAAAACCCAACTGGTTCACTAGTGTCCTTCAGGGAAGGAAACCTGCCGTCCTTACCTGGTCTGGCCTTCCTGTGACTCAAGTCCTACACCAGCGTGGTTGACTCTTAACTGCTCTCTCAATTCGCTATTCAGGATGGGCAATAAATGTGGGCAGCGCTGCCCACGTCCCAAGAATGAAGCAAAACAACAAGGAACCACATTATAACTCGCTCCCTGATGGATAATTTGGGACGGGTGGACAAAGTCACGACAGTATGAGTCACATGGCAACAAGTGTCTGTAGGATATCACATCCAGGCTCACTCAAAGCACTGACTGCACCTTTAGTGTGACTCAGTTTGGATGGAGTCGGAGGAAACAGCAGCAAATTAGACAGCAGTTTATTGAGATGCAGTGTTGGAAGGCAAATTCATTTCCTCAGGCAAGAGGTAAACTGGCACCATTACATTTTCTTTCAGGCCAGTTTCTGTAGGGTCCACTCTGCATTCACAATTACGGAAAACAGTCACATTATACTGCACTACACTGCACTTACTATACTACACTACACTACACTGTACTGCACTGCATTGCACTGCACTGTACTGCACTGCACTGCATTGCACCGCACTGTACTGCACTACACTGCACTGTACTGCATTGCACTGCACTGTACTGCATTGCACTGCACTGTACTGCATTGCACTGCACTGTACTGCACTACACTGCACTGTACTGCACTACACTACACTACACTGTACTGCACTACACTGTACTGCACTGCACTACACATTGCAGTACAGTACTGTCAGGAGCTCCAGGATTATGACCAATGCTCCCCCTAAGGTGTGCGGGCGCGTATTGATCGGGACGTCCCGCGCAGACCGCTCACAAGCTGTGGCCGCTGGAAGATATCGCGCATGCACACGGCCGCGCAGCGAATTTACAGGGACCGCGCACGGAAAAGAGGGAACGTATGATCATGACCACTCCACTTTCCTCCTCACCCCCACATCCGAGGGCTGTGGAAAGCTGGAGCAGCTGAAACCCAGAACCGCACCTTAGTGCCAGCGAGAAAAGGCCAAGTTTGGAATGATCCCCTCAATTTAACTTGGTTTTCTTTTCCTGCAGCGACTTTCCAGTTGGCCAGTCACTCATTTCCAGGCAGCTCTTCCCAAGTGACCAACCTCGCACTTTTTCCACTCAGCAATCCGGGCGTGAGATTCCCCCAAACTCACTTCACTTCAGAAAAAGAGAGAGGAGAGAAAGAAAGAGGGAGAATTTCTATCCCATCACTTTGGATTTTAAAAGGAGAGACTGAAGACTAGACACCTTCTTTTAAGTAGGCCGCACTGTAAAGTTCTGCAGCTAACCCACTGGTCTGGTCCAGCCTTTCAGCTCTGTATTTCATTGCTTTGAGCTAGGTAATTCTGAACAATACAGAACGACGACCTCGCTGCTAAATGTTTGCCAGAGGGAACTGACAAAGTGGCTGTAAGCCCCGAGCCTTTATTGAGATTGGGCAATCTGAACTTTAAAGACCCCCCCCAGGAACTGCTCCTGAAACTTGCCGCCTTTTCACTGGCGAGTTTCCCCGAGCCCTGGGAAACCTGTGCTGGAGGCGTCAAATGCAAAGGAAAGATTAAATTCATTTGAAAAGCCCCCCCATTTCCGTGTAATTACGATCTTTACACCGATGTCTTCTCTGCCCAGCCGTCTGCAGTAATGATCGGGCCAGCTCTGGCGAGTGGGTTACTCGCATGCAGCCAAATGCACCTCAGTTAAACCCAGAAGTCGGTGCGTTGGAGCCGGGTTGTGATCGCGCTTCATTTTTCTCAACAACTTGCATTTATATAGCGCCTTTAACGTAGTAAAACGTCCCAAGGCGCTTCACAGGAGCATTTTAAGACAAAAAAATTTGACACCGAGCCACATAAGGATAAATTAGGGCAGGTGACCATAAGCTTGGTCAAAGAGGTAGGTTTTAAGGAGCGTCTTAAAAGAGGAAAGAGAGGTGGCGAGGCGGAGAGGTTTGGGCAGGGAATTCCAGAGCTTAGGGCCGAGGCAACAGAAGGCACGGCCACCAATGGTTGAGCGATTATAATCAGGGATGCTCAAGAGGGCAGAATTAGAGGAGCGCAGATATCTCGGGGGGTTGTGGGGCTGAAGTAGGTTACAGAGATAGGAAGGGGCGAGGCCATGGAGGGATTTGAAAACAAGGATGACAATTTTGAAATCGAGGTGCTGCTTAACCGGGAGCCAATGTAGGTTGGCGAGCACAGGGGTGATGGGCGAACGGGACTTGGTGCGAGTTAGGACACGGGCAGCCGAGTTTTGGATGACCTCAAGTTTACGTAGGGTGGAATGTGGGAGGCCAGCCAGGAGTGCGTTGGAATAGTCAAGTCCAGAGGTAACAAAGGCATGGATGAGGGTTTCAGCAGCAGATGAGCTGAGACAAGGGCGGAGACGGGCGATGTTACGGTGGAAAGAGGCGGTCTCCGATTTTAAGTACACACCCGACCCCAAACTGATGGTTCCTGCTTGTTAAAATTACCCCTATTGTTTGTGAATTTTTAGCCTTGATCACTACTGCCTGAAGCATGGGTCGCGGTCATCTTCGCTGTTGACCTCTCTCTTGCCCAATCCCCAGTGCTGACATGAGGTGGTTATTGTACTCATAGTGCTGGATCCCATTAGGGCGTGACTGCTGGAATGGATAAAACACATCTTTCATCGGAGGCCCATGTGACGTCCATGTCTTTGAGAGCTAGTCACTCAAGGCCAAGGCAAACATTAACTCAACTAATTAGTAATAGAAGGAGGATTGGGGCAAAGGGAGTGATTGCCTTAGTTTCTGGTAGATTGAACTTCTCTCAAGTTTCCCTTCATTTTTAAGGTTATTTGTGTTTGAGGTTGTCTCATTTTCCGACATACTTAATTATATTTTACTTAAGTGCTTGCCTTAGGCTACAATGGCCCAAGATGAATAGCAGCCCCTTTCAAACTCTCCTGGGCTACAGTTTTGGTTTCCCTCGCTTCCCACACGCAAGATCAGAGAGAAATATTCTTCATATCAACGACAAAAATCTTTGTCATTAGGCCAACATGTGTGGTGTGTTTGGAAGGGATGAGTGTGGGAGGAATGGGATGGGACGGGACGGGGCAGGGCGAGGGTATGGGAGTTGCGTTACATGCAGATGTACAAGTTAACAAAAAAGAGACCAGGAATGAAAATAAGACAAAGAACAAACCCTCGGAGAATGTTTACATGTCCCTGCTCCTGCACCTCACCACAGTACATGTCCCGGTGGAGCTTTTCATTGTGTGCGATTCAAAATGATAATCTGCTTTGGATTTATGCAACCACAGCCACATTTTGTTCAACGGCTTCTCGCTCTCCATGCGATAGAATCTTAAACTAGTATGTCTTCCAGTCAACAATCAAAAACCAGAAACGTTCAGTCAGAAGGGAGACATACCTTCCATTACTTCTGCCTCCCCTTTCTTGAGGGAGAGGCTCCACGGCCTACATCAAGCGGCTTATGCTGACGTAGTAGAGCGCCTTGGGTTGTTCTACTACATTAAAGGCGCTGTATAAATGCAAGTTGTTGTTGTTGTTAATGGCATTTGGAACTCCTGAGAGGTCACGAGTGGACATTTTGACACAATGGAACAGAAGCCCACTGCTTGTTCCATCCATCTGCTTCTGAAGGTTTGGGCTTGCAGATACGAACCTGGATTCTGCACGGTCATGGGCCTTTTCCCTCTCTCATCTCTTCGCACCCATCCACCTACCTGCACACGCGTGCTGCACAACGTTAATCAAACTGGATCGGCGGAAACTGGGGGGAGTCCAAAACTAGGGACCATATATATAAGATAGTCACAAATAAATCCAGAAAGGAATGCAGGAGAAACTTCTTTACCCAGAGAGTGGTGAAAATGTGGAACTCGCTACCACAGGGAGTAGTTGAGGTGAATAGTATAGATGCATTTAAGGGGAAGCTCGATACGTACACAAGGGAAAAAGTTTTGGTCGCCTTACCTGAGGAAGGACGTTCTTGCCATGGAAGGAGTGCAGCGAAGATTCACCAGGCTGATACCTGGGATGGCAGGAATGACGTATGAGGAGAGATTGTGTCGATTGGGCTTATACTCACTGGAGTTTAGAAGATTGAGAGGGGATCTCATCGAAACCTATAAAAATTCTGTCAGGCCTGGACAGACTAGATGCAGGAAGGATGTTTATGATGGCCGGGGAGTCCAGAATCAGAGGTCATAGTCTAAGGATAAGGGGTAAGCCATTTAGGACTGAAATGAGGAGGAATTTCTTCACCCAGAGAGTGGTGAACCTGTGGAATTCTCTGCCACAGAGGGCGGTGGAGGCCAGTTCATTAAATATATTCAAGAAACAGTTGGATATATTTCTTAAGGCTAAAGGGATCAAGGGATATGGGGAGAAGGCAGGGACAGGGTACTGAGTTTGGATGATCAGCCATGATCTCATTGAATGGCGGAGCAGGCTCGAAGGGCCGAATGGCCTACTCCTGCTCCTATCTTCTATGTTTCTATGTTTCTATGAATAGAAGGTTATGCTGATGGGGTTAAGAATTAGGAGCAGGAGTAGGCCTTAAGGCTCCTCGAGCCTGCTCCGCCATTCAATAAGATCATGGCTGATCTTCTACATCAACTCCACCTTCCCGCCCGATCTCCATATCCCTTGATTGCCATAGTGCCCAAGAATCTATCGACCTCAGCCTTGAATATACTCAATGACTGAGCCTCCACAGCCCTCGGGGTAGAGGATTCCAAAGATTCACCACCCTCTGAGTGAAGAAATTTCTCCTCATCTCAGTCCTAAATGGCCGACCCCCTTATCGTGAGACGACAACCCCAAGTTCTAGACTCTTCAGCCAGGGGAAACAACCTCTCAGCAACTACTCTGTTAAGTCCGCTAAGAATTTTATACATTTCAGTAAGATCACCTCTCATTCTTCTAAACTCTAGAGAATATAGGCCTAGTCTACTCAATCTCTCCTCATAGGACAATCCCTCTCATCCCAGGATGTGATGAAGAAGGGTGGGAGGAGGCTCGTGTGGATCATAAACACCGGCATGGACCAGCTGGGCCGAATGGCCTGTTTCTGTGCTGTACATTCCATTGTAATTCTATGTAAGTGGGCCTGGTTCCAGAAGGTCGACAGTCCTTTCATCTCCCCTCCCCCGCCCACCTCCCCCCCACCCCCCCACCCAACCCCCCCACTTTGGCTTGTGAGTCGCTCGTTCTAAAGTGATTCCTGTGTACAGTCATTCTTTGGCAGTTACACAGCTCTGAGTTATGTGCATTCACATCCTAAAGGAAACAATTTGTTACTGTGTACAATGGATGTGATAACAATCCCCAGTGAGGATAGCACTTGGCTCAGTTGCCAGGGCCCTGTGGCCAGGATCAGCACCTGCTTGTCATTGTCTCGTTAAAAAACGTTGCAAATTTCTCTGTTGAAAGAGCTCTACTTACATGCTTCAGAAACAACTCACACAGCCCACTTCAGGTTCTGTCGGTTTGGCTGCCAGCCTCATAACAATTATGAGGGTTTTTGACTGAGTAGACAGGGAGAGACGGTTTCCGCTGGCCGGTGGGGGGGGTGGGGCGGGGCGCGGAGGTAACCACAGGACACAGATTTGAGGCAATTGGCAAAAGAACCAATGATGGAGCACTGAAAATCGGGGATGCGCAAGAGGCCAGAATTGGAGGAGCGCGGAGGGTTGTAGGGCTTTATTTGGAGATGAGATTTTTTATTTTTTTTTACGCAGCGTGTTATGATCTGGAAAGCGCTGCCTGAAAGGTTGCTTCTGGCCTCTTGCGCATCCCCAATTTTCATCGCTCCACTGTTGGCGGCCGTGCCTTCAGCTGCCTGGGCCCTCAGCTCTGGAATTCCCTCCCTAAACTTCCCTCTCCTCCTTTAAGATGCTGCTTAAAACCTACCTCTTTCCCTGTCCTAATACCTCCTTATGTGGCTCGGTGTTAAATTTTGTTTGATAATCGCTCCCGTGAAGCGCCTTGGGACCTTTGACTATGGTAAAGGCGCTATATAAATGCAGTCTGTTGTTGCTGTTGGAAGCAGATTCAACAGTAACTTTCAAAAGGGAATTGGATATAGTTGGAAAATGAAAAATCTGCAGGGCTATGGGGAAAGAGCAGGGGGGGTGAGACTAATTGGATAGCTTGGCCATGATGGGCCGAATGGCCTCCTTCTGTGTCGTAGAATTCAATGATTCTAAGCATATAGACGCAGTCACTGGTATATGGAGAATAATGTGGAAAAGAGAAGAGGCACGAGAAAGAAGCATAAAAATAAAAACAGAGCAGACAAAGATAAAAGGCAAGCTGCTAATTTGGGGGGGAAATCACTGAGCTTCCGACCGGCAGAGACCCCACTTCCCCCTCCCCCCCCACACGCACGGCCCTGCTGAGAACTCACTTTGTGAGCAGAACCGCTCAAAATGATTATCCCATTAGATTATTCTCGTCCCCAAAATAAAAATTAGGTGTTGGGAGGGCAACCTTTACATTGGATGTACAAGTCCTCAGTGACATCTTAGAACCTTATTTCTTCAGCGATGCTAAAGCAATCCTTGACCGGTTGACAGCTGTCCTACCAAAAATGGCGCCATAACTGATGAGCAAGAGTGGGGGCGGCCATTTTGTTGGCGGTGAAGCTTGCAAACAAAATGGCCGGCAGTTTGTTTGCCGCCTGCACTTTCATGGAAGAGAGGACAAAACCTGTTCCTAGTTTCCCCACAGGGAAGACTTACTCTAATCAAGCCTAGCTGGGTAGCTTCATGACTGGCTAAATAGGGAAGCAAGCACGGCAGGGAAGAGATCCCAACAAACAGAGATTTTAAAAATAAACAACGCCAGTTGGGCTTCTTGTCCTGACCCTACTATGCGAATATAAAAGGCCAAGAGAAACTCACCACAGGTCTATCCAACTCAAACTGCCCCTCACATCACATTGCCTCGACCTCAGTAACAACCAAGAGTGACCAGGGGCCCACAACCCTTGTTTCACTTCAGAGTGTGGTGTAAAAAGGCCAGAACTTGAATAAAAACTGGCCTCCTGCCTATTTACTCTGGCAGGCTGGGTAACTTCCAATTAATTTCAGTGCTGACCTGCACTGTTTATATGGCTCGCTGGAATAACATTTAGTAGTGAAATAGGAGCTTAAGGCGTTCCTAAAGTAACCACGGTAGCAAGTGAAATCATCTTGATCTAATCACTAATTGCTCTTGGCTTTCTTTTTTTTTTGGCTTTCAAGTGAGTGAATTTCCTTGTACTGGGTCGAAGGCTCTGAAGGGTAGAGTCGCTGGTAGAAGTTTAAGGGATGTCGAAGACGTCAGCAGAACCCATAATAACTCCGACTTCCAGATTTATTTAATTCGTTTATTGGAGATTAAGAGGTTTGTAGGTTGTCGTCACCTCATTAGATTGCCTTTCGAGCTGGATCTGAACTTACTATTGCTATCCACTGGATGAGGAGGTGACTGTTTCTGTAATGATATCATTCCATTGCTAATTGCATGTGCCAGGATAATTTTTTAAAATTTATTATTACAATTACACCAAGGACCGGCTTAATCCATACTATTGCCTTCTCCTTTAACCACAAGCACATTGTCTTATTTGATTCATGATGCGTCACAGCTAGAACTGTCCAACCCTTACACTCCTCACTGCACCAGGAATACAAGAAAAGCTCACTATCTGATAGTTGATCCTCGTCTCACCTCCAAGCTCGCTGTGTGTCACAGGCTTATCTTTCTCTACTTTTTTTTTACATTATTACTGCACTCATCAGCCTGGTGTCAGTTTGACTCAGTTGGCTAGCTTTTGAGTCAAAAGGTTGTGGGCTGAAGCCCCACTCTTAGGATTTGAGCATATCATTCAGTTTGACACTCCCGTGCAGTGCTGAAGGAGCGCTGCATTGCTATTGTTACAGGCGGGGAGATGGCCCTATCTGCCTGTCTGCTCGGGTGGATATAAAAGATCCCACGTCACTGTTTGAAGAAAAGCTGGGAGCTTTCCTGGCCAACAGTCCCCCCTCAACGAACATCACCACAAACAGATTAACTGGTCATCCATCTCATTTGTTGCTTGTGCATCTTTCTTTGTGTAAGTTGGCTGCTGCACTTGTCTACATATCAACAGTGATTTCAAAACGTAGTTCATTGGTCGTGAAGTGCTTTGGGATGCTCCGATGACATGTTAAGGCATGATATAAATGCAAATTCTGTCCTTCTTCTGATCTTTCCTCCCTTGTTCCTCCTAAACTGCAAATACATTGTTCCACACACTCTGCCTCCTCTTTATATCTCCACTGTTGAAATCGAGACACAGCTCACCATTTTCTGCTCCAGATCATTCTTTCCCAGAGATCTCAAAAAGTGGGGACCTTTCCTGGCATAGCCTTCCTCTTCTACTACAGTCTGCAGGCTCTCAAAACCCCAAGCGTGGCATCACCTAACCATTATTTCTGGATTACTCTCTTCAATCTTCTGGGTGGCCCGTACTTTAGGCCTTGACCTTCCACCTCAGCTGCTCCATAGTAAAGCAAGGGCCATCTCAAAGGAATCAGTCGGAACATAGGAACAGGAGGAGGCCATTCAGCCCCTCGAGCCTGCTCCGCCATTCAATAAGATCATGGCTGATCTTCGACCTCAACTCCACTTTCCCGCCCGATCTCCATATCCCTTGATTCCCCTAGAGTCCAAAAATCGATCTATCTCAGCCTTGAATATACTCAACGACTCAGCATCCACAGCCCTTTGGGGTAGAGAATTCAGAAGATTCACAACCCTCTGAGTGAAGAAATTCCTCCTTATCTCAGTCATAAATGGCCGACCCCTTATCCTGAGACTATGACACCTAGGTCTAGATTTCCACTACCCTTTCTGTGGAAAAAGTGCTTCCTGGTTTCCCTCATAAATGGCCTTGGCTCTAATTTTAAGAGGATGTCCTCCTCATTCTTGATTCCCCCACTCTGTCCTGGAGCAGCAAAAGAATGTCAGTCAACAAAGTGAAATAACGAGTTACCTCTCTGGCATCAACGTTTGCCCGGTCCAGTTGGAGTGAGTACAAGGTGTCCTTGGCTCCAATGAACAGGCGGTCATGGTACTCATCGAGGAACATTGAACGGAAATCCAGGAAACCACGGTGACCGAAGAACATAACAGATCTATTGGCTGCCAAGAGATCTGAAGCAAAGAAAACAATGGTGTTTAGTCAACCCGCCTTTCACTGTTGGACCTTTGTTCCACCGTGGGTAGGTCAGAATGTACCCGAGTGTCTTATTGTGACTTCCATTGTTTATAAACATGGCAGCTCTGATCCTTTTATACGGTGTCTGCTGATACTGTCATTAGAAAGAAAGAAAGACTTGCATTTACATAGCATCTTTCACAACCTCAGGTCATCCCAAACACTTTATAGCCAATGAAGTACTTTTTTGAAGTGTAGTCACTGTTGTGATGTGGGAAACGTGGCAGCCAATTTGCACACAGCAAGCTCCCACAAACAGCAATGTGATAATGACCAGATAATCTGTTTTTGCTATGCTGATTGAGGGATAAATATTGGCCAGGACACCGGGTATAACTCCCCTGCTCTTCTTCGAAATAGTGCCACGGGTTCTTTTACATCGGGTCTCGGTTTAATGTCTCATCCGAAAGACGGCACCTCCAACAGAGCAGCACTCCCTCGGTACTGCATTGGAATGTCAGATTTTTGTGCTCAAGTCTCTGGAGTGGGACTTGAACCCACAACCATCTGACTCAGAGGCAAGAGTGCTACGCACTGAGCCACAGCTGACACATTAGGTGGAATTGACTGGGAGGATAATGAAGCCAACGGTGTGGGGGCACTGAAGTAGAATACACACAACTGGAAATGGCAAGCCCATCGAAGCCCCCTTGGGATAATGCCATTTAAACAAAAACAGTCAGAAAGAAATTTCAAGGAATTCTATCCCCCAGTTTCCTTGGGTCAGCTCTCAAAGAGGTCCTGATGATAATATTCCCATCTAAGATTGGATCCTGACACTGAGACTGCGGGCTAGAAATTCATTATAGCCCAGGAATGGGTGGTATCTTTAGAAAAGTTTGAGAATTAGAGCCAGGCGCTAATGCTTTAGACTGCACACAAAATTCATTCTCACAGCTCAAAGAAATGATTGGGGCACTAAATCAAGTCTTAAAGGCCTAGCTCAGTGGCGTTATGCTCAAAGGATGGACCAATATCGGGTGCAGTCTAATCTCAACTCATCATTGCCACAGGCTTTTCCCAGTACTTAAAGGGGAGGTTCATTGATACTGCAGCACCTCATTCTCAGCATTGCTGGCCGTGCAGCTGCCTCAGCAAGGAGAAGCACAACAAGGAGAAGGAGCCGGAGGACAGAAGCAGATGTGCTTGTGGCAGATTCACCTCAGTCGGGTGGTCAGGGTGATTGAATGCTTCAACAAATGCTACATACCACCATCTGTACCACAAGCTTCACACACTGCCCAAAGCACCAGACCCCCATCACTCACCCACCAACAATCTCCATTACTGACACTCATGCCCACATCTCACACCTTGCACACAATGACAGCTATTCAACTATGGCAGGTACAAGGGTTATTAGATTTTAGAATGAATGTGATATGGGTGATATGTTTATGCATACATTTATCAATGGAGTTTGCAATATTTTGTGGTCTCTCTCATTTCACCTTTGCACCCAGGAGGACGCTGTGATATGGCATGACACAGGGATGGGATGATGGGCATGTGGTGAGCAAAACAGATCTGGGGTTTAAGTCTTCCTGGTGTGAGGTTTGAGGTCCGTTTGGAGGAGGTGGCAGAGTTCTGTGACCACCACCTTGGTGATGCAGAGCCCTCTAATACACTGCTCCTCGCTTAAATGAAGGTAGGAGCGGTGTTGTCGGAATATCCTCGGAGGTTAAGGCCTCGAGCCCCGATGTCCCTCCTCATCCCTCTGCGCATATGTTCCCATGTTTCTCGCTGCCTATGCTCTCTCCACCGTAGATCCTGGAGGGCGAGGTGGCATGCCAGTACAGCCCCCATTAATGTTGCCAAGTGTAGCAGTTTGAATCTTTGAACAATAAATGTAGCCACTTTGCACTTGCCAGAACACTGCTGATAAAAAAGAACCTTGAAATTACTCATACAAACTGATCCACTGGGTGCAACTGACAAGAAACCACAGAAACTAATCTGCCCTGACAGCTGAGGGTCATTAATGCTGATGCCATTAAATAACGTCGCTGGAGCTGGCTTCTTGCAGCTCTGCACCTGCTCTCCCTGTCGCTGTCTGGTCGAGGTGCAAAGGTAAGTTGCGACAATGAATTTTGCAGATCGGGCGCCCAGTGAGTGTTGCATGCTCACTGACGTCACAATCTGCCTGGTGTTGAAGTCCCCGGCTGTACCTCATACTGGTGGCGCAATGGGGGGGCGGGGGGGGTGCGGTGGCTGGATTTGCTGTGCGGCGCTAGATTCGCCTCGCCCCGGCTCTACTGCATCAGCACCCCATTACCGCCCTCTGCAGGCGCTAACCTACTGACTTTTTCCCCCAACTTCTTTAAACAGGTTTGCGGGTGTGTTTCCCTTTTAAAGCGGCAATGCCCCCCATTAAATGAGAGAGAAGAAGAAAAGTTGAATCTAAACATCTGAGCCTAATAATCTCGATCAACAAGATTGGAAGCCTGATCCATAAATCAATAGATATAGGAGACTGCTGTGCGGCTTGTACACTTCCAAAGTCTAGTTTGATCCACGGTTATTAAGGATTTCAACCTCGGTTATTAATTATTGTGAACTTTTTCTGTCCATGTCTTTCTTCCAGCACATAAAAAAAATCTGAATGAAGTGTTGGCAGGTTTTAAAAGGAAATCCCCCAGCTAGTGACATACATTTTTGGAGAGTTATATACAAGGAGCAAAGAAAGAACTTGCATTTATCCAGCACTTTTCATGACCTCAGGACACCTCAAAGTGCTTTACAGCCATTGAAGTACTTTTGAAGTGCAGTCACTGCTGTAATGTAGGAAACGGGGCAACCAATTTGCGCACAGCAAGCTCCCACAAACAGCAATGTGAAAATGACCAGATCATCTGTTTCAGTGATGTTGTTTGAGGGATAAGTATTGGCCCCAAGGCCTGGGGAGAACGCCCCTGCTCTTCTTCGAAATAGTGCCCATGGGATCTTTTACGTCCACCTGAGAGAGCAGACGGGGCCTCGGTTTAATGTCTCATCCGAAAGACAGCACCTCCGACAGTGCAGCACTCCCTCAGCACTGCCCTGAAGTGTCAGCCTAGATTTTTGTACTCAAGTCCCTGGAGTGGGATCCTGGTATTGACAGAGGGGTTTTACTTATGCCATGCTTGCCAGTGAAATCTCTACATTCATTCGAAAGTGCCAGGGTTTAATCAATGGTATCGTTTTACTCTAAGGACTTTGAACATTATGGTGTTAACAAATGACACCCCTGAAATGGTCAAAATGTACACTTATGAATGAAGACATCATATTCTAGCAGTCACATTGCCCTTGGAGTGATCCATGGTCAATTTATATAACCGAGATTATTCTAGCAATTAAACGCTTGGCTGGATCTACATGTTGGATGTAGAATTGACGTCACATGATACATTACTCTGAGCCATTTCTGTATCTTTGCCGCTTTAAGGCATTCTGCAATCTAAAAGCAACCATTATATATCTTGCTAAATTTGTGGTGTACTGCCAGGACACAACAACTCACCCTGAAGATAAGGTTAGTTTGGTTCAGGAAGGGCTGGGTTTGGCCTGGCAACCATCAGTGTTCAGGGCAGAAGGCAAAACTATACAATCTGCTCATCTCCAATACCGGGTCCTAGTGTCGGCTGTGGCTCAGTGGGTAGCACTCACGCCTCTGAGTCAGGAGGTTGTGGGTTCACTGTCCCACTCCAGAGACTTGAGCCCCAAAATCTAGGCTGACACTACAGTACAGTAGCAAGGGAGTGCTGCACTGTCGGAGGTGCCGTTATGGGATGAGACATTAAACCGAGGCCCCTTCTGCCCTCTCGGGTGGACGTAAAAGATTCCATGGTACTGTACTATTTTGAAGAGGAGCAGGGGAGTTCTCCTCGGTGTCTTGGCCAATATTTATCTCTCAATCAACATCACTCAAAATAAACAGAGTATCTGATTATTATACCATTGCTGTTTGTGGGAGCTTGCTGTGCACAAATTGGCTGCCGTGTTTCCTACATTACAACAGTGACTACACTTCAAAAGTACTTAATTGGCTGTAAAGCACTTTGGGTTGTCCTGAGGTCATGAAAGATGCTATAGAAATGCAAGTCTTTCTTCCTTGCTTATATGCAAGGCAGTATCTGCTCATTGTTATTGGCCCAACCCAAGTCACTTTAGCATTCCTTGTAATGTAACAAAATAACTTAGAAGGGAGGAAAAGTTTAAGGCTTTGAGGAATGAGAAATTTAAAGTATGATAGATAACTTCAGAGTGGTAGGGAATTTTAAACTCATCTCTTGGAAGGAGGAACTGGGGTATACTGAGTACGGTGCTAATTGAAGAAAAGTAGGAAGTTCTCCTGGTGTCTTGGCCAACATTCCTCCCTCAGCCATCATCACCAAGAACAGATAAACTCATCTTTCACCTCACTGCAGCTTGTGGGATCTGGCCGTATGTAAAATGGCTGTCACATGTTTCCAGATAACAACAGTCACCGGATTTTAATTATTGGCGAATTTTGGAGATGTGCGATGGCGCTATATAAATACAAGTCTTTCTTTCTGTTCACTTGAGGCATAAGCTGTTCACACCCTCTCTTTCTCTCCAACCGATACCGATTAATAAGGAAACATCTTTATTACAGGCTGGACTGTGTGTATTGATGTCAGGTTCTATATGGACTGTATAATCAGTAATTCGCCTTCTAGAAGCTTAAGATGTGACCATGCAAGAAAGTTGATTTTGATTCCAGTTTCCCTGCGCCACTATATTTATTGCAGCTTAGTGGAACAGTTTAATTATGTGTATTACAAGTCTACTTCTGGCAAGGTATGTGGCCTGGATCCATTGATGGATTACCTGCTCTGTGTCTAAATAAACCACCCAGGATCTTACACTTCATGATTCACGGTTTGCTTTAACATATTTAGGTTGGAAGTTCCTCAGGGCCTTCGTTCCAATGAAGCAAGTTTGTTGCTTTGAACAGATTAATTCCCTGTGGTATTTTCACCCTACTTTTCATAATTGTGCCAAAGGAAGTCATTGACTCGCTGAAGAGCCATTGACCTGAGGAATGGTTCAATGTATCCCAATCTCGTGAATGTGGTAACAAACTGGGACTTCAGGTCACTTACGTAGTGTACTCTTACAGTTAAAAAGGAAAAGAAAGACTTCTCTTTATACAGCGCCTCATCATGTCTCACAGAAAAATCTCAACATGATTCACGTACAAATTCCTTTTGAAGTGTAGTGATTGCTTCACACAGAGGACGATGAGATGAAGGGCCAGTTAGTCTATTTGTGGTGGTAGGGTTGAAGGGGAATTGTTGGTCAGGACACCAGGAGAACATCCCGCTCTCCTGTCAATAGTGCCATGGAACCTTTAATGTACACCTGCTCAGGCAGATGCTACCTCAGTTTAATGCTTCACCTCAAACAATGCAACACTCCCTCAGTATTGCCCAAGTGTCAGCTGTGGCTCAGTGGGCAGCACCCTTGCCTCTGTGTCAGAAGGTGGTGGGTTCAAGTCCCACTCCAGAGACTTGAGCACATAAATCCAGGCTGACACTCCAGTGCAGTACTGAGGGAGCGCTACACTGTCAGAGGTGCAGTCTTTCGTTAAACCAAGGCCTGGTCTGCTCTCTCAGGTGGATGCAAAAGATCCCACGGCACTATTTTGAAGAAGAGCAGGGGGGGGGGGGGGGGGAGGGGAGTTCTCCCCGGTGTCCTGGCCAATATTTATCCCTCAACCAACATCACTAAAACAGATTATCTGGTCATTTTCACATTGCTGTTTGTGGGAGCTTGCTGTGTGCAAATTGGCTGCTGCGTTTCCCACATTACAACAGTGACAACACTCCAAAAAAAAAGTACTTAATTGGCTGTAAAGCACTTTGGGACATCCGGTGGTCGTGAAAGGTGTTATACAAATGCAAGTCTTTCTTTCTTTTTATCATGTCTATATTGATTAACTGCGGAGACTATAAAGGAGATGAAGAACAGGAGCAACTCACACATGTGCTTTATGTGTAGGAACTTCCAAGTGTCAGGTTGCCTCAATCTTGCCTCTGGGCCATTAAGTTGTGGGTTCAAGCTCCAAGTGTGCTCAAATCTTGGAGTTGGGGCTTGAGCCCACAGCTTAATGGCCCTGAGGCAAGATTGATGCAACCTGACACTTGGAAGTTCCTACACATAAAGCGATGTGTGAGTTGCTGCTGTTCTTCATCTCTTTTATAGCTTTCTCTTTAAGCCCCTTGCTCATCTGGAAAGCACCTTACCATTCAATGGCTTATATGAAATGCCACACCAGTTCCTTTGTAAAACAACCCCACTCACAACGCCAGGCAATGACTGGATTCTAGAAAGCCATAAGCTTGAATCAATGTCTTTGTCTTATCGCGGCAATTCCTGTCAGTCAGTATCCTGAATTCCTTCAGTCTTTCAAATAGGGTTTGGAGCTTTGGGGCACCCTTGTGAGGTTATTCCTAGTGACGTTTGTTACCAGATCCCAATAAAAACATTCAAGTTTATGTTTAAAACAAACCGCGTCTTTCTTTCCAGTCTCTGGTTCATCGTAACCCACGGTCCACAGTGGAAATATGGCTCGCTGCCAGGCTTTGGCCTGCGCCAACCTGCTTCAAACCCAAAGCCCAAGGGTTTCCCTGGAATAATTACACCTCACTACTTTCAATATTCACTCAGCCATGAAAACAATTCTTTGTAAGTTAGGAAGTCTAACAAAAAACAGAAGCAGCTACTTAAAATTCAGCTTCGGAAGTACAAAAAAGGCATTGTACTCCAATGTAACAGGTCTACAGGGGCCAAATACTTGTGTTATAAACCGGCCAGATGTTCCATGTTGGCTCGGTTGAGCTGATTCAATTATGTTTCCCTAATAAACTGTCCCGGGACTGTTTTTAATATCGCAGTTTTCAGTCAAATCCTTTGTCACAAACAAATATGCTCTGATAAGAGTAAATAAGGAGAAATTATTTTCACTGGCAGGAGGGTCAGTAACCAGAGGGCACAGTTTAAGATCGTTGGCAAAAGAACCGGGGGGGGGGGGGGGGGGGGGGAGATGAGGAGATTTTTTATTTTGGCTGAGCGGAATGCCAACAAAGAGAGAAGCCGCCCGATATTCATTCGATTGAAATCAATGGAATGAAAATGAGGCGGGTTCGAGAAAGGGCGAGTGGTCCGTGCTCTGTCAGATTATTGCCCACGGTGAAAATTTGCCCCTCGGACATTTCGGCCTTGAAGTGAGGCGTCTGGGGAGGGATCCTGGCCGTGGTATGAAAGGAAGGAAGAACCTACAATTTATACAACACCTTACATCCTCAGAATGTTCCAAAGCGCTTTACAACCAAATAATGACTTTTGAAGTGCAGTCACTTGGGACTTTGCAGGCCAAAGCTGCAGTTGCCTTTTACACGGAAGGTCTCATAAACAGCAAGTGAATTGTTGTGTATGTAATATGTGTGCTACTTTGAACCTATGGACAGGACTGCACTACTTGTTGGGCGTAGTGATACGCAGTACCACTCCTGGCCATAGGGGTATAAATAGTACTGTGGGTACTGATCCCCCTCAGTTCCCGCCTGTGGGCATGAAGTAAAGACCTATGTATAGTCCCTACCTCCAACCAGTAAAGACCTGTTTGAGTTATACGTTTAAGTCTTTGTGTTAATTGTTCAATACAATACACATACTTAACACTGGCGACGAGTCGGTTCGAACCCTGCGGCAGTTATTCCACAGCGGCTTCGTCCAAAGACAGGACGTTGAAGAGAGGTTCCAATCCTCAACACCCCACTGAAAACTGAAGGGCAGCAGAAATCCTGACAGCTTCCAGCGACTGGAAGCGACAGGCATTAGGACCCTGAAGCCTCCATCAACGACTGAAAACGGGAGGACAGAAGACATCCTGCAGCTTTTTCAACCTCGGTGGTGGGTAAGCCAAGCAGCGTTGGCTGCAAAGACAGGGCTGGGGGAAGTCGGAGGTAGAAGGGCAATCGATCGAAATCCCTGATAAGGGCCGCACTCGGGCTGGAAGGCGCAGCGTCGGCAGACACTGAGGGCGCGAGCGGGTAAGCCAGAGCCCGGGAGGGAGCGAGCAAGAGCCACCGAGCGGGTGAGCCAGAGGCCGGGAGGCGCTTAGCGGGCCAGCGATCGCACCGGTGATAAGGGCTGAGAACCGTTTCGGGCGGGCGGCGCACCAGCGATCGCACAGGAGATAAGAGCCGCAGTCGGGCTGAAAGTCAGCGACGAGAAGCGCAGGAAAACCGCCATTGAAGTGGGCGGGGAGAGCGAGAAGCGCGGGAAAGCCGCCATTTTTCACGGGAAAACCGCTGGGGAAGAAGGCAGAAGCGGGAAAACCGCCATTTTGTGGGCGGAGGACGACGGCAAGAGCGGGAAGCCGCCATCTTGGATAACAGTAAAAAAAAAAAAAATCTGAGAAATTGCAAATCTGATAAAGTACTACAATGCCTAAACACGGGAATATTAGCAACTTTGATAGTGACATCGAAGATTGGGCCATATATGTTGAACGAGTTAAAAATTATTGTAAGGCCAATAAAATTCGTGAGGCTGATAAAGCACTAACATTATTAAATTTAATGGGTGCGAAGACATACGGGCAATTGAAACACCTGTTATCACCAGATGAACCGGCGGATAAGACGTTTGATGAGATTGTTACTGTCCTGAAAGATCATCTAAACCCCACGCCGCTGATGCTAGCGGAACGATTTAAATTTTACGACAGAAGGCAGCTACAGCATGAAAGCAATGCTGATTATTTGCTGGAATTGCGTAAATTAGCGAAATATTGCCAGTTTGGAACGGGATTGACAGAGGCACTTCGAGACAAATTTGTGTGTGGTTTATTTAAACAGGATACACAAAAGCGACTGCTCGAGGAGAATGAGCTGACGCTTGAGAAGGCGGTCACTATGGCAGCAGCACACGAAGCCGCAGCGAGAGGCACGGCAGTAATGCAGCTACGGTCACCGGAGCTCAGTGCACACAAATTGGGTGTGAGTTCTGGCAAATGTTATCGTTGTGGAAAGACAACGCATGATCAGAACCAGTGTTGGTTTAAAAACCAAGAATGTAGAGCTTGTGGTAGGCTTGGACATATAGCTAGAGTATGCAGGTCAGCGAAGAAGACCAGCAACAAGAAGTCACCGCAAGGAAAATACGCAAAGGTACACAAGGTGGCCGAACAGGAGTCCGATTCAGACGCTAGCTGTAATGAACTGGCTAGCTTAAGAGTACTCAACGCTGGTAAGGGTGCAGACCTCCAGACAATTTGGGTCACTCTTCAGATAGAAGGAGTCCAAGTAAGACTGGAATTGGACACTGGATCGGCATTGACGGTCATAAATAAGAAAGATTACGGGAAGTTATTCCAACATATTCCCCTACAGGATACGGGGATTAGATTGAAAACATACACGGGGCAAAGAGTGTACCCCATCGGGAAAATAGAGGTTGCAGTGGTCCACAAGGGCGAAGACAGTCAAATAATGGACTTATATGTGATATCTGAAGGAGGTCCTCCACTACTAGGACGGGAGTGGATTAGGAAAATGAATATGGACTGGCATTTCCTACAAACAATAACGAGTGAGAACTCGGTGAAGATAGTCGGCCCAGACTCTGGAACGGATGATGGTAAGCCCAACTCAGGTGCAAAAGACAAAGTTTCAGCACAGAATTCCACTGAGCAACAACAACATAGTTTAACTGTGGATTCTGAGTCTGGCAAGTCTACTGATGTGCCCATTTCTGAGGGACACCGGGCTCGAACTCAACTCCATTTCAAACTACAACAGCAATTAGAACAAATGCTTCGCCGTTTTGAGCAAGAGTTGAATGCAACGAAAGAGTTCTTTGATATAGAGTTGGAGAATCTGGAAAGACAACAGAAGCAGCTGATGGAGAAAATGGAGCAGGAGCACACAAAACGTCTGATGTCAGAGGAGTTAACGGTCAGCCAACTCCTGCATATGCTGAAGGACAGGACTCTGAAATGGGAAAAACTTGAACATGAACTTCAATATTCAAACGAAAGGGGTTCGGAGCTCTCAAAGGTTATTGGAAGAGCTGAGGTGGCAACACAGACTGAGATGACTGCAACAGAGCAGCCATTGGATGCCAAAAGTACGCTGACTCACGTCAACGTAGAACAACAGACCGCTGAAACAGCTGCTCCGGTAGAGGGATTGCATAGTCCGATCAATCAATCTCCAAAGGAAGTTGAAGTATTAAAATCACAAATGAGGTCACTAGTAAACGACTTGCTGAAAGCCCAGAAAAAGCTGGATGCAGAGGTACACATGAAGAAGTCTCTTCAGGAAAGATGTCTGGATTTGGAACAAGAGCTGGCTAACGTCCAGCTGGGTATGGAGGAAATAGACGACCCTCTCACTGGTCTAGCTCAGGACGACACCGAATATTACGATGTCCTGTCCTGCCCAGCTTGTAACTTCGACTCCCAAAGTGCAGAAATCATGGAGGAGCACCAAAAGTCTACGGAACATCGGGAGAAGCTGGCTCTACGACGGAAACAGGAGGAAGAGAAGGAGGAACTGCGCATGCAGCTGGCAGCTGTGGCAGCTGACAATGGAGCCCAGAGAGTCTCCAAGAAGCAGAAAAGGAAAAGTAAAAACAGAAGATGACCCATCTGAACCATTATCACCTCTACCAGATCACACACGTGGTCCCTCCGAACGGAGCCAATTCAGTTCGGAAGTTCAAACTGTTAAATCCATGGAAGGACTATTGAATGAGTCACTCCAGCAACGTGAACCGACTACACCACAGAGATTGAATCTGTGAACTGTTTTCCGCAGAGACTGAATCTGTGATCTGTTTTGACATGAAGTTATCTATGTATCTATGTTATTCTGTTATGTAAACCTGAAGTTATATATGTATATATGTTATTACGTTATGTTAAATGGGGAGATGACTGTAAAGCTAGGAAGGGAGGAATGTTGTGTATGTAATATGTGTGCTACTTTGAACCTATGGACAGGACTGCACTACTTGTTGGGCGTAGTGATACGCAGTACCACTCCTGGCCATAGGGGTATAAATAGTACTGTGGGTACTGATCCCCCTCAGTTCCCGCCTGTGGGCATGAAGTAAAGACCTATGTATAGTCCCTACCTCCAACCAGTAAAGACCTGTTTGAGTTATACGTTTAAGTCTTTGTGTTAATTGTTCAATACAATACACATACTTAACATGAATGAATGACCAGATTTTGGTTGAGAGAAGGAAGGTTGGCTCGGACACCAGGAGTACTCCCTGCTCTTTCTTGAATCACACCAAGCGATCTTTTCAACACCTTTTACAAGCTGGTAGCTGGTGTAGAAAAGGGAAATCAGGGAGCCTGCTCCAATTTAAATGGTGTAGAGGACAAGGGACAAGGGTTCAAACTAGACAATTAGATCATGGCTGATCTGCACCTCAACTCCACTTGCCCGCCTTGGTTCTGTAACCCTCAATACCCTTGCCCAACAAAAATCTATCAATCTCAGTTTTGAAATTTTCAATTGACCCCCAGCTTCAACAGCTCGAATGTGAAGGTTCTGCCACCTTGTTCGGGGCTCTCTCACCAGAGGAAATATTTTCTCTCCATCCACCCTATCAAACCATCTTGCGGTATGGGGGTGGTTGGGTGGGGGAGATGGGGCGGGAGTCCAGTGCAGGGGAGGCCTAACCTTCTTGTGGGCCCGGAGCAAACACTCCAGCGCCTCTTGGCCCCACAAAAGGCCTCTACTGCTCCCGAACTTCTTTCTCACTTGGCTTTACCTGGCGGGAAAGCCGCAGTGGCCTCCCCGCTCGGGTCAGAGTTCAAATTGCGGTAGGGGCCCGATGACATCATTGGACCCTGATCTGCATATTTAAAGAAGGACCCTGCCGACTTCAGACAAATGCCTTTCGCTGCCTTTGCTCAGAAGGGCCGATTAAAATTGACGTCAGGGGTGAGATCCAAGCGGAACATCGGCGAATACGTCACATGAACGATTTTAACCGTCTCTTCTGCCTGGTTTCCGCCGGGCGGGTAATGTTAAAAATCGACCCCAATGATATCACTTCCCTCCGGGCCCTTCGTGGTCAAATAGCCTGCCGACACTCACGGCCTTGGACCCGCGCGTGAAGGCTGCGCGAGGTACCAGAGGCTGGCCAGTGATGTGGAACCCTATCCCGATGGCGAGAATCCCTGCGGGAATGGAGTGCGTGGAGCAGAGTTCTCCAGAAAGCAAGGCAGCCCTGGAAAACCACCCCACCCCCCTCCAAAATCAGACAGAGATGGTACCCGAACACAGGTCGGTCTGCTCACACCGCAGTTTATTCGGTTGGTGATTTATTCATTTCTGACAGTGAAGATCTATGTTTTCAGCTGTGGAATTCATGCAATAACACACCAGTATTTTTCTTAGCACAGCCTGTGAAAGCAGTGAATTCCGAGAGAGTAAAGGGCTACCCCCATTCATAAATAAAGCTCCATCCCAGGAAGGTGATGACATCGACTAATCTTTGTAACATTTACACTTCAGTCTCTGGCAGACCTGATACTGTGCATACAATTCCCCCTGAGCGGACAGGGCTGGATCTATACATACAGCTGCCATCTTTTATCCATGAACGTACAGTTTCTGTTATTTCAGGCGCCGGGCCTACCTTTAGCATCATCTGTTCAAGTCATTGTTTCCTGAACTGCACCCACCCACCCCCCCAACACCAATCTCTGGCACAAATTCTATGGGGTAGAAATTGCGCCCATAAAATGGGTGCAATGGGTCCATTTTCAGGGACCACCGTCATGAGAGTACGAGGGGGCATAGTCTCAGAATAAGGGGCCGCCCATTTAAGACGGAGATGAGGAGGAATTTCTTCTCTCAGAGGGTCGTGAATCTTTGGAATTCTCTACCCCAGAGAGCTGTGGAGGCGGAGTCATTGAATATATTCAAGGCTGAGATAGACAGATTTTTGAGCAACAGGGGAGTCAAGGGTTATGGGGAGCGGGCAGGGAAATGGAGTTGGGGCCAAGATCAGATCAGCCATGATTTTGTTAAACATAGAAGATAGGAGCAGGAGTAGGCCATTCGGCCCCTCGAGCCTGCTCCGCCATTCAATGAGATCATGGCTGATCATCCAAATTCAGTACCCTGTCCCTGCTTTCTCCCCATATCCCTTGATCCCTTTAGCCTTAAGAAATATATCTAACTCCTTGAATATATTTAATGAATTGGCCTCAACTGCCTTCTGTGGTAGAGAATTCCACAGGTTCACCACTCTCTGGGTGAAGAAATTCCTCCTCATCTCTGTCCTAAATGGCTTACCCCTTATCCTTAGACTGTGACCCCTGGTTCTGGACTCCCCCGCCATCGGGAACATCCTTCCTGCATCTAGTCTGTCTAGTCCTGTTAGAATTTTATAAGTTTCAATGAGATCCCCTCTCATTCTTCTAAACTCCAGCGAGTATAAGCCCAATCGACCCAATCTCTCCTCATACGTCATTCCTGCCATCCCAGGTCTGGTGAATCTTCGCTGCACTCCCTCCATGGCGGAGCAGGCTCGAGGGGCCGAATGGCCTACTCCTGCTCCTATTTCTTCTGTTCTTATGCACCCCAGGAGACCTGAAAGACTCCTGAACCAATATTGGGTCGGGCCTTTTTCCAAGGGTCCGGACCGGCCGCCTAAACCAGGCGTTAGGCCCCCTTGTATATGCTAATGAGGGGGTTAACGCCTGTTTTAAGGTCCCCTCTGGGGAATTGGGCTGCCCCGAGTAGTCGCGACGTTGGGTCTGCTCCACTCGGGCTTTCCAGGTGTGGATCCGGCCTAGCAAGCTGCCGCCACCAAAAAGGTAAGTGAATTTTATTTTTTGGGTTTTGAGCCAGAAAGGGGGCAGGAGAAGCTCCTTCCGACTCCACTGCCACACCCAGAGGGCCACTTGCCGGCCACTCTCCCATTCTCCTCCCACCTCTCTGGGTCTTACCTTCAGGCTGCTACCGAGCTGCGACAGGTGCCGGCAGGCTCACCCAAATGATGTCGATGAGGCCCGAGGCCTAATTTCGGCCGGGCCCCGGCACTCCCGGGTGGCGCCCATGTCAGGCCTGTAAACGGGCTGAAGGGGGACGCCAACCCCTATTTATTTCAAGTGGTTCCAATTCAAACTTTCAATGCTTCACTGAAGGAAGGGAGGGGTTGGCGAAAGAAAAATGGAAAAGGAGTGGCCATTTTAAACTTGCCGCTTGACAGAGAGGAGGAGAGTAAAAAAAGGGAACATTTTGACTGGAGAGTGGGAGGGGAACAGGAGAGAAAGAAAAGGAGAAATAAAGGAAAACCATTTTACCAGACTTGTCTACCCTCACTCATTTAAAATTCGACTTCTCATTTTGACAGGCTTCGTTCTTTAAATTAAATGCAGGTCCTCCTCGTGTATTTCAGCGGGTCTGTAATCTGTCTCTCTGGTTTTGATCCTATATTTCACTTCTAACCTTTCCCCGATGTTGACAGCTCTGACTTTTACCAAGTTTATTTTCAAAGGCCACAATCAGAAGCCGTGAGGAGATTTACCCATGGGGAAAGGGAGGTAAAAAGCAGAGGCCAAGCCAAACTGCGTCACTCATGCTCTCAACAACCTGTCAGAAACCAGTTCAAGAGCGCATCAGCCGAGGCTTGACAACAGTGAGTGTCTGTTTGCAGTCTTCTTGAGGGAACTGCGTGGAGGATCGGGGATTATATTCTTGTGCCCACTACAACAGAATTACCCTACATAAGAACACAAGGATTAGGAGCAGGAGTCGGCCACACGGCCCTTCGAGCCTGCTCCGCCATTCAATAAGATCATGGCTGATCATCGACCTCAACTCCACTTTCCCGCCCGATCCCCATATCCCTTGATTCCCCTAGAGTCCAAAAATCTATCTATCTATCTCAGCCTTGAATATAATCAATGATTCAACATCCACAGCCCTCTGGGGCAGAGGATTCCAAAGACTCACAACCCTCTGAGTGAAGAAATTCCTCCTCATCTCCGTCTTAAATGGCTGACCCATTATCCTGAGACTGTGCCTCCTAGTTCTAGACTCTCCAGCCAGGGGAAACAACCTCTGAGCATCTACGCCGTCAATCCCCCTCAGAACCTTAAATGTTTCCAAGATTCATACCTTCCCGCCCCCCCAACTATTTTTTCTTCTTGAATTGAAATCCAACCTCTTCTAAAATTTTAAGAGGACTCAATTCTCCCAGGTATGAGGGGTGTTCTGTCATTTGACCAGCTCTGTGAAGAAGCGCTATACCATAATTCCTCTTCTTTAAAAACTAAGCTTTCCCTTGAAAATTGCACGGCAGTCGTTCCTGCTGCAGCAAGTATTTCTCCTCTGACAAATATTACTTGTGATGTGGAAACCTTAAATCAGGTGACTTACTGTAAAAGAAAGACTTTATATAGCGCCTTTCACGGCCGCAGGAGGTCACAAAGAGCTTTACAACCAATGAAGTACTTTTTGAAGTGTAGTCACTGTTGTGATGTAGGAAACGCAGCAGCCAATCTGCGCACAGCAAGCTCCCACAAACAGCAATGCGATAATGACCAGATCATCTGTTTTTTAGTGATGTTGGTTGAGGGATAAATGTTGGCCAGAACACTGGGAATAACTCCCCTGCTCTTCTTCGAAATAGCGCCATGAGATCTTTTACGCCCACCTGAGAGCAGACGGGAGCCTCAGTTTAACATCTCATTCGAAAGACGGCACCTCCGATGGTGCGGCACTCCCTCAAACCCCAACACCATCAATATAGGTAGAGCCGAGGGAGGGGGAAGTGTTCCATGTTTTAAAACTCCTGACTGGAATTGGTGAAGTGGAGGAAACCTCGGCGTTAAACCACGAGAGGTCTCGGGAACGATGATGGCAATGTAATAAAGTCCGATCGAGCTGGAGGATTAACTAGCTCATACTTGGAGCTGCTAACATATGGAGTAGACTTGTTGGAAATATATGAAAAGAAAATCGACAGATTGCTGATTCAACAGGGATGGGGGCTGGTGATGGTGCCGACGTCAATGACAATGGTAACAGTTGATTCAGGTCACAAAGGGGAAAGGTGAAAGAGCCAAATGGCCTTCTCCTTGAAGAGCCTCCCGTCAACAACTCGTCACTCAGGTTGTCGCGATCAGTTAATATTTTGCCATGCTTATACCCTTTAGCTGCTCATGGAGACTGAAGCTCATTCACCATCATGGATGCCTGCCCAGGGGCGTCTCACAGCTACAACACTGCACCAGAGGAGACCAAATGAATAGTCTGTTGACAACTCTTGAGCTGATTTCAGAACTCAGTAGATTTATTTTCTGTTTGAAATATGCACCGTTGGGGGGGGGGGGTGGAGGGTGAACTGGAGGGGCACACCATCTAGGGAAACCCCTTATAAAAATACACACTGCAGCCAACTCCACTTCAGTTAGAATCTAACAACAGACATGTAGGAGGGCAGTCGTGCGCCTGAAACCTTTCGATATGCAGTGGCAGTGATGCCTCACCGCTGTCACATATCGGGAAAATTTAGGCTATTCACGTCAGTGGATTTTATCACTACCCTCAGGAGATGATATAAGTCAAGAAGAGTGAATGACTAAAAGCGTTAAATTATGAGAACAGGTTGCATAGACTAGGCTTGTATTCCCTTGAATATAGAAGAATAAGGGGTGATCTAACAGAGGCGTTTAAGATGATTGAAGGAATTGATAGGGTAGATAGAGCGAAACTATTTCCCCTGGTGGGAGAGTCCAGAAGAAGGGGATACAACCTTAATAAGAACATAGAAGATAAGAATTAGGAGCAGGAGTAGGCCATACGGCCCCTCAAGCCTGCTCTGCTATTCAATAAGGTCACGGCTGATCTTTGACCTCAACTCCGCTTTCCCGCCCAATCCCCATATCCTTCGATTCCCCTAGAGTCCAAAAATCGATCTACCTCAGCCTTGAATATACTCAACGATTCAGCATCCGCAGCCCTCTGGGGTAGAGAATCCCAAAAATTCACAACCCTCTGAGTGAAGAAAATTAAAGCGAGGCCGTTCAGGGGTGATGTCAGGAAACACTTCTTCATACAAAGGATAGTGGAAATCTGGAACTCTCTCCCCCAAAAAGCTGTTGAGGCCAGGGGGGGGCTCAGTTGAAAGTTTCAAACTTTCAAAACTGAGATTGATAGATTTTTGTTAGTCAAGAGTATTAAGGGTTGCAGAATCAAGGCCGGTAGATGGAGTTAATGGCATCATGGAGCCATGATCTAATAGAATGGCGGAACAGGCTCGAGGGGCTGAATGGCCTACTGCTGTTCCGATCTGCCTATGACATTGAAATCAGAAAATCCTGATCGGGGGGAGGGGAATAGGTGTGATTTCTTACTCCATGGCTGCTTTCACCTCTTGGTATTGAACGTTGCATTGTCTCAGATAGAGTATTGAGCCAACAAAAACTAACTGGCTCTCTTGCGCCTGGCGAGCAGGGCATTGGGTTGCCAACTCTGGCTGGACGTATTCCTGGAGCTGCAATCACATGACCTCCTGCCTCCAACTGCCCCGCCTCCCCCACACTCCCGCCATTGGTCGCCCGACACGTCCATCGGCGCACCGCCATCCATGGCCAATCGGACCGCGAACAGAGTCTTCATTACCCGATTGGGTGATTCTTGACTGTCGGTCAAACCGCCTTCTTTCCCATTCTGATATTTTTACAACTAACAAACAAAAAAGTGTTCAAAGAAAATTAAAGAAAAAAAAGACATTATTTAATGCCCTTATGACTTTTCTCTTGGGCTGTTTGCAGCGGTGCCCTGGGGATTAATCTCCGATTCCTGGAGACTCCAGGGCAATACTGGCGGGTTGGTGACCCTAGCAGGGCATGACCTGTTCAATGTATTCCTGGGTTAAGCAATTCTGCTTCAATGACTAGCAGGCCAATTGTTACATGGAGAGCGGTGGATAGTGCCAAACCATTTTTTGCCGGCACGCCAGTGCGTTCAACTCCTGATAGGGCCCCGCTTTAAGCTGTTAAAAAAAAAAAAATTCCTGTTAAATAAATCCTTTCCTTGCCCAGCTTATTACCATGGTTACGGCCCAGACTGCACACAGTTGCCTTCTGTGTAAACTTTAATTATTGCTTCAAATTCCAGAATGCGATGAAGCAGTTTGCATTATGGAAAATATTTCACAGCAACTAAAAAGTCTGCAAGGAAACAGTGGAACAGCCAACACGCCGATATTTCATTCCGAGTTCGTCCCAAGTTATTAAAATTCTGACAGCTTATTTACTGAGGAGAAAGTGACTGGTTCGTGGTCACAGAGATAATTTCATGGACCATGTGCACGCGACAATGATAAATTTAATTAGATTTAATCGAATATTGCGGTGAGACAGGCTGACTTTCTTATTGAGAAATGCAGGCAAAAAGCCGAGGCCTATGGTTCAGGATGCCACCAAGATTGAAAAGAGGAGGCGAAGATGAGAAGGAGTGGTTGGGTGATGTTATGCTTGGATTTTAAGAGCCTGTAGATTGCAGGAGCGAGAGAAGACCGAGGACGGCACCGAGTCCCAACACTTTGAGATCCTGGAAAGAATGAGTTAGCACAGGACTCTTGTGAACGAGTCTTGATTTCAATGGAGTGAGGATGTAGAGAAGAGGAACAACATGTAGAATGGTGGGTTTGTGGCTTCGGGGGAACACTGGCAATGTTAGTGTTCATAAAACAGAGACAGACAAGAAGTGTTGCATTGGAGGGAGTGATGTTTGAGCGCTAGAAGGATCACACATCAGATGGTAAGCTTTCTCTTCTTAGCGGGATATGCTGATAGGGTGAGATGGAAGAGGGCTGGGAGGAGACTCGTGTGCAGCATAAACAACATCATAGACCAGTTGGACCGAATGGCCTGTAGACGTGATGTAACTATGTAATGTATCTATCCTGGTTAAGAGTGTGAGAGAGTTGCTGGTAGTCTCAAAGTTATAAATGGCTTTTATAAAGATCTAAAAGCAACTGAATGATGGAACAATGGATTGAGTTTGGCATTCTGTTAGTTATCCTGTTGGCACAGGGCAGCTACCACCCATTATTATTCAATAGAGTAAACTTCAAACACTGTGGAGAAAGGGGCGGAAGGCGCATTTGTCACTGCTACACAATCCTAGACTTTCCACACTTGGGAATTGGTGTTCCCAGGGCCCAGATTGGACAGGTTCTGCTTGCACCTTCTGTGATGGGCATCTCTGTCCATGGCTGAAGCCACTGCCTCCCTGCCAACAAGGCTCTGCTAGCTGCCATCTCAAACAAACAAAAAACTGAAATAAAACTAAGACTTCTCCCCCATCATTTCTCAAGATAGCAGCGCACAAGAAGAAAAAAAAACATGGGAAACTGGCCTCTGGATAAATACCAGCCTGACCTCACCTCCTGACAGATGAACATTCAATGGAATGAACCAGCTTAACCCAAACATATCATAACTAACTTCAGTGTTGATGGTTAGAGAGCATGCAGGCAGACACCAGTCCAATTCAATCAGCTCCACCTCACTAGGCCACAAACACCACTTCATTCCTCTCCTTCCTCCTTGCCTGAAGGTACAGACTCATGTTACAGTTCAGTTCCAAGGGCATCAGTGGCCTCCAGTACCTCACCCAACCTGTCATTCTTCATCTGTGAACCTAGGCAGCGAATGTTAGTCTATTCAAGTGTACACACACACACAATGATCTCCAGAGAGGCTGAGCCCATTCCTCTCCGCTCTCATCACCAGAACCAGGAATTTCCTCCAAGATGCTCCCGCTCTGCTACCATAAACGGGGTTTCCGCCACACTTCCAGCGAAGTTATGGTGGCAAAACGCGACCAGGTCCAAGTAAATTCCTGACCCAGATCCCCTCCCAGCTCTCTCCCCTTGCTCCTCAGATACCCTTTCTTCATTTGAATCGCTCACCCTCTTCCACCCCTCCTGCCTTTCAGATAAACTGCCCTCCCAAGTCCCATGCCGACTTCTTTGCCAAGATGTCCTCCTTTAACTCTCATCCACACCCATGGCTATCTCCTCAGAACTTAACGCCTCTGTTAAACTAGTGCTGATATCCACACAGTATAACTTCTAGCCCATACTCATTACTCTAGTGATCCGATCATTTCAGTTGTCCTTTACTGTTGGAGAAAGCAAAAGGTTCATGTACCTTATAAAAGAAGTTTCTTTAATACATAAAGGAACAAAGTTGATTATACTTTGATACCCATATGCATGTCTGGGATGACTAGAGATGTGCACTCAGGAGGCAGGGAGTGATTTACCAATGCTTTACAGATTGGGCACGAGGAGAAAATGCCTATAGCATAAAATATTCCTTCCCATCTCAATTAATTATAAAGCGTTTATGGTTCAGATGTCACTAGAAAAATCAAATGAGTTTGGGATGTATAATTATAATCAGAATGCACACATCTGTAAGATGAAAGGGTTTGATGAGGGGCCCATTTAACAAGCTCCAGGAAATTCTGTTGCCCAGATGTTAATACACTTACAAATAGAATGATATTCAATGGGAGCTGCGTAATTACTACATATTTATGGTGTCAGCCGTGGCTCAGTGGGTAGCACCCTCGCCGCTAAGTCAGAAGGTTGTGGGTTCCAGTCCCACTCCAGAGACTTGAACACAAAAATCTAGGCTGACACTCCAGTGCGGTGCGGAGGGAGTGCTGCACTGTCGGAGGTGCCGTCCTTTGGATGAGATTTTAAACCCAGGCCCCGTCTGCTCTCTCAGGTGGACGTTAAAGATCCCATGGCACTATTTCGAAGAGGAGCAGGGGAGTTATCCCCGATGTCCTGGGCCAACATTTATCCCTCAACCAACATTACTAAAACAGATTATCTGGTCATTATCACATGGCTGTTTGTGGGAACTTGCTGGGTGCAAATTGGCTGCTGTGTTTCCTACTTTACAACAGTGACTACACTCCAAAAAGTACTTCATTAGCTGTAAAGCGTTTTGGGACGTCTGGTGGTCGTGAAAGGCGCTATAGAAATACAAGTCTTTCAGTTTGCGTAGTGGGAGAATGCTGGAAAATAGCTTTATTTAAAAAAAACACACATTACAGGAAAACTGCTTATCTGTTCCCTATTATCTAACCTTAAACAATGGGTTTCTGACATGGACAGAGTGTACACTTCCTAACACAATGACTCTATCATTTCGAACAGTTAATTTCTCTTCTTTGTTAATTGATGAGCCTAGTTTCATGCACAAAACAATAAGATGATAGCGAGCTTAACGAAAGTCTGCCAGTCTCAGTTCAATTTTCCTGTTGTCAGGAGCAACATGCCTATTTATAAAAATGTTTTTAGGATGGCAAACCACAAATAATTGCCATGCAAGGGTGTGGACTTCCTCGGCCAATTAGTCCCAGAGATGGGCATTCTGCCACCACAGGGTGGAGAGTTCCGAAGATGAGTGCAATAGAGCAGCCAGCGTTCCAAGCGTCTTACTTGTTAGCATCTTTGCGATAGAAAACCTCTGTTGCCCGTGTCCTAACTCACACCAAGTCCTGTTCACCCATCGCCACTGCGCTCGCTGACCTACATTGGCCCCTGGTCCGACTATGCCTCGATTTTAAAATTCTCATCCTGGTTTTCAAATCCCTCCATGGCTCACCCCTCCCTATCTCTAACCTTCTCCAGCCCCACAACCCTCCGAGATCTCTCTACGCTCCTCCAATTCTGGCCTCTTACATATCCCTGATTTTCATCGCTCCACTATTGGTGGCCGGGCCTTCAGCTGTCTAGTTCCTAGGCTCCGGAATTCCCTCCCTAAACCTCTCTACCTCTCCCTCCTCCTTTAAGACGCTCCTTAAAACTTCTCTTTTACAAAGCTTTTGGTCATCTGCCCTAATATCGCCATTTGTGGCTCGGTGTCAAATATTGTTTCTATGTTTCTATAGATATTTCTATGTTTCTATAGATATATTTCTTAAGGCTAAAGGGATCAAGGGATATGGGGAGAAGGCAGGGACCGGGTACTGAATTTGGATGATCAGCCATGATCTCATTGAATGGCGGAGCAGGCTCGAGGGGCCGAATGGCCTACTCCTGCTCCTATCTTCTATGTTTCTATGTTTGATAACGCTCCTGTGAAGCATCTTGTGATGTTTTACTACATTAAAAGGCACTATATAAATGCAAGTCATTGCTGTTGTTGTACAAGATCGAATGTGGGGGAAAAAGGAAAGGTTTGAGCAAAATATTGAATACGGGCTATCTTCTCATCGCCCAAGAAACCCTTGGCTGTGGAGGAGCAGAGCTTCCATCCGCCATAGCCCAAAGCCGGTGACCTCACCCCAAGGTGTGGGGACAACAGTCCAATCTCTCCTCATAAGCCTCTTAGCCTGGTATCATCTTCATTCAGTGGTTCTGTACCCTATACAGTCCATGGCCTTGACACTGTTCCTAATGTAGGGCACTCAATAGAACAATATTCTAACTACGCCCTAACCAATGATTTCTTTAGGTTTATCATTACCTCTTGGCTATTGTACTTTATGCCCCTATTGATAAAATTTAAGATCCCATGCATTTTTAAAGCTTGATCAACTTTCAAAAATTTGAACTCAAAAGTCTCTCCTTCTGTTCCTTTTAGAGTTTTAGAATGTTATTTCCTTTCTTTATTTTCTCCTCCAAAGATGGATCACGTCTCTCTGTATTAAATTACATTGCTCAACAACTTGAGCACGCCTGGAAATGAACCGAAAAGGGTCGTAAGAGCCTTTTAAAATAAAGTTCTGGTACGCTGGAGTACAAACATTCCAAGACAATGATCAATCACGGTCACCTGGATACTGTGCACATTGAGCGGATGCGTTGCCATGGTATCCTGAACATCTGTCTGCTGCCGTGGTCGCCCGGCAGCTGTTACAACACACCGTGCGCGCTGGCCAGGCTGCATCATCCGCCCAAGGGCCCAATGGGCTGGGTTGTATCTGGCCGTGATCGGTCAGCACAGAGAGGTCGACAAGAGGTCGACAACAAACCTGCCATGTCCCCCGAAATGGCTCCCCACCCATGACTTCAATAAAAAAAAGAAAAATCGGACGGAGTGTAAAACGGGCTATTGTCCGTTTTGTCCGTTACTACCCAACAACAATTTGCATTTAACATAGTAAAACGTCCCAAGGTGCCTCACAGGAGCGATTATCAAACACAATTTGTATCAGTGAACCAAGTTTATTGAATGCAACTTCATAACTTGCCATGTTAGGATTCGAACTCAACCTCAGGCTTGCTGATCCACTAGCGTAACCATTATACTGACACTCCGGTGCAGTACTGAGGAAGTGCTTCATTGTTGGAGGTGCCGAATTTTGGGTGAGGCATTAAACCGAGGCCCCGTCTGCCCTCTCAGGTGGACATAAAAGATCCCACTGCGCTATTTTGAAGAAGAGCAGGGGAGTTATCCCCGGTGTCCTGGGGCCAATATTTATCCCTCAATCAACATCACTAAAACCGATTATCTGGTCATTATTACATTGCTGTTTGTGGGAGCTTGCTGTGCGCAAATTGACTCCCGCATTTCCTACATCACAACAGTGACTACACCTCAAAAAATACTTCATTGCCGCTAAGTGCTTTGGGACGTCCGGAGGTTGTGAAAGGAATGATATAAATGCGCGTTCTTTCTTTTGTCTTTATACTACTGTACCCAACAATCATCAGTGGATATTAGTGAGGACAAGGGGAAAATAAGTGTGGAGGAGATAGAAGTGGTAGAGTTGAAGTTAATGTTGACTGCAACTTGGGAGACCAGCTAGGTGAGCATTGGAGAAATCAGAGTCATAACAGCACAGAAGGAGGCCATTCGGCCCATCGAGTCCGTGCCAGCTCTCTGTAGAGCAATCCAGTCAGTCCCATTCCCCCGCTCTATCCCCGTAGCCCTGCAAGTTTATTTCCCTCAAGTGCCTATCCAGTCTAACCTTGAAAACATTGAGTGTCTCCGCTTGATGTGATCATTGTTCCCGTACAAGTTACATGAAATATGATATTAATTTAGAAAGAATGGAAAATATTGGCACGCATTCTGTAGCCTATTAAATTACTACAACGTATATACAACAAACACAATGAAATGAAATATCCCATTCTTAAAAAATAAATAAATCTCCCCCAAGATCCCTTGGATGTTCAAGGAACTAGAAATTAACTTTGCGTGGATTCTCAAAATGAAAGAGAATAGACGGATGAGAGGAACTGGCTTCAAAAGGAATTACTCAGGGTCTATGCCCTGACCTCAGGAAGTAGTTAAACTTCACTTATAAAACAAATGGTTAGGTAGGGCCAACTCCTGCCCACAGAGGAAGCAATCCATTCTATAATTAAGACCAATACAAGAGTAGAAGAGAATCCCTGCAGTCTATTATACATGATAGCACTGCACATTAAACAATACAGTCAACCCCCGAGCCTCATCCAGTCCACTCTTCAATCTGCAGCTGTGATCTCGGTGGTGGGTGTTTACAATTTGGGCTTCTTCCCAACATCTTAAACTCATTTTTTCTTTTTACACCCCTACTTCAGTTATGTGGAGAGACTGAAGAAGCTGGGTTTGTTCTCCTTAGAGCAGAGAAGGTTAAGGGGAAAGTTTATGTATGTGTTCAAAATTATGAAGGGTTTTGGTAGAGTAAATAAGGAGAAACTGTGTCCAGTGGTAGGAGATTCAGTAACCACAACACAAAGATTTAAGCTAGTTGGTAAAAGAACCAGAAAGAAAACTTGCATTTCTATAGCGCCTTTCACAACCACTGGCCATCTCAAAGCGCTTTACAGCCAATGAAGTACTTTTGAAGTGGAGTCACTGTTGTAATGTGGGAAACGCAGCAGCCAATTTGCGCACAGCAAGCTCCCACAAACAGCAATGTGGTAATGACCAGATAATCTGTTTTTGTTGTGTTGGTTGAAGGATAAATATTGGGCCCAGGACACCGGGGATAACTCCCCTGCTCTTCTTCGAAATAGTGCCGTGGGATCTTTTACATCCACCTGAGAGAGAGCAGACGGAGCCTCGGTTTAACGTCTCATCCGAGAGACGGCACCTCCGACATTGCAGCCCAATCCCTCAGCACCGCACTGGAGTGTCAGCCTAGCTTTATGTGCTCAAGTCCCTGGAGCGGGGCTTGAACCCACAACCTTCTGACTCAGAGAGCGAGGGTGCTGCCCACTGAGCCACAGCTGGCATGGCGGGGAGGGGAGATGAGAATTTTTTTTAAACACAGCGCGAGTTGTTGTGATGTGAAATGCGCTGCCTGAAAGGGCGGTGGAAGCAGATTCAATAGTGACTTTCAAAAGGGAATTGGAGAAATACTTGAAGGTGTAAATGTGCAGGTCCATGGGGAAGGAGCAGGGTGAGTGGGATTAATTGGAGAGCTCTTTCAAAGAGCCAGCACAGGCACGATGGGCCGAACGGCCTCCTACTGAGCTGTAAAGATTCTATGATACAGCAACGGAAATCACATTCGGACAGTATCTATGACGGGCGGACCATCCGCTCCGCCAGTTTTATGCCTGGGCGGCAAGTTGAAAATTTAGCCCATTATGTCAGGTCTTCACCGCCACAATGATGCCCTAGGATTTCCCGATCTGATGCAAAAGGACCAGCACCTGGGGTTAGTGCAGGCCCCGCATTAGAGTGATAATGAGGCGGAAGGAGATGTGCCCGGCCAGAGGAGAACCTGAAGATAGGTGGCATTACTGGGCTTCACCAGGACCCCAGCGGACTGGACTGGGGCACCGGCGGGACTGGACTGGGGCACCGGCGGGAATGGACTGGGGCACCGGCGGGAATGGACTGGGGCACCGGCGGGAATGGACTGGGGCACCGGCGGGAATGGACTGGGGCACCGGCGCAACTAGGTACCCTTCACTTTCTGTAGGAAAGAGCAGAAGCAGAAAGCTATGGAAAAAGTACGAGTGAGCATATGTGTGCATGGGACAGCACATGAGAGAGAGAGATAGAGAGAAGGCGAGAAAGAGAGTCGAGAGAGTAACATAGAAACATAGAAGATAGGAGCAGGAGTTGGCCATTCGGCCCCTCGAGCCTGTTCCACCATTCAATGAGATCATGGCTGATCATCCAAATTCAGTACCCTGTCCCTGCCTTCTCCCCATATCCCTTGATCCCTTTAGCCTTAAGAAATATATCCAACTCCTTCTTGAATATATTTAATGAATTGGCCTCCACTGCCTTCTGTGGTAGAGAATTCCACAGGTTCACCACTCTCTGGGTGAAGAAATTCCTCCGCATCTCTGTCCTAAATGGCTTACCCCTTATCCTTAGACTGTGACCCCTGGATCTGGACTCCCCGACCATTGGGAACATCCTTCCAGCATCTAGTCTGTCTAGTCCTGTTAGAATGTTATAAGTTTCAATGAGATCCCCTCTCATTCTTCTAAACTCCAGTGAGTATAAGCCCAATCAACCCAATCTCTCCTCATACGTCATTCCTGACATCCCAGGTATCAGTCTGGTGAATCTTCGCTGCACTCCCTCCATGGCAAGAACATCCTTCCTCAGATAAGGCGACCAAAACTGCACACAATACTCAAGATGTGGTCTCACCAAGGCCCTGTACAACTGCAGCAAGACATCCTTGCTCCTGTACTCGAACCCTCTCGCTACGAAGGCCAACATACCATTTGCCTTCTTAACCGCCTGCTGCACCTGCCTGCTTACCTTCAGCGACTGGTGCACAAGGACACCCAGGTCTCGTTGCACTTCCCCTTCTCCCAATCTATTGCCGTTCAGATAATAGAGAGAGAGTCGAGAGAGAAGGCGAGAGAGAGTCGAGAGAGAGTCGCGAGAAGGGGAGAGAAGAAAGGGGAGAGAGACACACACAGATATATTGCATAAGAGTCACACATGCGCACACACTGTAGATTGATGATCTGTGATGAGGATCCCCTTGACTGATTGGGCATAGCAGAGGTACAGCAAAAAAAAAACCTCCTGAATTCCACTTAAATTAACATAACGACCCCTTTAAAAAGTTTTCTCCCTCAGTTTATAAAAGCGAGGCGACGAAAACATTTAATTGGTAGAAGATTGGAGCATAAAATCCAGGCCGACCCTCCAGTGCCAGTACTGAGGGAATGCTGCACTGTCAGAGGTGCCGTCTTTCAGAAGAGACGTTAAACCATGGCCATATCTGCCCTCTCAGGTAAAAGATTCCATGGCCACTATTTCGAACAATAGGAGAGTTCTCCCCGGTGTCCTGGGCCAATATGTATCCCTCAACCAACATCACTAAAACAGATTGTCTGGTCATTATCACATTGCTGTTTGTGGGATCTTGCTGTGCGCAAATTGGCTGTCGCGTTTCCTACATTACAACAGCGACTACACTCCAAAAAGTACTCCATTGGCTGTAAAGCGCTTTGGGACATCTTGAGGTCATGAAAGGCGCTATAGAAATGCAAGTCTTTCTTTCTCTGGAGGTAGGTGCAGGCACAGGATGAGACAATTAGATAAATGCAGACACACACATACTGAATTTAAAGAATTACACACCATAATTAATCAATAACGCTTTAATGATTTAAAGTGTTAACAAAAATATTTATTTGCAGTTTTTTTCAGATATATTATGCTGCCTCTTCAATCCTCACAGTTTTAAAATTAAAGCTTATTGTTACCCTGGTTTCATGCATTCTCCTTCAATCTGCAGACTTTCAAAATTATGTGGCTCGGTGTCAAAATTTTGTTTTTATAACGCACCTGTAGAGTGCCTTGGGATGTTTCAAAATTGATGTCTCATAATTACTGCCTCTGGATTTATCACTTTTATCAGGTCTCTCTTTTCGTAATCATAGCCAGAGAATCACCTAAAATGGCTTCTCTTCCCGCATCGTTACCTCTGGTGTCCCCCAAGGATCTATCCGTGGCCCCCTGCTATTTCTCATCTACATGCTGTCCCTTGGCGACATCATCTGAAAACACAGCCTCAGTTTCCACATGTACGCTGACGACACCCAGCTCTACCTCACCACCACTTCTCTCGACCCCTCCACGGTCTCTAAATTGTCAGACTGCTTGTCCGACATCCAGTACTGGATGAGCAGAAATTTCCCCCAACTAAATATTGGGAATGACTGAAGCCATTGTCTTCGGTCCCCACCACCTACTCCATCCCTCTCCCTGGCAACTGCCTGAAGCTGAACCAGACTGTTCGCAACCTTGGTGTCATATTTGACCCAGAGATGAGCTTCCAACCACATATCCGCGCCATCACTAAGACCGCCTACTTCCACCTCCGTAACATCGCCCGACCCTGCCCCTGCCTCAGCTTATCTGCTGCTGAAACCCTCATCCATGCCTTTGCTACCTCTAGACTTGACTATTCCAACGCACTCCTGGCCGGCCTCCCACATTCCACCCTACGTAAACTTGAGGTCATCCAAAACTCGGCTGCCCGTGTCCTAACTCGCACCAAGTCCCGTTCACCCATCGCCCCTGTGCTCGCTGATCTACTTTGGCTCCTGGTTAAGCAACGTCTCGACTTTAAAATTCTCATCCTTGTTTTCAAAACCCTCCATGGCCTCACCCCTCCTCCAGCCCTAAAACGTTCCGAGATTCCTGTGCTCCTCCAATTCTGGCCTCCTTGAGCATCCCCAATTTTAATCGCTCCACCATTGGCAGCCGTGCCTTCAGCTGCCTAGGCCCTAAGCTCTGGAATTCCCTCCCTAAACCTCTCTTTCCTCTTTTAAGACGCTTCTTAACGACTACCGCTTTTCTGCCCAAATATCACCTTATGTGGCTCGGTGTCAAAATTCTGTTTGATAACACACCTGTAAAGCGCCTTGGGAAGTTTCACTACGTTAAAGACGCTATATAAATGCAAGTAGTTGTTTTCATCCTACACTCTGGCCCTGGGCTCTGGCCCCTTCACCCGAGCTGTCTCAGTAAAATGACCTTGCCTCGTGCCTCGTGCCTGCCCAGCATTGCCAAAGGCCGCCATTTTGCAATCTGATCGCCCAGCATCTAAATATCCCAGCATGCAGTTGGTCCAACACCATGGTAACCTGTATTTTATTATTTTAAAATCATGATAATTTCTTGATGCCGCTGCTCAAAAAAAAATGCATCCCGCTGCTGGAAATTGTTAAGTGTAAGCATTCCACGAATATCTTTAGTTTATATGGGCCGAAATTAAACCATGCAGTTGTTTAAAAGATCGTAATCTCTCATGGTTTAGGGTGTCCTCCAAATCCCTCATTTGGATCAATGCCTCGATATCTTCCCCACACATATGGAATTTGGTGAACTGTGAAATTGGTATGAATATAAAATCTAATTTATGATAAGAATCATGGATTCTAAATCGAATTTAACTTCAAAAGTATATTAGATTTAGCTCCATTACAATAACATCTTGTGCGGTTAAACGTTCAATCTAATGTGTTTTTAGCGGACCAGGCATTCTGAGGAAATAGCAGCAGGAGTCAGTAACTACACTGGATAAGAGAGCGCTAACTAGTACTAGTAAGAGTTTTTAGTTTAAGTGTCATAATGCAAGACATCATCAGCCTGAAAAAGTCAAAGCTCCAAATTATCATTGGGGAGACTCGCAGACAAACGCTCGATGCCGCCTAACACGACTCTCGTCCACTGATTTAATAGCAGCCATTAACCCATTTAAAATAAGTGTTAGTTTGTAGATTGTGGGAGGGGGAAGAGACTGCAAGAGGTCAGAAGCCACACACAGAGTGGAGGTGCTGCCAGCGAACGAGTTAGTGGAGGAAACCGTGCCCTGTTGGTTCTGTTGCTCAGGTGTCCCAGTCAATCTGAAATTAGGGCCGTTATTGGTAATATGAGGAGTGCAGTGAGAGAGAGACTGAGTACAGTGAGAGCGAGATTGAGTCCTAGCTATGCCTGCCTTTTCGTGGGATATGTGGAACACTCTTTGTTCCAATCCTACTCAGGTCCCCTCCCTCACCTCGTTTTCCGGTACATTGATGACTGTATCGGTGCCGTTTTCTGCTCTCGCCCTGAACTAGATAATTTCATTCACTTTGCTTCCAATTTCCACCCTTCCCTCACCTTCACATGGTCCATCTCCGATTCTTCCCTTCCCTTCCTTGACTTCTCCATCTCCAGGGATAGGTTATTGACAAACATTCACTACAAGCCCTCTGACTCCCACAGCTACCTGGACTACACTTCCTCCCACCCCGCCTCCTGTAAGGACTCTAATCCATTCTCCCAGTTTCTCCGTCTCCGCCGCATCTACTCTGACGATGCCACCTTCCACACCAGAGCTTCTGACATGTCTTCCTTTTTCCTCAACCGAGGATTCCCCTCCACAGTGGTTGACACAGCCCTTGACCGTGTCCGTTCTATCTCGCGCACTTCTGCCCTCACCCCTGCCCCTCCCTCCCGGAACCACGACAGAGTTCCCCTTGTCCTCACCTTTCACCCCATCAGCCTCCACATTCAACGGATCGTCCTCCGCTATTTCCGCCACCTCCAGCATGATCCCACCACCAAACGCATCTTCCCCTCACCTCCCCTTTCAGCATTCCATAGGGACCACTCCCTCCGCGACACCCTAGTCCACTCCTCTATCACCCCCAACACCCCTTCCCCTTCACCCAGCACCTTCCCGTGCAAGCGCAGGAGATGCAACACCTGCCCCTATACCTCCCCCCTTCCCACTGTCCAGGGCTCCAAACACCCCTTCCAGGTGAAACAGCGATTTACTTGTCCTTCTTGCAATCTAGTATACTGTATTCGCTGCTCACGATGCGGTCTCCTCTACATTGGGGAGACCAAACGCAGATTGGGTGACTGCTTTGCGGAACACCTCTGTTCAGTCCGTAAGGGTGACCCTGAGCTTCCGGTCGCCTGTCATTTTAATTCACCGCTCCACTCCCACTCGGACCTCACCGTCCTTGGCCTCTTGCATTGTTCCACGTAAGCTCAACGTAAGCTCGAGGAACAGCACCTCATCTTTCGATTAGGCACTTTACAGCCTTCTGGACTCAACATAGAGTTCAACAATTTCAGACCATAACCTTGGCCCCTATTATATATTTATATATATATATATATATTTTTTATCCACACCCTTTGTCTGTCTTTTTTCTTCTCCCCCACTCTTTCACTCTGCCAGCGCAATTCACACATCATCGAGAGCCATCCTTTGTTTCTTAACCTGTCCCATTACCATCTCCTCTTGCCTTGAATATCTCTTAATGTCTCTTAACCTCTTCCACCTTCTATCCTATCACAGGCCTTCCCTTTTGTTCTTTCATCCCCTCCCCCCTTTCCCAGCCTCTTCACTTGCTTAAAAATCTGTTCCATTTCCTGCTTTTTTCCAGTTCTGACGAAAGGTCATTGACCTGAAACGTTAACTCTGTTCCTCTCTTTGTGATATCCGAGTGGTAAGGTCAGAAACTGAGAGAAGCAAGATAGTAGGAACAAACCCAACTGTTTATTTACAAGGTGTAGCAGAGAAACATATCTCTTACAAGTTGGAGGCCAGGCACATTTCTTATTGCACGAGCACAAGATGGAGGATCAACCTCTGAGTCATACCCATAATGCAATGTCACATTACCGTATTAACTGGTGTACCAGGACATTGAATACATGACCCATTACCTTAAATACTGGTGAATGTGAACCCTTAATATTTGGCTCCATCTGGTGGATAACTTAAACATTACATCCCAGATTACTATACTCTTCACAGATGTTGCCTGACCTGCTGAGTTTCTCCAGCATTTTCTGTTTTTATTTCAGATTTCCAACATCTGCAGTATTTTCTTTTTGTATTAGTGAGCACGGTGTGTCAGTGAGAGCGAGCATGGTGTGTGAGTGAGAGTGAGTACGGGTATGAGTGAGAGTGAGCACGGTGTGTCAGTGAGAGCGAGCATGGTGTGTGAGTGAGAGTGAGTACAGGTATGAGTGAGAGTGAGCATGGTGTGTCAGTGAGAGCGAGCACGGTGTGTCAGTGAGAGTGCATACAGGCATCAGTGAGCGAGAGCGAGCACGGTGTGTGTGTGTGTGAGAGTGAGTACAGGTGTCAGTGAGAGTGAGCACGGGTGTGTGGGTGTGAGTGCGTGATGCCAGTGTGGTGGTGAGAGTGAGTGAGTGAATAGGAACAGTTAGTAATGCACGAAGTATGAGTACAGTGAGCGAGCGTGTATCAGGGATCAAACCTGTGAATATCTGCTCTGTATGGGTCAGTAACACCCACGCAATTACACACTAAACAAGGGCGGGAGCTTAAACATCCCAAATTGAAGTTCAGAAAAAAATCACTCGCTGCCACAGCTCTCCTACCAGAGGGGAGTAGAGTAATCAATTTAAAGCTTGGCTCCTCAAATGCCCTTTGACACGAGCTGTGAGGAATGACCTGAGAATGGCTATGACCAGTGTCCAAACCGAGGGGTTACCCTCGGTATCAGGACAAGGATTTGACAGGACAAAGCCCGATGAATGGCCGAGATAAATAGCCCTTAGTGGGAAATTTATACTTGGAAGAAAGTTGATAACATCACCGACAGGTCTCTCAGCAACTGACATCCCATGATTTCGTTGTACTGATTCCTAAATTTGCCAGGATGATGATCCTGAAAATCTAACAGCTGTTTTCTTTGGGGAACCGTACGCCCTGGTATTCAGTTCATGCCACTCAACGTGTTATACCGTGGTACTGACTACTTCCAGCTGCGCTTTCAACACAGGAATCTCTTGGTTTCGTACCATCAAGTGTATCAAGTTTTCACACCATGTAAACTTGATCCTGGGAACGCTGCACTTGTTGGGATTTTAGCTCCTTAACGAGGCCGCAGCTCGTGTGGAGACCGCGCGTGTGTGTTTCTCACGTCAAACTGGGTAATGCTTTTTCTCGCTCCTTAATGTTCTTCCCGCCCAAGGGACTGATTGGTGCTGCACGCACACCCTTCCCTGAGCGCCAGCCAAATGGCTTGTTTCCTGTGCGCTGTTTCCAGTGGGAGCAGATTCAATAGTAATTTGCAAAAGGGAACTAGATAAATACTTGAAGGGGAAAAATTTGCAGGACGATGGGGGAAGAGGAACTAATTTGATAGCCCTTTCAAAGAGCCGGCACAGGCACGATGGGCCAAATGGCCTCCTTCTGTTCTGTGTGATTCTATGATTTCCTTATATAATACACACACAATTATAGAATACACACACATTATAGAATACACACACACAATTATAGAATACACACACGCCTTATGTAATATACACAAACAACAACAACAACCTGTATTTATATAGCGCCTTTAACATAGTAAAACGTCCCAAGGCGCTGCACAGGAGTATTAAAAGACAAAAAATGACACCGAGCCACATAAGGAGAAATTAGGGCAGGTAACCAAAAGCTTGGTCAAAGAGGTAGGTTTTAAGGAGCGTCTTAAAGGAAGGAAGAGAGGTAGAGAGGTGGAGAGGTTTAGGGAGGGAATTCCAGAGCTTGGGGGCCGAGGCAACAGAAGGCACGGCCACCAAAGGTTGAGCGATTATAATCAGGGATGCTCAAGAGGGCAGAATTAGAGGAGTGCAGATATCTCGTGGGGGTTGTGGGGCTGAAGGAGATTACAGAGATAGGGAGGGGCAAGGCCATGGAGGGATTTGAAAACAAGAATGAAAATTTTGAAGTCAAAGCGTTGCTTAACCGGGAGCCAATGTAGGTCAGTAAGCACAGGGGTGATGGGTCAATGGGACTTGGTGTGATTTAGGACACAGGCAGCCGAGTTTTGGATGACCTCAAGCTTACGTAGGGTAGAACGTGGGAGGCCAGCCAAGAGTGTGTTGGAATAGTCATGTCTAGAAGTAACAAAGGCATGGATGAGGGTTTCAGCAGCAGATGAGCTGAGGCAAGGGTGGAGACGGCGATTTTATGGAGGTGGAAACAGGCGGTCTTAGTTATGCCACGGATATGTGGTCGGAAGCACATTTCATTTAATAGAATATACATACACATTATAAAAACTAGACTATATCATACATACACACACCTTATATGTTTCACACAAACACTGCATAATATACACACATTGGCCCAGATTTTGTGGTAAGAGTAATGGTGAGGCACTCCCTGTTATTAAAGAGCAAATTGGACAGCAAGTTCCGGCAGTTAAACGTAGAAATCAGGAAGCTGCTGTCCGAGTTGCCCTGCTCCTCCACAAGCTTCGCTACACCGGTACCTTGACGGGGGACTAGGCACTGGAACACATGAAGGCCGCGAAGTTTCTGTACTTACCCACTAGATACCCATTAAACTCACCAGAAAAAGTTAGGCTGATCCATTCAACTGCAAGTGAATTTTTAACAGAGTGTTAAGTCTTAATTACTACCAAACAACCTCTCTGGCCCTGAAAATTAACTTTTGCAAGTGTGGCGTCTCATTCCTTCAGATTTTAATTATTGGAGATTTTAGAAAATAAAAAAAGTAATTTTTTTTAAAAGCTTTTTCAGCCTGTCTCTTTTATCCCTCTTTCTCCCATCTTTCTTTCCCACTCTTTATTTTGCTTTCTGTACATGATTTGACATTGAATTCACTATTCTAACCGACATTTCCTGGTTCAGACTCTGCGCTGCTCATTACGGATTCTTCAAGCTGATTGGTTAAGGAGACACACCGTTGCTTGCCCTGTTCACACAGGTCCCAGATCCCCTGGAGAGGGCGCTGCGCCGAAATGGCTCTCTAATCACCACACGTTCCAGTGCAAAAGCCCATAGAAAGTCTGTGGGCAAGTGCAGTGAACGCCTGGCACGGTTCATTCGCCCCTGACCGCACAATCCGGGCCAATATATAACGCACATGCTGTATTATACACACATTATATAATACAGCATGCACTCCTTGGCTGGTTTGTGCCTTTCCAAACCCAGGCTAAATATAGCACGCTCGACTGTCACTTTGCCCAAGTTCATCTGACTCAGCACAGGACTGAGCCGAAATCTTTCCTGATCTGTGTAGCTCAGAGGCACGCCGGGCAATGTACTTACACAGCAGGGGTTTAAAATCACTCTCTACAGCATTAGCAATGAGGCAATAATGATTTCCGGTGAAATGCCTCCAGCTACTATTTTAACAAAGGAGGTAGCGCAGTTGAAATAAACTGGTTAACAACTCAAAGTAGCAGAAGAAAGAATGTTCCTTACTGCACAGGGGGATTTTAAGCCTTAAACCTCTTAGCTAACTACTTGAAGTCAACTACAGATGTTGCCTGGCCTGCTGAGTTTTTCCAGCGTTTTCTGTTGCTACTTGGAGTCAGCCCAGGCTCAGCGGGCAGCGCTCTCACCTCTGATTCAGCAGAGGTCATGGGTTCAAGCCCCACATCCCCAGACTGCAGCACAAAATCTAGGCTGACTCTCCAGTGCCAGTACTGAGGGAGTGCTGCACTGTCAGAGGTGCCGTCTTTAAAATGAGATGATAAACTGAGGCCCCGTCTGCTCTCTCAGGTGGATGTAAATATCTCATGGCACTATTTTGAAGAAGAAACATAGAAGATAGGAGCAGGAGTAGGCCATTTTGCCCCTCGAGCCTGCTCTGCCATTCAATGAGATCATGGCTGATCAGCCAAATTCAGTACCCTGTCCCTGCCTTCTCCCCATATCCCTTTAGCCTTAAGAAATATATCCAGCTCCTTCTTGAATATATTTAATGAATTGACCTCCACTGCCTTCTGTGGTAGAGAATTCCACAGGTTCACCACTCTCTGGGTGAAGAAATTTCTCCTCATTTCTGTCCTAAATGGCTTACCCCTTATCCTTAGACTGTGACCCCTGGTTCTGGACTCCCCGACCATCAGGAACATCCTTCCTGCATCTAGTCTGTCCAGTCCTGTCAGAATTTTATAAGTTTCAATGAGATCCCCTCTCATTCTTCTAAACTCCAGCAAGTATAAGCCTAATCAATCCAATCTCTCCTCATACGTCATTCCTGCCATCCCAGGTATCAGCCTGGTGAATCTTCGCTGAACTCCGTCCATGGCAAGAACATCCTTCCTCAGATAAGGCGACCAAAACCGCACACAATACTCAAGAGCAGGGGAGTTCTCCCCAGTGTCCTGGCCAATAGTTATCCCTCAATCAACATCACTAAAACAGATTATCTGGTCATTATCACATTGCTGCTTGTGGGAGCTTGCTGTGCGCAAATTGACTGCCACGTTTCCGACATTACCACAGTGACTACACTTCAACAAACGTACTTCATTGGCTGTAAAGTGCTCTGGGGCGTTCTGAGGTCGTGAAAGGCACTATAGAAATGCAAGTCTTTTCTTTCTTTATAATTCTTACTGCGTGCTAGTGAAAGGTTGAGACAGCTACTGAATGCCATTGCAAATAAAATCCTCATACGGAGCTGAATCCCTCCAATAACGAGAAGTGAATGTGGGTATGTCAACAATCTGGATTGGACCCACGATGGGAAAAAGAAAGACAAATGGTTTAGCACTTACTTGTGTCTCAGTGTGTAATCCATTCATTCCCCTGGTTTATTTAGCATCCTACTGTTTGTTTTTCCAAGCCGTCCATTTATTTCAGTTGGACGTGGGCTTATTTTTTCTGCTGCTGTAATTATTTAACAGAACCCCTCTCTTTATTTAGTTAGGCTCCGTTCAGACATGGCAGTGATTGATCAGGGAAATCGGGGCGATTAAAGCAAATTGAGCTCGATGGACAAGTCCAGATTCACACTCCCCGAGTCTTCTGCCTGCTGGGGCTGTGGAGGCGCCGGCAGAATGGGAGAGATACCAGATGATGTTTGCTGGCCGAGATGGGGAAGGTGGGGTGAGCTGGCTTTCAAATTGGAAAAAAAAACACGCCTATGCGGGTAATTTTGAATGGGCCACGCGTCCCAAAAATAAAATGACAGGGAACATTGATTGGTGGGAGGAGGCGTTGCCATATTGTCTTGCAAAAGTGGCCTGAAAGACAGAGAGAGACTCCATGCTGTGCAGGATATCTATCCCGAGAGGTGCCGGGGAAGGCCCTGAGAATCATCAAAGACACGAGCCACCCCAGCCACAACCTCTTCGCCCTGCTCCCGTCCGGTAAGAGATACCGAAGCATACGGTCTCGTACCAGCAGGTTTTGAAACAGCTTCTACCCCCAGGCCATAAGACTCATGAACGAATAATTTATTATTATTACTGTTGTTTTATTTATTATTACTGTATTTCTATTAGTATTTTTATCATTGCTATGCCATATTTATTCCAATGTTGGGAGGACTTGTAAAAATCAACATTTCATTGTGCAGTACACACGTCTGCTGCATATATGATAAATAAAATTGAATTGAATTGAATTGAATTGGAGCCAAGCGCAGAGCTTTCCAAGGCTGCAGGGTCACTCCACTGTGTGAATGCACCCAAATGTTTGAACTGTTTTTTTTTTTAATTCTTAGTGACCCAGTCCCTGTTGGGTAGTCCTCAGGTTGAGGCGTGTGAACCTTGACCCTCAAGCTTCTCGTCCATGATTTTTTTTTTTGCTTTGGGCGTAGAATGGTTTTTGTTTCTCCTTCGTGTCCTCTGAAGCTGCCAGTCTGTGCTTTACGGTGCAGCTCGTACACGGGCTTACCTTTCTTTCTTTCTCTGTTGTCGCCCAGTCACCCTACCATCATCCTTCCGCAGAAAACATTGTATTGTTATTGATGTAAAAAGACTACTGAGCACTTGGTTGGAGTATAAAACAAGGCTTTAATCAACTGTTTGAAAACCATAAGATTTCCAGTTACATCACTAGTTCCTGCTCACAGAAACATCCGGAGCAAGCTGGGCCCACACCCGAGTATTTATACTCCTTGGACAGCGCCACCAGCTGGCCGCCCAGTGTTACTTCATGAGTTATTTCTTCATGAATGATGAGATTCATGACAATTATTTCTTAGCAAACCACAGCAAGTGCCATTTGGGTCAAACTTAAGGCAGAAGGCCCCATGGCTCAGAGACAAATACCAGCAAGGCTCCGTGTTTGAATGCCCAGTCTGTAGCGGAGGTATCTGTACAGGGACCTCAACGGGCCACAGCAGCCCTGGGTGAGGGAAGCAAAAAAAAAAAAAAAAAAATCAATCAGCGCTCCCGTTCCAGATCACTCCCAGCCCCACTAGAAGTCTGCATCTGTGGACCGCAGGCGAGGACAGGAACGGGCGTGAGTGTTACGTCCTCCAGAATTGGATGCCCTACCAAACGTGGTAATGAGGACTACTTGGACAAAATAGCCGAGGGTGCCCATTGCCCACGAGGGTTCAGTATCATCAGGAGAGGTGTGTGGAAAGAACATAAGAAACAGGAGCAGGAGTCGGCCAATCGGCCCCTCGAGCCTGCTCCGCCATTCAATAAGATCATGGCTGATCCAATCTTGGCCTCAACACCACTTTCCCGCTCTCTCCCCATACCCCTTGACTCCCTTGTAGTTCAAATGTCTGTCAATATTCAATGACTCCGCCCCCACAGCTCTCTGGGGTAGAGAATTCCAAAGATTCACGACCCTTTGAGAGAAGAAATTCCTCATCTCCGTCTTAAATGGGCGACCCCTTATTCTGAAACTATGCCCCCTAGTTCTAGATACCCCCACTAGGGGAAACATCCTCTCAGCATCCACCCTGTCAATCCCCCTCAGAATCTTACATGTTTCAATAAGATCGCCTCTCATGAGCTCCAATGAGCATAGGCCCAACCTGCTCAACCTTTCGTCATACGTCAACCCCTTCATCTCAGGAATCAACCTCGTGAACCTTCTCTGCACTGCCTCCAATGCAAGTATATCCTTCCTTAAATATGGAGACCGAAACTGGACGCAGTACTCCAGGTGCGGTCTCACCAGCGCCCTGTACAGTTGCATCAAAACTTCCCTATTTCATACTCCATACCCCTTGCAATAAAGGCCAACATTCCATTAGCCTTCCCAATTACTTGCTGAAAGGAAGGGAGACGCACATAGAATGGAGTGGCAGGACAGTGATTCCCGGTCTCATGAAAGGGAGGTGCAGCGTGCCCGCACTGGCCTCGCACAGTGAGGGGGGGATGGAATCAGACTGAATCACTCCTTCCCATGCCGCCTAGTGGCTAATTGAATAGGATTAGTGGCTAGGTCACCTGCCTGGAGGAGGATGGAAGCTTTAAAAAAAAAAGAAAACTGAGTAACAGAACATTCTGTAGGATAGGGTCTATTTGTATGATTTAGTAAAACATTTTTGTATAACTATTGATGTAAGAAAACTACTAGGCACTTGGTCGAAGCGTTAAACAAAGCTTTAATCAACTGTTTTACAACATGGAGGTCTGGTTGTGTCCTTCACTAGTTCCTGTTAAGAATGTCCTGCGCAAGCTGGGCCCGTGCCCGAGTATTTATACTCTCCCTGGATAGCGCCACCCGTAGGCCGCTCAGTATTATTTCATAAGTCTTTCTTTCATGAATGACTGATTCATGTCAATTATAATACTGTATGTGAAATTGTATGTTAAAAGCCTAAAAGCCTGTATAAAATGACTGAGAGAAAAGCAGGATGGGAAATTATGCCAACCTGACTGAAACTCGCTCTGTTTTCAATTACTGAAGTAATGGAATAAAGTTTATGGAGACTATCGGGAACGTGGTAGAAAAGAGATAAGAGAAGAGAGAGAGAAATGGAAGGCACCCCTCTGTGGTACCACTATAAAATGGACAGATTGTTTAGACAACATCTTGGGACATGGTCTTTGGAAAGAGAATACCTAAAGATAAAAGGCACTTTGATATGCACAAAGTGAGTGGGATCAACAAGGTCATAAAACGTGTACCAGGTGTCAGATAGCTGGTTGCAGTCACGTAGGCAAAAGAAAGGAAAGTGTATGAAGATACAGATTTTGAACACTGAAGGCAGCGCGAACCAAGCAATCAGAGTTGAAGGAGCTTCAGTCGACAGAACACAGCAAGAACCCAGAGAAGTGAGCTTCAGTCAAGAGAAAACAGCAAGAGAAGAAAGAGACCGCGCCGCAGTCGCTCGGAAGGAACGCCGAGGCTCAAAAGAACAAGACTGTGACTATCTCCTTGTTAAGTATCACTTCTTTGTACTGGATATTTAATGCTTAATAAACCTGTTTTATTGATACACAATATACCTGGACCCAGAGTGGTTTGTGTAGCCACGGACTGTTTTATTGATACACAATATACCTGGACCCAGAGTGGTTTGTGTAGTCACGGACTGTTTTACTGATACACAATATACCTGGACCCAGAGTGGTTTGTGTAGTCACAGACTGTTTTACTGATACACAATATACCTGAACCCAGAGTGGTTTGTGTAGTCACGGACTGTTTTATTGATACACAATATACCTGGACCCAGAGTGGTTTGTGTAGTCACGGACTGTTTTACTGATACACAATATACCTGGACCCAGAGTGGTTTGTGTAGTCACGGACTGTTTTATTGATACACAATATACCTGGACCCAGAGTGGTTTGTGTAGTCACGGACTGTTTTACTGATACACAATATACCTGAACCCAGAGTGGTTTGTGTAGTCACAGACTGTTTTACTGATACACAATATACCTGGACCCGGAGTGGTTTGTGTAGTCATGGACACATTATTGTAAAAGCTTTTGGAAGCTACAATTCTTCCACATATTATTTGACTGAAATTTTTTTAATATTCATTCATGGGATGTGGGTGTCGCTGGCAAGGCCAGCATTTATTGCCCATGCCCTTGAGAAGGTGGTGGTGAGCCACCTTCTTGAACTGCAGCAGGCAGTTAAGAGTCAACCACATGGCTGTGGGTCTGGAGTCACATGTAGGCCAGACCGGGTAAGGGCAGCAGATTTCCTTCTCTGAAGGACATTAGTGAACCAGATGGGTTTTTATGACAATCCAGTAGTTTCATAGTCACCATTACTGATACTAGTTTTTAATTAACTGAATTTAAATTCCCCAGCTGCTGTGGTGGGATTTGAACTCATTCTCCAGATCATTAAATCGAGGCCTCGAGATTACTAGTCCAGTAACATAACCACTATGCTACCATACCCTTAATCTAGACAAGCAAACCTTCATAATCAGTAAAACCAAAATTGTTTCACAGAGGCTAGTCACACAAGAAGAACATTCAACCTCATACTAAAGCTAGGAGGATATGCTTAACAGTGCATGTATTTCAATCAAATATTGAGGTGAGACAGGCTGACTTTTTTAATTGAGAAACGCAGGCAAAAAGCCGAGGCCTATGGCTGAGAATGCCACCAGGTTGAAGAGGAGCTGAAGATGAGAAGGAGTGGTTGGGTGGCGTTATGCTTGGATTTTAAGAGCCTGTAGATTGCAGGAGGGAGAGAAGACCGAGGATGGCACCGAGTCCCAAAATTTTGAGATCCTGGAAAGAATGAGTTAGCATAGGACCCTTGTGAACGAGTCTTGATTTCAATGGAGTGAGGATGTGGAGCAGAGGAACAACATGTAGAATGGTGGGTTTGTGGCTTAGGGGGGGAACACTGGCAATGGTAGTATTCATAAAACAGAGACAAGCAAGAAGTGTTGCATTGGAGGGAGTGATGTTTGAGCGCTAGAAGGATCACACATCAGATGGAAAGCTTTTTCTTCTTAGAAGGATATGCTGATCGGGTGAGATGAAGAGGGGTGGGAGGAGGCTCGTGTGGAGCATAAATGCCGGCACGGACCAGTTGGGCTGAATGGCCTGTTTCTGTGCTGTCGACTTGATGTAATTCTATGTAAAGCCGTATTACAGCAATAAGCCCCCCAGTGAAAAAGGGCGTTGGACTCACATTGGCAGAGTTTGGGTCAGATTGAAAACTCTCCGCTGAGCTGACAAATCCCTGGCAGCAATCATTCCAAATGTCAATTCAGTCACGCAAAAAAAATGTAGCTTCGGCATTTTCCAATTTCTATTTACTTAATGGGGCTGTACCTTGAGGCAAGGGTCCCCAGGAGATAAACACACAAAACTGGGTCGAGTCGAGTGATCCAAGCACCTTGAAATTGCGTTCTTCTTATACGAGCACGTGTGGAGACTTAACCCACTCGCCTGACATCTTTATTGCGCTATTTTATATCGAAGCAGTAACATGTTTATTTTGAACCCGCCAGAACCTTCTTAAAATAGTAGACAAAGGAATTGCACATAAACAGGGCCATCAAATGGTGGAATTTTTGATTTACCTCAGCGTTCTGGAGCTGCTTACCTCCCATAGCTCTTGCCTGTGATGGTATCAGAATTGTGGCTGGCTTCAAACTGTAACACTCCTGTGTTATATATTTTTCATGTCAATTTTTTTAACTGTGAATTTCAAATGGACGGGAGCCAGAAGTGTCTCCGGAGGAAGCTTATTGTTTCTGCGGCTTAGGAGGTGCAGTCAGGTTGTCTGGATTGAAACTCCAGTAGCCATTGAGCTACAGCTAACCAGATTACGGTGCTTTTATTTGTGGACTCCAATCAGACAGGGGTCAAAGCATGTGAGTTTACAAATGTAATAGTTATCGTTAATGGGTGGGCCATTAAAGTAAATGGGTTAACACCTGGCCAAAAATAACACACAGAGGAATGTTTTACAAGGGAGCGAAACACTAATACTTGAACTTTATTGCGGCAGCACTCTCTCGCCTTCAAGTCAGAAGGTTGTGGGTTCAAGTCCCACTCCAGAGACTTGAGCACCAAAATCTAGGCTGACACTCCCAGTGCAGTGCTGAGGGAGTGCTGCACTGTTGGAGGTGACGTCCTTCGGATGATACATTAAACCGAGGCCCCTGTTTGCCCTGTCAGGTGGACGTAAAAGATCCCACGCCGCTATTTCAAAGCGCTTTAGGAGATCCTGTGGTTGTGAAAGGTGTTATATAAATACAAGTCTTTCTTTCTTTTACTATTTTAAAGAGGAGCAGGGGAGTTCTTGGCCAATATTTATCTCTCAACCAACAAAAGTAAAAACAGATATTAATTGGCCCGTAATTTCTGATCGGAGGCTTCCCGCGTGCGGAGGCCTCCTATCGGGAAAAAAAAACGACAAACTTACCTGAGGGCTCCCGAGGTCCGGACACTTCCGATCCTGGGCCTCTCCAAAGTCGAAATGCGCAGGGCCCACGTATCCCAGGGGCGCAGGCGGTTCGCAAGCGTCCCTGGGATCACGTGGGCCAAGCCAGCCAATAGGAGAAGGAAATCTCCCTTCATACTTTTGACAGATAGACTTGTCAAATATATGAATGGAGATCACCCCAAAAAGACACAAACATTAAATACTTTTTTTTAATCATGTTTTTAAAATGAGGTAAGATTACAATAAATTAAATATTTTAAACAAAAATTTAAATTTTTGAACAAAATAATTGAGGTTTTCTTACAGGGCTAAAAATAAACTGACCTTTTTAAAAAGCATTTTAAAATTATAAGTGAGTGAATTTTTTTTTTAATAACTTTTTTCAACTCTTAGGCCTTACAGGCCTAAGATTTCTAAGTGTTTTCAACGGGCAGAGGTTCTGCAGAAAGCGGAACTCTCCCCCCGCAGAGGCCCTTCACAGATCGGACATGCCGGTTTTCAGCGCATGCCTGAAACCGGCATTTCCGATGTCCCTACAGGTGTGTACACAGCCCGTACCCACCCGTAGGCATCGGAAAATACGGGCCATTAATGATCATTATCTGATTGTAGATTGAGGGACCTTGTGTGGCAATTTTGTTTTTATCAAAGTGCATGTGAAGTGTTTGGAGGTGTTTGAGGAACACAATAAGGTGCTACATAAATGCAAGTCTCACTTACTTTTAACACTGCGGTGGCAGTACAGATTCACGCATTTTTGAGCCGAGAACATTTGCTAAGTCTTATGTCCTTTAATCTGCTCTCCCGCTTGCGAAAAAAAATCCGAACTGTTCACAAGTCAGTGGCAGTAGAGCACCCGTGAAAAGTCAGCAATCGCCACTGACACCTTCAGTTAGAAGTGGAGCCAGACCGGAGACAATGGAATGTTCTGGCACTTCTCTCGATCGCACACAAGATATTCAAATTGAATCGGACGGATGTGAACGATACCGATATGAGGCACTTGTGTTCTGGAGGGGTGGGGTGCGGGGGGGGAGGGGGTGTGGGGAGGTGGGGGAGAACACAGGGGTCCTGACATTCCTGGAGGGCCCACCTGCTCGCAGTCCAACAATCTGAAAGATGATCGTGTTTTCCCATTTGCACAACCTCAATCAGAAGCCCAGGGAAAAGGAACATGTCCAAGTAGATCTGACTTAATAAATACAATAAATTCCAACTCCCTGGCTCACTGTTGTCACTTACATTAAACAGAATTGTTCAAGGGCTCCAGGCATGCTTTGGTTGTTGTTACAGGCCCGCTGCCCCTGGAGTCGCACCCTGAATATCCTTTTATGGAATTTCGCATCGATGTGATTGAGGACTGATGACGCCACAGCGCTAAACATTTTCCACGTTTATTTAAAAGGGTGCGTCACTCTTAACCCTTTCTGCGCCGTGGGTGAACTTATGCGGGCCAGAGCGGTCAGATGGGCGGCGCTAACCTCAGCAGCAACCCTTCCTTAGTTTGACACTGTCCAAAAAAAACAGGTCAAAGGCTGGCAGTTGCACACGTGACGCCAACCTTATCGATCATCAGGGCTGTGCAACATAGGAATTTCTGGACGACAAAAAAAAGCCAAGGTCCCTTTAGTTCGCCTTCTGCCATCCTGGTAGTCGCATGATAATGGAGTGGTTGTCTTATCACAGCAATCACTATCAATGAGTCTACAACAGACCCAGGCATGAGGCGAGGAAAACCCCCAGTGGCGGAGAGCTTTGAGAACCAGACGTCCAAAGTCACCTCTTCCTCCCAAGCACGCTACACTCACCACACGTCACGTCTCAAATTACTCAGATACTATGGCCCCGATTTTCCCCGAGCCATCGGGCGGAGTTTCAGGCATGTGGGGGGGGGGGGGGAAATCCTGAATTTGGGGGCCCCGACACCATCGCGCCCAAAACCCGCCCCACGCAACTTTCAGGGGCGGCGGGTACCTGCCCCGCACTGAGACCCGCCAAAACCAGGCGGGAAGGGATTAGTGCCAATTAACTGCCTGTTAACAGATAGTTTTTAGCCTAATCCCTATTTTGAGGGGTTTCGTGTGGGATTCCCAACGGCTCCAAACCACGCCAGGTTAGAGCCGTCGGGCCGTCGGGTTGAAGGGGTCGCGATGTCGGTGCTCAGGTGAGTGATGGGTGCATGAGTGCAAAGGTAAGTGTGTTTGGTGTGTCTAAAGTGTGTAAAGAACTTTTACTTACTTGTAGTTACCTTCACAGCCTTTCTTCCTGTAGGCGTCGGGAGCCCATCACTCAGCCAGAACTTAAAGCTGAACGGCTGCGATGTGAAAAATGACAGCCTTCAGCTTTGAGTGCTGCTGAGAGTTCTAACTGAATCTGTGCAGAAGGACTCATGTCAGAACTCAGACTGTTAGTGTTTCACAGCTTCAAACAGCTGTCAAACGCTGATATTTCATCTGTCAAGGACTCTTGACAGATGAAATTTCAGTCTGTGACGTCACCTGTTGCTGGGTGGCCCTTAATTGGCCTGCCGAGCCCGCTGGGCGGGCTCAACAAGGTCAATCAAGGGAAAATCGCGCGGATTGGCCGGATGTCGAAGTAGGCGGGTCAAAAACCCGAAAGGGGAAGTCCCACCTTCTTCCCGACAGGTTCGGGAAAATCGACCCCAATATCTCCAAATGTTATTTTCTGAAAGAAATCTACCTAATTTTTGTATCTGAATGAATCGATGCCAACTTCTTCTACCATCTCCCGAAGGAGCTTGTTCCATAGATCGACCACTCGCTCACAAGTGTTTCCACAGACTAGTTTTGAATTTAAGGCCACCTCCAAGCGCAGGCCGTGTCTGAGAAACTGGCCTTGCATGTTGGTTTCTCACCCAGATTCTTTTGTGAAAAAAAAGTGGCAGAAAGATTTTAAAAGCTCGATAAAGTAGGGGAATGGAGGGTGTTAGGAAAGAACGGTGAATATGATATCTGACAGAAAGAGAACAGAGGGGCGAAGAGAATAGGAGGAAATGGAACAACTGAGGGGAGGGGTTGGGGCAGAATTCTTGTATTCACATCACATTGTAAAAGTCTCCTCTGTTATGTGTTTACCAGAAAGAAAACAGGAAATCTTCACAAATGTATTTATGATGTGGTCACAAGATAATGACCAGAGGAATTCTTAACCCTGGGAAACACAGGCAGGGTGGGCGAATCATTTAATTTCATTTTATGATTCCATTTAGGTGCTTATCTTAGTAGGTGAGAGTGTTAATATTACAGCAATGAGAGTTATTCCCAACCGGTGAGGGAGTTTTATTACTGTAACAATAAACTTTATTTCAGTGTCACTGGAATTGAGCTGAATACAACGGAAGCTGGTTAGCTTAGGGATGGGCAATAAACGCTGGCCTTGCCAGCCCGCCCACATCCTGTGAATGATTAAAAAACAACTCAGATCTCAAAGGATTAGAATCTGTGCCTGAAAGTTGCATTGCAATTTTTTTTAAATTCGTTCCTGGGATCTGGGCGTCGCTGGCAAGGCCAGCATTTATTGCCCATCCTTAATTGCTCTCGAGCAGGTGGTGGTGAGCTGCCTTCTTGAACCGCTGCAGTCCGTGTGGTGAAGGTACTCCCACAGTGCTGTCAGGGAGGGAGTTCCAGGATTTTGACCCAGCGACGAAGGTACGGCCGATATACTTCTAAGTCAGGATGGTGTGCAACTTGGAGGGGAACTTGGAGGTGGTGGTGTTCCCATACGCCTGCTGCCCTTGTCCTTCGAGGTGGTAGAGATCATGGGTTTGGGAGGTGCTGTTGAAGAAGCCTTGGCGAGTTGCTGCAGTGCATCTTGTAGATGGTGCACACTGCAGCCACGGTACGCCGGTGGTGGAGGGAGTGAATGTTTAAGGTGGTGGATGGGGAGCCAATCAAGCAGGCAGCTTTGTCCAGGATGGTGTTGAGCTTCATGAGTTGTTGGAGCTGCACTCATCCAGGCAAGTGGAGAGTATTCCATCACACTCCTTACTTGTGCCTTATAGATGGTGGACAGGCTTTGGGGAGCAAGGAGCTGAGACAGTAGCCACAGAATACCCAGCCTCTGACCTGTCCTTGTAGCCACAGTATTTATGTGGCTGGTCCAGTTAAGTTTCTGGTCAATGGTGAACCCAAGATGTTGATGGTGGGGAATTTGGCGATGGTAATTCCGTTGAATGTCAAGGAGCGGTGGTTACATGCTCTCTTGTTGGAGAGTCATTGCCTGGTACTTGTGTGGCACAAATGTTACTTGCCACTTATTAGCCCAAGCCTGAATGTCATCCAGGTCTTGTTGCATGTGGGCATAGACTGCTTCATTATCTGTGGTGTTGCGAATGGAACTGAACAGCGTGCAGGCATCATTCCATCCTGATCTACCGATGCAAAAGCAATGAGCACCTGATGAATTATCACAGCCGATCTCTCTAACCTCCTCCAGCCCTACAGCCCTCTGAGATCTCTGCGTTCCTCAAATTCTGGCCTCTTGCGTGTCCCCAACTTTCTTCGCCCCACCATTGGTGGATGTGCCTTCAGAAGTCTAGACCCCCAAGCTCTAGAATTCCCCCCCTAAACCTCTCCAACCTCTCTCACCTGTGAGGTTGAAAACTACTGTACTGCCTTAAAACAGTATGGACAACACAACCAATCCGAAGATCCTTTGCGAGAGTAGCTTGGATCGGCTCACAAATGCAGGTACAGCAAGCAATTAGGAATGCAAATGGTATGTTAGCCTTTATTGCTAGGGGGTTGGAGTATAAGAGTTAGGAAGTCTTGCTGCAATTATATAGGGCTTTGGCGAGACCACACCTGGAGTACTGTGCACAGTTTTGGTCTTCTTACCTAAGGAAGTATATACTTGCCTTAGAAGGGGTGCAATGAAGGTTCACCAGACTGATTCCTGGGATGAGAGGGTTGTCCAATGAAATGAGATTGAGTAGATTGGGCCGATACTTTCTGGAGTTTAAAAGGATGAGAGGTGATCTCATTGAAACATAAGATTTTTTACGGCTTGACAGGGTAGGTGCTGAGAGCTTGTTTCCCCTGGCTGGAGAGTCCAAAACTAGGGGTCACAGTCTAAGGATAAGGGACCGAATATTTAGGACTGAGATGAGGAGGAATTTCTTCACTCAGAGGATTGTGAATCTTTGGAATTCTCTACCCCAGAGGGATGTGGATGCTGAATCATTGATTATATTCAAGGCTGAGATAGATAGATTTTTGGACACTACATGAATCAAGGGATGTGGAGATCGGGCAGGAAAGTGGACTTCAGGTAGAAGATCAGCCATGATCTTATTGAATGGCGGAGCAGGCTCGAGGGGCCATTCAGTCCCTCGAGCCTGCTCTGCCATTGCAACATCCGCGGTCAGGTTGGCTGCGAAAAGCAAAACAGAAAAACAGAGATGGCGAAAGAAAAAAAAAAAGAGAAAGAATGGAGAATAGGCTATCTTTGTATCCATGGTTTTCTGGGAAGTATGCAACAGTGGCCACACTTCAAAAAGCATTTCATTGGCTGTAAAGTGCTTTGGGATGTCCTGAAGCCAGGAAAGGCACTATATAAATGCAAGCCTTTCCTCCTTTTTAACAAAGCAGTTACCACACCAGATGCCAGCACTGTAACAGCGCTGTATGCTAACAGGGAATGCACAATCCAAATACTTCAAACTGCAAGCATTTTAATGCAATTTACAAGCCACTTGCAAAGTCCCCCACAGGTTTAATTCCCTGTCTGCTGTGAGTAACACTGCCAGGTGTTACACGTGCAGGGTGTAGGATTGTCAACTCTAGACGTATAGCAGGAGGTATCATCACATGACCATCCACCTCGATTGGGCACGCCCCCACGTACCCGCCATTGGTCGTCCGAAACGTCCATCAGGCAGAGCCCGCCTTCCTATGCCAAACAAACAATTACTCGATTGGACGGTTCTTGGCTGTCACTCTTAATTCCCAAGTGTCAGCTGTAGCGCAGTTGGTAGCACTCTCGCCTCCCAGTCAGAAGATTGTGGGTTCTGAATCCCATGCCAGAGACTTGAGCACAAAAATCTAGGCTGACACTCCAGTGCAGCGCTGAGGGAGTGCTGCACTGTCGGAGGTGCCGTTAAACCTGCTCTCTCAGGTAAAAGATCCCATGACACTATTTCGAAGAAGAGCAGGGGAGTTCTCCCCGGTGTCCTGGCCAATATTTATCCCTCAATCAACATCACTAAAAACAGATGATCTGGCCATTATCACATTGCTGTTTGTGGGAGCTTGCTGTGCGCAAATTGGCGGCCGCGTTTCCTACATTACAACAGTGACTCCACTTCAAAAAGTACTTCATTGGCTGTAAAGCAACCGGTGGTCGTGAAAGGCGCTATATAAATGCTAGTCTTTTCTTTTCGTCAAATAGCCTTTTCTTCCCCTATTTTTATAACGAATAAACAAAAAAAGTGTTCAGAGAAAATTGAGGGAAAAAAACGCACTCTTGTTTAATGCCCCGAGTTTCTTGCAGCGGTGTCCTGGAGTGAATGAATCTTTCATTCCTGGCGTCTCCAGGGCATTCTTGGAGGGCTGGCCACCCTGAGCAGTGTGCGTTGACAGGCGGCACTGCCACCGTTACAACGAAAGGGCGGCCATTCACTTATGTCGCAGTGCGGTGACATCATCTAGCCAGGTGCAGGCTGTGGTTGCCAGGGAAAGTTTTGATTCGCGCACAGAACAGGAAATAAACAGAACAATAAGTAAATCGCAATTCTCAGGCTGTTTAACACAACAGCTGCAGGCGCACTTAATGTCAGCCTTCCCAGAATGTACCGTATGAGCCATGGACATTGACGCCTCCTGCGGTTCAAAAAAAAATCCACCAAAATAAAGCTCCAGTACATTAAAAATAAACATGTTTCTCCCTCGAAACCGAGAGAGAGAGTGAAGCTGAATACTTTTAGATACATCCGACCCTCCAGTATAAAAGTACAAATGTCGTGACTCGTGACATCTCCGGCTCGGTGAACCCCCCTCCCCATCTGAGGGGATCACCGAAAACTGGCTGGTTGCCAGGAGTCTGGCTGCGGGGGAAGGGGGAGAGAAAGACGGAGTGGGAATGTAGGGTGAACAGGGACTGGGGAGGAGAGAATTGTGGCTCAGGCAAGGGGGAAGAGTGGGTGACTTGGGACTGTGGGCGAGAGCGAGGACTGGTGTTCGGGGAGAGGGAGACTGGGGGTTATGGAGGGAGAGAGAGAGAGAGACTGGGAAATGGGGGGGTCGGACGATGGGGGTCGGGGAGAGAGAGAGAGAGAGACTGGGAAATGGGGGGGTCGGACGATGGGAGTCGGGGAGAGAGAGAGAGAGAGAGAGACTGGGAAATGGGGGGGGGTCGGACGATGGGGGTCGGGGAGAGAGAGAGAGAGAGAGACTGGGAAATGGGGGGGTCGGACGATGGGAGTCGGGGAGAGAGAGAGAAAGAGAGAGACTGGGAAATGGGGGGGGGGTCGGACGATGGGGGTCGGGGAGAGAGAGAGAGACAGAGAGAAAGAGTGGGAAATGGGGGGGGTCGGACGATGGGGGTCGGGGAGAGAGTGCAATGGGACTGGCGGTTGACAGGTCGTGGCTCGGTTGGGTGGGAGACTGAGGAATGGGGTGGGCCGGAGGGAGAGAGGGAGACTGTGGAATGGGGTGGGCCGGAGGGAGATTGAGGAATGGGGTGGGCCGGAGGGAGATTGAGGAATGGGGTGGGCCGGAGGGAGACTGAGGAATGGGGTGGGCCGGAGGGAGAGAGGGGGAATGGAATTCAGCCTTTCTTGCAGTGCCGGGAGCAGCAGCGATGTGATGAGTGGGAGTGGCTCCGAGAGAGGAGCAGCCAGTAACGGAGGGGGTGAAAGCTGGGGACCTTACTGTGGGTAAATAGTGAAAGATCATTTCCACTGGTGGGCGAATGGGGAACAAGGGGGTGGAGACCGAAGATTCTCACTGGTAGAACCGAGGGGGGGGGGGGGAGGAAGGTTTTTGAACTGAGGGCTATTAGACCATGGGATGCTTCACCACAAGTGGCTCCTGAGGCAGGAACTAGAACATTATTTAAATGCGAATGTGAAAAGTAGGAATATAAAAGGAAATGGGGGGAGCAATGGGGTTACAGGAGAGAGTGCCAGCACCTGGCACATACACCGGGGCCGAATGTGCTGTAATTTCAATCATTCGATGAAAACTCTCCTTTAATGAGTCCGAGCCCAGTGGGTGGTTTAGAAAGTGCCACAATCACTGGACCCACTGCCCTTCATGTGATCGCTCGGTTTAGTTCGGGTCGGTTGGTGATGCCTGGATTTGATGTGTAAAGTCCAGTACAGACCAGTTCTGACTGAGGCTCCCAGTTCAGAGCTGTCACCTTCACACAGAACCTGAGTCAATCGAGAGTCCAAGGAGATAGGTGGAGAGATGGGTCCTATTGAAAGTGGCAGCAACTGGGGAGCCTGACCCCATTGTGAGCGCAGGGTAGGGGGATTCTGCCTGTAGTTACAGGGTGAATATCAGCGGGCTATCGGATTACTACTAGTCACAGCTAGGCTATCGGGGTATTGCACCTATTCCTACCAGTTACATATAGACTATCCGTGGCCATGAGGGGAACCTGAGTGTTACCAGTATTACTATTAGCTCTGGGGGCAATTTCAGCGAGTTACCATTAGTTACTGGCAGATTCAAAGTTCCTCCCGCCTCTGGTTCCTCACCCGTGAATCCCTTCCCCCACCTTTGGTTTCCCCTCTTCCCCACTGCCAGTTTTCCCTCTTTGCCTGATCACAGGTGGCCTGCTGGCCATTGGGCCTTCTCGCACAACAGCTGTTAGCGTGAAACCACGAGCAAAGATAGTCAACACCACGGAGACCCAATCTCTATAATACAGTTGCAGACACCTCGTGATCCGGCGTCGCATGATCAGAGGTCACACGGTCAGACGTCATGTGTTCAAACCTCCAGGTACACCTCCAACCAGAGCCGGCAACCCGAGAAAGGCAACTCCACCATTTCCGCCACCTCCAGCATGATCCCACCACCAAACGCATCTTCCCCTCGCCTTCCCTTTCAGCATTCCATAGGGACCGCTCCCTCCGTGACACCCTAGTCCACTCCTCTACCACCCCCAGCACCCCTTCCCCCGGCACCTTCCCGTGCAAGCGCAGGAGATGCAACATATGCCCTTATACCTTCCCCCTTCCCACTGTCCAGGGCCCCAAACACCCCTTCCAGGTGAAACAGCGATTTACTTGTACTTCTTGCAATCTAGTATACTGTATTCGCTGCTCACAATGCAGTCTCCTCTACATTGGGGAGACCAAACGCAGATTGGGTGACCGCTTTGCGGAACACCTCCGTTCAGTCCGTAAAGGTGACCCCGAGCTCCCAGTCGCCTGTCACTTTAATTCTCCGACCCACTCCCACTCATACCTCACCATCCTCGACCTCTTGCATTGTTCCACGGAAGCTCAGCGTAAGCTCGAGAAACAGCACCTCATCTTCCGATTAGGCACTTTACAGCCCTCTGGACTCAGCAGAGTTCAACAATTTCAGATCATAACCTCGGCCCCCATCATATATATACATATACATATATTTTTTTCTTCCCTCCCTTCAGCTGTCCTTCATTCTGCCAGTGCAATTCACATCCCATCTAGAGCCATCCTTTGTTCCTTAACCTGTCCCGTTTCCACCTCCTCTCGCCTTGAATATCTCTTAATATCTCTCAATGTCTCTTAATCGCTCCAGCTTTCTATCCCATCACTGACCTTCTCTTTTGTTCTTTCATCCCCTCCCCCTTTTCCCTCCCCCTAAACTTCCTTTCCATTTCCTGCTTTTTTTCAGTTCTGATGAAAGGTCTTCGACCTGAAACGTTAACTCTGTTTCTCTCTCCACCGATGCTGCCTGGCCTGCTGAGTTTTTCCAGCGTTTTCTGTTGTTATTTCGCATTTCCAGCATCCGCAGTATTTTGCTATCGAAAAAGGTGACATCATCTCGCCGTTCTGTTCCTGTTCTGTGTAGGAACCAAAATTTCTCAGAGAGAGCCATCTTTGAATCCACGGCTTACTGCGAGGTGGTGGGAACCGACTAGCAATGCAGTCACCATACTAGATACCAGAACAGAGTCCCACTTCTAATAGGGGAAAGCATAACATGCTGACAGAATACTTCAAGCTGCAAGTATTTTAATGGCGTGGCTTTCTTTCTTCATTTTGGTTACACATTGTAACACCTCACTCTTAAAAAAAAATAAACCCGGCTTTGGTTTTTGAAACGAGTTTCCAGTTGGCCTTTCTCACTCCAAGAGCATTTGCGATGTCACTACTTGGGGTTAACTATGAGATCAACTTACCGTCAGTCGGAGGGGAAGCGGTACGCCTCACTGACCCACCACCCACAAACCTCTGGTTATGTTCTCTAAACTCCCCAAGGAGGCAAGAGCTGCTGAAAGCAAAAGTAGAGAACGGAGAAAGCCGAGGGGAAAGAAGTTTCAATCACCACCCCACGCCCCCCCCCCCACTGCTTCCTTGTTCGGTGATCGTGACTGTAATTGTTCATTTTAACACACTGCCACGAAACAACGGCAGTAACTGACTCACTCCGAGGAAATGAGCTCAGGGAGCTTGGGGCTTGTGCTTGTGTTGCTGAGCAGCCCATTGTTTTAGGATTTGGAAAGGGAACACACTGGGTGTATTACAATCAGCGGCGCAAACCCTCTCCCCATTATTTTCCCAACAGCGATTCTATTCAGAGCAGAGTGAGTGGATTTGAAATAACATCCGGGTAGATAAAAGTTTTGGTCACTGCTGCATGTGTTCCAGATGTTGCCTCATTATGAAACTATCCTGGTGCCAGGCGATAATTAGATTCGATGGTCCCGGTTGAAAGAATTGGAACTTTTAACTGTTGAGAGTTAACCCATTAAAAGTGAGAACCCTCTACAAGATGCACTGCAGCAACTCGCCAAGGCTTCTTGGGCAGCTCCTCCCAAACCCGCGACCTCTTCCACCTAGAAGGACAAGGGCAGCAGGTGCATGGGAACACCACCACCTCCAAGTTCCCCTCCAAGTCACACACCATCCTGACTTGGAAGTATATCGCCGATCCTTCATCATCGCTGGGTCAAAATCCTGGAACTCCCTCCCTAACAGCACTGTGGGAGTACCTTCACCACACAGACTGCAGCGGTTCAAGAAGGCGGCTCACCACCACCTTCTCGAGGGCAATTAGGGATGGGCAATAAATGCTGGCCTTGCCAGTGACGCCCACATCCCGTGAGTGAATAAAAGAAAAAACACCATGACATAAGAAAACTACTAGGCACTTGGTCGAAGCGTTAAACAAAGCTTTAATCAACTGTTTTACAACATGGAGGTCTAGTTGTGTCCTTCACTAGTTCCTGTTAAGAATGTCCTGCGCAAGCTGGGCCCGTGCCCGAGTATTTATACTGTCCCTGGACAGCGCCACCCGCAGGCTGCTCAGTATTATTTCATGAGCCTTTCTTTCATGAATGACTGATTCATGTCACACCGGTATTACAATAACCTGTCAATTCAATTATAATTTTTTTACCCTGTCCAATTTGTTTGTCCCTTTACTGTCCTGAAGATGCTCAATCTTGCTGGACATGCTTCTACAGGCTCCTATATCAAGTGGCCATTCTTCCTGCATGAGCCCAGACTTCAAGTGTTGGCAGGGTATTCGAACTGAGCCACCAAGACCCAGATTTTACTGGAGCGGCACATCTCGCGGCGTGCCCCGTTAGTTAGACTTCTTCTCCCACCCTTCAGCTCGAAAACTGTGTGTCCTCTGTAAGTGGCTGGAAGCGCGAGCTGATAACGGTGCGACGAGGTCAATGGGGCATCTGGGACCTTTGGCAAACAGCAGGACCAACAGTCTAGCTCCTTAACCAATGAGATTTAAGGATTGAGAAAGAAACAGAAATAGAGAGGGAAAGGAAGATTGGATTAAGAGAGAGAGAAAAAGAGACAGAAAGAAAAAGAAAAAAAAAGTTATAAATTTTAAATTAAAAAAATCTCCAACAACAATTTACGACCTGTAGGAATGAGACCCCACAGTTTCAATTGTTCCCTTTCTGGGCCGGAGAGGTTGGTTGGCATTGCAGGAATATAAATCTTCTCATTAAAAGGGTACTTACTCTGTTCAGTAGCAGCCCTAACTTTCTGCGGTGTGTTTAATGGGCAATTAATGCGCAAATGCAGCAATTTCATGAAACTGACTGGGAGGCTGAGGGCGAGCTGACATTTTTGTGAGGCAACAGATATTGCAATGATGCTTGAGGGATCAATATTAGCCAGGGCACCGGAGAGAACTACCCCCCCCACCCACCCCCCCAGCACTTCTTCGAAATAGTGCCAGGGAATCTTTTACGTCCACCTGGGAGAGCAGATGGGGCCTCGGTTTAACGTCTCATCTGAAAGATGGCACCTCCCACAGTGTAGCACTCCCTCAGTACTGCACTGGTGTGCGAGGCGCAAATCGCTCAGCAACTTGTGGCGATTCCCAATTCACGGGGTCTCTCTTCCTCACCGCCAGTTGCTGGACGATTTACACATTATAACAGCGAGCGCCATTAAATGCCCTTATTTTTGGCAGAAAGGTCTGGGCCAATAAAATCATTTATTTTTAAAATGTTAATTTTAACCTATTGTTGAGCTTAAACCATTTTTTATTCAATATGTGGTGGATTCAGCCTCCTGAATTTGAGAGAAATCAAATTTGGAAATGGATGCTTTGCCATTTTTCTGTTGCCTGCCCATCAATCGCAGAAGACAGCCTCCCCACATCCCGTTGTGTCAGCCTGCGCCCGGCCTAAGCTCATTGGAGACCAGGAATTACTGTTGGCCATGTTACCAGATTGGGTTGGTATGATATTCCTCTGTCAGCTATTTCAGAGGCATGAACCTGCTTATTTTAAATGGGTTCACGCCCCTGCTTGAACAGTAGACATGCTAAGAACATGTGAAGCCTCTGTTCACGGGCACCGCTAGTCATTTCTAAGCTCTAGTGGACAAATTCTAGGCCGTCTCTCCAGCGCAGCACTGAGGGAGTGCTGCGCTGTCGGAGGTGCCGTCTTTCGGATGAGATGTTAAACCGAGGCCCCGTCTGCCTTCTCTCAGATGGACGTAAAAGATCCCGTGGCAGTAAGTCGAAGAAGAACAGGGGCAGTTCTCTCCAGTGCCCTGGCTAATATTTATCCCTCAACCAACATCGCAATATCTGGTCATTATCTCATTGCTGTTTGCAAATTGGCTGCCGCGTTTCCTACATCACAACAGTGACTGCACTTCAAAAAGTACTTCATTGGCTGTGAAGCGCTTTGGGAGGTCCCGAGGTCATGAAAAGCGCTATATAACTGCAAGTTCTTTATTATTTCTAATGCCAAAATATGGGTAACTATTGTGCCGGAGATTGATCCTCAGTGGCAGATGGGTTGAGACTTCCAGCCCAGCGTCGTTCTAGCCTTGCTTACAGCCCAGGTCCCAGACACAAACACCACATCATCCAATCCCTCGTACTCTGAAAGGTTAAACTGAGCAACAGCGTGGCCCACGGCACGTTTCTCAGGAACAAGCTCGTTTTCCTTGAACGCACAAATTATTGTCTAAGGAGTCTGGGAAAGAGAGAGAGAGAGAAAAAAGGGAAGATTAATTACCAGCCAGCGCAATTTCTTTTCGCACTGCTACAGCGTTTCCGATCTTAAACATCTGTGGTAAACGTGGACCACCTAGGCAGTGAGAATAGAAGCCAGGTGTACAAAGCAGTCAAATAGAGCCAGGCACATGTCCTTTAGAAAGAAAGAATCCAGCAACAAAACAGTCCCAAAGATACTCCAGGCCAGAAGAATTTGCACTGAGTTAATGCCAATGTTTGGCACCTTCTGTTCACAGAGTCGATGATTTACTTGCAAATGTTTTTTAATTTCTCAATGTTGCCAAGCATCGTCCTCCAGACAGCTTTAGCCTGATGGATTGTGTATATTTACTAGAGTCATTTTTTAGAGGCGAGCACATCGGATTGCTTTGGCCCACCAGAAGGTGAACATCAACCTATATCACTGCTTCAACAGTACAACTGTTGGCCAGAGCTCCCTAGACCAGCCAAGAAATTAGATACAATCCTTCTGCTTTTTCAGGATACAAGTACCGTGGATGGGTAAATCTCTCAACCTGCTCCCCCCCCCCCCCTCCACATTAGTTCCAAAGAAACAGATGCCTCGGACTGGGTCTACCTCTTCTGGAATCACCATGCAAGATGGATACTTTGAGTGGAGATCTCCTCTTCTAAATTGGTAAGTCCTTTGGCCAAGAGTGCCAACTTCAGAGCCATCAGAGGAATGAAAACGTCAAGCAACTAGGTAAACTGATTTTGTGGGTTGGTACGGACCTCTTTCCAATAGAAGCAGATGCTTTGAATGGGCGCACCCCTGTCGTACATTGACGAGATTACCCACCCCTTGGACCAATGCCTTGCCTGTCAAGCAAAGCCGCCAGGGAAATGGGCGCCTCTTCCAGACTGATGAGGCACCTTACAACAACAACTTGCATTTATACAGCGCCTTTTCAACATAGTAAAGTGTCCCAAAGCGCTTCACAGGAGCGTTATCAAAAAAATTTGACACCGAACCACATAAGGAGATATTAGGACATATGACCAAAACCTTGATTGAAGAGGTAGGTTTTAAGGAGCGTCTTAAAGGATGAGAGCGGTAGCGAGGTGGAGAGATTTAGGGAGGGAATTCCAGAGCTTAGGGCCTAGGCAACAGAAACCACGGCCGCCAATGGTGGAGTGATTAAAATCATGGATACTCAAGAGGCCGGAATTAGAGGAGCGCAGGTATCTCGGTTGGGGGGGCGGGGGCGGTTATGGGGCTGGAGGAGGTTACAGAGATAGGGAGGGGCGGGGCCATGGAGCGATTTGAAAAGAAGGATGAGAATTTTTAAAGCGAGGCGTTGCTTAACTGGGAGCCAATGGCGGTCAGCGAGCACAGGGGTGATGGGCGAACGAGACTTGGTGCGAGTTAGGACACGGGCAGCAGGGTTTTGGATGACCTCAAGTTTCATAGGGTGGAGCGTGGGAAGCCAGCCAGGATTCCATGGATTCCCCTGTATAATGTGCTGTTACACATGCAAACCTTGTGCTGTACAGAGCACACATCCAGGGTTGGAAATAAGCTCTCGCCAATTGGCCTTGGGACAAGTTTTAATTGAATGTTTGGCCAGAAGTGAATACAAGACAATTCACTGACTGATGCGCACAAGTTGTTTTTCTCACCACCTCTTGAGCAGTGCGGCTTTCTCAGATTTCTTGTGTCTGATCCTTTGGGCATATTACACCTTCTCCCTGCCGCACGACATATTTCCTCTAGAATAACAGTAGGTGTATTTAATTCTCTTGTAGCATTCATTTCCTCCATTTAATGATGAAGTAACATTATTATGTTTGGCAACTTTTAAAAATACCTTCCTAATGTCAAAACTGGTATTTGGAGTGCTGTGAAAGATTCAGGCTAGGCTGGTAAGAGAGGCACTGCATAGAACATTGCAGTACTGGACCTTTATTAGAAAGCTGCAATTCTTCTTAAAGGCAATGTTGCTCAGATTTGTTATTATGTTGTTGTGATCTGGAATGCGCTGCCCGAAAGGGTGCTGGCAGCAGATTCAATAATAACTTTCAAAGGGGAATTGGATAAATACTTGAAGGGGAAAACATTGCAAGGCTATGGGGAGAGGGCAGGGAAGTGGGACTAATTGGAGAGCTCTTTTCAAAGAACCGGCACAGACACAATGGGCCAAATGGCCTCCTTCTGTGCTGTGTCGTTCTATGAATCAGGGATTCGATGATTCAATGACAGCCTGTGTGGAAAAATCCAAGCCAACTGTACCTTTAAGGATCAGTATTTTGTTGTTTACACATTTGGCAATCAAAGCTTTTTTGTTCTGCTTTCAGACATTGATTTCTGCCAAATTGCAGTTAAAGGAAATCAGCTTCACATTACAACTGTGCCTCGTGGATCCAATCTACAGGGCAGAGAGAGGTTCTTGCTCCAATCTGGCAGCCGAGGGCTTTCTGACGGACGATTTCTGCCAAATTTGCAATCAATGGCCGTGGCTTCTCAGAAGGCTCCTGTACACCGAGTCTCAGTCTGAAAACATACGTGGCAAGCAGCGTGTTCGGCACCCTCCTGGTGCCCGTTCTCAGTGATCACCGGACAGTCTCACTGATCTCTGGGATTGGCATCAACTTTACAAGATAATGAGACCCCGCCTACTGTGAAGCCACACCTGGCCAGAGGGGCAATTCGGGGGAATATAGAAGATAGGAGCAGGAGTAGGCCATTCGAGCCTACTCCGCCATTCAATGAGATCATGGCTGATCATCCAAATTCAGTGCCCTGTCCCTGCTTTCTCCCCATATCCCTTGATCCCTTTAGCCTTAAGAAATATATCTAACTCCTTCTTGAATATATTCATGAATTGGCCTCAACTGCCTTCTGTGGCAGAGAATTCCACAGGATCACCACTCTCTGGTTGAAGAAATTCCTCCTCATCTCTGTCCTAAATGGCTTACCCCTTATCCTTAGACTGTGACCCCTGGTTCTGGACTCCCCCGCCATCGGGAACATCCTTCCTGCATCTAGTCTGTCTAGTCCTGTTAGAATTTTATAAGTTTCAATGAGATCCTCTCTCATTCTTCTAAACTCCAGTGAATATAAGCCCAATCGACCCAATCTCTATCATACGTCATTCCAGGTATCAGTCTGGTGAATCTTCGCTGCACTCCCTCCATGGCAAGAACATCCTTCCTCAGATAAGGCAATCAAAACTGCACACAATACTCAAGGTGTCGTCCCACCAAGGCCCTGTACAACTGCAGCAAGACATCCTTGTTCCTGTACTCAAACCCTCTCGCTACGAAGGCCAACATACCATTTGCCTTCTTAACCGCCTGCTGCACCTGCATGCTTAATGGGAATCATAGAACATACCTTCGGGCCTAGAAGGCAGAGATTTGCAGCCTTCTCATATTTCTGTCTTTTAATTTTAATGATTTGAAAATTGGCCTGGGTTGTAAACAGGCGGAGCTCTGAGGCTAGGTCATCGACCCGGAAGGATAACTCCGTTTCTCTCTCCACGGGTGCTGCCTGACCCGCGGAGTGTTTTACAGCATTTTCCGTTTTTATTTCGGATTCCCAGCATCCGCAGTGTTTTGCTTTTGTAAATCGGGCGCACCGACGTGCCTGCGCTGCCCTCCCGATGAGTGAGGCGCCCCCGTTGGAAGTGCGAACTCACCAAGTTTGACCTCTTAGATGTTGGTGATGGAAGCAAGTAAAGAATGAAGACATCTGATATCATTCCAACATTTAAAAAAATTTTTTTTTTTTTTTTTTTTTTTTTAGGGACAGGTAGTTGTTTAAAGTATTTCTCCCCTCCCCAGTTTTTCCCCCTTTCCTCTCCTGAAGGCCCCCCGACTAAATGCTGGGGTACGATGTCACTGGGTACCGGAAGTCCTCTAGGAACTTAACTAAAATGGCCATTCTTCATGCGAGAGCTCATCCGCGGTTATTCAACCCTGAATGGCACTGCACCCAAGCCAGACCCTGTGCTCACACGACGTCTGCAAGCATGTACCTTGTAGCCAGGGGTCTCTGGATAGCAGGAGTGGGAAAGGTTGGGGGGGGGGGGGGGCGGGGATGAGAAGGGCAGTCTTACGCAAAGATTTCCTTTCAAACTTCATCTGCATTTAAGGTTTGTTCAAAATAAAGAGAGGAGACTGAACCAAGCAATGGGAATATCGGCACCTTCTGGGGAGGGAATCAGAGGCAGCGGCTGCCAGATCAAGCCATTTGCGATGATCGTACACCCTGCCTTGGAACAGAGATATCGGAGGAAAACAGATGGAATCCCCAACTAAACCTAGGACTTAACCTGGCAGGGACGTATAAAACGTATAAAATTCTTAGCGGGCTTGACAGGGTAGATGCCGAGAGGCTGTTTCCCCTGGCTGGAGAGTCTAGAACCAGGGGGGGTCACAGTCTCAGGATAAGGGGTCGGCCATTTGGGACTGAAATGAGGAGAAATTTCTTCACTCAGAGGGTGTTGAATCTTTGGAATTCTCTACCCTTAGAGGGCTGTGGATGCTCAGTCGTTGAGTATATTCAAGGCCGAGATCGATAGATTTTTGGTGACTAAAGGAATATGCGGATAGGGCAGGAAAGTGGAGTTGATGTAGAAGATCAGCCATGGTCTTACTGAATTGCGGAGCAGGCTCGAGGGGTGGCATGGCCTACTCCTGCTCCTATTTCTTATGTTCTTATGTAGAGTGGTGCAATGTTTGGATTCATCAGCCTCACACCAGTGATTCTCACTGTGATAGAAATTGCTGTGTTTTTTTTAAAGACAGTAGCCAGTCTGTGATTTATGTTTCTTCATTAAAAAGGAAAATATGGTTTAGAAGTAAGTTATGGACCAGCTGGAAATGGGCCAGACCTGAATTCAGTTATTGACAATAAAAAGATGGAAATACTTGGCAGTGAAAGTTAAGAGGAGATTTGATAGAGGTGTTCAAAATCACGAAGGATTTTGATAGAGTAAATAAGGAGAAACTGTTTCCACTGGCGGGTGGGTCAGTAACCAGAGGACACAGGTTTAAGGTAACTGGCAATAGAACCAGAGGCGAAAGGAGGAGACATTTTTTTTTTTTTTTTTTTAATAAACGCAGTGAGTTGTGATCTGGAATGCGCTGCCTGAAAGGGCGGTGGAAGCAGATTCAATAATAACTTTCAAAAGGGAATTGGATAAATACTTGAAAGGAAAAAGTTTTCAGGGCTATGGGGAAAGAGCAGAGGGAGTGGGACTGATTGGAGAGATCTTTCAAAGAGCCGGCACAGGCACGATGGGCCAAATGGCCTCCTTCTGTGCTGTGTCATTCTATGAAATTTGGGAGGCAAAATCCAACCTCAATGAAAAGGAAATGATTTAAAATCAATAGCAGCTTTTTCAAGAAACAAACTGAATAGCTCTTTCAAGCACAATGGGCTGAATCATTCTGTGATTCTAAGTAACTCCGGTGCTAAAAATGTTTCCCGTCAATAAATTGAATTTGTTTTTCTCCCCAGAATCAGAATGATACCAGGGCTTAGAGGGTTAAATTATGAGGACAGGTTGGATAAACTTGGCCTGTATTCCCTCGAGTATAGATGATGATTAAGGGGTGATCTGGTCGTGGTGTTTAAAATGTTGAAAGGATTCGCTGGGCTAGATAGGGAGAAACTATTGCCTCTGGTGGGGGAAATCAAGAATGACGGGACATAATCTCAAAATTAGAGCTAGGCCGTTCAGGAGGGAAATCAGGAAGCACTTTTTCCACACAAAGGGAAGCTGAAATCTGGAACTCTTTCCCCCAAAAGGCTGGGGATGCTGGGGGACAATTGGAGCTTTCGAGACTCAGATCGATGGATTTTTATTAGGCGAGGGATATAGCCGCTAAGGCGGGTAAGTGGAGTTGAGGTGCAGATCAGCCATGATTGAACTGAATGGCGGAGCAGGTCCGAGGGGGCTGAAAGGCTGACCCCTTGTTCCTATGTTCCCCTCCCTCCTGAAGCCAACGTTTGCTGGGGTATAGCTCCACGGGTGCTGGTAGGCCCCAGTATCGCAACCAAGTGGCCATTCTGCACGCGTGAACTGCGGAGAGCGTCAAACCTGACCCTCGACTTAACCCAACATTCTGACACTTCCGAAAAAGGTGTCGTCGGATGGTGATTGGGGGGGGGGGGGGGGGGGGTTGAAAAACCTGAATGATTTTGTTTCGCCGCTCCCTCCATAACCCAGGGCCACTCAGGCCAATTGTAGAGGCCCAATTAGAACACGAGCTGCAATGAGCTAATTCAACACCAAACACACATTGAACCTGGTCTGTCTAATTTGTGGAGAGTTTTTTCCCCTAAACTCACTTAACAGGAATGGAGTACAACTACAGATTTCTGTCAGACTGCTGGTGCACTGCGAATTTGACTGTGTTGCGAATGTGTGTTGGACGATATCCCCCTTGCACAGATGTATAAATCCCTTTCGAGACTTAATACCAAGTATAAAATCCAACCAATTTTCTCCCTCCCCCGTGTGTTAATGACAGCTGTGAACAGGTGTTTTCCTGGACTTTTCCAACATACGGAGGGGGGAATGAAATTGGTCTTTGCCAGTAGCGATTGGATAAGAAAACTGGCCGATTGACTACGAGCCCGTTGCACCCTGCTGGTGCGGATCAATCTCACCCCCACGAAATGCTCAGAGCGGCCCAGCCCATGTCACATCATTTCCTGGGTCCGGGTAACGCCGATGTGATCTCGGCAGGAGTGCGGACCTTTACACTCTGCCCGTTGCCACTGCCCCTTCAATGCCAGCTTCATGCCGCACATGTGCCATGCCATACGTTGTGAATGCCGCCTAGTGATTGGTATGTGAAGCGCCTCGGGAGTGTTCTTTTTAACTACATTAAAAGGCGGGTACGGAAGCATCGTGGTTATGTGATCTGGAGACAAAGAGTTCAAATCCCACCAGAGGCAGCGGTGAAATTTAAATTCAATTAAATAAATTTGGAATTAAAAAACTAGCATCAGTAATGGAATGATGATCATGAACACTACTGGATTGTTGTAAAAACCCATCTGGTTCACTAATGTCCTTTAGAGAAGGAAATCTGCTGGTCTGACCTATATATGTGACTCATCTGAGAAAGGGCCCTTCCGACAGTGCAGCACTCCCTCAGTACTGCCCTCTGCGGTTCAAGAAGACAGCTCACCACCACCTTCTCAAGGGCAATTAGGGATGGGCAATAGATACTGGCCTTGCCAGCGACGCCCACATCCCAACAAATAAAAAAAAAGGCGCTCTATAAATGCCAGTAGTTGTTGTTGTACGACATAGCATTTTTGCTAACACCCGTGGAATGCTGGGAAACTGCTAGTCAAGCCAGAAAAGGTTAAAACTTCTAAGATTTTTGTTTGAGAAACGCCACACTCTGGTGGACCACTGGGGACAAGGTTAAGACCGCAGTTATACTGCCACGTGTTTCCGCTTTGCAACAATGCAAAAATGCCAGTAAAAAGAGTGAAATACTTGCGTTTATATAGCGCCTTTCGCAACCTCAGGACGTCCCAAAGCGCTTTACAGCCAATGAAGTACCTTTGGCGTGTCGTCACTGTTGTCATGTAGGAAATGCGGCAGCCAATTTGCGCACAGCAAGTTCCCACAAACAGAGATAAATGACCAGATGACCTGGTTTTTTTTTTTTTTTAAAGTGATGTTGGTTGAGGGATAAATATTGGCCCAGAACACTGGGAAGATCTCCCCCCGCTCTTCTTCAAAATAGCGCCGTGGGATCTTTCACGTCCACTTGAGGGGGCGTGGACAGGGCCTCGGTTTAACGCCTCATCTGAGAAAGGGTCCTTCCGACAGTGCAGCACTCCCTCAGTACTGCGCTGGAGTGTCAGCCTAGAATTTGTGCTCAAGTCTCTGGAGTGGGATTTGAACCCCATGACCTTCTGCCTCAGGAGGCAAGAGTGCCACTCACTGAGCGGCTGACAGCAGTAGAGTAGGGGGGTCAATAACAAGGGGGCATAGATTCAAGATAAGGAGCAGGAGGTTTAGAGGGGATTTGAGGAGGAACTTTTTCACCCAGAGGGTGGTTGGAGTCTGGAACTCACTGCCTGAAAGGGCGGTAGAGGCAGGAACCCTCACAACATTCAAGAAGCATTTGGATGAGCACTTGAAATGCCATTGCATACAAGGCTATGGATCAAATGCTGGAAAATGGGATTAGATTGGACAGGGCTTGATGGACGGCGCAGACACGATGGGCCGAAGGGCCTCTTTCTGTGCTGTATAACTTTATGACTATGACTCAGAAGCTGACCTGACGCTGGAGAGAAGCGTCTCCCCAGAAGAGGCGATCTCACATTGCTTCAGCATGGGATACAACTCAACACCAGTAAGTTCTGTATCACTGTTACAATTACGCAACCTATTAGACCCAGATTGGAGGATTCGCTCTGCAGGATGGGGACTGTAAGCAGGGGCGGAGCTGCTGAATACAACAATAATAAATCCAGCTGTTATTCTTTTATCGTTCTACGTTAATTTTTAGAACACTCGAAGGAGCCGCAATCACTATGTATTGTACAACACATCCTGTAATCGGAGAACTGCTACAGTAAGGAACTCCTCTGAATCTAATTTCGATGGTTTTTAATGAGGGATCCATAAAAAAATGCGTTACGTTACAGATATGGGGGTCGCAAAATGTAACTGGAGTAGGTTCCATGGACCACAGAGACGATATGTTACATGGTCTCACCCTTAATTAGCAAGCTATCAAAAACGTGCATTACACGTTGCGTCAAAGGTCACGGTGCTGAGAGCTTTACACTCAAGAGCGTCTTAAAGAGGATGTTGTGTTATTTTGCTGTATAACAACAACTTGGTTTACATAGCGCCCTCACACAACAACAACAACTGTGTGTTTACATAGACCCCTCACAGAATAGGACATCTTGCTTGTGAAGAATGGGTTAAGTCGTGGAGCCTGACCAGCGGCAATAGTACTGTAAGCCAGCAAGAGGGAGCACTTACGAGGGAGGAGGAGATTAGCGAAAAGGTGAAAATAATAATGCGATTATCACACCTTGCACTCCTGCACTGGGGAACAGATCTCGCAATGACCCCCAGGCTAATTACTTCTGGTTAGGGATTTCTCCCCCTTTGTTCCTTAGTCCCCTGCCAGTCACGATTGGCACCGCTGCAATAGCTGGGCTAATGTTTCTATCAGCTTTTGTTTCACTTTAACACAAGACGCATTTGAATGTTACAGGATCAGAGTCCCACGTGTGTTCTCGGACAGTTCTCCCCACTACATCTGCAAAACCAATTCTACCATCTCATCTGTGAAAGCCATTATGCCATCTACTGGGAGTCTCAAACTTCATTTCAACGGCAGAGTGTAACAGGAAGAGTTTACGGACTTCTGAGGGATCACACTTTGTGCCATGGCCCACCGGGAAGCAAGCTCCAGTCCGAATGAACAATTAAAAGGAAGAAGAAATGGGCTGAAGGAACTTTCATACTGGCAAATATCAGATACACGCGCACGCAAACACACAAAACACACGTGCATACCATATGTATGATGCACTGGATTTAATGATGCTTGTTCCATTTAATGAGCTGTCTGACAAATACTCCCATTGTACAAAGGCTCCGCTTTGAATTCCCACTCTCACCCACTTCAGCTGTCTAAGACAACAGCCAAGAAGATCCGTTCGGAGCTCGCTCACTGCCTAACCCGCCATCAGTGGGCTCTCAGGCCCATCTGGTTTCCTTCTCCCCACTAAGTGTGCTCGGTGCATGGATGGGTTTGGGGATTGGGGGTTGGGGTTGGGGGTTTAAGGTGGGGTTAGGGGTTTTGGGGTTGGGGGTGATGTTGGGGATGGGGTTTGGGTGTGTTTAGGGGGTGGGGTCTTTGCTATCATTCTTGATGCAGGAACTAGAAGAAAAAAGCAGCAGGTTCCAATGGATGACAGAAGGCTTCTTTAGTCAACCAATAGTCTCTTAAAGTGGCTGCGGGAAGGTGTTTGGAGCTTCAGATCCTGCACTGGCCTTTTCAGAAATTGGCCATTGAGCGGACGAAACTTTCAAATGTAATAGATATAGCAGCACCTACTGTGTATTTTATATAAGGGAATAGAATTTACCCCCTCAGTATTTACCACCCGTATTTAACCCCCCCAGCATTTAACCCTTCTTTCTTAAAAGCAGCAGCTATCGCAGGGGCGTCCACACGCACTGCCAGCCCTCCGCTACTTCAGCTTAGTGGCCATGCTTCAGTTAAGAGTCGAGTGAGCATCGCCACCACAGCCAATCCCCATCCTGCTCTCAGCCAATCCCCATCCTGCTCTCAGCCAATCCCCATCCTGCTCACAGCCAAGCCCCATCCTGCTCACAGCCAATCCCCATCCTGCTCACAGCCAAGCCCCATCCTGCTCACAGCCAATCCCCATCCTGCTCACAGCCAATCCCCATCCTGCTCACAGCCAAGCCCCATCCTGCTCACAGCCAATCCCCATCCCGCTCACAGCCAATCCCCATCCCGCTCACAGCCAATCCCCATCCCGCTCACAGCCAATCCCCATCCTGCTCACAGCCAATCCCCATCCTGCTCTCAGCCAATCCCCATCCTGCTCTCAGCCAATCCCCATCCTGCTCTCAGCCAATCCCCATCCTGCACAGCCAATCTCCATCCCGCTCTCAGCCAATCCCCATCCCGCTCTCAGCCAATCCCCATCCCGCTCTCAGCCAATCCCCCATCCTGCTCTCAGCCAATCCCACTCTCAGCCAATCCCCATCCTGCTCTCAGCCAATCCCCATCCTGCTCTCAGCCAATCCCCATCCTGCTCTCAGCCAATCCCCATCCTGCTCTCAGCCAATCCCCATCCTGCTCTCAGCCAATCCCCATCCTGCTCTCAGCCAAGCCCCCATCCTGCTCTCAGCCAATCCCCATCCTGCTCTCAGCCAAGCCCCCATCCTGCTCTCAGCCAATCCCCCATCCTGCTCACAGCCAATCCCCCATCCTGCTCTCAGCCAAGCCCCCATCCTGCTCTCAGCCAATCCCCCATCCTGCTCACAGCCAATCCCCCATCCTGCTCACAGCCAAGCCCCCATCCTGCTCTCAGCCAAGCCCCATCCTGCTCACAGCCAATCCCCCATCCTGCTCACAGCCAATCCCCCATCCTGCTCTCAGCCAACACCTGCACATGTGCGCTTCTGGCAGGTGTCACTGGGCTGTATTGCTTGGCGCCTCCCTGAATAAACTCCCTGGGTCACCGGGGGGAAACTATCCCTGCCCAACATTGCCCCCCTCAACCAGTATCACCACAAACAGGTTAACTGCTCATTCAACCACCTGCCGTTTGTGGGATCTTCCAGACGCAAATTGGCTGATGTGTTTATCTACAAATCCTCTTCAAAGCAATTCACTGTACACAAAGTGCTAAGTGCTTTGGGACCATTATGACAGATGTGATAAAGGCACCATATAAAATGCAAACCTTTATTTAACAGAATTAAAGCTGTGGCTCAGTGGGTAGCACTCTCACCTCTGTAGTCCGTAGGTTGTGGGTTCACAGTCCCACCCCCAGAGACTTAAGCACAGCAATCTAGGCGGACACTCCAGTACAGTGCTGAGGGAGTGCTGCACTGTCGAAGGTGCCGTCTTTTGGATGAGATGTTAAGCCGAGGGCCCCGTCTGCTCTCTCAGGTGGACCATGGCACTATTCGAAGAGGAGTTGGGGGACTTATCCCCAGTGTCCTGGGCCAATATTTATCCCTCAAATCAACATAATTAAAAGCAAATTGTCTGGTTATTATCACATTGCTGTTTGTGGGAGCTTGCTGTGCGCAAATTGGCTACCGCATTTCCTACATCACAACAGTGACTACACTTCAAAAAGTACTTCATTGGCTGTAAAACACTTTGGGGCGTCCGATGGTCATGAAGGGTGCTATAGAAATGCAAGTCTTTCTTTACAATGGAACAACCTCCCTAGGCAGACTGTGGAAGCAGTTAACATTGATTCATTCAAATGCAAAATTAGATAGATTCCCGTTGGAAAATATCATCTGGGATAGAGTATGAGAGTAATTTGAGACATGACGTGTGGTGAGTGTAGCGGGGCTTGGGAGGAAGAGGTGATTCTGGACCTATGGTTCCCAAAGCTCTCCACCACTGGGGGTGTCCTTGCGTCATGTCTGGGTCTGTTAAAGAAAGAACTTGCATTTCGATAGCGCCTTTCAGGACCTCATGACGTCCCAAAGTGCTTTACAGTCAATGAAGTACTTTTGAAGTGTAATCGCCGTTGTAATGTCGGACAATATCACGTTGTAATTAGTTGTAGACTAATTGATGCAGATCGATTGTTATGATTAGTCAAATAACTCAGTCACATGATACAACGATAATTGCCAGGGTGGTAGACGGTGAACTGGAGGACCTTGTTCCTTCTCCGTTTAGCAATTCCTATGTTCCTACGTCTGACAGAAGCAGACCTCAGCCAAGATTTGTCATACTGTAACACAAATTAGAACAGGCAAATCTGGCTACAAGTCAATTAATGTCTTGCTGAATTTATTCAAATATCTGCCGAACTTCATATTATGCTGCCCAGCTCGTACAGGCACAGTGTAACACAAATTCGAACGGGCAAATCTGGCTCCAAGCCAATCAATCAATGTCCAGCTATCTGCACAGTCCCTGGAATCTACAAGCCTGGAGTATCATAGAACCATAGAATAACGCAGCACAGAAGGAGGCCATTCGGCCCATCGTGTCTGTGCTGGTAGAGCTATCCAATTAATCCCACTCCCCCTGCTCTTTCCCCATAGCCTTGCAAAAAAAAGAGAAAATCCCTTCAAGCATTTATCCAATTCTCTTGAATGTTACCATTGAATCTGCTTCCACCACCCTGTCAGGCAGCACATTCCTGATCACAACAACTCACTGTGCAGGACGCTAACATACCATTAAACTATCTCTGTATAATAAACAGATGCAATTTAAAAAACAGAATTGCTGCAGCCCCCGATAATGCCGACCCACCATGGAAAAAAAAAGAGAAAAAAATGCTGGAAATACAGAGACCCGATAGAGGGCATTTAAAAAGAAAAAGAGAGGTTCATGTATGAGGTGGGATCCTTCATCAGAATTCAGGTGGGAAGCTCTTCCTAGACCTGCAGCTGGACTGATGGGAACCAGATGTTGCCAGCTGCAAGAGCGAGAGAGAGAGAGGGGATGGCCATACCTCCTCCCCTTCACTCTCCAGGAGGAAAAGTGTCACCGACAACTTCCCTCACCTGGAATGTTAATCTCCCTTTCAGACATTTCTGCCACTTGCTGTACTTGAGTTCAGGTTTTCCAGCATTTTGATATGGTTTTTTTTGTGGTTGTTTAATCTCCGCCGTGTTCCCAGCACCGTCCATCCCTGAGACACCCAGCCACACCTTCACAGGGAGAGGTTCGGCCTCATGGGGGGGGGGGGGGGGAGCGGTGGGCTTTGAATCAACAGTTGTACCAAAACCCAGGCGACCACCAACCAGCCAAAGAGACATTGTACAGGAGGGAATGGGAAGAATCAGCTCTGCCGGAGACCGCAGTTCTTTCACTTAACCTGTGTACATGTTTGCAAAGGGAGCCGTGCCCAGGGAAAAAAATAATAATTTATTTTATTTTATTAGGTAGACTAAATAACATTAAAAAAAAACTTAACAATTGTGGCCTCCCACCAATAAATAAAAGGTGCCAAACAGCCGACTGATCCAATATTCCTCCCAGCTAGTCAATTTCATGTCGATTTCATTCACCTAAAAATCGATTACTCGAGACACTTGAACGCGGCACGAAAAAAGTGCCACGATATTGATAATCCTGACTAATAAATCATTTCAGAACAATTCACAATTTTCTTTAAAATCGAGTCCAACTGTCCCAGGACAAAAAAAAAATCTCTGGTTTAAAATGAGTGAATTACTTTTGGGGTTTGTTTTAAGATAGGGTTAGAAACGATTTAAAAAAGTTACTGAGGGGAGGGGGTCAATTTCTTAAAGAATGTGTATTTAGACCCCCCCAAATAAGAGACCGAACACAAAACACAGGGTTTAAGAAAATATTATAGTTTATATATACACACAAATTTGAATAAAGTCACATACCTTTGTAGGATAACCGAAGTCTGGGAATATTCATTTTAGCTCCCACATCCTGCAGATCAATAATGTTCAAGAGAAGCGGCAGAGTGCCGAGAGTTTGTATCAGAGATATTAAACCCTTCATTTTAAAAAAAAATGTCAAATAGTAAAAATTTAAGAGGCTCGAAAATGACACCTTCCTGGAGCTGGTTATTTAACAAGCCCTTGTTTGTCTATTTGCTCATTCTTAAATCCGGTCTTGATCGCCCAGACTCCTGGCAGGTGGTGAATTTGGAGAGGGAGGTGAGTTGAGGTAAAAGCAGCGCCCGGAGTGGCCGCCTCTAATCCCAGGGAAAAGTTGCGCCTCAGCCGGGGTGGGAACCGCTGGCGATCACGGGGCTGAGTTTGCGCTGGCGAGGCGCCTCGGTAAAGCTGAGATGGGGGTTTTATAGAACACACAGCGGCGCCCCTCCCAGTCCCCACACCCCGGGCTACGCCTCCCCTCTCGCTCCAAACAGATGGACAGGAGCCAGCTCTTAGTGCACAAAGCAAAGCAGCGAGCAAGGAACATCCTCCCCAGTTCCTGTGTTTGTGTATTTTGTTTAACTTAACCCTCTACCCACTTAAGAAAACCTTGTTTAATCTGAAGAGCATTCAAATAGCAAACACTTACTGACTTGGAAGTATATCAGCCGATCCTTCATCGTCCTGGGTCAAAATCCTGGAACTCCCTCCCTAACAGCAACTGTGGGAGTACCTTCACCACACGGACTGCAGCGGTTCAAGAAGGCGGCTCACCACCACCTTCTCAAGGGGCAATTAGGGATGGGCAATAAATGCCGGCCTTGCCAGCGCCGCCCACGTCCCATAAAATGATTTTTTTTAAAGTCCTAATTCTGTATGAATTTCTAACCAACGATATCATGGGGAATACAGGTTGGAGTTTGGCTTGAAGGAAGGTTAAAAAACATAGAAGATAGGAGCAGGAGTAGGCCATTCCGCCCCTCGAGCCTGCTCCGCCGTTCAATGCAATCATGGCTGATCATCCAAATTCAGTACCCTGTCCCTGCTATAGAAACATAAGCTTGGACTAAGCAAGAGTGGGTTGGGATGTAGTTTGGAAGTCTCACAAGAGCATTCTGACATATTGCTGTGTGAGTGAATGCCCAGAACTGGATAAAGATGAGCCGGCAGCAATAACAAGATTGCACTTGCCAATATGTTCCCTTTGGGTAATAAGGTCTGTGCGTCATTACTGTGCTCTGCAGGCACAGGAGAAGCATTATTGAGAATTGGAGCTGTTAAGGGGCACACTCAACGTTTCTCCTGTACAAAAATGTTGGGTTGGAGAAGTTTATTTTTATTTATTTATGGGATGTGGCCGTCGCTGGCAAAGCCAGCATTTATTGCCCATCCCTAATTGCCCTTCAGAAGGTGGTGGTGAGCTGCCTCCTTGACAACTGAGGCCATTTCAGAGGGCAGTCAAGAGTCAACCATGTTGCTGTGGGCCTGGAGTCACATATCGGCCAGACCGGGTAAGGGCGGCAGATTTCCTTCCCTGAGGGACATTAGTGAACCAGATGGGTTATTATGACAAGCCGGTAGTTTCATGGTCACCATTACTGATTTTTATTCCAGATTTTATTTTAACTGAATTTAAATTCCCCAGCTGCCGTGGTGGGATTTGTCCAGGCCTCTGGATTACTAGTCCAGTAACGTTACCACTATGCTAACGTGGGGAAGTCATGGAGAAGGTCCATTTACACTGAAACCCCAGCGCCAGTGTGAAGTGCCTGTGACTTTGCATGGATGCTCAAGTTCTGTTGTAAATGCACCTATAAACCCTGAGGAAGTTCAGGAAATTTAGTTGACTTGGAGCCATGAAAGTCTTGTGTTCCAATCACAACAAGGCCCACCAGCTCCTGAAGTTCTGACGATGATGTATACTGTCTGAGGGCGGGAGGAGAAAGTAGGAGACTGCGCACAGTGTTTGCTGCATTGTTCCCCTGCCAAGGAGTCAGTCTTGGCTCAGCAGTAGCACTCTTGGCTCTCAGTCAGAAGTTTGTGGACTCAAATCCCACTCCAAGATTTGAGCACTTAATTTAGTTTGGTGCCTCAGAGAAAGTGTTGGATTGTTGGAGATGCTGTCTTTTGTGTGCGATTTTAAATTGAAGCCCTATCTGCCCTCTCAGGTGGCACTATTCGAAGAAGAGCAGGGGAGTACTCCCCGGTGTTCCGGACAATATTTATCCCTCAATCAAGATCACTAAAACAGATATAACAACAGAAAATGCTGGAAAAACTCAGCAGGTCAGGCAACATCCGTGGAGAGAAATTTGAGTTGACGTTTCGGGTCGAACCTTCCGGACTCAATATCGAGTTTAACAATTTCAGATCATAACCTCGGCCCCTATTACATTTTTACTTGTAATTTTTCCACTCCTTTTCCCCCCCCCCCTTTCCTTTTGTTTCTCTCTCACACCTGGCAGCTATCTCTTGCCCTGCCAGTACACTTCACACCTAATCTCAGCCTATTACCATCTCGTCTGGCTTCGAATACCTTTTATTGTCCCTTTTACTACTTTTGTTTCTTTTACTTCTTTTGTCCGATCGCAGCCCTGCCTTCCATCTATTTTATTTTCTTTCCAGTTTTGAAGAAGGGTTCGACCCGAAACATCAACTCAACTTTCTCTCCACGGATGTTGCCTGACCTGCTGAGTTTTTCCAGCATTTTCTGTTGTTATTTCGGATTTCCAACATCTGCAGTATTTTGCTATCTCACTAAAACAGATTATCTGGTCATTTACTCATGGCTGTTTGTAGGAGCTTGCTGTGCACAAATTGGTTGCCGCACTACCCTACATTACAACGGTGACTACATTTCAAAAAGTACATCATTGGTTGTAAAGTCCTTCGGGATGTCGTGAGGTTATGAAAGGTGCTATATAAATGCAAGTTCTTAGCTGTCTATCATCTCAGCCCCAGGACATCACTGCAGGTGTTCCTCAGGACAGTGTCCTAGGCCCAACCATCTTCAGCTGCTTCATCAATGACCTTCCCTCCAACATAAGGTCAGAAATGGGGATGTTCGCTGATGACTGCACAGTGTTCAGTGCCATTCACAACTCCTCAGATAATGAAGCAGTCCATGCCCGCATGCAACAAGACCTGGACGACGTTTAGGCTTGGGCTGATAAGTGGCAGGTAACATTCATGCCCAGAAGTGCCAGGCAATGGCTATTTCCAACAAGCGAGTGTCTAACCACCGCCCCTTGACATTCAATGGCATTACCATCGCTGAATCCCCCACCATCAACATCCTGGGAGTCACCATTGACCAGAAACCTAACTGGACCAGCCACATAAATACTGTGTCAGAGGCTAGGTATTCTGCGGTGAGTGTCTCACCTCCTGACTCCCCAAAGCCTTTCTATTATCTACAAGGCACAAGTCAGGAGTGTAATGGAATACTCTCCACTTGCCTGGATGAGTGCAGCTCCAGCAACACTCAAGAAGCTCAACATCATCCAGGACAAAGCAGTCCGCTTGATTGGCACCCCATCCACCATGTTAAACATTCACTCCCTCCACCACCGGCGTACCATGGCTGCAGTGTGTACCATCTACAAGATGCACTGCAGCAACTCACCAAGGTTTCTTTGACAGCACCTCCCAAACCCGCGACCTCTACCACCTAGAAGGACAAGGGCAGCAGGCGCATGGGAACACCACCACCTGCAAGTTCCCCTCCAAGTCACACATCATCCTGACTTAGAAGTATATTGCCAACCTTCATCGTCGCTGGGCCAAAATCCTGGAACTCCCTCCCTAACAGCACTGTGGGAGCACCTTCACCACACGGACTGCAGCGGTTCAAGAAGGCGGCTCACCACCACCTTCTCGAGGGCAATTAGGGATGGGCAATAAATACTGGCCTTGCCAGCGATGCCCACATCATATAAAAAACAAATGAAAAATTAAATAAAAATCTGTCCTCAAACTCTACAGGTATTGGATATGGAGCAGCCTGACACTCAATAGATGTTTGAGTCTATGTCCATGACTTCTCTGAGTGTTCATTCTCCGTACTCATTGACAGGATGTTCCTGGCAATTCAATATTTAAAGGAACATTACCATCTAATAGGAAATTTTCGAATTCATAGAATTGGAGGCAATTCTAACCCAACCCGCCCATCGGGAAACTAAACGGATCGGGTGCAACACCAGTTTTATTCCCACCCGATGTCTGGCGGGGTGTAAAGCCAAGTTTCCACTCAATCCCATCAGTTACACAATGGGCGGTTAGGTTAAAATTACCCCCTAAATAGAATCATATAGCACAGAGGGAGGTCATTCAGCCCATTGCGCCTGTGACAGCTCTTTGAAAGAGCTCTCCAATTAGTCCCACTCCCCCTGCCCTTTCACCAATAGCCCTGCAAATTTTCCCCCTTCAGTGATGTACCCAATTCCCTTTTGAAAGTTACTATTGAATCTGCTTCCAGCACCCTTTTAGGCAGTGCATTCCAGATCGTAACTCACTGAGTAAAAAAAAATGTCTCCTCACCAACCCCCACCGCCCCCCCCCCCCCCCACCTCCCGGCCCCTCACTCCTGGTTGCCTCAGATCCTGGAACAACCTGCTGCAAAATCTCCACCGGCCTCCCAGCCACTGCGGAATGTCAAGGAACATCTTCAGAATGTGGACGTTAGCTCTTGTGTGTCAGCCATATCTCAGTGACCAGCACTTTTGCCACTGAGTCAGAAGGTTGTGGGTTCAAGTCCCACTCCAGAGACTTGAGCACAAAAATCCAGGCTTACACTCCAGTGCAGTGCTGAGGGAGTGCTGCACTGTCGGAGGTGCTGTCTTTCGGATGAGACGTTAAACCGAGGTCCCGTCTGCCTTCAGGTGGATGTAAAAAATCCCATGGCACTATTTTGAAGAAGAGCACGGGGAGTTATCCCCGGTGTCCTGGCCAATATTTATCCCTCAATCAACATCACTAAAGCAGATTATCTGGTCATTATCACATTGCTGTTTGTGGGAGCTTGCTGTGCGCAAATTGGCTGCCGTGTTTCCCGCATTACAACAGTGACTACACTTCAAAAAGTACTTCATTGGCTGTAAAGCGCTTTGGGACGTCCGGTAGTTGTGAAAGGCACTATATAAATGCAAGTCTTTCTTTTACTCTTAAATTTTAGTTTCATTTTTAAATGAGAAATTTCTAGTCAGACGAATTGGGTGGCTCAACGGCCTAAATGTATCGCTGTGTCTGCCACCCTGTCTTCTTGTTTCTATACATGCTGATACGGTTACTGATTTCACACTTGATAATGTAGTTCATGTCTGAGCAACAGCAACTTAACTTTCTGCAGCGGTTTTAAGAAAGAAAAGAACTTGCATTTATATAGCGCCTTTCATGACCTCAGGAAGTCGTAAAGCGCTATATAAACGCGGCAGCCAATTTGCGCACAGCAAGGTCCCACAAACAGCGATGTGATAATGACCATAAACTGTGGGAGCACCTCCTCCTCATGGACTGCAGCGGTTCAAGAAGGCGGCTCACCGCCACCTTCTCAAGGTCAATTAGGGATGGGCGATAAATACTGGCCTTGCCCAGCAAGTCCACATCCCATGAATTAATTTTTTTTTTAAATCTGTTTTTGTGATGTTGGTGAGGGATAAATATTGGCCCAGGACACCCTGCTCTTCTTCGAATAGTGCCACGAGATCGTTTGTGTTCACCTGAGAGAGCAGACGGGGCCTCGGTTTAACGTCTCATCTGAACAACGGCACCTCCGACAGTGCAGCACTCCCTCGGCATTGCACTGGGAGCGTCAGCTTGGATTTTGTGCTCAAGTCTCTGGAGTGGGACTTGAACCCACGACCTCTGACAGCTATAGGAGAAATGGATACCCAATAGTAGGGGAAAAGTAAAGGGAGATAGGTAGCCCAAAGCACAGCTGAATAGATAGGTTTTGAGGAGACGTTTAAACGTGGAAAGATGGAGGGGTTTAGGGAGAGGCTTTCAGGGAATAGTGTCGAGACAGTTAAAGGCCCTGCCACAAATCGTGGAGGAACGGTGGAGAGAGGTGCAAAGGAGGCCAGAGTCGGGGGACTGAAGGACAAGAGCTGGGAGATATAGCTGGCAGAGGCTGGAAAATGTAAGGTGGGCGAGGTGGTGGAGGGGCTGCTAGATAGGGTCGCCAACTCTCCAGGATTGGCCTGGAGTCTCCAGGAATTACAGACTAATCTCCAGGACTCCGCTGCGAGCCAACCTGGAGATAAACCATAGGGGGCATTAATAAAAAATTAAATTTCCTTTGAACACTTTTGTTAATTAGTTATAAAAGTATCAGGCATGGGAAAAAAGGCTGCTTGACTGACAGTCAAGAATCCAATTGGGCAATGAAGCGTCTATTCGCCTTCCGACCAGCGTAGGAAGGCAGTGCGCCATGAGGTTGGACATGTTGGGTGACCAATGGCAGGAGTGTGGGGGCGGGGGTGACTGAGGGCAGGTGGTCATGTGATGAAACCTCCACAAACATGTCCAACCAGGGTTGGCAAACCCACTTGTAAATGAGGACGAATATTTTGAATTGGTTGTGGGGAGGCACGGCATCACTAGAGTTCGGCAAGGTCAGGGGTGATGGGTGAGCAGGGCTTGGGGTGGGGCAGGTTACAAGGGGTGGAGCAAGCATATAGGAAGGAACCTGTAAAAATAAAATCAGTGAACGCTGATCAATCAATGCAATGGAGTGTGGAGTAAGCGTGTAGGACAGCAGTTTAACCTGTAAGAATCAGCAAACACTGATCAATAAACGCAAGAATGTATGTAAGAGGACAGTAGGTGAAGGCAAACTTGGCTTTGGCTGTGATGGTCACACAGGCCTGTGTCCGGGCCTACAGCTGAAGAGTAGCCTGCTGAGTGAGTAGCGGAGAGGCTCCACTCCCCATAGATCTGTACCCCAGACACGAGTTGCTGCCTGTCCCTTTGTTCAAGACCCTAGTTGCCTGAAAATTGCTCCTATGCACCTGACACATTTTATAATGAGTATTGTGAAGTTGAAAGATGGACTTGCATTTGTCTAGCACCTTTCACGACCTCAGGACATCCCAAAGCACTTTACAGCCAATTAAGTGCTTTTTGAAGTGTAATCACTGTTGTAATGTAGAAAATGCAGCAGCCCATGTGCACACAGCAAGCTCCCACAAACAATAATGTGATAATGAAAAGATAATAATGTGTTTTCATGATGTTGATTGAGGCATAAATATTGGCCAGGGCACCGGGGAGAACTCCCCTGCTCTTCTTCAAAATTGTGCTGTGTGATCTTTAACGTGCACCTGAGAGAGCAGGTTTAATGGTTATTTTTCAGACAGGAACAGGGGCGTAATGAGTGTTGATGATCAGATTGTTGCATGGTGCTGCCCACACAAGCTTTATGACTGTGGCGAGTGATAAGCTGCAGATTATTACACAGGATTACGTAGGGTATACAGCACAGAAACAGGTCATTCGACCCAACCAGTCCATGCCGGCGTTTACGCTCCACTCGAGCCTCCTCCCGTCTTTCCCCATCTAAATCTATCAGCATGACCCTCTATTCCCTTCTCCCTCATAGGCTTGTCCAGCCTCCCCTTAATTGCATCGATACTATTCACTTCAACCACTCCCTGTGGCAGCGAGTTCCACATTCTCACCACTCTCTGGGTAAAGAAGTTTCTTCTGAATTCCCTATTGGATTTCCTGGTGACTATCTTATATTGATGGCCACTAGTTTTGCTCTTCCCCACAAGTGGAAACATTCTCTCTGTATCCAATCTATCAAAACCTTTCATAAGTTTAAAGACCTCTATTAGGTCACTCCTCAGCCTTCTCTTTTTCCAAGCGAAAAGAGACCCAGCCTGTTCATCCTTTCCTGATAGGTGTCAGCAATAACGCTCAGTGTAACATACAGACAATGGCAGATACCCACCGGGAGTGATTACAGGGCAGTATTCTTATATGGATGTTCAGATAATTAACAATTAAACGAACGCAGTATCAGCGGTTTGATGCTTTATGTAAAGGAGTGACGTGGAGGAAACAGACAGAGAGAGATCTCCGTTCTAGTGTGCTATTAAAATAAACTCATTTTGTATTTCTTTCTCCGGTTTTCCTGCCTTCGGTCCTGAAGGCACTGCTGAGTGTTGGCGTCTGACCCACAGGCGCCAGTCATCATCCGGCACCTCACCCAAGTGCCCATTCCTCATTCCAGTGGGCTTTTGAACTGTGGAGGGCATCGCAGCAGAGCCTCTGCCTTACCCAACATCCAAACATAGGAACAGGAGGAGACCATTCAGCCCCTCGAGCCTGTTCCGCCATTCAATTAGAACATGGCTGATCTGTAGCTTAACTCCATTTACCCGCCTCGGTTCCGTAACCCTTAATACCCTTGTCTAACAAAAACCTGCCAATTTCAGATTTGAAATATGCAAAGGTGCAAAAATTTCCAGTAGTGAAGGGGTGGGTGGGTGACCGGATAGCGATCAGAAGCAGGAACCTCGGCTGGTTTACCCCTCCCCTGCCTTATCCCAAAGGCTCAGACACAACAGTTACATTTAGCACAAACTGGGGCGACGACTCCAGCCCCACACCGAGGGTTGCACTTGCTCACTAAACCACTGGGGGGAGCTCAACACAATTTTTAGCAGGCCAGAAAAGTGACGAAATACTGAAAGTCGACCACTAATTTCTTTCAGGGGTCCTGTGACAGTCCAAGTTATTGGAGGTCCCAGCTGTATTAGTATATATTTTTTTGAGGGCCGTTACAAAAGAATAATTTCCCTGGGAATCACTTTCTCCAAGAACTGGGAGAGCCAACAGCAGGAATGTTGCTCAATCTGATATTAGGATTTACTCAGTTTGAGGTGAATGTAGTTTTGTTCTACCAATAAATACGGCCTTTTAAACAAACTGTTCGCCCCCCCCCCCAATCACTTCTAATAGTATTTGCAGCAAAGAGTTGTGTAATTTCCTACACTTTGAAATTGATCCAAAAAAAGTATCTGGTCCAATAAGCTAAATGCCAGTTGTTTTTTTAAAGAAATGTTTTGAAAGCTGCAGCAAATTAAATGTAACATCACAGTCTGGCCTCAGGGTCAAGTAGCACTTTATTAATATTCCCATATATAAAGAAAATTAAATTGGCATTTTCCTGCAACTCCCCAAACGACATCACACCCACATCGACACTGCGCTCATCACTAAGTCCTCAGAGAGGCAAATGCGCCAATATAAGGATCACTATTGTCAATTAAATCTATTTAAATCAGTGCTGAAAGAAAAGGTGGCCCATCAGAACTGTACCAATAGTGTTAGGGGCAAGGACAGAGCACTCACACTAACATTTAAAACCAAGTATCAGTTAATCTGTATATGAACCATCTGAACACCTCGATTAGATTCCATCCTGTAACTCACTCCCAGGTATCTATCATTCCTTTTTTAAATTCATTCACGGGATGTGGGCGTCGCTGGCAAGGCCGGCATTTATTGCCCATCCCTAATTGCCCCTTGAGAAGGCGGTGGTGAGCCGCCTTCTTGAACCGCTGCAGTTCGTGCGGTGAAGGTACTCCCACAGTGCTGTTAGGGGGGAAGTTCCATGATTTTGACCCAGCGACGATGAAGGAACGGCCGATATATTTCCAAGTCAGGATGGTGTGTGAGTTGGAGGTTAACTTGCAGGTGGTGGTGTTCCCATGCACCTGCTGCCTTTGTCCCTCTAGGTGGAAGAGGTCGCGGGTTTGGGAGGTGCTGCCGAAGAAGCCTTGGCAAGTTGCTGCAGTGCATCTTGTAGATGTTACACACTGCACGCACATAGTTATATAAACCATCTGAGCCCCTCGATTAGAATCCAGCCTGTAACTGAATCAACAACAGCTTGCAGTTACACAGTGATTTTAATATAGACAAATGTCCCAAGGTGCTTTACAGAGGTGTCATCGAAAGAAAATGGACACTGAGCCAAAGAAGGAGATGTTAGGATAGGTGACCAAAAGCTCAGTCAAAGAGGTGGGTTTTAAGGAGGGTCTTAAACAAGGGACGGGAGGTGGAGGTGGAGGGGTCTAGGGAGAGAATTTCAAAGTGTGTGGGGGCCCAGGTGGCTGAAAGCACGGCCACCAATGCTGGAGCGAAGGTGAGAGTCAGAGAAACGGAAAGTTTGGGGGACGGAAGGGTTGTAGGGCTGGAGGAGGTTACAGAGCTAGGGAGGTATGAGACCATGAAGGGATTTAAACACAGGGAGGAGAATTTTTAATTCTGGGGCATTGGGGGACTAGTAGCCAACGTGTGTCAGTGAGGAGAGGTGATAGGCGAGCAGAATTTGGTGCCAGAATCCTAGATATCCATTATTCTGTATATAAAACATCTGAACCCCTCAATTAGATTCCAGCCTGTAACACACTCCCAGTTATCTGTTACTCTACATAAACCATTTGAACCACTCCGATGAGATTCCAGCCTATAACTCACTCCCAGACAGCAGTTCTTTGGGATAGAAACCATCTGAGCTCCTTAATCAGGTTATAGCCTACGTGGGATCTGTACGGTACTTGTAGGTTTACTATGTAGTCCTTACAGCTGATGTCCTTACGTAGATCTGTTCAGCTCTTTGAATCAGCTCCTGTGCAAATAGCGATCAACCCACCTAAAATATGAGTCATCTTGGCAGCAATGCCCAGAGTTTATAGGATTGGATTTGAAAAGCAGAAGACACTTTTAATAAACCACAGAAAATGCTGGAAAATCTCAGCAGGCCAGGCAACATCCGTGGAGAGAGAAATAGAGTCAACTTTTCAGGTCGAAACCCTTCGTCAGGACTGAAAAACACAGGAAATGAAACAGATTAAAAGGCCAGTTTGGGGGCTGGGAAATGGGGATAAAGAACAAAAGAGAAGTGAAGAGACATTAAGAGGTATTCAAAACCAGACGAGATGGTGATCGGACTAGTGGAGACAAAAGACGGCTCTAGATTAGGTGTGAAGTGCGCTGGCAGAATGGGAGACAGCTGCCATGTGGGAGAGAGAAAAAGGGGGAAGGGCCAAAACAAAGGTGTGGATAAAAAATATGTGTAAAAATATAATAGGGGCCGAGGTTATGATCTGAAATTGTTGAACTCGGTATTGAGTCCGGAAGGCTGTAAAGTGCCTAATCGACAATTTTAATAGATGGATTGCCCACTGAGTTGTATATTTGATGTGAACCTTCACACTAGCAACAGTTGCCCTTAATGTGCACTAACCAAGTCAACAGACTCCAGCTATTATACTTGTCTTTAAGAGACACTGCCACATAATATAGGCTTGTGGCATGTTGCCAGCCATGGTTCAGTGGGTAGCACCCTTGCCTCTGAGCCAAGAAGATTGTGGGTTCAAGTTCCCCTCCTTCAACACAAAAATCTAGGCTCCCACTCCCACTGAAGTGCTGAGGGAGTGCTACACTGTCAGAGGTGCTGTCTTTTAGATGAGACGTTAAACTGAGGCACTGTCTGCTCTCTCAGGTGGATGTAAAAGATCCCATGGAACTATTTCGAAGAAGAGCAGGGGAGTTATCCCCAGTGACGTGGTCCATATTTATCACTCAATCAACATCACTAAGAAAAAACAGATGATCCGGTCATGATCACATTGCTGTTTGTGGGAGCTTGCTGTGCGCAAATTGGCTGCCGTGTTTCCTACATTACAAGTGACTACACTTCAAAATAAAGTACTTCATTGGCTGTAAAGTGCTTTGGGACGTCCGGTGGTCGTGAGAGGCAAGTCTTTCTTTCTTTATGCAATAGATGGGGTGTTTCATGTTGTTTTTCTGTTAATGAGGGTGACAAGACAAGGTAAGCCAAATATCAGAGTCAAAGTGAGCTGAAGTGGCTGGGGCTGGGCTATAACCACAAATTGAGGCACATCGGGCTGGATTTTCCAAGCCCCGAGGAGGCGGGTTTGGAGGCGGGAGTGGTGGGAAAATTGCAGAATTGGGGGGCAGGAACCCATCCCGCCCCCAACCCGCCTCCGTGCCAATGTCCCAGGAGGCGGGTACCCGACCTGTGCTGGGAGCCGCCTCCCCGAGGCGGGAAGGGGATTAGTGCCAATTAACTGCCTGTTAACAGGTAGTTAATAGGCAGTTTTTTGCCTAATCCCTATTTTTAGCCCTAAAGTGCAGGCTTCCCGACGGCTCCGAACCACGCCAAGTTAGCGAGGCGGACCGTCGGTCTGCAGGGGTTAGAGGGGTTGAGATGTCCGTTGTGCAGATGAGTGATGGGTGCATGTGTGCAGAGGTAAGTGTGTGAGGTAAGTGTAAAGTATTTTAATAAGTTTTACTTACCTTTACTTTCTCCTGCAGGCTTCCTTCCTTCAGTTCTCGGGAGTCCCTCAGTTCACCGGCATAGAAAGCAGAATGGCCGCTGAACTGTCAAAAGCTGCAGCCTCTGCTTTCTGGTCTGGAGAGATCTCTAACTGAGTCTGAGTAGAAGGACTCAAGTTAGAAGACAGATTGTCAGTGTTTGACAGCTTCACAGAGCTGTCTAACGCTGATTTTTCATCTGTCAAAAGCTCTTGACAGATGAAATGTCAATCGCTGACATCACCAGTAACCAGGTGTCCCTTAATTGGCCTGCTGAGCCCGCTGGGCGGGCTTAACAAGGTCAATCAAGGGAAAATAGCGTGGGTTGGCCACAAGCCAATGGAGGCGGGACTACAACCCAAAAAGTGGGAGTCCCGCCTCCAAAAGCTCCCCATTGACAAAATCCAGCCCATCACATTCAAGTGTGTCTGCCACGTAAAAGAAGGTGTGCCTTCAGTGCACCGCAGCTATGTACAGTGCCATTTTCCAGAGCCTGCCATATCAGTTTGCTGCTGTTTAGCGTTCGGTAGCTGGGCAGGTGGCTGCTGCCTGTAGCTGGTGCCACGGTAATGTGGGAAAGTATTTTATAAAGATCTTTGGAGTATTAAAGAAAATTGCCAGGACAATTGGAGCTGTCAAGAATCATCCAAAGTTCCCAAGTGCGCTCTGATGACCCCTTTTGAAAGGTGTCCATGTGTGTGATAGCAAGATGATTCCCCTTATAGAACTACAGAGAATTTACAGCACAGGAACAGGCCATTCGGCCCAACTGGTCCATGCCAGTGTTTATGCTCCACACCAGCCTCCTCCCACCCTACTTCATCTCACCCTATCACCATATCTTCTATTCCTTTCTCCCTCATGTATTTATCGAGCTTCCCCTTAAATGCATCTATGTTATTCGCCTCAACTACTCCCTGCGGCAGCGAGTTCCACATTCTTACCATTCGCTGGGTAAAGAAATTTCTCCTGAATTCCTTATTTGATTTATTAGTGACTTTATTATATTTACGAATCTTAAGGGGTGATTTTGCCAGCCCTGGGGAGGCGGGTATGGAGGCGGGACTGTCAGGAAAATGGCAGAATTTGGAGGCGGGAGCCCAACCCGCCTCCATGCCATCTTCCCAGGAGGCGGGTAGCCGTCCTGCACCGGGTCCCGTCTCCTTGGAGGCGGGAAGGGGATTAAAGCCTATTAACTGCCTGTTAACAGGTAGTTAACAGGCAGAAAATAGGATTATCCCCTTTTTGCCTTCACAAGCGCGGGCTTCCGGAAGGCTCCGAAACCTGCCAGGTCAGCGAGGCGAGTACTGGGTCTGCGGGGGTTGGGGGTCGGCGGGGGTCGGGGGCTGCAAAAGTGTGCTGTGGAGGTGAGTGATGGGTGCAAGAGTATAGAGATGAGTATCTGAGGTAAGTGCAAAGTGTTAGTAAAAGTGTACTTACCTTTGTTTCTTCCTGCAGGCTTCAGTCGGTGTGTATGCGGAGAGTCTCGGACCTCCATGTTGGAGATGACAGATGGCCGTTGCATTCTCAGATGCAACAACCATCTCATTTCTGTGAAAGAAAGAGGTTTGATGAGGTCTTGAATTCAAGACTTCATCAAACTACAGAGAATGTCACTGTTTGACAGCTTCACAGAGTTGTCAAACGATGACAATTCATCTGTCAAAAATTTTTGACAGGTGAAACGTCATATGTTGATGTTCTCTGTAACCGGCTTTCCCTTAATTGGCCTGCTAAGCCTGCTGGGCGGGCTTAACAAGGTCAATCAAGGGAAAATAGCGTGGGTTGGCCAGAAGTTGATGGAGGCGGGACTGAAACCCGACAAGTGGGAGTCCCGCCTCCAAAAGCTCCCCATTGAGAAAATCACCCCCGTGGTTTTTAGTCTCCCCCGCAAATGGAAGCATCTTTTCTACGTCTACCCTACCAAACCCTTTCATCCTTTTAAAGACCTCAATTAGGTCACCTCTCAGTCTTCTCTTTTCCAGAGAAAAGAGCCTCTGCCTGTTCGCATAAGCAAATAGTCCTCATCCCATGTGCCCACTCTGTTCCCACGTCTTTTTCTTTCACCCATCTATCTAACCTATTCCTACATTGTCTCACTTTCAATCACTGCATGTCACAGGCTCAGAACCCTCCTGCTCCCTGTCCTAGATCTCTTACATTTAATCTTGTATCTATGGCGCCTCATTCGAAACCCCCGCCACCAATATTCCTGCTAATTTTTTTTAGTGCGCAGTCCCTTTAACTGGATGCGCGGCCCATTCGAATTTTCGCACCTGCACAGTTTTGTCCCTGTAGAAGCCGGTGAGCAGCCTGCGCGGGACCTCCAGGCTGCCAGGCACGCCCCCAGCAGCTTAGCGGGAACGTTGCCCTCAACCACTGCAAACATTCACTTTCTACCTACCCTGCCCCAGCCCATCACAATCTTAAACACCTCAATCAAATCACCTCATAATCTCCTCTGCTCTATCGAAAACAGCTCCGACTTTTAGTCCGCTAGAGCTGTTTAGTCTCAGGCTTGAACAATGACCCGTTATTGGAGTGGCGGGTTGGCACATGGACCATGTACAGCAGGCACCTCAAAGCACTGGTGAGGTACCACCAACGCTGCCTCCGCAAGATCCTGCAAATCCATTGGCAGGATAGGCGCACCAACCTCAGTGTTCTTGCTCAGGCCAACATCTCCAGCATCGAAGCTTTGACCACGCTCGATCAGCTCCGATGGACGGGTCACATTGTCCGCATGCCCGATACGAGACTCCCAAAACAAGCGCTCTACTCGGAGCTCCGGCACGGCAAGAGAGCCCCAGGTGGGCAGAGGAAACGCTTCAAGAACACCCTCAAAGCCTCCTTGAAAAAGTGTAACAGCCCCACCGACACCTGGGAATCCCTGGCCCAAGACTGCACAAATTGGAGGAGAAGCATCCGGGAAGGCGCCGAGCACCTCGAGTCTCTTCGCCGGGAGCAAGTGGAAGCCAAGCGCAGGCAGCGCAAGCACCCCACCCACCCACCCCTTCAACCACCGTCTGCCCCACCTGTGACAGAGACTGTAGGTCCTGCATTGGACTCATCAGTCACCTGCGAACTCATTTTTAATGTGGAAGCAAGTCATCCTCGGTTCCGAGGGACTGCCTAAGACAGGGTTGGCACATGTACAACCGTATCTAAGTATTTCAGTACCTTCAGGAATGAAGGGGAGAAAAAATGGGGGAGTAAAAAGGAAGAACTGAATCAAAAAAAACTGTATATTACAACCTACTTCTTGTGTTCGAACATTTAAGTTTGTCTTTATGCTATTAGTGACAAGATTTCCTTGCGATGTCACCCTCTCCCGTTCATTATAAAATACGAGAAATACCATTGAAGATTAGGCGGAGATTCCCGTCCCACACTGCCTCAAACTCTGGGCATGGCTCTCCCTCGAGCACTGCCCGTCCATTTTGGATGAAGAACAGACACAAACAATCTTCAACCTTTTGAGGGGATATTTCTAAACTGTCTCTGCTGGAAGAAACATAGAAACATAGAAACATAGAAGATAGGAGCAGGAGTAGGCCATTCGGCCCCTCGAGCCTGCTCCGCCATTTAATGAGATCATGGCTGATCATCCAAATTCAGTACCCTGTCCCTGCCTTCTCCCCATATCCCTTGATCCCTTTAGCCTTAAGAAAAATATCTGTAAGGATATCAGCAAATAGTGATGATATTTGTCTGTGTTTGATTACTTATGCCTTACAGCATATTTGTCTGTGTTTTTGATTACTTGTGCCTGACCAGCAGAGGTCATGTGAGAGACAAGCAGTCCAGAGGAGTTTTACTTTCAGTTTGATTCTAGCTGCATCACAGCATAGTGTGTTCTGTAAAAAGCTGTAGAAAGTCTTGAACAAGACTTTAGATTAAACAACATTCTCTTTCAGAAATGAGTCTTTATTGAACCCAAAAAGAAAACAAAACATGATGTCAGAAGTGGCTGAAAGAGAAAATATCTGAAGTTAAATCAGCTCTCCACATATTAGCAAGCCAGAAGAGAACATCGTTGCTTACCATTAGAGAATAGCTAACAAAGTGAAAAATGGAAGGTTTACACCCACCGGCGACGCTTCAATTAACAGGTAATGTGGCTGAAAATTGGAGGAGATTCAAACAACGTGTAGGGTTGTATTTATCAGCAATCGGAGCTGACGAGAAAAGTAATAAACAGAAATCATCACTGTTCTTACATGTCGTGGGTGATGCAGCGCTGGAGGTATATAATAATTTCATATTTGCTGTTGATGGAGACAAAATGAAGCTAGATAAAATAATGGAACAGTTTGAGGCCTACTGCATACCTAAACGCAACGTGACCTTTGAGAGGCACAAATTTTTCACATGTGTACAGAAAATCGGTGAGACTATTGATCAGTATGTGACTGAACTGAGAAACCGGAGCAAATCGTGTGAATTTGGGGGACTCACAGACTCGCTGATAAAAGACAGACTGGTGTGTGGTATTCGAGATAATGGTCTAAGGGAAAGACTGCTAAGAGAGCATGATCTAGACCTGGGAACAGCCATAGCACTGTGTAGGGTTACAGAGACTGTGAAGTTGCAGGCAAAGGAGCTGTTCAGTGACAGTAGCTGCAACGTGGATGCAGTGAGAAAGAACGGATACAAACCGTTTAACAAAGAGAGCGCCAATGTGAAAAAAGAGACGTGGCCAGCAAACGAAAATGAAAGGGACAATCGGAAGTCATGTAGTCGATGCGGTACACAGCATCCACCAAGAAAGTGTCCAGCATATGGTAAAACTTGCTATAGTTGCAACAAGAACAACCATTATGCCCGTTGCTGAAAGAACCAAGCGCAACAAAGCAAGGTCCATACAGTAGATGAAAGCGACATAGAGGAATTCTATGTAGATGTTGTGTCTGAAAACAAAAGAGAAGAAAGAGACTGGATGTTGACACTAAAAGTGAACGATATACACATTCCATTTAAATTGGATACTGGAGCACAAGTTAATGTGATATCAGAGACCGATTTTAAGAGAATTAGACCCAGACCAAAGTTACATGAAATACAAGTGAAAGTGACCGGATACTCAGGTACTGATATACCAGTGAAAGGAAAATGCATTGTCAAAGTAACACACAAGGACAGAGAGCACACGCTAGCATTAATCGTGGTGCCAAAGGATGTGCAAGCCATACTAGGTTTAAAAGCCTGTGAGAGACTGAACCTGGTAAAGAGAGTCCTCGTTGTGGAAAGTGAAAGAGAGACAGTCTATGATGAACTGAATGTTGCGTACACACCGGGTAAGCTGATGTATACAGCAGACACGTTGTCCAGAGCTGTTGACCCAGGAGAGCCCGCAAACACAGTGAAAAGACTGAAGTACAAGGCAAAAGACAGTGGAACTGACTTCGACCAGAGCATGCTTGTATATCGCACAACGCCGCTCGAGTGTGGTATGTCACCAGCCCAACTCCTGATGGGACGTCGGCTAAGGTCAAACCTACCCATCCCGGAGAACCTCCTGAAAACAAAAGAGGGGGAGAAAGTGAGGAAGTTCAAAGAACAACCTGATCACACAGCTGAGAACCAATCATCTGAGGCAACAACTCAGATTCAAGGACAATCAATCAGAAAATCCTCAAGACACGTGAAGCCTCCTGAGAGACTCATTGAGCAAATTTAAGGACTATTGTTAAAGAAGGAAGTAATGTTATCTTATTCTTTCTTCAAGTTCTAGTGTATTGACATATTTCATGTGAACACACAAAGCAAGGGTAAAAAACCTTGATCATGATAATGATGATGTAAGTTCATTAAATGTTGTTAGTTAAAAGTAAAATACTTTTGTTTTAAGAAAGGGAGATGTAAGGATATCAGCAAATAGTGGTGATATTTGTCTGTGTTTGATTACTTATGCCTTACAGCATATTTGTCTGTGTTTTTGATTACTTGTGCCTGACCAGCAGAGGTCATGTGAGAGACAAGCAGTCCAGAGGAGTTTTACTTTCAGTTTGATTCTAGCTGCATCACACTCCTTCTTGAATATATTTAATGAATTGGCCTCTACTGCCTTCTGTGGTAGGGAATTCCACAGGTTCACCACTCTCTGGGTGAAGAAATTCCTCCTCATTTCTGTCCTAAATGGCCTACCCCTTATCCTTAGACTGTGACCCCTGGTTCTGGACTCCCGACCATCGGAAACATCCTCCCTGCATCTAGTCTGTCTAGTCCTGTTAGAATTTTATAAGTTTCAATGAGATCCCCTCTCATTCTTCTAAACTCCTGCGAGTACAAGCCCAATCGACCCAATCTCTCCTCATACGTCATTCCTGCTATCCCAGATATTAGCAGGTCGCAGACATTGCCAGCTGTGTGAACTGCTTCCACCCCTCCACCGCATGCCTTTTGTTACTTCTGTTGAAGCCTCTACATTATCCATACTCCTAAAGGATTCAATTATCAGCACATGGACGCTCCCAGCTGCATTGGAAGGACACGGAACCTCCTAATCTCGGTGATTTAGCACTAACCAAGGCTGCTGACAATTTGACTCCCGCGGTTTGTATTCAATTAGAGGCTCCTTGTCTGAAAGTGGAGTCATTCTTCAGGGATGCAGCTGTTTGCTTTCTCTTGACGTGTTGTGTCCAGGTTTCACTTTCACTCAGTTAAAGTTTCCTCTTCTCCTTTGCTGCGAGTGAATGAAGACTAATCTCAGGCAGCACCCTTCTGTATTGGCCACTCTGCGAGTTGGCCATTTATCACGTCGTTGTGCTAGTGCTGGGCAAAGTTCTTTCCTCCTAAGAAGATAAGAAAAGTTATATGATTAGAAAAGGCCATTAAACCCAGGAAGGCCCCTCCCTTCAGTATTTCAGCTCTCACAGCCTAGCATCCACCATCTTTGCATGCCCAACGTCTATGGTCCCTACTAGGAGCACACGAGCAAGAGGAGGTTATGGAGGGAGCAGGGGAAACAAAATCATCCAGGCTTTCAGCCCCTGATCACCGTCCAACAACACCTGTATGAAAGTGTGCGAATGTTGGGTTAAGTTGAGGGTCAGGCTTGATGCGCTCTGCAGTTCACACGTGAAGGATGGCCACTTGGTTGAGATACAGCAGCCATGGAGCTACACCCCAGCAAACGTCAACTTCAGGAGGGAGGGAACATAGGAACAGGAGGAGGCCATTCCTCCCCTCGGGCCTGCTCCGCCATTCATGGCTGATCTGCACCTCAACTCCACTTACCCGCCTTAGCTGCCATACCCCTTGATACCCTCCCCTAACAAAAATCTATCGATCTGAGTCTCGAAAGCTCCAATTGTCCACCAGCATCCCCAGCCTTTTGGGGGAGTGAGTTCCCGATTTCTGCTCCTCTTTGTGTGGAAAAAGTGCTTCCTGATTTCACCCCTGAACGGCCTAGCTCTAATTTTAAGATTATGTCCTCTCATTCGTGACTCCCCACCAGAAAAAATAGTTTCTCCCTATCTACCTTATCGAATCCTTTTAACATTTAATAAAAATATTGCCTGGTGGATTATTCCAGATTATTCCAGGCTGTAACTAGTGGGGTACCGCAAGGATCAGTGCTTGGGCCTCAGCTATTCACAATCTATATCAATGATTTGGATGAGGGGACCAAATGTATTATATCCAAGTTTGCTGATGACACAAAGCTAGGTGGGAATGTAAGTTGTGCGGAGGATGCAAGGAGGCTTCAAGGGGATATAGACAGACTAAGTGAGTGGGCAAGAACATGGCAAATGGAATATAATGCGGAGAAAAGTGAAGTTATCCACTTTGGTAGGAAAAATAGAAAAGCAGAGTATTTTTTAAATGGTGAGAGATTGGGAAATGTTGGTGTTCAGAGGGACCTGGGTGTCCTTGTACACGAATCACTGAACGTTAACATGCAGGTACAGCAAGCAGTTAGGAAAGCAAATGGTTTGTTGGCCTTTATTACAAGAGGCTTTGAGTATAAGAGTAAAGACGTCTTACTGCAATTATATAGGGCCCTGGTGAGACCACACCTGGAGTATTGTGTACAGTTTTGGCCCCGTTACCTAAGGAAGGATATACTTGCCATAGAGGGAGTGCAACGAAGGTTCACCAGACTGATTCCTGGGATGGGGGGATTGTCCTATGAGTAGACTAGGCCTATATTCTCTAGAGTTTAGAAGAATGAGAGGTGATCTAATTGAAACATACAAAATTCTTACAGGGCTTGACAGGGTAGTTGCAGGGAGGGTGTTTCCCCTGGCTGGGGAGTCTAGAACCAGGGGTCACAGTCTCAGAATAAGGGGTCGGCCATTTAGGACTGAGATGAGGAGAAATTTCTTCACTCGGAGGGTGGTGAGTCTTTGGAATTCTCTACCCCAGAGGGCTGTGGAGGCTCAGTCGTTGAGTATATTCAAGACAGAGATCGATAGATTTTTGAATATTAAGGGAATCAAGGGATATGGGGATAGTGCAGGAAAGTGGAGATGAGGTAGAGGATCAGCCATGATCTTATTGAATGGCCAATATTTATCCCTCAACCAACATGACTAAAGGCTCGAAGGGCCAAATGGCTGACTCCTGCTCCTATTTCTTATGTTCTTCTGCTGAGTGAAGAGAGAGAAGGACTTAGTTCTAATGTTCAGTGTCAGCTGTGGCTCAGTGGGCCGCACTCTCACCTCTGAGTCAGTGGGTCGTGGGTTCAAGTCCCACTCCAGAGACTTGGGCACCTAAAGCTAGGCTGATGTTCCAATGCCAGTGCTGAGGGAGTGCTGCACTGTTGGAGGTGCCTTCTTTTGGATGAGACGTTAAACCGAGGCCCCAGGCGTCTGCTCTCTCAGGTGGATGTAAAAGATCCCGCGGCACTATTTCGAAGAAGAGCAGGGGAGTTATCCCCGGTATCCTGGGGCCAATATTTATCTCTCAATCAACATCACTAAAACAGATTATCTGGTCAATATCACATTGCTGTTTGTGGGAGCTTGCTGTGCGCAAATTGGCTGCTGTGTTTCCCACATTACAACAGTGACTACACTTCAAAAAGTACTTCATTGGCTGTAAAGCGTTTTGGGACGTCCGGTGGTATTGAAAGACGCTATAGAAATGCAAGTCTTTCTTTCCCCCACTAATGAATAGCCCCCTTGCTAAAGAAAGAAAAGAAGTTTCATGTATGTAGCCCCCTCTCACGTCCTCAGGATGTTCCAAAGCACTTTACAGCCAATGAAATACTTTTCGAAGTGTAGTCACTGACATAATAAAACTCACTACGCACTTGGTTTGAGTATAAAGCAAGGCTTTAATCAACTTGTTTCAGAACATGGAGGTCTAGTTGTACTTCACTAGTTCCTTGTCTTACAAAATGTCCCCGGCAAGCTGGGCCCACGCCCGAGTATTTATACTCCTTGGACGGCGCCACCAGCTGGCCGTCCAGCGTTATTTCATGAGTAGTTTCTTGATGATGGAGATTTATAACAGTCACTATTGTAATGTAGGAAATGCGGCAGCCAATCTGCGCACAGCAAGATCCCACAAACAGCAATGTTATAATGACCAGATAATCTGTATTTTAGTGATGTTGGTTGAGAGATAAATATTGGCCCTGGGAGAACCATGTATGAAGAGTAGCCACTCGGGTGATATACCTAAGCTCCACCAGCCAGGGAAATGTGTCGCACCACGGATTGCTGATGAGGTAAGAAGGGAGACTGGGTGAAAAACATCAGATTTATTTTCCACGGGGCCAGATTTGGTGACGTGCACGGTCACTCACATAGCACGCACAGGGGCATCACCGGAGCCTTTGTTAAATGCTAACGCTGTCGCTTTAATATGTACTTGCTTTTGTTGTGTTGGCCTTGCCCAGATTGCTCTACAGTTTTGTTTCTGAAGGGACAGCTTCAAATCGAACAAGATGGGCCAAGTTAAGAAGGGGAGAGAGAGAAGGAAAGAAAGAAAGAAAGAACTTGCACTTAAGATGCTATATATCACATCTTTGAGGAGATTCCAAAGCTCTCGACATGCAATGAATTATTCTGAAGTCCAGTTACTGTTGTTATACAAATGAAGCTAATGAATTAATTCAAACGTGTCCCAATTTGAGTCAGTTTTGGTTCGAGATTCGGTTCGAACTGATCCTGCTCCTTCATCCTCTCTCCATGTTTCTACCAATGCCCAGGTCTTGGAGTCACATTTACATGTGTCAATTATTGCTCTATTTGTCCATCCCTACTGCGATGACAAGTAGTTCCATCAGTGCCTGAGATATTCCTTCCTAAAGAGTACCAGATGGGGCCAAACCGGCACGATGAAGTCATTTCTTTTTCGCTGGAGAGTGTGTGCAGTCGGTAGTCAGCAGTGCCCAGCAGGACCTGTGTAAAGTATCTGAGCTGTGTGCTCCTGTGTCAGATCCTGCGCTGTCATGGTGCCAAACCACAGGACGCTGAACCCTGGCCCATCCTTTGCTGACAGCGCCAGCTCTCGCTGCTCGCTGCTTCGTACTGAGTGGGACAGTGGTGGTGGTGGGGCTCTGTCCCAACTGGCCCAGGCTTTGAGTCAGCTCCGTATCATTCCCGAGTGACCGGCAATGCATTTGTAGAAGGAGAAAGGAAATAATTGAGGCAACACACTTTGTCTGCCTGGATCAAGGCCGTGTTTTATGTTCCTGTGGTCTCTTTGTTTTCATTTGCATGTGTGGCTCACTATAAATACTGTAAATCACAGACAGCTTTGAAAGCTGAGAATTACAGTTGTACAGAGCTCTGGTTAAACTCCATCTGGAGCACTGTGTTCAGTTCTGGGCACCGCACCTCAGGAAGGATATACAGGAAACTTTCTGGTATCCGGCACGGACGGGACCGACGTGGTGCCGGTTCATCAACAATTCCGGATAACCGAACGCTATAGTAAAAGATGCGGAGCTCAGAGCTCCGTATAAAGCAACAAACCCTAACAGCTTCAAAATAATCGGCACAAGTTGCAAGCGTCTCTGTAGCTTAGCAACAGCTTCAGCTACACCCTTGCACAGCAACAAATGGAGTAAAAAAAGTAATAAAAGTTACCTGAACCTACTCCTGAATTTTGCCGGTGGATAGAGCGTTCCGGTTATTTAGGGGCCGGTTAGTCGAAAGTTTCCTGTATTGGCCTTGGAGGGGCTGCAGCGCAGATTCACCAGAATGATACCGGGGGCTAAAAGGGTTAAATTATGAGGACTGGTTGCATAGACTAGGCTTGCATTCATTTGCATATAGAAGATTAAGGGGTGATCTAATTGCAGTGTTTAAGATGATTAAAGGAGTTGATAGTGTAGATAGCAACAATTTCCTCCGGTTAGGGAGTCCAGAACAAGGGGGCTGTAACCTTAAAATTAGAGCTAGGGGTGATGTCAGGAAGCACTTATTCACACAAAGGGTAGCGGAACTCTGGAACTCTCTGTTGAGGCCGGGGGTCAATTGAAAATGTCAAAACTGAGATTGATGGGTTTTTGTACGGCAAAGGTATTAAAGGGTTACGGAGCCAAGTCGGGTGGATGCAGTTAAGGTACAGATGATCTGACTGAATGGCGGCACAGGCTGGAGGGGCTGAATGGCCAACTCCTGTTCCTATGCGATTAGATCACCCCTTCATCTCTATGATTCTATTAAAAAGTACTTGGATATGCACTTGAAGTGCCATAACCTACAAGGCTACGGACCAAGTGCTGGAAGGTGGGATTAGGCTGGATAGCTCTTTGTCGGCCGGCGTGGACACGATGAGCCAAATGGCCTCCGCCTGTGCTGTAAATGTCTGTGATTTCTATGATGTTCCTGTTCTGTAGTGGTGGTTATTTACGGCTCAAAGTGCTTAAGAAAGTAGCTGTTTCATAGAACAGGCTGTCTGATTTAAAATAAAATCAGATGGCCAACTAGATAGGTGGATCCATCAAAAAAACAATGTTTTTGCTGTCGTTAGTTGAGGGAGGAATATTGGCCCAGGACTCAGGGATAAATCCCTCCTCCTCTTTCAATAGTGACACATCTCGGAGTGTGCCAGTCACTTGACTGATTAACAAAAAATATATATAATTTATTAAAGTTTGCATCTGACAGAGTGCCTGACATGTGCAAAGTATCTGGTGGATGCAATGCTTGCTGATTGACTCAAATTTCACATTCCCATCTAATCCAAAAAAACACTTAAGATATTTGTGCCTCTGTCTCTCAAAAGATTCCCATTGGCAAAAGAGAGTCAGATCCCTGAAAAAAAATCAAATTCCTTCTCAACAGCTCGGCCGTTTCCCCCATCCACCTCATTATAAAACGCTCAAAGTTACATTTATAACAAAAAAGATCTAAATCAATTCAACAATTCCACCCCCCCCCCTCAAAAAAGTTTAGCCATCAACCTTAGCCATCCCATCCTCCACACAGGTGTCCTTTCTCTCAATAACCTGGAGTTTATCTTATTCTTCATTCCAGAATGGGGCAAGTGAGCTTAAAAGGAAATTTGCCCAATAGCTGGACAGACAGAACTGGTCCACGTTAAAAAGATACTGAAGAAACATTTTAAGGAATGATACAAATAGTTAGAATTGAGCTGGAGACTGTTATTCAGTTTGGTCTCGAGACAATGACAGTTTTAAAGGAGAACAACTTGCATTTATATAGCGCCTTTAACTTGGTAAGAACGTCCCAAGGCGCTTCACAGCAGCGTAGCCAGACAAAAAATTGACACCGAGCCCAAGAAGGAGACATTAGGGACAGGTGACCAAACAGCTTGGTCAGAGAGGGAGGTTTTAAGGAGCGTCTTAAAGGAGGAAAGAGAAAGGTAGCGAGGCCGAGAGGCTTCAGCTTTACGTAGCATGTTCAGTTGTCATGGCAATTAAAAGGTTGCTCAGTCTATCTGTTTTTCTCTCTCTTTACAAATAGCTGGTGCCAACTAGCTGGTGTTTCTTCGAGCCGTACCCAAAACTAACTAAACAATACCTACTTTTAAGACTTAGATTTGCTTAGCAAGGACAGCATTTGGCCTGGAGATGTAAACAGATTGTGCTATTAATTCTAAATCACAAGACGGATATTTTAACCTTTGTTTGTACAGACTCATATATATATATATGATGATGATGAATACACATCATTGCAATTATCTTGGATGTATTGCTCTTGTACATTATATAATAAATCACATGGGATCATTAATTGAGTGTCGGCTGTGGCTCAGTGGGTGGAAGTCTCATCTCTGAGTTAGCAGGTTGTGGGTTCAAGTCCCACTCCAGGGACTTGAGTACAAAAATCTAGGCTGACACTCCAGTGCAGTGCTGAGGGAGTGCTGCACTGTCGGAGGTGCCGTCTTTCAGATGAGACATTAAACTGAGGCCCCGTCTGCTCTCCCGGGTGGACATAAAAGATCCCATGGCACTATTTCGAATGAGAGCAGGGGAGTTATCCCTGGTGTCCTGGCCAATATCCCTCAATCAACATTGCAAAAACAGATTATCTGGTCATCATCACATTGCTGTTTGTGGGAGCTTGCTGTGTGCAAATTGGCTGCCGCGTTTCCTACATTACAACCTTGACTACACTCCAAAAGGTACTTCATTGACTGGAAATGCATTAAGGTGCTATAGAAATGCAAGTCTTTCTTTGTAATTCTAAATTTGATAATGTACACAGAATTACAGCATTCTTCCAGATGTGGAAGGACTATGGCCACAGGTGGTGTGGACACATCAGTTACAACAGTCGTCATCATAAGCAAAAGATCAGAAGGGTCTCCCCATCACTTGCTTTTTATGGATCTCGATGTGCACGAAATGGCTGATACATCACCTACATGACAATGGTCACCACACTTCAAAATGAATTCATCATATGTGGTTTATTGAGATGTTACTGAGATATGCCTGTCTATCTGGTGCCAGCTGTGGCTCAGTGGGCCGCACTCTCACCTCTGAGTCAGAAGGTTGTGGGTTCAAGTCCCACTCCAGAGACTTGAGTACAAAAGTCTAGGCTGACTCTCCAGTGCAGTGCTGAGGGAGTGCTGCACTGTCGGAGGTGCCGTCTTTCAGATGAGACGTTAAACCGAGGCCCTGTCTGCCCTCTCAGGTGGACGTAAAAGATCCTACAGCACTATTTCGAAGAAGAGCAGGGGAGTTCTCCCCAGTGCCTTTCTATCGCTACTAATGCTATTTCATAGGCTCTGAGCTCTTGGAACTTCCACTAGCATCTACATTTCTGAACTGGAAGGTTGTGGTGAGGATATAAACCCACTTCAGAAGGGAAAGAAAGAAAGATTTGCATTTCTATAGCGCCTTTCACAACCACTGGATGTCTCAAAGCTCTTTACAGCCAATGAAGTACTTTTGAAGTGGAGTCACTATTGTAATGTGGGAAACGCGGCAGCCAATTTGAGGGAAAGATGAGACATCTCAGGGGGCTGTGGTTTTTTGTCTCAGTTTCTTTCATTCATTTTCAGGCTGTGGGCAACGCTGGAAAGGTCCCACAAACAGCAATGTGATAATGACCAGATCATCTGTTTTTGTTATGTTGGTTGAGGATAAATATTGGCCAACACACTGGGGATAACTCCCCTGCTCTTCTTCAAAATAGTGCCGTGGGATCTTTTACATCCACCCGAGAGAGCAAAGGGGGCCTCAGTTTAACATCTCATCCAAAAGACGGCACCTCCGACAGTGCAGCACTCCCTCAGCACTGCACTGGAGTGTCAGCCTAGCTTTATGTGCTCAAGTCCCTGGAGTGGGACTTGAACCCACAATAATAGGGATAGTAAAACAATATTCCGCAATATCTGGTATTCAGGGTTAGGAGAGGCTGGAATACTTGATTCACTCCTGCAGAAAACTTCCATTGAAATGAGAGGGGAGATCTTCTTCAAGGGATATGGGGATCGGGCAGGAAAGTGGATTGAGGTCAAAGACCAGCCGTGATCTTATTGAATGGCAGGGCAGGCTCGAGGGGCCTTATGGCCTACTCCTGCTCCTAATTCTTATGTGCTTATCGCCCTCACCCCCACCCACACCCCCCACACCCACGCACATACACACTCAGACATACTTTTCTGACTACTAGGCAGAAAGGTATTAAATTTTTTAAAAGCTGAAAGGAAACTGGAAAAGGGGAAGGAAATAAGAAAGAGTTGTAGGAGTCTACGTACTCCTAGCAAAAAAATACTGAACTCGGAGAGGTTCAACAGAAAAGGTTTAATTGTTGAGGCTGCATGCTGAACACAAAATGGAGTCAGAGACTACACCAAGTACGACTGCCTTTCATCAGTGCACAGCTTCGACTGCTCCTCCCCCGCTCTGGGCTTAACTGTGTTGCAGATCGAGTTTCTTAAAGGTGTGATCCTTCTTAAAGGCATGACGCCTGATTTATAGTCTACGGACCGGAAAGCGGATTGTGTCCTTTCTGTGATCGGTACGCCACAGAGTGTTCTATAGTCCCAGTCAGACATCTAAGGACCAGTTGTCAGTTTAGTATTTCCACCGCCACGGCTAAGTTAAATGTACTAGATCTGGCCAAGGGTAAACTGAGGGAAAGATGAGACATCTCAGGGGGCTGTTGTTTTTTGTCTCAGTTTCTTTAATTCATTTTCAGGCTGTGGGCAACGCTGGAAAGGCCACATTTATTACCCACCCCTCATTGCCCCGGGGGCATTAAAAGTCAAGTCTGCACTGTGGGACTGGAGTAACACGTAGGCCAGGCCAAGTGTTGCTGGTAGGCTCTCCTCTCTGCTGTAGATATGTGAACCAGTCGGGTTTTTTAGACAGACACAGACAGACTTGCATTTCTATAGCGCCTTTCATGACCACCGGACGTCCCAAAGCGCTTTACAGCCAATGAAGTACTTTTGAAGTGTAGTCACTGTTGTAATGTGGGAAACGCGGCAGCCAATAATGCAGAGCAAGCTCCCACAAACAGCAATGTGATAATGACCAGATAATCTGTTTTTAGTGATGTTGATTGAGGGATAAATATTGGCCCAGGACACCGGGGATAACTCCCCTGCTCTTCTTCGAAATAGTGCCATGGGATCTTTTACGTCCACCTGAGAGAGCAGACGGGACCCTCGGTTTAACGTCTCATCTGAAAGACTGACATTTGAAGTCTGAACCTTTGGATTTGCTAGTCCAGTGCCATTAGGCTGCTGCATCCTGCTTCTTTTCTCAACATCATCCTAGCCCTGCTATCCTTAATTCTTTGATCTGTGTGATTTGAGAGAGCTGCATATCCTGAGAACACTCGCCAGAGTGAGCAAATGAATTGCTGCAAGTATGATTAACCATCTTGTCCTGGATGGGGTCCATTAATACTACAGTGGAAAAAAAAGACAAGTAAGCAAGTGCTAGCCACTGGGGATTCAGAGCGCTCCAGATGAAAAATGATCGCCATTAACGTTCAGCATTAAGTGGAATATTATACAGTATAAAATAGCCCCATTGTAATTCAAAAGGTATAAAATACTATGTTGAATAAAAAGGATATGTTTCAAAAATATCATAAAACGAAACAGGATCTGGGACTGCTCTCGTGGTACAAGAGACAGAGCAAGAACGTGAGAGAGAGTGAGTGAGAGGGAAAGTGTGAGTGTGAGAGAGACTTAAAGGATACCAGCAGAGAAACCCGGCACAAGCTAGAGTATCGGACACTGACACAATTACTGTAATTGCTTCCAGCGCAATTGTGCTAAATGCAGCCATTGAGGCCATTTTTCAGCTCCATGCATAATGTGCAACTTCGCTCATTTGCTGATTTAAATTTACAGCTGTAAGGCAAGTTTAGCCATTAAGTGCAGGCATTGTTTCAATAATTGGTTTAAGAAGTTTAACTCAGCAGAATTTAGACATTCGATCACTGTGAGTTGCACTAAGGTAATTTCGTTTCTGACTGGGAGACCTATAAAGCTAAGGTTCACAGCGAGTGGTCAAATTAATCACGGTGTCGGTCTTGGCTCAGTGGCAGCACTCTTGTCTCCGAGTCAGACTTGAGCGCACGATCTGGGCTGACACTCCAGTGCAGTGCTGAGGGAGTGCTGCACTGTCGGAGGGGGCCGTCATTTGGGTGAGACGTTAAACGGAGGCCCCGTCTGCTCTCTCAGGCGGACGTAAAAGATCCCAAAGAAAGAAAGAAGGAAAGACTTGCATTTATATAGCGCCTTTCGCGACCACCAGACATCCCAAAGCGCTTTACAGCCAATGAAGTACTTTTTGAAGTGTAGTCACTGTTGTAATGTAGGAAATGCGGCAGCCAATTTGCGCACAGCAAGCTCCCACAAACAGCAATGTGATAATGACCAGATAATCTGTTTTTGTTACGTGGATTGAGGGCTAAATATTGGCCCAGGACACCAGGGATAACTCCCCTGCTCTTCTTCGAAATAGTGCCCGTGGGATCTTTTACGTCCACCTAAGAGAGCAGACGGGGCCTCGGTTTAACGTCTCATCCGAAAGACGGCACCTCCGACAGTGCAGCGCTCCCTCAGCACTGCACTGGAGTGTCAGCCTAGATTTTTGTACTCAAGTCCCTGGCACGATACGAAGAAGAGCAGGGGAGCTCTCCCCGATGTTCTGACTAATTTTTATCCCTCAACCAACATCACTAAAAGACATTTATTTCATTGCAAGGGGACTTTGCTGTGTGCAACTTGTCTGCTGTGTTCCCTACATTACAACAGTGACCACACTACACAAGTACTTAAGTACACCTCGATTTTAAAATTCTCATCCTTGTTTTCAAATCCCTCCATGGCCTCACCCCTCCCTATCTGTGTAACCTCCTACAGCCCTACAACCCTCTGAGATCTCTGCGCTCCTCCAATTCTGGCCTTTTTTGTGCATTCCCCGATTTTAATCGCTCCACCAATGGCGGCCATGCCTTCAGCTGCCTAGGCCCTAAGCTCTGGAATTCCCTCCCTAAACCTCTCCGCCTCTCTACCTCTCTCTCCTCCTTTAAGATGCTCCTTAAAACCTACCTCTTTGACCAACCTGTCCTAATATCTGCTTATATGGCTTGGTGTCAAATTCTGTTTGATAATGCTCCTGTGAAGCACCTTGGGACATTTTACTACGTTATAGGCCCTATATAAATGCAAGTTGTTGTTGTTGTTGTGAAGCTATATAAATGCAAAGTCTTTCTTCCTCAATCTATGGTGGAGTGTTGAAGTGCAAGGCTCCCATCTTAGGGACCACTAACGAATTCACAGAATGGAAAGAGGTGGCCAAACAGCTGAACTTATTTGGCAAATAAAGTGTACTGAAAGATCCATGAGGGAATCACTCCAAAGAATTGGCCTCCGACTCAGCCTCTACACCATCCCCAGTGAACAGCAATAAATTTCTAAGAAAGCAGTTCAGTGCCGAGGAGAAGAGGAGCCAAGTGAGGAAGGCCCACCCTATGACCTCCGTAAGTGGCAGAGAACGTTTTACTGTAAAACCTATGGAGGAGGTTGCTGGTCGAGTCTGGTGAGGGCCGAATATATTGTGGAGTCGCTTAATTACAAACTAAAAAAGCAGGCTGTGTGTATAATGTCCATCAAAGTGCTTATTTCTTTCCTTACCAAGCATGCGATGATACTTGACTAGGAATTGCAATTCCAAATAAATGAGAAAGAAAGATTTTGCAATTTATAAAACGCCTTTCATGACCTCAAGATGTCCCAAAACACTTTACGGCCAGCGAAGTACTTTTTTGAAGTGAATAGATTGGGAAAAGGAGAAGTGCAACGAGACCTGGGTGTCCTTGTGCAACAGTCGCTGAAGGTAAGCATGCAGGTGCAGCAGGCGGTTAAGAAGGCAAATGGTATATTGGCCTTCATAGCAAGAGGGTTCGAGTACAGGAGCAAGGATGTCTTGCTGCAGTTGTACAGGGCCTTGGTGAGACCACACCTTGAGTATTGTGTGCAGTTTTGGTCGCCTTATCTGAGGAAGGATGTTCTTGCCATGGAGGGAGTGCAGCAAAGATTCACCAGACTGATACCTGGGATGGCAGGAATGACGTATGAAGAGAGATTGGGTCGATTAGGCTTATATTCGCTAGAGTTTAGAAGAATGAGAGGGGATCTCATTGAAACTTATATAATTCTAACGGGACTAGACAGACTAGATGCAGGAAGGATGTTCCCGATGGCAGGGGAGTCCAGAACCAGGGGTCACAGTCTAAAGATAAAGGGTAAGCCATTTAGGACTGAGATGAGGAGGAATTTCTTCACCCAGCGAGTGGTGAACCTGTGGAATTCTCTACCACAGAAGGCAGTAGAGGCCAATTCATTAACTATATTTAAGAAGGAGTTGGATATATTTCTTAAGGCTAAGGGGATCAAGGGATATGGGGAGAAAGCAGGGACAGGTTACTGAATTTGGATGATCAGCCATGATCGCATTGAATGGCGGAGCAGGCTCGAGGGGCTGAATGGCCTACTCCTGCTCCTATCTTCTATGTTTCTATGTTTCTATGTAGTCACTGTTGTAATGTAGGAAATGCGGCAGACAATTTGCCCACAGCAAGCTCCCGCAAACAGCATTATGATAATGACCAGATCATCTGTTTTTTAGTGATATTGGTTGAAGAATAAATATTGGCCCAGGACACCGGGGATAACCCCCCTGCGCTTCTTCAATAGCGCCATGGAATCGTTTACGTCCACCTGAGAGCAGATGGGGGCCTCGTTTAACGCCTCATCTGAAAGACGGCACCTCTGACAGTGCAGCACTCCCTCAGCACTGCACTGGGTGTGTCAGCCTAGCTTTTATCTCAGATCTCTAGAGTGGGACTTGAACCCACAACCATCTGACTTAAAGGCGAGAGTGCCGCCCACTGAACCACGGCTGACACATAAATGAGTTAATAGTTGGGTAAAATTAGCATAGGCAGGAACATATAGGAAAACAGAGTATTCGGAGCCAAACTTCACTGATCGGAGTTGCTGCCCATGCCTGTGCAATGACTTTGGTGAGAGATTCATGGCAAATGATCTATACAATATATACTATTGTAGGAACTGGGGTTCCTAGCCGAAGAATTGAGATCGACTCAGAAAATCAAAAACAATAAAATTTAATGAACAAACAAAGCTGTACAGGAAACTGTAGGATACAATGCAAATAGGTCTGGTCTGCTTGAAAGCCTCTCTGGAAAACTGCTAGAAGGTTCCGAGCTCAACTGCTAGCAGGTTCCGAGCTCAACTGCCAGCAGGTTCCGAGCTCAACTGCTTGAAGGTTCCGAGCTCTGACGTCATGATGTCATCACGTTCTTCCCGCCGTTGAGAGATCACGTGACGGACGGCATGACGTCATCATGCGGAGTACAGGAAAGAAGCCCTAGTACAGTTAACAGATACATTAAAGGTGCAGCCCCCAGCTGTACTACATTGCTGTAAAAGGAATTATATACAATTGTCCGTAATCCTCTGGTGGCTCCGCCACATGCGTCCCCCCAGAATTGCTTTTAACAGAGAAGGTAAGGCGAGAAGGGGGTCTGACGAGTCTGTCTGACTGACTGCGATACCCCGGCAGCTGGAACGGAGCGCGAGAAGACGAACTGGCCGTTGGCTGTGGTTGGGATGACGCCGCAGGCGGAGGAGAAGAAGAGGCCGGCTGTGGTCGACCCGGTGAGGCGGGCACTGGCGACTCGGCGGATGACTGTGGCTGTACTGGACCGGCAGTCGACGGTGGACGACCACGACGAGGCGGCTGAGCGGTGATGACTGGTTCGCTCAGATCCAGATGTGCCGGTTTCAACCGGTCGATGGAGATGTGGTCAGGCTTACCGCCGACGTCGACTGTGAAGGACTTGTCACCTGACGAGATGACGCGGAACGGACCTGTGTAAGGTGGTTTGAGCGGGTTTTTGCGAGCATCCTGCCGAATGAACACGCATTCTGCGCTCTTAAGATCCACCGGAACATGGGAGCGCTGCAGGTCATGATGCGACGTAGGCACTGGGATGAAATTCCTAGCCGCTTCCTGGTGGCTGACGAGCTGCTGAGCTGGGGACCAGGGTTCCGTGTGAGGAGGAAGAAAATCGCCAGGCACTCTGAGTGGTTGGCCGTAAACCAGCTCTGCTGAAGAAGAATGCAGGTCGTCCTTAGGTGCCTGCGAAGACCTAGCAGCACCCAAGGGAGCCTGTCCACCCAACTAGGCCCACGGAGACTAGCACGCAGTGCGGCTTTAAGGGACCTGTGGAATCTTTCACACAGACCGTTCGCATGTGGATGTTAGGCGGTGGTACGATGAAACTTGGTGCCCAAACCTTGAGCTATGGCGTTCCAAAGCTCAGAGGTAAATTGAGGCCCCCGGTCGGAGGAGATGTCAGCCGGTACCCCGAACCGAGCTACCCACGATGAGATGAAGGCTCTGGAGACATCTGCCGCTGTGGTGGCAACCAAAGGAATTGCCTCTGGCCACCTGGTGGTGCGGTCTACCACGGTGAGGAGGTGAGTGTACCCGCGAGAGGAAGGGAGAGGACCAACCAGGTCCATGTGCACATGGTCGAATCGACGCTCCGGAACCGGAAAAGTGGCGACTGGGGCCTTAACATGGCGTTGTATCTTGGTCTTCTGGCAACTCACGCAGGTATTGGTCCAGTCACGGACGTTGAGATGCATGCCCTTCCAGACGAATTTCTTTGCCATGAGTCGTTGTGACGCTCTCATGCCAGGGTGTGACAACCCGTGGATAGTGTCGAAAATTCTCCTGTGCCATTCGACTGGAATGATTGGACGTGGGACGCCCATCGAGACGTCACACAGGAGTGTGGTCCCTGCGGCTTGGAAACTGACATCAGCCACTTGTAAGCTGGAAGGTGCGGTCCGGTATGCCTGCACTTCAGGGTCTGCCTTCTGTTCGTTTGCCAAACCAACATAGTCGACTCCCAGGTGTACTGCGTGGAGCTGGGCGCGGGAGAGACAATCCGCCACCAGGTTGTCTTTGCCCGAGACATGTTGTATGTCGGTTGTAAATTCAGATATGTACGTAAGATGACGTTGTTGCCGTGCCGACCATGGTTCCGCTGTCTTGGCCATCACAAAAGTAAGTGGCTTGTGGTCTACAAAAGCCGTGAATGGGCGTCCTTCCAGTAGGAAGCGAAAATGGCGGATGGCCAGAAACAATGCCAACAACTCCCTATCAAAAGTACTATACTTGTGTTCGTTCTTCCGCAATTGGCGGCTGAAGAAAGCCAGTGGTTGCCATGTGCCGTTGACCCACTGCTCCTGTACTGCCCCGATGGCATAATCAGATGCGTCGGTGGTAAGGGCAATGGTTGCGCCCGGAAGGGGATGTGCCAACATGGTCGCAGCAGCCAAAGCGTTCTTAGTGTCGAGGAAAGCCTGGTCCATCTGGGGTGTCCAATCGATCGGGTCTTTGCCCGATTTACCTCTGAGGGCCTCGTACAAAGGTTGCATCAACAATGCCGCCTTGGGGACGAACCGATGATAAAAATTGACCATTCCCGGTCTGAGGAAGAGGGAACGAGGTGACTGCTTCCACCTTCGTGGCCAGCGGGATGGCGCCTTCTGAGGTGATTCTGTGCCCCAGGAAATCAATGCTGTGCAACCCAAACTGGCACTTGGCCGGGTTGATAATAAGGCCATGTTGGCTGAGACAAGAAAAAAGGGTACGCAAGCGCGTAATGTGTTCTTTCGTGCTGTTACTGGCAATAAGGATGTCGTCTAGGTAGACGAAGATGAACGGCAGATCGCGCAACACGGAATCCATGAGACGTTGGAAGGCTTGTGCTGCATGATGTGCCTTCAATAACTCAAAGACAAGGGCCTAGAAATTGAGTGGGCTTAGCGCCCATTTTGCGGCGCTAGAGGGCATTGCGCTGGACTTACAGCCGGTTTTGAAATTGACTAGGGCCCAACATCGGCGTTACACCGGTAGCGCTGCGCCAGCACCGATGACGTCATCGGTGTGCGCAGCGTCCCGGTTGCCGTGGTGACGGGCCCCAGCGCCGAAATTCAGTTGCGGCCGCCTCGCCCGTGGCAGCCGCAACTAAGACTCTGGCAACAGAGTCTTACACGACTTTGCGCCGGCGCATAAAGGTGGAGCGGCGGCCGGCCTCTTTCCCGCCGGCCGCCTGCCCGCACCTATCCTCCCCGGACTCCCCCACCCCCCCCCCGCGGAACAGATGCTTCTCGGCTGCGAGCCCGGCACTTCCCCGAGGTGCCGGGCTCATTTTTCTGGCGATTTAACCGGCCAGCGGGCGGGTGCAGGCAGCTCCTCCTTAACTGAAGGAGGAGGCCTGCACTTCCCGAGCCTGCCGCACCGCATCGGGCGCCGCAGCGCCGGAATAGCGCCAGTTTTCAGGCGCAAACAGCCTTCAGTAGCGCTGGCAGCCGTTTGGGCGCGGCGCTACTGAATTTTTGGCGCGCACAGCGCGACTTAGCACCGGCGCTAAATTTCCGGCGTTAAGCCCCGGCGCAGCGCAAACTCAATTTCTAGGCCAAGGATTTTAAAGGATTCAACTAAAGGCTTTTAATCACTAAGAACATAGCAGCATAGCAGGTCTTCCCACATCGAGTTCATCTGGTAGTGAGTGACTCATACAGCTCCTGAGACCTTTATATGGCAAAAGGCAAGGGCGTAGCCAATACACACAATAGGAACAAAAGGGTGTGGTTCACACAATACAAGCAGGTAAAATACAAGCAGGTCTGATGAAGGCATATTTCATCACATTCACCCCTTCTACAGATTTAGTCTGTCCGGGGGTGTGATAGTCCTTCCTGAACGTCGCAACAGTACCTCGGGTTCCGACCGGGAGTCCGTGGTGCCCTCCTGGGCATACCCATGTGCCGGGGGTGTTGCAGGTACTTCTGGGGGTGGTGAGGATACCTCTGGGGGTGGTGGAGGTTCTTCTGGGGGTGGTGGTGATGGGTCGTCATCGTCGCTTCCTGCCGAGGCGAGGTCCTTTATGGACACGGTGTCTTCACGCCCGTCGACGTGCTTGACGTACGCGTACTGTGGGTTTGCGTGGAGTAGGTGTACTGCCTCCACGAGGGGATCCGTTTTGTGGCCCCTCACATGCTTCTGTAACAGGACTGTCCCTGGGGTGGAGAGCCACGAGGGTAGGGATACTCCTGAGGTTGATTTGCGGGGAAAAACAAACATCTTCTCGTGAGGAGTGGCGTTAGTAGCAGTACACAGTAGCGACCTTATCGAGTGGAGTATGTCTGGGAGGACCTCCTGCCAGCAGGAGGTGGGGAGGCCTTTAGACCTTAGTGCTAAGGTGACCGCCTTCCACACTGTCGCGTTCTCCCTCTCCACTTGCCCATTACCCCGGGGGTTATAACTAGTGGTCCGGCTCGTGGCTATCCCCTTCGACAGCAGGTATTGGCGCAGTTCATCGCTCATGAACGACGCCCCCCTGTCAGTGTGGATGTAGTTAGGCATGCCGAACGTGCAAAACAGGTTGCCGAGGCACTTGATGACCGTGGCACTGGTCATATCTGGGCAGGGGTAGGCGAATGGGAAGCGGGAGTACTCGTCCACAATGTTGAGAAAGTACACATTGCGGTCGGTGGAGGGGAGTGGGCCCTTGAAATCTAAGCTCAGGCGCTCGAATGGCCGTGTAGCTTTGATCAGGTGGGCTCGGTCGGGTCTGAAAAAACGGGGCTTGCATTCCGCACAGGTGCGGCAGTCCCTGGTCATCGACCGGACCTCGATGGAATAGGGCAGGTTACGGGATTTTATAAAGTGGAATAGCCGGGTGACCCCCGGGTGGCAGAGGCCATTGTGGAGGCCCTGTAGCCTGTCCCCCTGGATGCTGGCACACATCCCTCGTGATAGGGCGTCGGGGGATTCGTTGAGGGCCCCCGGCCTATATATTATGTCGTACTCAAACGTGGAGAGTTCGATCCGCCACCTGAGAATTTTGTCGTTCTTGATCTTCCCCCTCTGTTTGTTGTTAAACATGAAGGCTACCGACCGCTGGTCGGTAAGCAGGGTGAAGCGTTTGCCGGCTAGGTAGTGCCTCCAGTGCCACACTGCCTCCACTATGGCCTGGGCCTCCTTCTCTACCGAGGAGTGTCTGATCTCGGGCCCTTGGAGGGTTCTTGAGAAAAAGGCTACGGGCCGCCCATCCTGGTTGAGGGTGGCTGCTAAAGCGAAGTCGGACGCATCGCTTTCGACCTGGAAAGGGATGTTTTCGTCCACTGCCCGCAGCGCGGCCTTCTCAATGTCGTGTTTAATGCTGTTGAAGGCGGCGTGGGCCTCGGCTGTGAGCGGGAAGGACGTTGATTTCAGGAGGGGACGGGCCTTGTCGGAATAATTGGGGACCCATTGGGCGTAATAGGAGAAGAACCCCAGGCACCTTTTCAGGGCCTTGGGAGTGTTTGGTAGGGGTAGCTCCCGTAGGGGGCACAATCGGTCGGGGTCCGGGCCGATTTCCCCGTTTTCCACCACGCAGCCCAGGATACAGAGGCGCGTGGTGCTAAAGACACACTTATCCTCGTTGTAGGTGAGATTGAGTCTGAGGGCGGTTTTCAGAAATCTCGCGAGGTTCGAGTCGTGTTCTTGCTGGTCATGGCCGCAGATGGTGACGTTGTCTAGGTATGGGTAGGTGGCTGTTAACTGGTTCTCATCGACCATGCGGTCCATCTCCCGCTGGAAGACCGAGACCCCGTTCGTTACCCCAAAGGGGACTCTGAGGAAGTGGTAGAGACGTCCGTTCGCCTCGAAGGCGGTGAATGGACGGTCCTCCGGCCTAATGGGGAGCTGGTGGTATGCCGATTTTAGGTCGATGGTGGAAAACACCCGGTATTGCGCGATTTGGTTAACCATATCCGCTATGCGGGGCAGAGGGTAGGCGTCTAGCTGGGTGTATAGATTAACCGTCTGGCTATAATCTATCACCATCCGCTCCTTTTCGCTACCCTTAACTACTACTACCTGGGCGCGCCACGGGCTGGTACTGCATTCGATGATACCCTCCCGCTTGAGTCTTTCTACTTCCGATGCAATGAACCGTCTATCCTCCCAGCTGTACCGCCTAGTCTTGGTCGCTATGGGTCGGCAGTTGGGTGCGAGGTTGGCGAACAGAGAGGGTGGCTTGACCTTCAGGGTAGCCAGACCGCACACTGTGAGGGGCGGCTGGGACCCACCGTAGGTAAGCGTGATACTTTGGTGGTGGCACTGGAAGTCCAGACCCAAGATCACGCTCACACAGAGATCTGGCATTATCAATAGTTTAAAATCTCTGTAATCATTGCCTTTTACCGACAACATAACCGTGCAGAAACCTGTAATTTTTGAGGTATGAGCTATCGGCCATGGCGATTTTGCCCTGTGTGGGGACTATCGTTAGAGAAAGTCGTTTTACCAGGCTAGGATGAATAAAGCTTTCGGTGCTCCCGCAGTCAATCAAGCGTTTAACCTTGTTCCCGTTTACCTCTATGTCCATCATCGATTTAGACAACGGATGTGGCCTGGATTGATCCACTGTGATCGAGGCCACCAGTGGGTCCTGGAGGTCCGTGTAGTCGGGGCAAGATGGTGGACTCCATGAGGGTGGACAAGATGGCTTCCAAGATGGCCGCTCCCACGGCGCACACGCGGCAGTGGTGGAGTTGGAGGCGGGGTTCCCTCTGCAGACTTTGCTGAAGTGTCCTTTCTTCCCGCATTTAGAACAGGTGGTGCCCTTCACTGGGCACAGATGCCTGGAGTGTTTGTCCCGACCGCAGAAGTAGCATTTCAGGCCCCGATGCATCGCGGCAGTAGTGGGGCTCCTGGGTGGAGGCTGGGGCTCCGATGGTGCTGGGCTGGCCTGAGACCTGGGAGGTGAAGATGGCTTCCAAGATGGCGGCCCCCACGGCGTGCACGAGGCGGAGTGGGCCGCGTGGCCTGGGGAACAGGATTCAGAGTTCCTCTGGGCCATATCCAGCGATCGCGCTATATCTATAGCCTGTTTTAAGTCCAGTCCCTCCTTTTCAAACAGTCTCTGCCGAATATAGTTTGAACTGAGGCCCGCAATAAGGGAGTCTCGAATCAGCTCCTCCGTGTACATGATGGCAGACACGGCCTTACAGTTACAGTCTCTGCCCAGTACTTTTAGGTTTAGTATAAAGTCCTCTAGTGACTCACCATGCCGCTGCGTGCGAGTAGTCAGAAGATGCCTGGCGTACACCACGTTTATTGGCCGCGCGTAGTGGGCCTTCAGGATGGTGCAGGCCTCCTCATAGCTGGTGGCATCTTGGATGAGAGGGGAGACCCGATGGCTCACCCAGTTTCGCAGGATTCCCAGTTTCATGTCTCCGGTAGCGGTTTCGGCTGCGGCTGTGGCAGTGGATGAGTTTGCAATGAAAAATTTGAAGCATTGGAACCAGTGTCCGAACTGTGTGGCTGCGTCTGAGGCATGGGGGTCCAGATCCAAGCGCTCTGGTTTCAGGAGTCGATCCATCTTGTTGTTTTAGTGATTAAAATTGATATGCCATCAATGACTCAAAGACAAGGATTCAACTGAAGACTTTTAATCACTAAGAACATAGCAGCATAGCAGGTCTTCCCACATCGGGTTCGTCTGGTAGTGAATGACTCATACAGCTCCTGAGACCTTTATATGGCAAAAGACAGGGGCGTAGCCAATACACACAATAGGAACAAAAGGGTGTGGTTCACACAATACAAGCAGGTAAAATACAAGCAGGTCTGATGAAGGCATATTTCATCACACTGCATTCTTCAGCCCAAACGGCATACGAAGGAACTCAAAGAGCCCGAAAGGTGTGATGACGGCAGTTTTGGGGATGTCCTGAGGATGCACGGGCCCTTGATGATAGCCTCGGACGAGGTCTACTTTGGAAAAGATGGAATTTCCTGCCAGATGGGCCGAAAAATCCTGAATGTGAGGAATTGGGTACCGATCCGGTGCGGTAGCCTCATTCAGGCGTCTGTAGTCGCCGCATGGTCGCCATCCGCCGCCCGGCTTAGGAACAATGTGTAATGGCGAGGACCAAGGACTATTCGAACGTCGAATAATACCCAGGCATTCCATTGTATGGAACTCCGCCTTGGCGGCCGCGAGTTTACCGGGTTCCAGCCTTCGAGCTCTCGCATAAACGGGGGATCCTGTCGTGGTAATGTGGTGCGCCACACCGTGCCTCGCGACTGAAGAAGAAAATGTGGGCCTGGTGAGCTCAGGGAACTCACTGAGAAGACGAGAGAACTCATTTGGAGATGGGACTGCACAGGCAACTGACCAAGACATCGCGGTGCTTCGGTGGCAGGAGACCGAGTGAAAAGTGGAGGCACTGATTAGCCGGCAGTGTCGGACGTCGACGAGAAACCCGTTTGCGCAGAAGAAATCTGCCCCTAGGATGGCCTGTGAGACTTTCGCCGTGATGAACTCCCAAACAAAACGTTGGCCGCCAAAACTCAACTGGACCCTACGCTTTCCGAACATGCGAATGGCCGCACCATTGGCTGCCTCGAGGGGGGGACCTTGACCGCCGGATTGAAGATCTAGCTTCGACGCTGGTAGGATACTGCACTGGGAGCCAGTATCACAGAGAAAATGTTGCCCTGACAGGGAGTCTGTAATGTATAGGAGTTTCCCTGCGGACCCGACGGCTATCGCAACTCCGGTGCGTCCCTTAGGCCTTATTGATCTTCTCAGAAACCGCTGGTTTGAGGTAGGTTTTTTTTTTGGTGAGAAACTGCAGGGTGGACGGCAATTTCTGGCCTTCGCGCCGAAACGAGCGTGGTATGCACACCAGCCTGCAGGAGGAGGAGTCGGATTCGCTCTTGTGGGGGATGGGCGCCTCGTGGCTGCACAAGATTGTTGTGAGACGGTGAATATTTTATCCGCTTCCGCGGCGAGTTCAGCACAATCCGTGATCACGGAATTGGCCAAGGCCGTCTGTACTGGCTCTGGTAGTTGACAGAGAAACAGCTCGCGGAACAGAAAACATTGCGATTCCGAGCCCAAAAGCGTGAGCATTTGGCTCATGAGCGCTGAGTGTTTTGAGTCCCCGAGGCCGGGCATGGAGGAAAGTCTGCGAGCGCGCTCCGACTTGGACAGACCGAAAATCTGCAGTAAATGTACTTTTAAAGCTTCGTACTTGCCATCGTTCGGTGGACTCTCGAGGAGGCTGATGACCCGCGAGGCCGTGGCGCTGTCGAGGGCGGAGACCACGTAATAATAACGGGTCGAATCCGCTGCTACTCCCCGGATTGCAAATTGGGCTTCCGCCTGGAAAAACCACGCGGCCGGTTGTTGCTCCCAAAATTGCGGCAGTTTGAGGGTGACGGCGTTCGTATCCATGATGTAACTTCAACGAAAATTGTTCGAAGAAATCGGGGTCACCAATGTAGGAACTGGGGTTCCTAGCCGAAGAATTGAGATCGACTCAGAAAATCAAAACCAATAAAATTTAATGAACAAACGAAGCTGTACAGGAAACTGTAGGATACAATGCAAATAGGCCTGGTCTGCTTGAAAGCCTCTCTGGAACTGCTAGAAGGTTCCGAGCTCAACTGCTAGCAGGTTCCGAGCTCAACTGCTAGCAGGTTCCGAGCTCAACTGCTAGAAGGTTCCGAGCTCTGACGTCATGACGTCATCACGTTCTTCCCGCCGTTGAGAGATCACGTGACGGACGGCATGACGTCATCACGCGGAGTACAGGAAAGAAGCCCTAGTACAGTTAACAGATACATTAAAGGTGCAGCCCCCAGCTGTACTACATTGCTGTAAAAGGAATTATATACAATTGTCCGTAATCCTCTGGTGGTTCCGCCACACCATACACTGTATACACTCCCGGTGAGAGTGCTTCCATGACAGGCGTGTAGAAGTAGAAAATCGTCCTTTATTATTCCACAGACAATTCTCATGAATTTGATTCTTTTGTCTCTGCAGATCAAACCTGGACTATTAGGGATTCATTTGCGGTGCATGCATCTGAATAATCACCATTAGGAACAGTAACCTCCTGCCTTTATCTCAAAGAGATTGGAATTCAAAATTGAGGAAGTGATGATTCAGTAGTACAGAGCCTTGGGCAGACCCCACCGGGAGTGCTGCATTCATTTGAGCACCAAACCTCAAGAAGGATATATTTTGGCCTTGGGCGGGCGTACGGGGGGGGGGGGGGTGGTGGGGGGAGGTGGGGAGAGGTGGGGGTAGAGCGCAGATTCACCAGAATGATACCAGGGCTTAAAGGGTTAAATTATGAGGGCAGGTTGCATAAACTTGGCTTGTAGTCCTTTGAATTTAGACAGTCAAGTGGATTTAATTGAGGTGTTTAAAATGATAAAGGGATTTGATAAGGTAGATAGAGAGAGACTATTTCCTCTGGTGGGGGAATTCAGGACAAGAGGGCACGATCATAAAATTAGAGCCAGGCCCTTTAGGAGCGAAATCGGGAAACACCTTTTCACACAGAGGGTAGTGGAAGTCTGGTAACTCATTCCCCCAAAAGGCCGTGGGTGCTGGGGATCAATTGAAATTTTCGAGACTGAGATCGATGGACATTTGTTGGGTAAGGGTATCAAGGGATACACAGCAAAGGTGGGTAAATGGAGCTGAGGGGCAGATCAGCCATGATCTAACTGAATGGCCGAATAGGCGCGAGTAAACTAATTCACGGCACAAAACTGCTTGTATTTCAACATTAAAGGTGGATTATTCACCAGAATAATAACTGGGTTAAAAGGACTAAATTATGTGGATAGGTTGCATAGTATTGGGCTTGTATTCCCTTGAGTATAGAATATTAAGGAGCGATCTAATTGAGGTGTTTGAGATGATTAAAGGAACGAATAGGATAGGTGGAGAGGAACTATTTGCACTGGTGGGAGAGGCCAGAACAAGGGGTATAACCTTAAAGTTAGAGCTAGACCGTTCAGGAGTGATGTCAGGAGGAGCTTCTTCACACAAAGGTTAGTGGAAATCTGGAACTCTGTCCCCCGAAAAGCTGTTGAGGCCGGGGGTCAATTGGAAATTTCAAAACTGTGATTGAAAGATATTTATTAGGCAAGGGTATTAAGCGTTAAATCTGATTTGCTTGTACTTCTTTCAATGTAGTGTACTGTATTCACTGCTCACGATGCGGTCTCCTCTACATTGGGGAGATCAAACACAGATTGTGTGATCGCTTTGCTGAACACCTCCGTTCAGTCCGTAAGTGTGACCCCGAGCTTCCGGTCGCTTGCCATTTTAGTTCTCTGCCCCACTCCTACTCTGACCTCTCTGTCCTTGGCCTCCGACACTGTTCCAATGAAGCTCAACGTAAGCTCGAGGAACAGCACCTCACCTTTCGATTAGGCACTTTACAACCTTCTAGACTCAACACAGAGTTCAACAATTTCAGATCATGACCTCTGCTCCCATTTTTTCGGACAGCAGGTGCTGGTGATGATTCTGCTGTTGACATTTACACCTCCTCTAGACCCAACTTTTGTTTCTTTATTTGTCCCACTACCTTCCCCAGTTGTGACGAAGGGTCATCGACCTGAAACGTTAACTCTGTTTCTCTCTCCACAGATGCTGCCTGGCCTGCTGAGCAATTCCAGCATTTTCTGTTTTTATATTAGTGCTTTGATGTGGTCCAGCCACATCTGGTGATGCAAAAAATCAAAATACTGCAGATGCTGGAAATCTGAAATAAAAACAGAAAATGCTGGAAATACTCAGCAGGCCGGGCAGCATCCATGGAGAGAGAAACAGGGTCAACGTTTCAGGTCGATGACCCTTCATCGGAACTGGGATGGATCTGGTGATGGATGGCTAAACCAGTTGTGAGCCAGGTACCGTCAAGTCTGCGCCTCTTGGACTTAATGAAATGGCTCCCATACTATGGACTGCGATGGAAGGGAGTGAAGGTTTAGCTGGGGAACAAGGGAATCAAAGGTTGATGTGAGGGAGTGGTTGAGCAGATTAACAACTGCAGAAGTATTGTGGCAAATGGGGGGGCAGGTGGGAAGGGGGTTGGCAAAGGCTAGGAAATTGGGATTTAGAAAGTGCAGTAAGTGACTTGGGGGAAAAGGTTTTTCCCGGGATAGAAAAGAAGTGAGGTTGGAAGGTTGGCAGAGGAAAACCAACACTCTCCATGTAACATAGAAACATAGAAACATAGAAGATAGGAGCAGGAGTAGGCCATTCGGCCCCTCGAGCCTGCTCCGCCATTCAATGCGATCATGGCTGATCATCCAAATTCAGTACCCGGTCCCTGCTTTCTCCCCATACCACTTGATCCCTTTAGCCTTAAGAAATATATCCAACTCCTTCTTGAATATATTTAATGAATTGGCCTCCACCGCCTTCTGTGGTAGAGAATTCCACAGGTTCACCACTCTCTGGGTCAAGAAATTCCTCCTAATTTCTGTCCTAAATGGCTTACCCCTTATCCTTAGACTGTGTCCCCTGGTTCTGGACTCCCCCGCCATCGGGAACAGCCTTCCTGCATCTAGTCTGTCTAGTCCTGTCAGAATTTTATAAGTTTCAATAAGATGTAACCTTAGTAGAACATCTACTTTGACTGACTCCAAAATAACCTTATAAAGAAGGTAATTGAATCGCAGAAGAAGTCAGGAAATCATGTTATACATTATGCATTATCACAGAAGTAATATATACGGCATCAATCACACTCGGTGTAGTCGTAAGTTTGCAGATTTATTGGCGGTCGATCATTACCTAAGTTCTGGCAGAGTAAACTTAGCTCCTGGTGGACTTACATACAGAAATCAGCATTAATTAATACCAGCTCTACAGTCATAGCACAGACAAGCCATAAAGACAGAGGGTGCGGAGAATGACAAGTCCTATTGGCGCCACAAGGCCTTGCTTGTTTTAGCTTCTCTCCTGCATTAAGAAAGAAAAGAAAGACTTGCATTTATATAGCGCCTTTCACCCCCACAAGCGCTTTACAGCCAATGAAGTACTTTCTGAAGTGTAGTCGCTGTTGTAATGTAGGAAATGTGGCAGCCAATGTACACAGCAAGCTCCCACAAACAGCAATGTGATGATGACCAGATAATCTGTGTTAGTGATGTTGATTGAGGGATAAATATTGGCCAGGACACCGGGGATAACTCCCCTGCTCTTCTTCGAAGTAGTGCCATGGGATCTTTTATGTCCACCTGAGAGGGCAGACGAGGCCTCGGTTTAACATCTCATCCAAAAGATGGCACCTCCGACAGTGCAGCGCTCCCTCAGCACAGCACTGGTGTGTCGGGCCTAGATTTATGTGCTCAAGTCGCTGGGGTGGGACGATGAACTGCAACCTTCGGACTCAGAGGCGAGAGTGCTACCACTGAGCCACGGCTGACGCTGTACAGTACAACAGTAACTACACTTCAAAAGTACTTCATTGGCTGTAAAGCGCTTTGAGACTTCCTGAGGTTGTGAAAAGCGCTATAGAAATGCAAATCTTTCATTCTTAAGTTCAGGGTACGTGGGCAGTTCTTCAGAGCACCCCACCAGTGTTCCTCTCAAGAACATACTCAATTTTGTGAAATTGAATTCAAAATAATTGGTAATTTTTGGGCTGGCACCAGATAAAGTCACCATGAAAGCTGCCTTTTGTTATAATTCCCCACATTGGATCTCAAATGTCCTTCAGGGAAGGGAACCTGTCACCTCTACCTGCTCCAGCATACATGAGACTCCAGCTACTTTGGTTGACTTTGACTGCCTTCAGGGCAACTAGTGGTGAGACAGCTTCTAGATGTTGCCTTGCTGGTGTTGCCCATCTCTCAAGAAATAATTGGCCACCACTTGCTGTAGGAGTGAATCTAATGGCACCTGCCGTTAGTTAGACTTGTCCTTGCACGTTTAAGTTTTTACATTTTTGCATGGCAAGTTGCTGAATGTGTGAGCTGGTAACGGTGCTGTGAGGGAAAACCGGGCATCTGGGACCTGAGTGAACAGGGAAAGCAACTGTGTATCTCCTTAACCAATCAGATTGAAGGGTTGTGAAATTAACAGCGCAAGGACTGAGAACGAAGTGTAAATTAGAATGGGTGAATTCAATGTCAAGTCAGGTACAGAGGGAGAAATAAAGAGAGGAAAAGAAAGATTGGATTAAGAGAGAGAGAAAAAAAGAGACAGGAAAAGTATATTTTTAATTTTTACATTTTTAAAATCTCCAACAACAATTAAAATCTGCAGGAATGAGACTCCACACTTGTTTTATAGTTAATTTTCAGTGCCAGAGAGGTTGATTGGCAGTCATTAATACTTATCACGTCACTCACAGGGTACTTAGACTGAAATGGACAAGGCTTAACTTTCTGTGGCAAGTTTAATACATATCCACCGAGCAAATACAGCGACTTCACGACATTCGATGCATTTCAATGGTGAGCCAGACAGCGAGATACCGTTTCCGTGAAGCTAACAGTGGAGCGACACAACTCGGACGACAACTTTTGGATTTTCGTGTTTAACTGCGCATCTGCGCCTCGCCTGAATGTTGCTGTGCGATTTGCGCATAAATAACGGTGAGCGTTGTTAGACGCACAATTGTTTTGACAGCAAATTATGGCCCATCATTAAAAAACACAGGCTTTATGTGGAAGATTGGTGTCGCCTGTTTCTTGAGGCAGGTTAAACCAAATGAAAATATATAATCCTTCATGAACTGCGCCTGCCATTGGGTGAGTCAGAAGTGACCAGAAGAGGCCTTTGAACCCTGGGATCTGTTTATCAAGATTTCAGTCTGGACACAGAAGCAGATCATTTGCAATGGACCATTTCAAATTCCGCGAACCATACCCCATTTTCATCATACTGTAGCCTGATTACTGTGTGCAAGTTGTGATTTGACAGGACATGTTCAGAGCAGCGCTGATACACTAAACTGTATTGTAATTAATTTTTCAATAATGTTTGCTGGCTGGCAGTTACCTGGCCTGTGTTTGCCACTTGGACGGCAAGAGAGCCCCAGGTGGGCAGAGGAAACACTTCAAGGACACCCTCAAAGCCTCCTTGAAAAAGTGTAACATCCCCACCGACACCTGGGAATCCCTGGCCCAAGACCGCACAAAGTGGAGGAGAAGCATCCGGGAAGGCGCCGAACACCTCGAGTCTCTTCGCCGGGAGCAAGTGGAAGCCAAGCGCAGGCAGCGCAAGGAGCACACGTCAACCCAAGCACCCCACCCACCCGCCCCTTCAACCACCGTCTGCCCCACCTGTGACAGAGACTGTAGGTCCCGCATTGGACTCATCAGTCACCTGAGAACTCATTTTTAATGTGGAAGCAAGTCATCCTCGGTTCTGAGGGACTGCCTAAGAAGAAGAGAAGTTTGCCACTTGGAGCTGTCAGTAGTAGGCTGTGTCCTAGGCCGAGAGCCTCTCAACTATCCCAATATTTGGTTGACAACCTGTCAGATTTCAACTGAATGTAGCGGCTCCAGATTTCACCACCCTCCCCCTGCCATTGTCACAAGTATAAAATTTAAAGAAAGAATAACGTGCATTTATATAGCGCCTTTCACAACCTCAGGATGCCCCAATATGCTTTGCAGCCAAGGAAGTATTTTGCTGAATTGTTGTAACGTAGGAAATGCGGCCGCCAATTTGCACAGCAAGGTTCCACAAACAGCAGCGTGGTGATGGCCAGGTAATCTGCTTTTTAGTGCTGTTGGTTGGGGAGTGAATATTGGCCAGGTCACTAGGGGGAACTCTCCTGCGCTTCTTTGAATAGAGCTGTGGAATCTTTAATGGCCTGCTGAGAGGGCCGATGAGGCCTCGGTTTAACGTCTCTTCCGAAATGAAAAAATCTGTTGCTCGATAGCCATTTCCATCTTCCCGGCAGATGCAAAAATGACACATCGTGTCAATCGCTGAAAGAAGGCAACTCTGACAGTGCCGCACTCCCTCAGCACTGCACTGGAGTGTCAGCCTGGATTTGGTGCTCAGGTCCTCAACCGTCTGGCTCGGAGGCAAGAGTGCTGCCCACTGAGCCACGGCTGACACCTTAAGAAGCATCGATGTGCGCTCTCATTCGATTCGTGTAATTTCTTTTATCACTCCGCTTCTGAAGGTACTGAATATTATATGGTGCAGAACTATTGGTGCCTCATAACCTTTGCAATTGTAGGGTTGCATTCCCTAGAATTTAGAAGGTTACGGGGTGATCTGATCAAAGTTTTCAGGATATTAAGGGGAACAGACAGGGTAGATGGAGAGAAACTATTTCCGCTGGTTGGGGAGTCTAGGACTGGGGGCATAGTCTAAAAATTAGAGCCAGACCTTTCAGGAGTGAAATTAGGAAACACTTCAACACACAAAGGGTGGTAGAAGTTTGGAACTTTCTTCTGCAAACAGCAATTGATGCTAGATCAATTGTTAATTTTAAATCGGAGATTGATAGCTTTTTGTTAACTAAAGGTATTAAGGGATATGGGCCAAAGGCGGGTATATGGAGTTAGGTCGCAAATCAGCCATGATCTCATTGAATGGCAGAACAGGCTCCTGTGTTCCTATGTTCCTTGGTACCTCATGCAATGTGAGCGTTCTTCATGAGTGAGTCTAGTCACACACCATCCTGACTTGGAAGTATATCGGCCGTTCCTTCATCGTCGTTGGGTCAAAATCCTGGAACTCCCTCCCTAACAACGTTGTGGGAGTACCTTCACCACACGGACTGCAGCGGTTCAAGAAGGCGGCTCACCACCACCTTCTCGAGGGCAATTATTAATGGGCAACAAATACCAACCTTGTCATCGATGCCCACATCCCGAGAATGAATGACAGTGAGTTTTGACAGGCTTTTCAACTGTGGAGAGCCAAACCCAATCAGGCCCTGACCCAATGTTCTCACCTACGTACTGTCCAATAGGAATTATGGGATGGTGATCAGGCGCAAGCTGATTTTGTTCGGGACAACTTCCCTAGCCTAGGGAGGCTGAGGTGAATTGTAACACTCCTACCACCGAGCTGACCGAGATCAACTAACGCAGTGTGGCGGAGTCACCAAAGGACTCAGACCGGTTGTATATAATTCCTTTAACAGCATGTTAGCTACAGCCTGTGTCTGCACCTTTATTTATACTGTTTAACTGTACAGAGTGTAGTTACCTTAACAGCACGGATAAAACGTGATGATGTCATGCCGTTCATCACGTGATCCCCGACTGGCGGGAAGAACGTCATGACGTCATGACGTCAGCCACCGGGCAGCCCCAGCAGTCCTCGCGGAGCCTCAGAAGAGAGCAGACCTGTATTCGATGTTATCCTGCAGTTTCTTGTTAAAACCTGTTTGTTTCATTAAAGTTCGTTTGTTTGATTGCCTGAGTCGAACTCAGTCTTTTAGTTAGGAACCTACGTTCCTACATTGGTGACCCCGACTTTCGTGAACGGTTTTCGCGGAAGATCTTCAGCATGGAAACAAACGCCGTGACTCTGAAACTGCCACAGTTCTGGGAGCAACAACCAGCTGCGTGGTTCATCCAGGCTGAAGCCCAATTCGCCATCAGGAACATCGTCGCGGATCAGACCTGTTATTACTACGTGGTCTCCGCCCTCGATAGCGCCACTGCCTCGTGGATCGTCAGCCTTCTCGGTAGTCCACCTACTGACAGCAAGTATGATACGTTAAAGACGCGGTTGCTACAAGTCTTCGGTCTCTCGAAGTCAGAACGCGCTTGCCGGCTCCTCGCTGTGCCCGGCCTCGGGGACTCCAAACCGTCCGAGCTCATGAACCAAATGCTCACGCTCTTGGGTACCTACCCGGAATGCTTTCTCTTCCGGGAGCTATTCCTCTGCCAACTGCCGGAGCAGGTGCAGGCTGCCCTAGCCATTTCCGAGGTTACAGACTGTGCAGAGCTTGCTGCCGAAGCAGATAAGATTTTCACAGTAACCCAGCAGTGCTGCGCCGCCACGAGACGCCCATCCCCCACAGACGCGGCTCCAGCTCCTTTTGCAGCGGGCTGGTGCGTTTACCACACCCGTTTTGGCGCGAAAGCACGACGCTGCCGCTCTCCCTGCAGCTTTTCGCCCCAAAAAAAACAAAGCTTCTGCAGCGTTCATGGCGAAGGAGGGCCAGGTCTAACGGGCGCTCCGCAGCTGCGATGGCCATCGGATCTTCGGGGAAGCTTCTTTTCATCACAGGCTCCCTTTCGGGTCGACGTTTCCTTTGCGACACCGGTTCGCAGTGTAGCATCCTACCTGCGTCGAGTCTAGATATTCAAGCTGGGGGCCACGGTCTTTCCCTCGAAGTGGCTAATGGCGCAGCCATTCGAACTTTCGGAAAGCGGCGGGTCCAAGTGTGTTTTGGGAGTCAGCGCTTCCACTGGGAATTCGTCACGGCCAAAGTCTCGCAGGCCATCCTGGGGGCGGATTTTCTGTGTGCCAACGGTTTCCTCGTCGATGTCCGGCACCGTCGGTTGATTAACGCGGCCACCTTCCATTCGATTCCGTGCCACCGCGGTTACACCGCGACGCGCTCTGTCGCCTGCACGTTCCCATCTCCGGATGACTTCACTCGTCTCCTCGGAGAGTTCCTGGAGCTGACCAGGCCAACCTTCTCCACCTCGGTCACGAAGCATGGCGTAGAGCATCATATCGCCACGACTGGCTCACTGGTTTATGCACGGGCTCGAAGGCTGGAACCCGGCAAGCTCGCGGCTGCGAAAGCGGAGTTCGACATGATGGAGCGGCTGGGGATTATTCGCCGGTCGAATAGTCCCTCGTCTTCGCCTCTCCACATTGTTCCGAAACCTGGCGGCGGCTGGCGGCCATGCGGCGACTACCGACGCCTGAACGACGCCACTACTCCTGATCGGTACCCGATGCCGCATATCCAGGATTTTTCGGCCCATTTGGCGGGAAATTCCATCTTTTCTAAAGTCGACCTCGTCCGCGGGTATCACCAGGTTCCCGTTCATCCGCAAGACGTTCCAAAAACCGCCGTTATCACCCCGTTCGGCCTTTTTGAGTTCCTGCGGATGCCGTTCGGTTTGAAGAACGCGGCACAGGCTTTCCAGCGCCTTATGGACTCTGTGCTCCAAGACCTAACTTTCATCTTTGTCTACCTCGACGACATCCTTATCGCCAGTGCTAGCAAGGAAGAGCACATCGGCCATTTGCGCACCCTCTTCACACGCCTCAGCCAGCACGGTTTAATCATCAACCCGGCCAAGTGCCAGTTCAGTTTGCAACGGATCAATTTTTTGGGACACCGCATCACCTCGGACGGCGCTGTTCCCTTACTGACGAAGGTGGAGGCTGTTACCTCTTTCCCGCGCCCGCAGACAGTCAGGGCTCTGCAAGAGTTCCTGGGGATGGTCAATTTCTATCACCGATTCGTCCCTAAGGCGGCTCTGCTGATGCAGCCCTTGTATGAGGCCCTCAAGGGCAAATCCGGAAAAGATCCAATCAGCTGGACGGCCGAGATGGACCAAGCGTTCATCACCACCAAGAGCGCCTTGGCCAATGCAACAATGCTGGCGCACCCGCTTCCAGGTGCCACCATCGCCCTTACTACAGATGCGTCAGACTACGCCATTGGCGCAGTACAGGAGCAGTGGGTGAACGGCACGTGGCAACCACTGGTGTTTTTCAGTCGTCAACTGCGGAAAAATGAAAGAAAATACAGCACCTTCGATCGGGAGTTGCTGGCCCTTTTTCTGGCCATCCGCCATTTCCGGTTTTTATTGGAAGGATGCCCCTTCACGGCTTTTGTCGACCACAAGCCGCTGATTTTCACCATGGCCAAGACCACCGAACGGTGGTCAGCTTGTCAACAACGTCACCTGACGTTTATTTCTGAATTCACCACGGACATTCAACATGTGTCTGGTAAAGATAACCTGGTAGCGGCTTGCCTCTTCCGCGCGACGGTCCACGCGGTTCACCTTGGGATTGACTACGCCCGCATGGCTGAGGATCAGATTTCGGACCCAGAGGTCCAAGCATACAGAACCGTCCCATCTAGTTTCCAAGCAGCCGACGTCAGCTTCCAGGCCGCAGGCACCACGCTCCTTTGCGACGTCTCCATGGGAGTTCCCCGACCTATCGTGCCAGTCGAATGGCGCCGGAGAGTGTTCGACGCAATACACGGGTTGTCGCACCCTGGTATGAAGGCTTCACAACGGCTTATGTCGGCGAAATTCGTCTGGAAGGGTACGCACCTGGATGTCCGTGACTGGGCCAACACCTGCGTGGTCTGCCAGAAGGCCAAGGTCCAGCGCCATGTAAAAGCTCCAGTGGCTACGTTCGCTGTTCCGGAGCGTCGTTTCGACCACGTGCATGTGGACCTTGTGGGGCCACTTCCGCCTTCCCATGGCTATACTCATCCCCTCACCGTGATGGACCGCACCACTAGGTGGCCAGAGGCAATTCCTTTGGTTTCCACCACTTCGGCAGACGTCGCTAGAGCTTTCATCTCCTGTTGGGTTGCTCGTTTCGGGGTACCGGCGGACATCTCTTCCGATCGTGGGCCACAATTCTCCTCGGAGCTCTGGGAAGCTGTAGCTCAGGGGCTCGGCACCAAACTTCATCGCACCACCGCCTATCACCCACAGGCGAACGGCCTGTGCGAGCGATTCCACAGGTCGCTTAAAGCCGCCCTACGGGCCAGTCTTCAAGGTGCAGGATGGGTGGACAGACTCCCATGGGTCCTTTTGGGTCTTCGTACGGCGCCCAAAGAAGACCTTCAATCGTCTTCGGCAGAGCTTGTTTATGGCCAGCCGCTCCGAGTTCCAGGTGATTTCCTCCCTTCTCCCACAGAACCATGGTCCGCCTCCCAGCAACTCGGCAGCCACCAGGAAGCGGCCAGGTGTTTCGCTCCGGTGCCTACATCAAATCACAGCCTACAGACCTCCCACATGCCGGTTGAGCTGAAGAGCGCCGAGTACGTCTTTATCCGCCATGACGCTCACCGGGATCCGCTCAAGCCTCCTTACACTGGTCCTTTCCGCGTCATCGAACCGGGAGACAAATCCTTTTCGGTCGACATCGGAGGAAAAACAGATCACATTTCGGTGGACTGGTTAAAGCCGGCTCATTTGGACCTGGACCGCCCAGTCGTCATCGCTCAACCGCCGAAACGTGGCCGTCCGCCCGCAGCCAGCTTGACAGATCAGCCACAGCCGCCCGCCAGTTCGACCACACCCGCCGCGCCAGCTAAACCACAGCCGCCCGCCAGCTCGACCACCGTCCATCAGCTTCCTCTGCCAGGTTACCGAAGTCACTCGGACAGGCTTGTCAGGCCTCCTCGACGTCTCACTTTTACTGTTAAAGACAATTCTGGGGGGGGCGCATGTGGCGGAGCCACCAAAGGACTCAGACCGGTTGTATATAATTCCTTTAACAGCATGTTAGCTACAGCCTGTGTCTGCACCTTTATTTATACTGTTTAACTGTACAGAGTGTAGTTACCTTAACAGCGCGGGTAAAACGTGATGACATCATGCCGTTCATCACGTGATCCCCGACTGGCGGGAAGAACGTGATGACGTCATGACGTCAGCCACCGGACAGCCCCAGCAGTCCTCGTGGAGCCTCAGAAGAGAGCAGACCTGTATTCGATGTTATCCTGCAGTTTCTTGTTAAAACCTGTTTGTTTCATTAAAGTTCGTTTGTTTGATTGCCTGAGTCGAACTCAGTCTTTTAGTTAGGAACCTACGTTCCTACAGCAGCACATATTAGGGGTTGAAGCCGAAGCCTTTCTGATCTCTACAGCTCAGTTCTACATCGGAGCATCAGGGGAGAGAGTTTGTTCAAACGAACGAAGCTTTCTCAGTTGTAAAAGTCACGATTGCTGCTTTCAACGTGATTCCAATTAGTCTGATTAGTTCTTGGCCACTGGGGTAGCCAACCCACATTTTCACGAGGCTGCTGGATCGTTTGTTTTTTTTCCCCCAAAGGGGGGAATTGACAACCAAATAAAAGACCCAAAAGTCATACAATAAATAAATGAAAGAGAAAATGAATGTTGATCACGGTGACTTTGGGTATAATTAGTATTTCATCAGCCCGAGACCTTTGAATCTGTGTATCTTCATATATTAACTACAATGTTTATAGCAAGTGGCAGTGTTAGAGCTGGCTGTTGATTGATTTAAGCACAGAGCATGGAGTCGGCTCAAGTTCAGTGCTAATTAATATCATTTTTTGCAATTGCACTTTAGAGAGACCACAGAAAGCGAGAGATGAAATGAAAATATTGGTGCAGTGCGGACTTCATTTAGTTCACTGGGGCAGCCAAGAGGGAGCGTGAACTGTACCTGACCTGCACTATACATGGTCTGAGAGTGTTGTGAGCAATGAGCATCAAACCCAGTGTGCCAATTTCAAATGCTCCAAGGTGTTGGACAAAAGTGAATTGGCCCTGATTCAGACCAGTTCAAATTTGGATGTGCCAGTCCCTTTAAAACAAAATGGTGGTGCCTATGTACACACGGACAAAATTAACATTAGGTAAGACATCGTGGGCCGGATTTCGCGGTAGAAATATCAGCGCTCACCGTTATTTACGTGGAAATTGGACAGCAACTCCCGGCAACCGTACGTGCGCAGTTAAACCCGGAAATCGGGAAGTTGCTGTCTGTGGTTCCCTGCTCCTCCAAAGGATGCGCTACACCAGTATCCCGCCGTCTGGCTCACCGTTCAGATACATGGAATGGCGTGAAGTTGCTGTACTTACCTCAGAGATAGGAACTAAACCCACCAGAAAAACTTAAGGCTTGTCCATTCTACTGTAAGTACCCTTTTAACAGCATAGTAAGTCTTATCTGAGGAAGGATGTTCTTGCCATGGAGGGAGTGCAGCGAAGATTCACCAGACTGATACCTGGGATGGCAGGAATGACGTATGAGGAGAGATTGTGTCGATTGGGCTTATACTCACTGGAGTTTAGAAGATTGAGAGGGGATCGCATTGAAACTTATAAAATTCTAACAGGACTAGACAGACTAGATGCAGGAAGGATTTTCCCGATGGTCGGGGAGTCCAGAACCAGGGGTCACAGTCTAAGGATAAGGGGTAAGCCATTTAGGACTGAGATGAGGAGGAATTTCTTCACCCAGAGAGTGGTGAACCTGTGGAATTCTCTACCACAAAAGGCAGTGGAGGCCAATTCATTAAATATATTCAAGAAGGAGTTAGATATATTTCTTAAGGCTAAAGGGATCAAGGGGTATGGGGAGAAAGGAGGGACAGGGTACTGAATTTGGATGATCAGCCATGATCGCATTGAACGGCAGAGCAGGCTCGAGGGGCCGAATGGCCTACTCCTGCTCCTATCTTCTATGTTTCTATGTTAATTACTGCCAAACGTCTCTGGCACTGAAAATTAACTTTTACAAGTGTGGAGTCTCATTCCTTCAGCTTTTAATTATTGTTGGAGTTTTAAAAAATAAAAACATTTGAATAATTTTTTTAACACTTATTTTCTGTCTCTTTTTTCTCTCTCTCTCTTAATCCAATCTTTCTTTCCCTCTCTTTATTCCGCTTTCTATACCTGATTTGACATTTAGTGCATTATTCTAACTGACACTTCCTGGTTTAGACGCTGCGCTGCTCATTAACGATTCTCCAATCTGATTGGTTAAGGAGATACACAGTAGCTTGCAGTGTTCACAGTAATCCCAGATGTCCTGTAGAGGGTGCAGCACTTTTTAGATTGTTGGCTGACAGCAAGTTCCGGTGCAGAATCCCACAGGAAGTCTGTGGGCAAGTGCAAGTGTAATGAATGGCTGGTGCCGTTCAATCGCCACTGACCACAAAATCCAGCCCAGTAAAAAGGATCAGAAGTGTCCAAATTGCCAACGTGGCAAAAAGTATGGTGCAGTAAAGAAAGAAAGACTTGCATTTATGTAGCGCCTTCCACGACCACCAGACGTCTCAAAGTGCTTTATAGTCAATGAAGTACTTTTTGAAGTGTAGTCACTGTTGTAATGTGGGAAACGCGGCAGCCAATTTGCGCACAGCAAGCTCCCACAAACAGCAATGTGCTAATGACCAGATCATCTGTTTTTGTTATGTTGGTTGAGGGATAAATATTGGCCAGCATAACTCCCCTGCTCTTCTTTGAAATAGTGCCAGGGGATCTTTTACATCCACCTGAGAGGGCAGATGGGGCCTCGGTTTAACGTCTCATCCGAAAGACGGCACCTCCGACAATGCAGCACTCCCTCAGCACTGCACTGGAGCGTCAGCCTAGATTTATGTGCCCAAAGTCCCATGGAGTAGGGACTTGAACCCACAACCATCTAACTCAGATGCCAGTGTGCTATAAACTGAGCCACAGCTGACACTTACTGAGGTACTGAGGTCTCACCCCCTAGATGTCTCCAAAACACTCAGTAAATCTGACAACACCAATTCATAAACCACGTTAAAGACATCTAGTGGTGGAATGTAATTATTGCAACAATTTACTTCCCGCTTGAAGGGTGATTTGCTCTCTGCACTACTGGTAGTGAAACTGTAAACACGTTCTTTCTAAACATGATTATGATTTTGCTACAGATTGTGACCATCTTCAAGAAAGGTGACAAGTCCGATTGCGGTAATTACAGAGGAGTTTCCCTGCTGTCTGCCACAGGGAAAGTCATCGCAAGAATCCTCCTTAATCGCCTTCTCCCAGTGGCTGAAGAGCTCCTCCCAGAGTCGCAATGCGGATTCCGCCCACTAAGGGGTACAATGGACATGATCTTCACCGCACGTTAATTACAAGAGAAATGCAGGGAACAGCACCAACTGCTGTACATGGCCTTCTTTGATCTCACAAAGGCCTTCGACACTGTCAACCATGAGGGATTATGGAGTGTCCTCCTCAAATTCGGCTGCCCTCAAAAGTTTGTCACCATCCTCCGCCTGCTTCACGACGACATGCAAGCCGTGATCCTGACCAACGGTTCCACCACAGACCCAATTCACGTACAAACCGGGGTCAAGCAAGGCTGTGTCATCGTACCAACGCTCTTCTTGATCTTCCTTGCTGCAATGCTCCATCTCACCCTCAGTAAGCTCCCCGCTGGAGTGGAGCTAATTTACAGAACTAACGGGAAACAGTTCAACCTCCGTCGCCTCCAGTCCAGATCTAAAGTCGTCCCATCCTCTTTCGTTGAATTACAGTATGCAGACGACGCATGCGTCTGCGCTCACTCGGAGGTCAAACTCCAAACCATCGTCAACACCTTCACCAAAGCGTACGAGAGCATGGGCCTTACATTAAACATCCGTAAGACAAAGGTCCTCTAGCAACCTGCCTCCGCCACACAGTACTGCCCCCTGATTATCACAGATAGTCCACCGAGGAAATCGCTGGCTGTAAAATTCCAGAGGCCAAGAGGGGCAGGAAGACCGGAATTTGGAGCAGAGCCTGGATCCTCTGCGTTTTTACCCCAGGCACAAAGCATATGAAGGGAAGTGGGTGATCCTTCATCCTGGTCTCTGCCCCATCAATGGGACATGACTAGGGAGTTGACAGTCTGCTGCTGGAATTCCGCCACTTATGGCCCGTGGTAGGCCCAACAACAACAACTTGCATTTATACAGCGCCTTTTAACATAGTAAAAACTTCCCAAGGTGCTTCACAGGAGCAATTATCAAACAATTATTATCAAACAATTATTAGCAAACAATTATTATCAAACAATTATTATCAAACAATTATCAAACAAAACTTGACACCGAGCTTGGTCAAAGAGTGTCTTAAAGGGGGAGAGAGAGAGGTGGCGAGGCAGAGAGGTTAGGGAGGGAATTCCAGAGCTTAGAGACTAGCCAGCTGAAGGCATGGCTGCCAATGGTGGAGCGACGGAAAGCGGGGATGAGCAAGAGGCCTGAATTGGATGAGCGGCGAGATTCTTCCTGTTGGGCCGAAGGGCCTGTTTCTGCGCTGTAAATTCTACGTAACATGTCATTAATTTTATCTCCATTTTCTGATCTTTCTCCCCGAGATATGGTTCACAAAATCGAGGCCTCACCTCACACCACAGATATAGACATGCAAATGTTTCTGCTGGTATTGTGAGATCACAGCAGTAGCTGATGCTGCTTGCACCAATAGAATCAGAGTAATTTACAGCACAGAAGGAGGCCATTTGGTCCATCGTGTCTGTGACGTTACTTTATACAAAAAATATTTTTTTAAAAGAGAGACACGTCAGCGCTCAGAGTATCTCAACGCTAAACTATTTGTGGGCTACTCATATTCTACCTGACAGAGAAACCAATGTTTTGTTCACAGAATCACAGAAACCCCACAATGCAGATAGAGGCCATTTCGGCCCATCGAGCCTGCACCGACACATATCCCACCCTATCCCCGTAACCCCACGTATTTAATCCCCCTAACACTAAGGGTCAATTTATCATAGCCAATCAACCTAACCCGCACATCTTTGGACTGTGGGAGGAAACCGGAGCAAACCCACGCAAACACGGGGAGAATGTGCAAACTCCACACATACAGTCACCCGAGGCCGGATTCGAACCCGGGTCTCTGGCGCTGTGAGGCAGCAGTGCTAACCACTATGCCACCGTGCTGCCCTGTTCTGATAACTTTTTATCTACTTGCAACTCCAATCTATCCCGCTTACTATCTGCACGAGAGCCATTTAGCAGAAGACAAATACAGGGCAGTCTAACAAGGAGCGCATTCCACTGTGTTGCCCGCGCTCCTGTCAGCTAAATAAACAACTAAACTGCGGTTGCCGTTGGGCACCTTTCTGTAGTGAGGTGGTACGTTACAGATTAGAAACTTTACCCTTTGTGGTATCTGGGTTGGAAATGCCTGAGATTTGCCCAAATCGGTGCCAGAACCTCACCTACACAGAGAGTAACTTTCTATCCCATACATCACGTAGCAACTTATTAAAGATCCAGTAAACCACAGAAGTTGGCTCACTGGAAATTTTTCTTTAAATAACTAATGCTCAGTAAAATAATGGTCAGATTGATCAAATAATAGTTCCAAGAAAAGAAAGAAAGACTTGCATTTATATGGCGCCTTTCACAACCACCGGACGTCTCAAAGCCAATGAAGTGACTGTTGTAATCACAGGAGCCAATTTACAGACAGCAAGCTCCCACAAACATATGTGATAATGACCAGATAATCTGCTTTTTTTTATTATGTTGGCTGAGGGAGAAAGATTGACCAGGACACCAGGAATAACTCCCCTACTCTTCTTCGAAATAGTGCCAATGGGATCTTTTACATCCACATGAGAAAGCAGACGGGGCCTCGGTTTAACATCTCATCTGAAAGACAGCACAGCACTCCCTCAGCACCGCACTGGAGCATCAGCCGAGATTTTTGTGCTCAAGTCCCTGGAGTGGAACTTGAACCCACAACCTTCTGACTCAGAGGCAAGGGTGCTGCCCACTGAGCCACTGGGAGCTGGTAATTGAAGAGTCCCTGATTGTTCGAAACCTCCCCCCCGCACACGATCGGGAGCTAAAGAACGCCCACTTGCTTAATATTTTCTTTCCTTCTGTTATGACGGGATTCGATTTTCTTAATGGAATCCAACTTCAGCTACGCGCAGTTATCGTATTAGTACCGGTGACCTCTGCTCCTTCACCCCTTGGGTTCCCATTCAGTGAACGACAGGAGATCAGGGTCACAGAGCGCAAAGCCCAATGACGAGCATGCAAGATCTGCAACTCGGAGGAGAACCGTCCATCGAAAGAAAGCGGGTTATTTAAAAATGTTACCTTTGTTTTCTGCATTAGTGGGGGGGGGGGGCGGGGTTTGTAAGCAATAAAAAGCAGGAAATGCTGGAAACACAGCACCTGCAGCAAGAAATAGACGGGATAATATATCGGATGGTGTCCTTCATCAGAAATGAAGACGGAAAGAATTTTTAAAAAGCCATGGTAATGGTGGGTTCGGGTTTTGTCAGGTGCACACTGGATGACCTGTGACCTGACAGCGTAGGGACAAATATTACGGTGACTGAGCGCAGGCCAGCCAGTCAGAATATACAGGTACCCTGGGTCACAGCTATTGTGGTGTATGTGCCTTTAAGAGCAATTATGGTGTATGTGCCTTTAAGAGCCCCAGGTGTGCGTAATGCCGGTAATTGCCACTTGGGCTATATAAGCCTGTGTATTGTGTATATCCTTTAGAAACCCCCCCCCAGACTTGCTTAGTAAATACCTATGAACCAACTCCTGTCTTCAGTGTCTTTATCTACACACGGACACTACAGTGGCGACGAAGTGGAAACGGACTTACCTGCAATTCGGCAGCACCTCAAGGACATCGATTCCTCCAGCGTCCAGAAGACTCAAGGAAGTAAGAGAAACTGTGGTTTCACCAGCTGGCCAAGCTGGTGACAGGTACTGCGCTAATCCTTCCTGGGCGTCAGGCTGGAGCTCCAGCGGCAGGCTCTACAGCTGAGACAGGCAGCGAAATCGGAGGCAAGCAATAACGGACTGGGAGGGTGCACTCGAGAGACGGCCGGCGCGGCAAGCAGGTCAGCGTTTAGACCTCCGTCGGGAACGAGTCTCCAACAGTGAATAAACAGCGTTGTTATCGGTAACAGCGGCGGGAAAGCGCGGGAAGCGCCATATCGTTGCTACAGAGAGAGAGAAAAAAAAGAAGCGCGGGAAGCGCCATATCTTTTCTGAAATGCCTAAATCTGGTAATATTGAGGCATTTGATAGTGAAATAGAAGATTGGACCACATACGTGGAAAGAGTAGAGGTTTATTGCACTGCAAATGGAATAACAGATGAAAAAAAAGCTTCAGTACTTCTGAACTTAATGGGCGCAAAGACATACGGGCTGTTACGAAATTTAATCACTCCAGCCAAACCAAAGGACAAGACTTTTAAAGAAATTGTTGATACCCTGCAGGAGCATTTAAACCCAACACCGCTGCTGATAGCGGAACGATTCAAGTTCTTCAAGAGAAATCAACACAAGAATGAAAGTAACGCTGATTACCTAACCGAATTAAGAAAGCTATCAAAGTACTGCCAATTCGGAGCAGGACTATCGGATTATCTTCGAGACAAATTTGTTTGCGGTCTCTTAAGTGAAGGAACACAAAAAAGACTGCTTTCTGAAAAAGATTTAACATTGGACAAAGCTTTCAGTATGGCTGTATCATACGAAGCAGCAGCAAAAGGAGCTGCAGAGATACAACAAGAGACACAGGACTTCGGCACCCATAAAATGACACAGGAGTTCGGAAGATGTTATCGCTGCGGCAGATCCACCCATAACCAGAGGGACTGCTGGTTCAAGGGCAAAGCATGCAGGCAATGTGGTAAGATTGGACACATTGCACGGGTATGCCAATCTGGACAAAATAAATCCACTGACAGAAAACAAAGAATTAATAAAGAAAAGTACAGGAAGGTACAAATGATGGCAGACAGTAGCTCCGAAGACCAGAATAGCGATAGCGACTCCGGAAACAAGAGACTAAGCTGTCTCAAATTACATAATGTACTTGCCAAAGAGGATTACCAAACCATTTGGGTTACCCTCACAATAGCAGGGTCCCCAGTTAAAATGGAGCTAGATACAGGATCAGCTCTAACCGTAATAAATCGACGAGATTACGAGAGGCTATTTTCGCATATACCTCTAAAAGACACATCCATTATCTTAAAAACATATACGGGGCAGAAAGTCTACCCCAAAGGAAAAATAAGGGTGCCTGTGGTATACAACGGCAAAGAAATACAAAAGTTGTATTTATACATTCTACAAGATGGTGGTCCACCGTTGTTGGGACGTGAATGGATAAGGAAGATACGTTTAGACTGGCACTCCATTCAGGCACTGACGGTGACCAGTAAGGAAAAAAACAATGATGACATCATGCCTGAACGATTAAAAGACATCTTGGCCAACGCCAAAGAAGTGTTTCAAGAGAAACTAGGAACCTTGAAAGGCATCACCGCCTCAATAAAAGTGGAAGATACAGCAATTCCAAAAATTTTTAAGGCAAGACCGGTGCCATACGCAATACGTCCGGCAGTCGAGGCAGAGCTGAAGAATTTGGAAAAGGCAGGCGTATTATCCAAAATAGATTGGAGCGAATGGGCAACACCCATCATTCCAGTCATGAAAAAAACATTGAAAAATAACTCTGAGGAACAGAAAAAAATTCGCATCTGTGGGGACTTTAAGGTGACTGTAAACCCGGTCCTTCACACGGTACAGTATCCTCTTCCGAGGATAGAAGATATTTTCGCCTCACTATCCGGAGGGAAACGTTTCACAAAAATTGACTTGGCACAGGCATATCTACAGATGGAGGTTGAGGAGACCTCTAAAAAGTATCTCACAATAAACACACACAAAGGCCTGTACCAGTACAATTGACTGGTTTTTGGAATAGCATCAGCTCCAGCTATCTGGCAAAGAGCTATGGAGCAAGTCCTGCAAGGGATTCCGGGGACTCAATGCTACCTAGACGACATCCTTATAACAGGAGAAAACGACAACGAGCACCTTGCCAATTTGGAGCAGGTGCTCACTAGGCTGAAAGAACGGGGCCTACGAGCAAATCGCCCCAAGTGCGAATTTTTCCAAAATCAGATATCATATTGTGGCCACATAATTAATAAGGAAGGGTTGCATAAGTCACCTGAAAAAATTGAAGCAGTTATAAAAGCCCCAGCACCTGAAAATGTTTCACAATTAAGGTCATTCCTGGGATTAATAAATTACTATCATAAATTTTTACCGAACTTATCAACTATTCTACACCCTCTTAATGATCTTCTACAGACAGGAGTGATTTGGAAATGGAACGAAGACTGTAAACGTGCCTTCCATAAATGTAAAGACTTAATCACATCCGAGAAAATTTTGGCTCATTACAACCCATCACTACCAATCAGACTGGCATGCGATGCATCCCCTTACGGCATAGGAGCGGTATTGTCCCATAGATTCCCTGATGGCTCGGAACGGCCGATAACTTTTGCGTCACGCTCATTGAACTCAGCTGAGCGTAACTATGCCCAGATAGACAGGGAAGCACTCAGCCTGGTATGGGGAGTGAAGAAATTCAACCATTACCTACACGGACAAAAATTTACCTTACTGACTGACCATCAACCCCTCATCTCCATATTCAACCCTAAAAAAGGTGTCCCCATTATGACGGCACAAAGACTACAGAGGTGGTCCCTTTTTTTAGGGGCACACCAATACAACATTGAATACAAAGGGTCAAAACAGCATGGGAATGCTGACGGTTTATCACGCCTACCGTTGCCAACGATAGAAGAGGCACCTACAGTAGACCCAGTAGAGATATTCCACTCTACCATAGTGGAATGTCTACCGGTGACAAATTCTGCCATTGAAAGGGAGACAAGAAATGACCCTACTCTCTCACGGGTCTACGATTTAACAGTGAAGGGATGGCCAGCACATGGCGAACCACTGTTGCCAGCATTCTCGCAAAGAAGAGAACAGCTGTCAGTGTGCCGAGGAACCTTGATGTGTGGATCCAGAGTGGTGATTCCGCCCAAACTCCAGGATAAAGTGCTAAAGGAGCTTCATGAGGGGCATCTGGGTGGAGTGAAAATGAAGAACCTAGCTAGGGCGTTTGTATGGTGGCCAGATATCAATGGAGACATCGAAGACATGACCAAGAGCTGCCTAGGATGCCAGAAGGTCCAAAATGCTCCGCCACAGGCCCCTCTACATCCATGGGAGTGGCCCTCATCTCCCTGGCAAAGGGTGCACATCGACTTTGCTGGTCCATTTATGGACTCAATGTTCTTAATCGCAGTTGATGCACACTCCAAGTGGCCGGAGGTAATAAAGATGTCCTCCACCACCACGGAAAAAACCATCACAGTATTAAGGACCATATTTGCCAGGAATGGGCTGCCGGAGCAGATATGTTCTGATAATGGACCGCAATTTATGTCCGAAGAATTCAGAAAGTTCTTAAAGAACAATGGGGTAAAGCACTACACGTCCGCCCCATACCATCCCGCCACCAATGGATTGGCTGAAAGGTTTGTCCAGACCTTCAAGAAGGCCATCAAGGCCATGGGTAATGAAGACATAAAACTTCAGCACAAGGTGGATAACTTCTTATTTGCATATAGGAATGCAACGCATATGGTTACTAACCAAACTCCCGCCATGATGTTCTACAATAGAAACCTAAGATGCCGGCTGGATTTGGTCAAGCCCAACATCCGAAGGGACGTGGAAAACCGGCAGTTTCAGGGCATGAATGAAAGGCCAACTAGGGCCTTCCAGATAGGCCAACCGGTTTTGGCCCGGGACTACCGTACCGAGAAATGGCAGCCTGGAACTATCTGCACACGATTAGGACTACTGATGTATACCGTGGACATCGGAGACAGCATAATAAGGCGCCATGCTGACCAAATCATCAAGTCATCCGAAAAGGGACAACCTACACCACCACTCTATACATCTAACGATGAAGTAGAGATACCCATATCTACCTCCGATCCGGTGATACTGGAGTCCGATGAACCCGACACTGGCCTTCAAGCCGAATCAGCCTTGCCAGAAGAACCTACTACACCACCAGAAACTACTACACCCCCGAGGCGTTATCCGGACCGAGTCAGGAAGCCTCCTGAGAGACTAACTTATAATTAATTAATACAGCAATGTATATTATTTTGCATATAACATGTAATTAATAATTACTTAAAATATGATGTACTAGTTAGCTAGAAGGGGAGGAATTGTGGTGTATGTGCCTTTAAGAGCAATTATGGTGTATGTGCCTTTAAGAGCCCCAGGTGTGCGTAATGCCGGTAATTGCCACTTGGGCTATATAAGCCTGTGTATTGTGTATATCCTTTAGAAACCCCCCCCAGACTTGCTTAGTAAATACCTATGAACCAACTCCTGTCTTCAGTGTCTTTATCTACACACGGACACTACAGCTATGTACTTATGGCATCTTTGAGCTCCTTTTCTTCTCTGATACGTTTGGTTACATGTGAGAACACAATACGAGATCCGATCAGATATGGAGAGAGAGCTTTCTTAGCTAACTGATCCCAAATTGCTGCCACCTCCAAATTGGCTGCAACTGTCTTGATTTGGGAATTGATGAGGTATGGGGCAGGTATGCCTATCACACCCTCTGTGCAGAAAAACATTGAATCATTTAAAAACTGGATCACTAGCCTGCACGGAGATAGAGCTTTTCATTAGGATTTTCTGTTAAGTCCGTGAATGATTGAGGCACGGACCAGCAGGAGTGAAAACAAACAGATCTTTACTGGTGGAAGTCAATAGCGAAACTAACAAACAGAGGCTCTCTAGTGCCTTTTATACATGGGTGGTCACTGCCGGTACTGCAGTCTGAGACCACTTATTCTCTTAAAGGTACATACACAACAATTCCTCCCCTTTTAGATAAACAGTACATAACATTCATTTAACAATTAAATGATAACGAATTAATCACAATTACGGTTGCTAGATACATTGGTTAAGTTTAAGCAATTATAAGTTCAGTCTTTGAGGAGGCTTCCTGATTCTGTCTGGATAACGCCTCTTTGGGGTATCAGGTTCTTCTGGCAATGTTGAGTCGGGATCAATGTCGTTGTTTGGTTCATCTGCTTCCAATATTACCGGTTCTGCGGTAGCTGCAATTGGAACGTCGATTTCATTACCAGGTGTATCAGATCGTGGTGTGGAGTTGACGTTTTCCAGTGACTCTAGAATCTGGTCCGCATGGCGTCCACGGTATACATGAGAGGTCCTTGTCGTGTACAAATCGTTCCTGGCTGCTATTTCTCAGTGCGGTAGTCCCGGGCCAAAACTGGTTGACCTATCTTAAAACTCCTGGTCGGCCTTTCATTCATATTCTGAAACTGCCTGTTCTCCACATCTCTTCGGACGTTTGGCTTAACCAAATCCAAGCGGCATCGTAGTCTTCGATTGAAGAACATCATGGCTGGAGTTTGGTTGGTAACCACATGTGTTGCATTCCGGTAGGCAAACAAGAAGTTGTCCACCTTGTGTTGTAGGGGTATATCTTCATTACACATTGCCTTGATAGCCTTCTTGAATGTTTGGACAAACCTCTCGGTCAATCCATTAGTGGCTGGATGATATGGGGCAGATGTGTAATGCTTAACACCATTGTTCTTTAAGAACCTCCGGAACTCTTCAGACACAAACTGTGGTCCATTGTCAGAGCAAATCTGTTCAGGCAGCCCATTCCTGGCGAATATGGTTCGTAAAACTGTGATAGTTTTTTCCGTGGTGGTTGAGGACATTTTTATTACCTCTGGCCACTTTGAATGTGCATCCACCGCAATTAAAAACATCGAGTCCATGAAGGGACCAGCAAAATCAATGTGCACCCTTTGCCATGGAGATGAGGGCCACTCCCATGGATGCAGAGGAGCCTGTGGTGGGGCGTTTTGGACCTTCTGGCATCCTGCACAGCTCTTGGTCATCTCTTCGATTTCTCTATCGATTCCCGGCCACCACACAAACGCTCTGGCTAAGCTCTTCATTTTTACCCCACCCAGATGACCCTCATGAAGCTCATTGAGCACTCTATCCGTCAACTTAGGTGAAATTACTACTCTGGATCCACACATCAAGGTTCCTCTGCACACTGACAGCTGTTCTCTTCTCGACGAGAATGCTGGCAGCAGTGGTTCGCCATGTGCTGGCCATCCCTTCACCGTTAAATCATAGACCCGTGATAGTGTCGGGTCATTCCGTGTTTCCTTTTCTATGTTTGCATTCGTCACAGGGAGACATTCGGCTCTGGTCGAGTGGAATAACTCCATTGGATCCACTGCAAGGTCTTCTTCTTCCACCGTCGGCAACGGTAGACGCGACAATCCATCAGCATTTCCATGCTGTTTAGTTCCTTTGTACTCGATGTCATATTGGTGTGCCCCTAGGAAAAGGGACCATCTCTGCAGCCGTTGTGCTGTCATTATCGGTACGCCCTTCTGAGGGTTGAAAATGGAGACAAGAGGTTGATGATCGGTTAGTAGAGTAAATTTTTGACCGTGCAGATAGTGATTGAACTTCTTCACCCCCCACACTAGGCTGGGCGTAGTTACGCTCGGCAGAAGTTAACGAGCGTGACGCAAAAGCTTTCGGCCTCTCCAAACCATCAAGGAATTTATGTGACAGTACCGCCCCAATGCCGTAGGGAGACGCATCACACGCCAGCCTGATTGGCAGTGCTGGGTTGTAGTGAGCCAATACTTCCTTTGATGTGATTAAGTCCTTACTCTTCTGAAAAGCACGCTTACAATTATCGCTCCATTTCCATGCTACCCCCGTTCGTAGCAGGGCGTTCAGTGGGGGCAGAATTGTCGACAAATTCGGCAAAAACTTATGATAGTAATTCACCAACCCGAGGAATGACCTCAGTTGCGACACATTTTCAGGCGCTGGGGCCTTAACAACCGCTTCAATTTTGTCAGGGGACTTATGTAACCCCTCTTCATCAATCACGTGGCCACAATACGATATCTGTTTCTTAAAAAATTCGCACTTGGGGCGGTTGGCTCGCAGCCCATGGTCCCGTAGTCTAGTGAGCACCTGTTCTAGGTTGTTAAGGTGTTCACTGTCATCTTCACCTGTGTAAGATTCGCGAAATTTTCATTAAATAATCACGTAGGAAAGTAGGGTTAATAAAACAGCTTTATTGACCAAAAGAAGCTTTTACAGAGAAACCTTTGATAAAAGGGCACACAAAATGGCCGCCAGACCTCGTGACCAGCTTCTGGGACCATTTGAATTTCTGTTACTGCAAGCCAGACAGGCTTGTGGATTGAAGACATTAAAAGCCCGCGAAAACCAGTTTCGGGAAGCCGAAACTCATGGAACTGAGTATACATAGTGATTAGATTACAAGTACAGGACAGATTTGGGTGGCAGGATGAGACCCATCAAGAAATGGGTGGACAATTGAACGAACGCTTAAGCCCATTACACTGTACAAAGAGAAGCCGTTTAACAGCCATCCAGGGCAATCTCCAGACCGATCAATATACAAACCGAGTTACGGTGACAAAGCAAAGACATTATCGGCCCAGGAAGGCCAGTTAAGCTATCACCGACTCCCGTTATGAAGACAAAACACCCCTGCAGAGAGTTCTGCCCGCCAAAATTATTACAAAGACAGGACTATGATTTGGCGGGAGATAAGAATGGTCCAAAAAAGTATAACTGTGGATTAAGTAAAGTCCATCAGAAAGTTCTCCATCGGTACGCTTCGGGACAGACTCCATCGGAACCAAGCAGCACTTCGGTTCGGACCGTGTTCGGTGTTCGGCCAGGCAAGGCCCGGCCACGACGAGAGGACGATGAGAAGATTTCAGCTTGGAAGCCAGCTCGGCCAGGCAAGGCCCGGCCACGACGGGAAGACGACGAGGGAGGCCCGGGTACTTTTGTCGGGAGATCATCGACGACCCAGGCCGGAGAAGAAGACCCCCAGGGCCCAGGTACTCCAATCAGAAGGACAATGATGACTGTATAAAGAGTCATCGGGAGATCATCGACGACCCAGGAAGACACCCAGGGCCCGGTACTCCAGTTCGTCAACATCACATCGGCGAGCGCTCATCGCAGGAGAACCAAGAGGAAAACAAGCTGCGCCAGAAGCTTCCAAACCCACGTGACGACGGAAAGCTGTGTCGAAAGGCTGCAAAGCCTTTTTCGCAATTCGTAAAGTGGTGAGCATGATCCCGAGTCCCTCAAATCGAAACTTAGTTCGGTCTAGGGGAAGGGGTTAAGGGTAATTGTATTGTGTTACCCCTTTTACGATGTGCCGTGTATTCCCCATTTCTATAGAGTTAAGTTTATAGATGTGTGCATGCTTGTAGTTGCTTTAATCTGTGCATATGACATGTATTTTATAATGCTGCAAACTGTTCAATAAAGGCATCCATTTCGTGCTATTCGACCTGGTCTATTGAGTTTTTCTGCACTACAGCTTCCTGCACCTAAGTCCAAGGTCTAGGGCCGTAGGGGCGAGTGGGTCGAACCACTCACGGGTAATTATTGCAAGAAGCCTGGCAGGAGACCAGAGCAAGCAAGAGAAACCCCCTACACCTGTTACAAGGATGTCGTCCAAGTAACACTGAGTCCCCGGAATCCCTTGCAGGACTTGTTCCATCGCTCTTTGCCATATCGCCGGAGCCGATGCTACTCCGAATACCAATCGATGATACTGGTAAAGACCTTTGTGAGTGTTTATCGTGAGATACTTCCTAGAGGACTCTTCAACCTCCATCTGCAAATATGCTTGTGCTAGGTCAATTTTGGTAAAAGGCTTCCCTCCAGACAGTGAGGCGAAGATGTCTTCTATCCTTGGAAGAGGATATTGTACTGTGTGAAGGACAGGGTTCACCATCACCTTGAAATCCCCACAGATGCGAATCTTCCTTGGCTCTCCGGACTTATTGCTTAACGTTTTCTTCATGACAGGAACGATGGGTGTCGCCCACTTGCTCCAGTCGACCTTAGGCAACACGCCCGCCTTCTCCAGATTCTCCAGCTGTGCCTCGACGGCTGGGCGAATTGCATATGGTACCGGTCTCGCTTTGAAAAACTTGGGAACTGCATTCTCTTCTATTTTTATCGAGGCGGTTACGCCTTTAAGCGTGCCCAGTTCTTGTTGAAATACCTCTTTGGCGTTAGCTAAGATTGTTGACAATCGTCCAGGAGTGACGTCTTCCTCTTTTTTACCGTCCTCCATCATTGCATGAATGGAATGCCAATCTAAGTTTATCTTCCTGATCCATTCCCGTCCCAATAACGGTGGTCCACCATTTGGCAGTATGTAGAGATACAATTTCCGTATTTTCTTGCCATTGTATTCGACAGGCACCCTTATTTTTCCTCTGGGGTATACTTTTTGCCCCGTATACGTCGTCAAGACGATGGATGTCTCTCTCAAGGGTATGTGTGAAAATAGCCGCTCGTAGTCTCGTCGATTCATGACGGTTAGCGCTGATCCTGCATCCAATTCCATTTTAACTTGGGACCCTGCTATCGTGAGAGTGAGAGTGACCCAAATGGTTCGGTGATCCTCTTTTGCGATTCCATTGTGAAGTTTGAGACAGCTTAGTCTCCTGTTTCCGGATTCACTATCGCTCATCTGGTCTTCGGAACTACTGTCCGTCCTCTTTTGTACTTTCTTGTACGGTTCCTTAGTAGCCTTTTTGTTGTCGCTGGTCTTCTTCCCAGACCTACAAACTCATGCAATGCGTCCAATCTTCCCGCATTGTCTGCATATTTTGTCTTTGGACCAGCAGTCCTTCTGGTCATGGTTAGTTCTGCCGCAGCGATAACATTTTGCAAATCCCCGTGTCATTTCGTGGGTGCCGTATTCCTGTGGTTTTTGTTGAATTTCTGCAGCTCCCCTGGCTGCTGCTTCATACGATACTGCCACGCTGAAAGCCTTATCTAGCGTCAGCTCTTTTTCTGAGAGTAACTTCTTCTGTGTTCCTTCACTCAGGAGTCCACAGACAAATTTGTCCCGTAGGGTATCTGCCAGTCCTGCTCCGAACTGGCAGTGCTTTGATAGCTTGCGTAGTTCCGTAAGATACTCAGCATTGCTCTCATCTTTGTGCTGAGTTCTCCTGTGGAATTTAAATCTTTCTGCTATCAACAGCGGTGCAGTGTTTAAGTGTTCCTGTAGGACAGCAACAATTTCGTTAAAACTCTTCGCCTTCGGTTTGGCTGGAGTAATCAGGTCCTGCAATAGGCCGTACGTTCTAGCGCCCATTAAGTTTAGCAATATCGATGCCTTTTTCCCCTCCGCTATATCGTTTGCCTCGAAATATACCTCGACTCTTTCCACATACGTGGTCCAGTCCTCTAATGTATTATCAAAAGCAGTGATACAGCCAGTCTTCGGCATCTTGCAAATCTAAAATGGCACCTCCCGCGCTTTGCCTTCTTCCCCGATTTAACAAAATGGCGCCTCCCGCGCTTTGCCTTCTTCCCCGCTGTTGTTAGCGCTGCTTTCCACTGTTTCTTGCGCGTATTCTTTTTCTTTTATTATTTTCCCGTTGTGGAGCGGACCCTCTGGGACACTTCCCTCCCTCTTCTTAGGTCCAAACGCTGCCCGGCTTCGAAGCACTGGCCGCGCCCTGTGTGCTCCACCCTCTCTCTCTCTCTTTGCTCCCCGACTCGCTGCCCGGCCCCGTTGAAAAGCCACCCGATCGAGCTTCAGCCTGCCGCAGCCCAGGAAGGATCAGAGCACTACCTGCCACCAGCCCGATTAGCTGGGAAACCACGGACCGAGGAACCCAGCCTGGCTCTGGAAAGTCTCTCCTGCAAGTTTTGAAACCGATGATTGACGGCCGACGCCCGTTTCTCGAGTTTCAATGGACTCTATTTTTTTTTTCTTTCTGGCTCCGACCTTCAACAACGTCGTCGGAGGTGCTGCCAAGTTGCAGGTAAGTTCGTTTCTTACTCGTCGCCAGTGTTAAGTCCGTGAATGATTGAAACACGGACCAGCAGGAGTGAAAACAAACAGATCTTTACTGGTGGAAGTCAATAGCGAAACTAACAAACAGAGGCTCTCTAGTGCCTTTTATACAGGGGTGGTCACTGCCGGTACTGCAGTCTGAGACCACTTATTCTCTTAAAGGTACATACACAACATTTTCCTTCTCGGGTAAATGTGTTTCATGCTGGGAGCATGTTAGCTGAGAACTGCTGAAGAGTAAATCCTATCGTTTTGTATGAGATATTGGGAAATTACCTGAAGCATATTAGCTCCAAACTTACTGAAATACCTATTTATCTTTCACTCTGAACTTCTTAATATGAAGAACTATCTTTTCTCTTCACAGACTGTCTTTGCTGTCTATTCTCAGCATTTTCTGTTTGACTTGCATTTATATAGCGCCTTTCACAACCACCAGACGTCTCAAAGCGTTTTACAGCCAATGAAGTACTCCTTGAAGTGTAGTCACTGTTGTAATGTAGGAAACGCAGCAGCCAATTTGCACACAGCAAGCTCCCACTAACAGCAATGAGATAATGACCAGATAATCTGTTTTAGTGAAGTTGATGAGGGATAAATATTGGCCTAGGATACTGGGCAGAACTCCCCTGTTCTTCTTCGAAATAGTGCCATGGGATCTTTTACGTCCACCTGAGAGAGTAGACTGGGCCTTGGTTTAACGTCTCATCTGAAAGAAAGCACCTCCAACAGTGCAGCACTCCCTCTGCACTGCACTAGAGTGTCAGCCTAGAATTTTTGTGCTCAAGTCTCTGGGACTGGAACCTACAACCTTCTGACTCAAAGGCGAGGGTGCTACCAACTGAGCCACAGCTGACAGAACAGTCATGGTCTATTGTTCACCATGGACGTAGTCTATTGTTCACCATGGACGTGGTCTATTGTTCACCATGGACGTGGTCTATTGTTCACCATGGACGTGGTCTATTGTTCACCATGGACGTGGTCTATTGTTCACCATGGACGTAGTGTATTGTTCACCATGGACGTGGTCTATTGTTCACCATGGACGTGGTCTATTGTTCACCATGGTCATGGTCTATTGTTCACCATGGACGTGGTTTATTGTTCACCATGGTCATGGTCTATTGTTCACCATGGTCATGGTCTATTGTTCACCATGGACGTGGTCTATTGTTCACCATGGTCATGGTCTATTGCTCACCATGGTCATGGTCTATTGCTCACCATGGACGTGGTCTATTGTTCACCATGGTCGTGGTCTATTGTTCACCATGGACGTGGTCTATTGTTCACCATGGTCATGGTCTATTGTTCACCATGGTCATGGTCTATTGTTCACCGTGGTCGTGGTCTATTGTTCACCATGGACGTGGTCTATTGTTCACCATGGTCATGGTCTATTGTTCACCATGGACGTGGTCTATTGTTCACCATGGTCATGGTCTATTGTTCACCATGGACGTGGTCTATTGTTCACCATGGTCATGGTCGATTGTTCACCGTGGTCATGGTCTATTGTTCACCATGGACGTGGTCTATTGTTCACCATGGTCATGGTCTATTGTTCACCATGGACGTGGTCTATTGTTCACCATGGTCTATTGTTCACCATGGACGTGGTCTATTGTTCACCATGGACGTGGTCTATTGTTCACCGTGGTCTATTGCTCACCATGGACGTGGTCTATTGTTCACCATGGACGTGGTCTATTGTTCACCATGGACGTGGTCTATTGTTCACGATAGTCATGGTCTATTGTTCATCATGGTCATGGTCTATTGTTCACCATGGAGGTGGTTTATTGTTCTCCATGGTCGTGGTCTATTGTTCACCATGGTCACGTTCTATTGTTCACCATGGAGGTGGTCTATTGTTCACCATGGAGGTGGTCTATTGTTCACCATGGTCATGGTCTATTGTTCACCATGGAGGTGGTCTATTGTTCACCGTGGTCTATTGTTCACCATGGACGTGGTCTATTGTTCACCATGGACGTGGTCTATTGTTCACCGTGGTCTATTGTTCACCGTGGTCTATTGTTCACCATGGACGTGGTCTATTGTTCGCCATGGACGTGGTCTATTGTTCACGATGGTCATGGTCTATTGTTCATCATGGTCATGGTCTATTGTTCACCATGGAGGTTGTCTATTGTTCACCATGGTCGTGGTCTATTGTTCACCATGGTCACGTTCTATTGTTCACCATGGAGGTGGTCTATTGTTCACCATGGACGTGGTCTATTGTTCACCATGGTCATGGTCTATTGTTCACCATGGAAGTGGTCTATTGTTCACAGTGGTCTATTGTTCACCATGGTTGTTAAGTCTGTGTGTCCCAGTTATGCTTATTATAAATCACTGGACACAGGCCACAAGAATAACTTTTAACAGGTCTTTACTATTCGGAGGTCAGGGCTGAACTGCCCAGCAAATCCCTACACAACGTTTATATACCGGTGTGGTCACCACCGGTATTACAGTATACAGCAGCCAAGAGAAAGTAGTACATCTCTTAAGGTAGTTCTCTTAAGGTGGAACAGGTTACATACACCACAATCCTCCCTTTTTAGCTTAACAGTTATATCCCCATTTAACATAACATAATAACATATAGATATATATATATACAACTTCATGCAAAACAGTTCAAAGATTCAGCCTCTGAGGAGGCCTCCTGATTCGAGTTGGATAACGTCTTTCAGGGGTCTCTGATTCTCGTTGCTGGAGTGACTCATCTAGTTGATCTCTTATGGATTGGACATCATCCTCAGGCACATTCACTTCTGAGGTAGATGCTTCGGGTTCACTAACTTCTTCCACGGTTGCCTCTGCCGTAACCCTGGGTTCGACCCTTGTTCTCGATTCTACCAGTTGGTCAGCATGACGCCGTATTACATTTTCACCAATATCTACCGTGTACATCAGGGGTCCTTGTCTGGCCCGAATTGTTCCAGATTGCCATTTCTCGTTTTTATAGTCCCGGGCTAACACTGGTTGTCCTATTTCGAAACTCCGAGTGGTCTTGTTATTTATATGCTGGAACTGTTTGTTTTCAACTTCCCTCCGCACATTTGGTTTTAACAAGTCCAACCTGGACCGCAACCTCCTGTTATAGAACATCATGGCAGGACTTTGGTTTGTCACTGCATGAGTGGCGTTTCGATATGCCAGTAGGAATTTGTCCACCTTGTGTTGTAGTGGAATCTGATCTTCGCTCATGGCCTTTATTGCTTTTTTGAACGTTTGTACAAATCTCTCGGCCAACCCGTTTGTAGCCGGATGATATGGGGCAGAGGTATAATGTTTCACCCCATTCTTCTTCATGAATTTCTGGAATTCTTCTGACACGAACTGCGGTCCGTTGTCTGAACATATTTGTTCTGGCAATCCATTTCTTGCAAATATCGTTCTTAGCACCGCGATCGTCTTTTCCGAGGTAGTGGTAGTCATCTTAATCACTTCTGGCCATTTAGAATGTGCGTCCACCGCAATTAAAAACATGGAGTCCATGAATGGACCAGCAAAGTCAATATGTACACGTTGCCATGGGGTTGAAGGCCATTCCCATGGATGCAGCGGTGCAACCGGAGGTGCATTTTGCACTTTTTGGCACCCTGAGCAGCTTTTCGTCAGATCCTCTATCTGTTGGTCGATACCCGGCCACCACACATAAGTCCTAGCAAGGCTTTTCATCTTGACTCCCCCCAGATGACCTTCATGCAGTTCCTTTAGAACTCTCTCTCTTAACTTAGGAGGAATAATCACCTTTGTTCCATACATCAATGTTCCTTGACAGACGGACAGCTGTTCTCGTCTTGCTGAGAATGCCGGTAACAGTGGATCACCATGTGCTGGCCATCCCTTCACTGTCACTTCGTAGACCTGGGACAGTGTCGGGTCGTTCCTGGTTTCTCTTTCAATACTTGCATTGGTGACTGGTAAACATTCGATGATGGTCGAGTGAAATAACTCAACAGGGTCAACCGTCGGTGCCTCCTCCTCTGTAGGTAGTGGCAGGCGCAACAGCCCATCAGCATTACCATGCTGCTTTGTACCTTTGAATTCGATCTGATATTGATGTGCCCCTAGGAAAAGGGACCATCTCTGGAGTCTCTGTGCTGTCATCACCGAAACACCCTTCTTAGGGTTAAAAATGGATACCAACGGCTGGTGGTCTGTCAGAAGCGTAAACTTTTGGCCCTGCAGGTAATGATTAAACTTCTTTACTCCCCACACAAGGCTGAGAGCCTCCCTATCTATCTGAGCGTAGTTGCACTCAGCGGAGTTCAATGATCTGGATGCAAACGCAACTGGCCTCTCCAGGCCATTTGGCAACTTGTGTGAGAGTACTGCCCCAATACCATATGGAGAAGCATCACAAGCCAAACGAATAGGCAGCATTGGGTTGAAGTGAGCCAACACTTCCTCTGAGGTGATCAATGCCTTGCTTTTGCGAAAGGCCCTCTTACAGTCCTCGCTCACTTCCATGGTACTCCCTTCTGCAAAAGAGCGTTCAGCGGGTGCAGCACCGTGGATAAATTTGGCAGGAACTTATGGTAATAGTTAATCAACCCTAGGAACGACCTCAACTGGGATACATTATCCAGAGCGGGAGCCTTCACAACAGCTTCGACCTTGTCAGGAGACTTATGAAGCCCCTCCTGGTCAATGACATGACCACAGTACGAGATCCGCTTCTGAAAGAACTCACATTTCTGGCGATTAACTCGAAGTCCATATTCTTTCAATCTGGTGAGCACCAGTTCCAAATTTGCAAGGTGTTCCTCGTCATCATCTCCTGTAATCAGAATATCGTCCAGGTAACATTGTGTGCCTGGAATTCCCTGTAATACCTGCTCCATGGCCCTCTGCCAAATTGCTGGAGCCGATGCCACTCCAAAAACCAGTCTATTATACCGGTACAAGCCTCTATGCGTGTTGATCGTGAGATACTGGCGTGACTCTTCCTCAACTTTCATCTGTAAGTACGCCTGCGCCAGGTCTATCTTGGTGAAGTGTTTCCCGCCAGACAACGAAGCGAAGATATCCTCAATCCGCGGAAGCGGATACTGCACCGTGTGAAGCGATTAACAGTGATCTTGAAATCTCCACAGATGCGAACCTTCCCCGGTTCCCCCGGCTTGTTGCTCGATGAACGCTTCGTGACGGGAACAATGGGCATGGCCCACTCACTCCAGTCTACCTTAGACAGTACTCCTGAACGTTCTAGCCCTTCCAGCTCAGCTTCCACAGCAGGTCGTATCGCATAAGGTACCGGTCTGGCTTTGAAAAATTTCGGGTTTGCATGTTCTTCAACCTTGATGTTTGCCGTAATTCCTCTCAGTGTTCCCAGTCCCTGTTGGAGCACCTCTTTAGCATCGTCCAATATTCTGGACAATCGTTTAGGTTTGACATCTTTTTTACCGGAATCTACCGTTAGTGCTTTTAAGGAATGCCAGTCCATATTTATTTTCCTAATCCACTCCCGTCCCAGTAGTGGTGGACCTCCCTCAGGTAGCACATATAAGTCCATTCCCCGGCTTTCTTTGCCCTTGTGGACCACCTTTACCTCTATCTTCCCGATGGGGTATATTCTTTGCCCCGTGTATGTTTTCAATACAATCTCCGTATCCCGTAGGGGAATATGTGGGAATAACCTTTTGTAATCTTGCTTATTCATGACCGTCAATGCCGATCCAGTGTCCAATTCCATCTTCACTTGGACTCCTGCTATCTGAAGTGTGACCCAGATTGTTTGGAGGTCTGCTTCATTACCAACATTGTGTACTCTTAGAATACCCAGTTCATTACTGCTGGAGTCTGAATTTGACTTCTGTTCGTTCGAACTGTTCTCTGTCACCTTGTGTACCTTTCTGTACTTTTCCTGCGGTGACTTTTTGTTGCTGGTCTTCTTTCCTGACCGGCATACTTTAGCTATGTGACCAAGCCTGCCACATTTTCTGCATTCCTGATTTTTGAACCAGCACTGGTTCTGATCGTGCGTTGTCTTTCCACAACGATAACATTTTACTGTACCCAAGACCATTTGATTGGTGCTGAGTTCCGGTGACCGTAGCTGCATTTCCGCAGTGCCTCTCGCTGCGGCTTTGTGCGATGCTGCAATAGTGACAGCTTTATCAAGCGTAAGACCATTCTCCTCAAGCAATCGCTTTTGTGTTCCTTCTTTTAACAATCCACACACAAATTTATCTCTCAGCGCATCTGCTAGTCCTGTTCCAAACTGACAGTACTTTGATAGCTTATGCAGTTCAATTAAAAATTCAGCGTTGCTTTCGTCTTTCAGCTGCGTTCTTCTGTAAAATTTAAATCGTTCCGCTATCATCAGCGGCGTGGGGTTTAAATGATTTTTCAGGACAGTAACAATATTCGCGAAAGTCTGATCCGCCGGTTTATCTGGTGATAGAAGGTGCTTCAATAGCCCATATGTCTTCGCACCCATTGAGCTTAATAAGGTTAGTGCTTTCTCATCATCTGGTACCTTATTTGCTTTACAATAAACTTCCATGCGTTCTACATACGTGGTCCAATCTTCGATATCGCTATCAAAGGTATTAATGTTCCCATGTTTAGGCATCCTTGCAAGTTTTTAAATTTTTCTTTTTCTCAAAATTGCGGCTTCCCGCGCTTGTCTTCTTCCCCCGCCTACTAAAATGGCGGCTTCCCGCGCTTGGCGGTCTTTCCCGCACTCGTCTTCTTCCCCCGCCGACTACAATGGCGGATTCCCGCGTTTGCCTTCTTCCCCCGCTGGCTGCAATGGCGATTGCCGTGCTGCTGCCGTTCTCGCCTCCCCAGCGGTTCTCAATTCCCCAACGCTGCTTTTACTCCCCCGCGGTTTCCGTGGGCATTCACGCTTCCCCTGCTATTGCGCCTCTCAGCCCCGCATGCAGGCCGGTCCTTTACACCGGCTGCGTTTGAGTTCTCCGCGGCTCTCGTGCCTTAAGCTGCCCCAGTCGCTGCGCCTCTCGGCCTCGATTGCAGCCCGGCCCTTTTCACCGGCCGTGATCGAGTTCTCCGCCCTTTTTCCTCCGTTTTCCCTCCCCCACTCCACAGTCAACGCGGCCGACTTTCTGCTCGTGTCGCTGATTGGCTTACCCACCACCGTGGTAGAAGGGATGATCACTGCCTGTCGCTGATGGAGGGCTTCGTGGTCAGAATTTTTCTTTTTAACCCGGGTTCTCGATGTCTCCCGTGCGATGGTGCTCAGCAGGATGATGAGGGCGGATGCCTCTTCTCGACGCCCGTTCTGAGGACGAAGCTGCCTTGGATGTAAAACTGCCGCAGGGTAAGATCGGCCTCATCGCCACTGTTAAGTCTGTGTGTCCCAGTTATGCTTATTATAAATCACTGGACACAGACCACAAGAATAACTTTTAACAGGTCTTTACTATTCGAAGGTCAGGGCTGAACTGCCCAGCAAATCCCTACACAACGTTTATATACCGGTGTGGTCACCACCGGTATTACAGTATACAGCAGCCAAGAGAAAGTAGTACATCTCTTAAGGTAGTTCTCTTAAGGTGGAACAGGTTACATACACCACAATGGTCATGGTCTATTGTTCACCATGGACGTGGTCTATTGTTCACCGTGGTCTATTGTTCACCATGGTCATGGTCTATTGTTCACCATGGAGGTGGTCTATTGTTCACCATGGTCGTGGTCTATTGTTCACCATGGTCACGTTCTATTGTTCACCATGGACGTGGTCTATTATTCACCATGGTCATGGTCTATTGTTCACCATGGACATGGTCTATTGTTCACCATGGTCATGGTCTATTGTTCACCATGGACGTGGTCTATTATTCACCATGGTCATGGTCTATTGTTCACCATGGTCATGGTCTATTGTTCACCATGGTCATGGTCTATTGTTCACTATGGACGTGGTCTATTGTTCACCATGGTCATGGTCTATTGTTCATCATGGTCGTGGTCTATTGTTCATCATGGTCATGGTCTATTGTTCATCATTGACATGGTCTATTGTTCACCATGGATGTGGTCTATTGTTCACCATGGTCATGGTCTATTCTTCACCATGGACGTGGTCTATTGTTCACCATGGTCATGGTCTATTGTTCACCATGGACATGGTCTATTGTTCACCATGGACGTGGTCTATTGTTCACCATGGACGTGGTCTATTGTTCACCATGGTCATGGTCTATTGTTCACCACGGACATGGTCTATTGTTCACCATGGACGTGGTCTATTGTTCACCATGGTCATGGTCTATTGTTCACCATGGACGTGGTCTATTGTTCACCATGGTGCTGGTCTATTGTTCACCATGGACGTGGTCTATTGTTCACCATGGTTATGGTCTATTGTTCACCATGGACATGGTCTATTGTTCACCATGGACGTGGTCTATTGTTCACCATGGTCATGGTCTATTGTTCACCATGGTCATGGTCTATTGTTCACCATGGTCATGGTCTATTGTTCACCATGGACGTTGTCTATTGTTCACCATGGTCATGGTCTATTGTTCACCATGGACGTGGTCTATTGTTCACCATGGACGTGGTCTATTGTTCACCATGGTCATGGTCTATTGTTCACCATGGTCATGGTCTATTGTTCACCATGGACGTTGTCTATTGTTCACCATGGTCATGGTCTATTGTTCACCATGGACGTGGTCTATTGTTCACCATGGACGTGGTCTATTGTTCACCATGGTCATGGTCTATTGTTCACCATGATCATGGTCTATTGCTCACCATGGGCGTGGTCTATTGTTCACCATGGTTATGGTCTATTGTTCACCATGGACGCGGTCTATTGTTCATCATGGTCATGGTCTATTGTTCACCATGGTCATGGTCTATTGTTCACCATGGACGTGGTCTATTGTTCACCATGGTCATGGTCTATTGTTCACCATGGTCATGGTCTATTGTTCACCATGGACGTGGTCTATTGTTCACCATGGTCATGGTCTATTGTTCACCATGGTCATGGTCTATTGTTCACCATGGTCATGGTCTATTGTTCACCATGGACGTGGTCTATTGTTCACCATGGTCGTGGTCTATTGTTCACCATGGACGTGGTCTATTGTTCACCATGGTCATGGTCTATTGTTCACCATGGACGTGGTCTATTGTTCACCATGGTCATGGTCTATTGTTCACCATGGTCATGGTCTATTGTTCACCATGGACGTGGTCTATTGTTCACCATGGTCATGGTACATCCCAGATTACTCCATTCTACAAGGTCAGGTTTTGGCTCATAGGAACCCTGTACAAGCACAAGAAAAAGTATCTGGCTCATTGAACACTGTTCCACCTTAGCAACAAAATGATAAATTCTGTATTGCATAATATAATGCTCCTTTCCTCTCAAGGGAATTGGATAAATACTTGAAAAGAAAAAGTTTGCAGAGATATCGGGCAAGAGCAGGGGGGAGTGGGACTAATTGGAGAGATCTTTCAAAGAGCCGGCACAGGCACGATGGGCCGAATGGCCTCCCTCTGAGCTGTATCGTTCTATGATTCTATAACACAACATGTCCTCCACTTAGCATCACCACAAATGATCCACTAATATGTTGAATAAAGAGCATGCAACCATCACAAATTAAATCCATGGTATCCTGGGACTAAACCACGAAAAAGAATAATTTTATTCTGTTTTTGATCAGGAAATGCAACTACAGTTCTCTGAGGGGTGACCGCTTCCAATGATTTATATTCTAATTGTGTAAAAAATGTGCTATAAATTCCTATAAACCGCCAGCTGGCAAATACCCATATGAATTGGCAAAGAGGAAAGCTACATAAAACTTTTAAAGGGTAGCACCTGAGTCTTAGCAATGGAAGTTTTACAACCTTGAACTCGGCGACAGCATTCAATGTTCTCAGATTACAGTTGAGACAAGTCAAAATGGCACAACAGAGAGCGAGAGAAGACCACGAGCCCCATCACATTCCATCACACCATGCAACTTTGTGCACCAGCTTCCCGATCTATGGGTAATGCCAACTCCTGGGGAGTTTAAAAAAAAATCAACAGAAAGAGGCAAAAAAAAACCTGGCTAATTTCAGGACAAGATCTGGGAAACTCTTCCCCAATTCCATAAAGAAAGCAAGCAAGCTGCAAGAGAACATAGCTACGAACCATGAGCCTAACTAACCGATTCATTCCCCACATGAGCAGTGAAATTCTGTATACTATGACGTAAGAAAATTACTAAGTACTTGGTTTGAGTATAAAACAAGGCTTTAATCAACTGTTTCACAACCATGAGTTTCTAGTTACATCACTAGTTCCTGGTTACAAAAATGTCCTGAGCAAGCTGGGCCCACACCCGAGTATTTATACTTTCCTTGGACGGCGCCACCAGCTGGCCATCCAGTGTTATCTCATGAGTCATTTCTACATGAATGATAAGATTCATGACACACTATGTCCTTCTAACCCTCTTCCAGTTCACCTCCTGGATCAGTCGCTAGGAAGAACGGGAGATCAGTTTGGATGGCTAGCTCTCTGATTTCCCTTCCCTGGCCCCTCCTTGCAAGCAACTGCCCGGCCTCAGCAGAGTGATATGCCTGGTAGTTGCAAATTGTTAACTGCTCCCACCCCCCCCGCCCCGATGGGAGTAAGCACGTTGGAGCAATTCCACACCAATGTCTTCTCTTGTATCCCTTTGTTGTTCATTGATGGAATATTCTGCAAGGTCTGGAAATAAAAGCAACTAGTTATGACCACACCAATTTGACTGTTTATTCAGACATAACACTTCTAGCCAGCATGACAGAGACCAGGAACCAGCTGAATGAGCAATAGCTTGAGTGGACCTGCACCTCATCACTCCATGTAGGTCCAATGCACAGGCCTACCACGCCTGCCACACATCAGATGTGATCCACAGCAATGTTGCAGAGAAACTCCAGGATGATTTGGACAGGTTGGGTGATTGGGCAGATGCATGGCAGATGCAGTATAATATGGATAAATGCGAGGTTATCCACTTTGGTGGCAAAAACAGGAAAGCAGGTTATTATCTGAACGGCAATAGATTGGGAGAAGGGGAAGTGCAACGAGACCTGGATGTCCTTGTGCACCAGTCGCTAAAGGTAAGCATGCAGGTGCAGCAGGCGGTTAAGAAGGCAAATGGTATGTTGGCCTTCATAGCGAGAGGGTTCGAGTACAGGAGCAAGGATGTCTTGCTGCAGTTGTACAGGGCCTTGATGAGACCACACCTTGAGTATTGTGTGCAGTTTTGGTCGCCTTATCTGAGGAAGGATGTTCTTGCCATGGAGGGAGTGCAGCGAAGATTCACCAGACTGATACCTGGGATGGCAGGAATGACGTATGAGGAGAGATTGGGTCAATTGGGCTTATATTCGCTGGAGTTTAAAAGAATGAGAGGGGATCTCATTGAAACTTATAAAATTCTAACAGGACTAGACAGACTAGATGCAGCAAGGATGTTCCCGATGGCGGGGGAGTCCAGAACCAGGGGTCACAGTCTAAGGATAAGGGGTAAGCCATTTAGGACAGAGATGAGGAGGAATTTCTTCACCCAGAGAGTGGTGAACCTGTGGAATTCTCTACCACAGAAGGCAGTGGAGGCCAATTCATTAAATATATTCAAAAAGGAGTTAGATATATTTCTTAAGGCTAAAGGGATCAAGGGATATGGGGAGAAAGCAGGGACAGGGTGCTGAATTTGGATGATCAGCCATGATCTCATTAAATGGCGGAACAAGCTCGAGGGGCCGAATGGCCTACTCCTGCTCCTATCTTCTATGTTTCTATGTTTCCCTTTAAACCACGCGGCTCTCTGGACCTCCCGTGCAGCCGGCTCGTCGGCTATTCGGCGGGAAAAACCACGCATGCGTGGTATTTTGAATGGGCCGCGCACCCAAAAATAATTAACGGGAACATAGATCCACAGCCCTCCACGTTGTTCCGAGCCGTCTCCTGAACCCCACTTTCTGGCCAATCCCCTAAGGTGCATGGGTACCATTTCCATTCCTTACATCTGGTGCCCTGTCAGAATAAGTTTACCAGATTAACTTAGGGCGACTAAGATAACTTTCAACTTCCCCGATACATCTTTCGACATGATAAGAATGTATAACTTCACGCTACGTTCATAGAATCTTACAGCACAGAAGGAGGCCATTCGGCCCATCATGCCTGTGCCGGCTCTTTGAAAGAGCTATCCAATTAGTCCCACTCTCCTGCTCTTTCCCCATCGCCCTGCAGACTTTTCCTGTTCAAGTATTTATCCAATTCCTTATTGAAAGTTACTGTTGAATCTACTTCCACCGCCCTTCCAGATCATAACAACTCACTGTGCAAAAAACGTTTCTCCTCATCTTCCCCTCTGGGTTTTATTTGCCAATTATCTCAAATCTGTGCCCTCTGTTTACCGACCCATCTGCAAGTGGAAATAGTTTATCCCTATCTATTCTACAATATCCCTCTTTTCCCACTTCTATTGAGAGCCCTACATAATTGCTTTAATCTTCAATGATCTAGGTGAGGTAAGTTGACGTTTTTCTGCCTTGAGATAATACAACATGCATTTTAATGCATAAATGCTACTGCGCGTATCAAAGAGCTGTTAATTCCTTCTGACTTGGGTGTCAGTTGTGGCTCAGTGGTAGACCTCTCCTGTCTGCATCAGAAGGTTGTGGGTTCAAGTCCTACTCTATAGGCTTGAGCCCATAATATAGGCTGACACTCCCAGTGTCGTACTGAGGGAGTGCTGTACGTCTATCGGATGAAACGTTAAACCGAGGGCCTCATCTGCTCTCTCAGGTGGATGTAAAACATCCCATTGGACTATTTCGAAGAAGAGCAGGGGAATTCTCCCCGGTGTCCTGGCCAATGTTTATCCCTCAATCAACCAGCGTACCGTGGCTGCCATGTGTACCATCTACAAGATGCACTGCAGCCACTAGCCAAGGCTTCTTCGGCAGAACCTCCTAAACCAGCGACCTCTTCCACCTAGAAAGACAAGGGCAGCAGGCGCATGGGAACACCACCACCTCCAAGTTCCCCTCCAAGTCACACACCATCCTGACTTGGAAGTATATCGCCGGTCCTTTATCGTCGCTGGGTCAATATCCTGGAACTCCCTCCCTAACAGCACTGTGGGAGTACCTTCACCACACGGACTGCAGCGGTTCAAGAATGCAGCTCACCACCAACTTCTCAAGGGCAATTAGGGGTGGGCAATAAATGCTGGCCTTGCCAGCGATGCCAACATCCCATGAACTAATAAAAGAAACAGGTGATCTGGTCATTAACACATTGCTGTTTGTGCAGCTTGCTGTGAGCAGATTGGCTGCTGTGTTTCCATTAGAACAGTGACTACACTTCAAAAGTATTTCAGTGGCTGTAAAGTGTTATGGGGCATCCTGAGGTCGTGAAAGGTGCTATATAAATACAAGATCTTTCCTTCTCTGGACTGAAGCTGGTAACGTCCCGATTGTTGAGGCCCACTTCCACATAAGACCGTGCACTCACCAACCGAGCCACTGGTGGGTGGGGCTTCAATGCAATTTTCACAAACGTGAGGCTGACTAGATTGGTTACATTTCCAGGTTTTGAAAACCGCCGCTGTGGGAAATGAACATTTGATGCGTGTAATTAATGCAGACAAGCAAAGTAAAACGTACAGGAGAAGGCCGGGTGGTATCACATTTATTTGCGAGGTCGATGAGAGATTGTTTAAACTCCCTAGCCCTGCCTGAGGCTCTGACAATGAAGTGTAAGCGGTATCTCTGGAGGCTTGCCAGATGTTCACTGCCAATATTTTGACAGTTGTGCGCAGTGCAGTGGACCGATTATGCCAACGTCAATTTAATTTGTGACACTTAATACCTTTCAGAAAGGGAAAGAAAGCCTGGGTGAGCTGTATCCAGGGGTGAATGACCATCATCTAAGTCAATCGTCTTAGCAGCCAGTTCGAGATACCAGGAATTGCTTTTGCTCAGAATTCATTCCTTCTGGGTAAAATAATTTCCATTTCTCTATCTCTCTCCGCAGTATTTTGCTATTGTATGTGGTTGAGGGAGGTCATTCGCTTAGCTCATGCATCCTGAACGAACTCACAGGCTTTCCCTTATATTGCAGTGTCCTAGCACTTTTAAAATGATTCCAGGATTTTGCCTCCACTCTATTCCACGTTTAGACCATTCACTTTATGTGTAAGAGAACTTCCTAACATCAGCCCTAAACTGACCACAACTGGACACAGTTCCTGAGTTCACAGAATCACACAGGACAGAAGGAGGCCATTCGGCCCATTGTGCCTGGCTGGCTCTTTGAAAGAGCCATCCAATTAGTCCCACTCCCCCCTGCTCTTTCCCCACAGCCTTGCAATTTTTTCCTTTTCAAGTAGAGATCCAATTCCCTTTTGAAAGTTACCATTAAATCTGCTTCCAACACCCTTTCAGGCAGCACGTTCTAGATGATAACAACGGAAAAAATTCACCTTATCTCCCCCTCTGGTTCTTTAGCCAATTATCTTAAATCTGTGTCCTCTAGTTACTGACCTTACTGCCACTGGAAGCAGTTTCTCTTTCAACTCCACCCTTGTCTATTTTGATATATTGGTGGAGAATGCAACTCATCAAGGCTTCTTCGACAGTTCCCAAACCCGCAACCTCTTCCACCTAGAAGGAATGGGCAGCAGGCGCATGGGAACACCACCACCTCCAAGTTCCCCTCCAAGTCACACACCATCCTGACTTAGAAGTATATTGCCGATCCTTCATCATCGCTGGGTCAAAATCCTGGAACTCTCTCCCTAACAGCTCTGTGGGAGTACCTTCACCACACGGACTGCAGCGGTTCAAGAAGGCGGCTCACCACCACTTTCTCAAGGGCAACTAGGGATGGGCAATAAATGCTGGGCTTGTTAGCAATGCCCACATCCCATAAACTAATAAAAATAAAGTCTTTTTTTCTCTCTCCTCGTCAGTATTTTACACTTGTCCATATTAAATCCCCCTGTTTTCACGGTATGTTAAGGACAAAATTACGACAACATTTGAAAAGCCAAACTTCATCTCACACTCGAAGCAGGCAAAGATTTTTAGACAACAATTCAGCCAGCCCCTGATCAACACAATGGATTCCCTTGCTTATTTGCGCGGGAATGGATTTTTGGCAAAGCTTGGGATTTGACAGAAATCGCCGTTAACGGTGTTGGGTTTACATTCAGATCCACCATCTTTTAAATTGTGGCTGGTGATAAGTTAAGCCGTGCAATGAAAGGTACAGTCATTGAAATAATTCATGTTTACGACACAGAAGGCAGCCACCTAATCTATGTATATAAAAATCACTCGGAATGCATGGATAGTAAGAGTTATCAGAAGCTGATGCAGCTCCAACAAGTGTGAGTGTTGAAGCCAAGTGCCGATCAGCTTGTAATTGCTTGAATAACCCTTAGAAGGTACTTGTGTTTATCTGCTAAAATACATCATTTACAACAACAACAACTTGTATTTATATAGCGCCTTTAACATAGTAAAACGTCCCAAGGCGCTGCACAGGAGTATTTTAAGACAAAAAATTTGACACTGAGCCACATAAGGATAAATTAGTGCAGATGACTGCAAGCGTGGTCAAAGAGGTCAGTTTTAAGGAGCGTCTTAAAGGAGGAAAGAGAGGTAGCGAGGCGGACAGGTTCAGGCAGGGAATTCCAGAGCTTCGGGCCTAGGCAGCAGGAGGCACGGCCACCAATGGTTGAGCGATTATAATCAGGGATGCTCAAGAGGGCAGAATTAGAGGAACGCAGATATCTCGGACTGGGGTTGTGGGGCTGAAGGAGATTCCAGAGATAGGGAGGGGGCGAGGCCAAGGAGGGATTTCAAAACAAGGATGAGAAACTAACATAAGGGGCATTAGGGAAGGGGGTGGGGGGCGTGGAGGAGCTGGCGTCCAAGAGTGCAAAGGGCAGAGGTTGCTGAATTCTTATGGTGTCCTCCCCATCAAGGTCGGTTGCCAATTGCCACAGCGTATGCTAGAGCACAGAGCACTGATTAGGCACTCCAGCCAATTATGGGGCTTTCACCTCATTTAAACGGAAGTCAGAGGCTTAACGACCTAATGCAGAGCTTGTGTGCAAGCACCCGGCCCGCCTGGTGCTTGACGTCCTGATTGGAGCACTGCAGGCATTTTGTAGGGATCAGGCCTCCCCAGCTGAAAACGCTTCTGTGAATTTGGCTTCCTCCCGCAGTTTTATTGGCCCTACTAGTTTCCAGCTTTGTGTTCTTTAACAGATACAAGAAATCGAATCAAAACATAAAATTCCAGCAGGCCACTACCTCTTAATCCCAATTGGGTCCGGTCCTCTGGGCCAACAATAGGCAAGGAAGCGTTTCTCCCGGGGCCTCACTCCTGCCCGTCGGTCTGCCGTTCCCAATTCCCACACGGAATTTTAGATTGACACCGCCTGGGATATCGACATTATGTCAAGCTTGAAGTAATGCAAGGTTACGTGGGATTTGAGTACGACCACAATGTGACCCATTCGAAACTCGACACACGCTTCGCACAGTGCCCTTTACCCTTGGCTTCAATAACACTGCAATCGTGGCACAGCCTGATCCAGTACAAAAATTATATCTTGGACGCATTAATGGAATTATTTTTCTTATTAGAAACTTTTTTATGTTTTCCAGCTGGGAGTCTCTGTGACCGTTTTAGTCATGCACAGTAGTAAGTAGTCTCCGAACTGGAAAACAGCGCGGAAATATAAAACAGACAAGCATGTCGACTTGATCCCTCTGATCACCGCAGGGGAGCTGATGCAGCCTCTATGCCACTTGCTGTGCGAGTCATAATAACGGAGTGTTGGGTTTACCACCTCCAGGTACCCGCTGTGATCTCCTAAAGACTCAAGCTGACTTTTGAGAAGCCTGCAACATTGCTATCTGCCTTCCTCCCCCACCCCAGGTAGTCAGTCTAAATATTAAAAACCAGTGCAACCTAACACATTGGCCCTTCTGCTAGCTAATTTTGTGGTAATCTATACCAGAAACTTTACACTGCTTTGCAGTTTCTTATAATTCTACCCTCTTGGTATCAGAACACGGGAGATTGCCATCCAACTTATCACCTCCCAGGCGGGCTCTCCATTTAGGCTGTTTGCCCCTCTGATTCTACATAGAAACATAGAAGATAGGAGCAGGAGTAGGCCATTTGGCCCCTCGAGCCTGCTCCGCCATTCAATGAGATCATGGTTGATCATCCAAATTCAGTACCCTGTCCCTGCCTTCTCCCCATGTCCCTTGATCCCTTTAGCCTTAAGAAATATATCTAACTCCTTCTTGAATATATTTAATGAATTAGCCTCAACTGCCTTCTGTGGTAGAGAATTCCACAGGTTCACCACTCTCTGGGTGAAGAAATTCCTCCTCATCTCAGCCCTAAATGGCTTACCCCTTATCCTTAGACTGTGACCCCTGGTTCTGGACTCCCCGGCCATCGGGAACATCCTTCCTGCATCTAGTCTGTCCAGTCCTGTTAGAATTTTATAAGTTTCAATGAGATCCCCTCTCATTCTTCTAAACTCCAGCGAGTATAAGCCCAATCGACCCAATCTCTCCTCATACGTCATTCCTGCCATCCCAGGTATCAGTCTGGTGAATCTTACATGCTTTCCATGTCTTCATTCCCAGTGACCTCCTCACTGGCAAAGCAATGAAAGGGAGATAGGAGAAGAAAAGAATCTAGCCTTCCCGACGGCCCAGTGTGTAAATCCACCGCCCGCCACAGCACTGAGCTTCACACAGCAGAATATCTGAAGGTCAATCCCTGGTCTGTGTTGAGTTAACCGATCTCAGCCGGGTCTTTGCAATAGGACTCAGCGCCTTTTGACCCTCCGAAAACTCCGTGTTCCTCCAATTCTGGCATCTTGTACATCCCTGAGTTCCTTTACCCTTCCATTGGCGGCCGTGCCTTCAGCTCTCTAGGCCTTAACCTCTGTAATTCCCTCCCTGACCCTCTCTATCTCTTTCTCCTCCTTTAAGTGTCAGCCATGGCTCAGTTGGTAACACTCTTGACTCTGAGTCAGAAGGTTGTGGGTTCAAGTCCCACTCCAAGAGACTTGAGCACAAAAATCTAGGCTGGCGGTGCTGAGGGAGTGCTGCACTGTTGGAGGTGCCGTCTTTCGGATGAGACGCTAAACTGAGGCCCCGACTGCCCTCTTGGGTGGACGTAATAGATCCTATGGCACTATTTTGAATAAGAGCAGGGGAGTTCTCCTCAGTGTCCTGGCCAATATGTAACCTTCAACCAACACCTAAAAACCGATTAACTGGTCATTTTCACATTGCTGTTTGTGGGGGCTTTCTGTGTGCAAATTGGCTGCCGGGTTTCCTACATTACAACGGTGACTGCACTTCAAAAAGTACTTCATTGGCTGTGAAGCGCTTTGAGACGTCCGGTGATCGTGAAAGTCGCTATATAAATGCAAATCTTTCTTTCAAATTTGGGATAGGTGTTCTGAGCGGACACTGCACTTACACTGAAGATAAAAATCTAGGTCATTCGACGAGTGCTTGTTGAACTTTTTTGTTTGGCAAGTGAGGAGAGCAAGAAGGGATGTACATCAATTAGTTTTGATAACTACTCTCTAGTAACATCCACATAACAACAGCCACTACATAGATTTACAAGCACAGAAACAGGCCATTCGACCCAACTGGTCCATGCTCATGCTCCACACCAGCCTCCTCCCACCCCTCTTCCTCTCACCCCATCAGCATATCATTCTATTCCTTTCCCCCTCATGTGTTTATCCAGTTTCTCCTTAAATGCATCTACGTTATTCTCCTCAACCACTCCACGTGGTAGCGAGTTCCACATTCTATCCAATCTCTGGGTAAAGAAATTTCTCCTAAAATCCTTAATGGATTTATGTTTTTTCAACACACTAGCACATCTCACGTGGCACTGCTTAATGGAGGACATGTTGTGTTGTAGAATCATACACCACAGAAGGAGGCCATTTGGCCCATCGTGCCTGTGCCATCTCTTTGAAATCTGTTTTTGTTGTGGTGGCTGTGCGAGAAATATTGGCCCCAGGGATAACTCCCCTGCTCTTTTTCGAAATAGTGCCGTGGGATCTTTCACATCCACCCGCGAGAGCAGATGGGACCTCGGTTTAACGTCACATCCGAAAGACGGCACCTACCGACAGTGCAGCTCTCCCTTGTTGCTACACTGGAGCATCAGCCTAGATTTTTGTGCACAAGTCCCTGGAGTGAGATTTGAACCCACAACCTTCCAATTACAAGAAAGGCAAGTGTGCTACCCACTGAGCCACAGCTGACACCTTGGGTTGTCTGGGATTTGGAAATGAGCTGCAAACGAATTGCGTGTAGTATGTGCCTGAGTTTACAATAGGCGCTCCCAGCAGACAAAGCTCTCATGGCCAGACACTGGAGGCTAAAATCTAGGCCAGTGCCTCTTTAAAACCCTTTCAGCTTGATTATCAGCCAATTTCACCGTGGTTTGGAAACAGCTGAAAAATGTTACTGGGCCCTCACGGGCCTTTCTCTGACCTCTTACTTGGTGAGACCTTTAAGGTAGGTCTGAAATCATATGCACTTCATACGACCACTCACGGATAATGAATTCAATATAACATTCAATAAACATACAAGATTCTGAGGGGGATTGACAGGGTAGATGCTGAGAGGTTGTTTCCCCTAGTTGGAGAGTCTAGAACGAGAGGGAATAGTCTCAGGATAAGGGGTCGGCCATTTACGACTGAGATGAGGAATTTCTTCACTCAGAGGGTTGTGAGCCTTTGGAATTCTCTGCCCCAGAGGGCTGTGGTTGCTGAGTCTTTGAGTCTATTCACGGCTGAGATCGATAGATTTTTGGACTCTAGTGGAATCAGGGGATATGGAGATCAGGCGGGAAAGTGGAGTCGAGTTCGATAATCAGCCATGATCTCATCGAATGGCGGAGCAGGCTCAAGGGGCCGTGTGGCCTACTCCTGCTCTTATGTTCTTCTGTTCTTATAAAACGTATTGAAGGGCACGATAAATAAACCTTTAAATTCTATTCAGTGACCTGCTCAAGAAACAGTACATGGAAAAAACACTGCATGGCGTCATTAGTCGGTGAGTCATCAAGTGCAGTTCTCTAACCTTACATTGTAAACACTCTACTGCTTTACTGAGGGTGAGTATGGTGAGCGTTTGCCAGGAGGGGAGGAGCCAGAGCTCAGCTCTAATTTTATTTACCCTCCATAGTTCAGGTGGCGTTGAGGCCAACTTCAGCATCCTACCTGTTGCCTTGGCTGGAGCCGCCGGGCTATACACCGCACTATGCTGGGCATTGATCTGTGGACACATTAGGGGAGGGGCCCTACAGCAACAACTTACGTTTCTATAGCGCTCAGAGCACTTCACAGGGTTGGGGATGGTTGTGGGCACCACATGGGGGAGGGCAAGGGAGAGGAACAGGCGGGTCAAGATTGGGCAACAACAAAAATAAAAGGATCTTAAGGTGTCAGCCGTGGCTTAGTGGGTAGCACTCTTGCCTGTGAGTCAGAAGGTTGTGGGTTTAAAGTCCCACTCTGAAGATTTGAGCACAAAAATCAAGCAGGTTCCTGTCCAGGCATCTGTTCGATATTTGCTACACCCAGGCAATCTAGTGCACCTAGGCACAGACTCAGGAAAATCTCCTTTTAACACTTTACAGCACCAAAGGAGGCCATTCGGCCCGCTCTCCTGTACCGGATCCTTGCTGGAGCAATCCAAGGACTGATCCCACTGCCCTACTCTCTCTCCCCATAGCCCTGCATCTTCCTCGGCCTCAAAACCTTGATCTACTCTGCTCAAGAGAGGCAACGCATCAATGGCTTAAAATATAGGAAATTTAGCAGGAACGTCGACTCAAAGTTTACACGTGGCTCCATGCTACACACCTCATCGGCCCGCAAAGACTGAAGACTTGAGCGTTTGTGAAAAGTGATGGAGGTGACCCTTCCAGAAGCCAGCTTTCAGACGCACTTACAAATCCGTGATCTTCAGCAGGATGCCGGGGAGATGGAGTGAATGATTCTATAGGTCAACGTGCTTTTTTTTGGGAAATGGAGACAGGTAGGGCTGGAGAGAGCAGAACTTTCACCGATCCACTTTATAACTGGAGATTACCAGAGGAGACAAGGGTGACTACATAAAAGCATCCCCCCGCGCCCCTCACCCCCCCACCCCATCCTCCCTGTATCATTGGTGGGCTGAAACCTCACAGTGCCTGGGAGTTCGGTTTCCCTGCGCGTATGGTGTTTGACACTGTGGGATCCCGTTTCCCTTTCATGTCTGATCCTTGGAGCCGTGAAAACACATTGCCATTAAATGAACTGACACTTGCATGGATCATAATTTGAATCACAGCTTGCCCCCTTTTAGCAGGCTGCCTGCAACATCACAAAGAAAACATTCTTCGGGAAATCGAAGCCTGATCAAAAAATGCCTCCAGCGGGGGAAGGGAGAGAGGGCTGGGGCAAGCAGAGAAAACTGTGTTTCATGTAAAACCTGTCAGAAATTTATTACGGTGATTCTGTTATTAATCTGTGCAAGATTTAAGGTAATTGGCAAAAGAACCAGAGGGGAGATGAGGAGAAACTATTTTTACGCAGCGAGTTGCTGTGATCTGGAACACGCTGCCTGAAAGGGCGGTGGAAGCAGATTCAATAGTAACTTTTAAAAGAGAATTGGATAAATAATTGAAAAGGAAAAATTTGCAGGGCTATAGGGAAAGAGCAGGGGGGAGTGGGACTAATTGGAGAGCTCTTTCAAAGAGCCGGCACAAGCACGATGGGCCGAATGGCCTCCTTCTGTGCTGTAAGGTGCTATGATTCTATGATTAGCCTTTTTAGCGATCCTAAAATAAGCGTGCCTGTCAGGAGGCGGAGTGTCATAGTGCGAATTCTCCCTTTGGAACGGTGGTTTACAGAATTATATTCCAAACTCGAAACTGGTTGAACTTCCTACATGGAATTTAATCTGATGGGATGAGATGGCCCTTGATATTTTGAACTGTTGCGAATCGGATTAAAGTGTTCAATATTGTGAGGGGGTGGGGGGGGGGCGGGTTTGATAATGGTAAATCGGGGAAAAAAACCTACTTCCACTGGTTGGTAAATCAGTAACTGGTTGACAGAAACTTAAGATCATCATCTAAAGGAACAAAGGGAGAGGTTGAGAGAAATATTTTTACACAGAGGGTTATTAAGGATGTGGGCTACCCGACCAGAAACAGCGGTGGAGGATAGCCCATAACTTTTAAAAGGCAAGTGGATAAATACTTGCAAAGAAGAATTCAAAAGGACATGGGGAAAGATGGTGGGACTAAACGAACAGCTCTGTCAGAGAACCAGAATGGCCACGATTGGCCGAATGGTCTCCTTCTATGCTGCAGATTCCTTTGAATAAATATAAATTGGCCCAAATTCTGATCAGTTCTCATTTGGAAAATACACAACAAATTTCAAATGTGCACCTCTCACGCCTGTCAATAGACAGTTTGGTGGAAAAATTGCATTGCTATGCGCCTCCCGTTAGCGCCCCCGGGGGTAGTGCCGCGATCGCCTCCCGCGAAATTCAGCGGGAGGTAAGCGGCGGCGGTGGCTGGTAGCACCGTGCACAACGCCCCAGCCTCAATCCTCGGTCGTGCCCCCTGACCTACCGCCGGACGCTATGTCCGACAGGGTCAGAGTGGGGCTTTTGCGGCTGCGGAGGCGCAAATTAAAAGGCAGGTGCCAGGCGGCCATTTTTTTTGGGCCGCCTGCCAGCATCTGCCCCCTTCCGCTTCTTCACGCGGGGTGCCGGCAGGTGGTCCAGCAGGGCCCCGGTAGGCCCCTCCCCTTTAATCAGGGGAGGGGGGCTGTTGCAACCCTTTGGGACGCTACTACTCAATTTATGGCGCAGGGGCGCTAACTTTTTCGGGGCGCTAAAGGTAACTCCCCGGCGAAGTTAGCGCCCCAAAGGGGGCGTGACCGAATTTTTACCCCTTTGTTTCTATTTTTATTTTTAAAAAACATTTTCGTCAGAGGTGATTTTTGTGCCTCTCTGGGTAAAGAGTGTCAATGCTGGGAACATTCCCCACTTTTTGCACCCAGTGTGAACATCAAGGCATAGATGGGGCCAGAACAAGGCCCATTCTGCTCTGTCCCAACAATACACCTCAACCCCCAACCCCAGGAAAGGGGCTTCATATCTAAGTGCAGTTCACACAAGGTGGCATTTATCATAGAATGATACGGCACAGAGGAGGCCATTCGGCCCATCGTGCCTGTGCCAGCTCTTTGGTAGAGCTCTCTACTCCCCTGCTCTTTCCCTATAGCCCTGTTATTTTTTTCCCTTCAAGTATTTATCCAATTCTCTTTTGAAAGTCACTATTGAACCTGCTCCCTCCGCCCTTTCAGGCTGCGCATTCCAGATCACAACAACTCGCTGCGTAAAAAAAATATTTCCCCACGTCACCTCTGGTTCTTTTGCCAATCACCTTCATTCTGTGTCCTCTGGTTACCGACCCTTCTGCCACTGGAAACTGTTTCTCCTTATTTACTCTATCAAAACCATTCACGATTTTGAACACCTCTATCAAATCTCCTCTTAACCTTCTCTGCGAGATGGTCAGCAATCACTGTGCCAGGCGTTGCGGTCACATACCTCTCTTTACCAACATGCTGTGCCACCCTATGGTGTGCCAGGCCACTGGTGGTGTGCCCTTGACTATTTAATTTATAGATCTCCTATTCTTGGTTCCCCCATTTTCCACTGCCATCTCAAAGTGAGTTAGTAACAAATCTCACCAAGAGAAGCCACAGCAATGGCTGATGTTGGAAATGTCAGTGGTACAGTACGGAGTTTGGAAGTTAGAGGCATGCTGGGGGCTTTATTTTGCTCCAATCCTGCTACAGCTGGCCTGGGAGTGCCTGACGCTGGCACTAGCAGAAGTGGAAAAGTGTCCCATTCCTGAACACTGACCTCTCTCCCACCATGACATTTCACAGAATCATAGAATCACAGAAACCCCACAGTGCAGATAGAGGCCATTTCGGCCCATCGAGCCTGCACTGACACATATCCCACCCGATCCCCGTAACCCCTACACCAACACACATCCCACCCTATCCCCGTAACCCCACATACTTAATCCCCCTAACGCTAAGGGTCAATTTATCATAGCCAATCAACCTAACCCGCACATCTTTGGACTGTGGGAGGAAACCGGAGCACCCGGAGAAAACCCACGCAAACACGGGGAGAATGTGCAAACTCCACACAGACAGTCACCCGAGGCCGGATTCGAACCCGGGTCCCTGGCGCTGTGAGGCAATTTCCCGACAGTACAACACTGACAACACTTCAAAAGTACTTTATTGGCTGTAAAACACTTTAGGACGTCCTCGCTACCTCTCTCTCCTCCTTTAAGACACTCTTAAAACCTACCTCTTTGACCAAGCTTTTGGTCATCTGTCCTAATATCTCCTTCTGTGGCTCGGTGTCAAATTTTGTTTGATAACACTCCTGTAAAACACCTTGGGACATTTTATTACATGAAAGGAGCTATATAAATGCAAGTTGTTGTTGTTGTTGAGGTAATGAAAGGCACCATATAATCCTGCCTTCCTTACTTTTGAGCAAGAAACTCATTCCCTTCAAAACAAAATCTTGGGTCAAAATGGGTTTCCTTGTGAACTTGATACTGGAGAATGATTCAAGCATGCAACGGTGGGGGTGGAGCGTGGGTAGTGAGATCGGCCAACTGGGACACCGGCCAAGGGGCTAAGTTATATCTGGGGCGTTGGGTGGCGGGGTCATGGGAGGGGAGTGAGCGTAGGCCGGCAGCAACCCGCGGTTATAATTTGGAGCCAGGAGGAGCTTTCCTGCAAATCCTGCGGTTTTACATAAGAACATAAGAAATAGGAGCAGGAGTACGCCACACGGCCCTTCGAGCCTGTTTCAATTTAAAGCCTATTTCAATTTTTTACATTTTTCTTTGATTCGGTTCTTTGTTAACGATGCAAGGAGGAAGTAATTTGGATGCAGAGGGTGGATGAAACCATTGCAGCATGTGCTTGGTCCCCAAGGAGCAGTGGCTAGCCAAAAATTGCTTGTCCCTACTTTCTTACACTTTCATGTATTCTGTGGAGGAAATCTTCCAGTCTTGCTTGAAGTTTGTTCCTATTGTATTCATGTCCTGCAATCATTTGTAAAGTCCTTAAACGAGTTTGTTGCTGTCCATAGTGGGACCTCTTGTTATGAGGCATAACAAAGGGGATCTCCATGACGATTATAAGGAATTGGCAAATAATTGGGAGTCCCAAAACCTCATATGTACCAGCAAATTTCCTGCACACAGGAATGAAGACAGGGGCAATACAAACCATATAGATTGAATTTAATCGTTCTGGAACTTGGTGTACTTCAGACAGGAGAAGATTGGCCTGAGCTGGCATGCACAAGGCTTTGTCCTGCCAAGTTCCTGGTGAATAATCAGAATGAACCCCTCAGAGAATCTACCTCCCTCTCCTCCTTCAAGATCCTCTTCAAGGTTTCAGGCTCACCCTTCCTTTGTTGGCTCGGCCTCCATTTTCTTTCCCTGATTATGCGTCTAAGAAAAAACACCCCAAGTTGCTTCGATGTTCAAGGCTCTGTGTAAATGCCAGCTGTTGTTATTCTTCTTGTAATGCAGGCTAAGTTAAATGATCTGCTTTTGTAAATTTTTGTGCCTTTCAGCATTTTAAAGACAAGGGTCACTTCTATTCCCAGAGTCTATCAACCTTACTCAGAAATAAGTCCCAGCTCAGGAACATAAGAAAATTAGGAACAGCAGGAGGCTGTTCAGCCCCTCGGGCCTGGCCCCACCATTCAATGAGCTCATGGCTGATATGCAACTCAACTCCATTTGCCCCCTCCCTATCCCTTGATACTCTTACCTCACAAAAATCTACCTCTCTCAGTGTTGAACGCTCTAATTGTCCCCCAGCACCCACAGCCTTTTGGGGGAGAGAGTTCCAAATTTCGACTAACCTTTTTGTGAAAAAATGTTTCCTGATTTCGCTCCCGAACGGCCTGGCTCTAATTTGAAGATTATGTCCCCTTGTTCTTGATTCCCCCACCAGAGGAAATAGTTTCTCTGTACCTACCCTATTGAATCTTTTTAACATTTTAAACACCTCCATCAAAATACCCCTCAATCTATTATACATTACAACAGTGACTACACTTCAAAAAGTAGTTCATTGGCTGTAAAGCGCTTTGAGACGTCCGGTGGTCATGAAAGGCGCTGCAGAAATGACAAGTCTTTCTTTCTTTTTACTCAAGGGAACACAAGCTTTCTCTCCCAGTGCCTAAGGACAGGTTATCTTGGAGGAGTAATCTCTAAATGCTGTCTGCTTAGTTGCGGTCCACCATTACAGTCTTAGAACCAGAAGACGACCTCTCCAGTGGCCTAGGAGCAGCCTCAGAATCGTCCTCACCACTCTCTTCTGAACTCTCTGCACAGGATCAGTATTGTGCTGAAGGTAGCTATGGTCTGGAATTTCCTGTGGGGGCCTAAACGGCAAGTTACGCTGAAATCCACGCCCGTTGTCACGCCCATTTTACGGACGGCGGCGTACAAACGACCATTGACGGTCGAACTCCAAACCATCGTCAACACCTTCACCAAAGCGTACAAGAGCATGGGCCTTACACTAAACAAAGACAAAGGTCCTCTACCAACCTGCCCCCGCCATACAGTACTGCCCCCCGATTATCAAAATCCACGACAAGGCCTTGGACAACACGGGCCACTTTCCATACCTCAGGAGCCTACTCTCAACAAGGGCAGACGTCGACGACGAAGTCCAACACCGCCTTCAGTGTGCCAGTGCAGCCTTCGGTCGCCTGAGGAAGAGAGTGTTTGAAGACCAGGATCTCAAACCCGGCACTAAGCTCATGGTCTACAGAGCAGCAGTGATACCCGCCCTGCTGTATGCCTCAGAGACATGGACCATGTACAGCAGGTACCTCAAAGCACTGGAGAGGTACCACCAATGCTGCCTCCGCAAGATCCTGCAAATCCATTGGCAGGATAGGCGCACCAACATCAGTGTTCTCGCTCAGGCCAACATCCCCAGCATCGAAGCTTTGGCCACGCTCAATCAGCTCCGATGGACGGGTCACATTGTCCGCATGTCTGATACGAGACTCCCAAAACAAGCGCTCTACTCGGAGCTCTGGCACGGCAAGAGAGCCCCAGGTGGGCAGAGGAAACACTTCAAGGACACCCTCAAAGCCCCCTTGAAAAAGTGTAACATCCCCACCGACACCTGGGAATCCCTGGCCCAAGACCGCACAAAGTGGAGGAGAAGCATCCGGGAAGGTGCCGAACACCTCGAGTCTCTTCGTCGGGAGCAAGCGGAAGCCAAGCGCAGGCAGCGCAAGGAGCGCACGTCAACCCAAGCACCCCACCCACCCGCCCCTTCAACCACCGTCTGCCCCACCTGTGATAGAGACTGTAGGTCCCGCATTGGACTCATCAGCCACCTGAGAACTCATTTTTAATGTGGAAGCAAGTCAGCCTCGGTTCCGAGGGACTGCCTAAGAAGGAGAAGAAAGACCCTCTGGTCCATCCAGCCTGTCCCCGCACCATGGCGATACCTTGCGCATCACAATACATACACTCCCCACCCCACCTGAAACCATGTGATCTCCTGAGCGAGGCAAAAAAATCAGGTAATAACCCAGGCCAATTTGGGGGGGAAAATCTGGGCAATTCCTCGCCAACCCTCCCCCTGCTAGGCGATCAAAACTAGTCCAGGAGGTCACTCTGGCTCTGACAATTCCATGCAGTGTCTACCTCCTGTAAGAGGTGATCTCTGACCCAGCCAGGGACAGATCCAGCTCTCGCTTGAAGGAATTCAGTGAATCGTCGTCCACCGCATGGGTCGGCTGCCTGTTCCAGAGGCCCACTATTCTCTGGGAAACGAACCACCTCCTGACACCTAACCTAGATTACTGGCACCTAAATTTCCTGCCTATCTCATTCGCATACATTACAACAGTGACTGCACTCCAAAAGTGCTTCATTGGCTGTAAAGCGCTTTGAGACGTCCGGTGTTCGTGAAAGGCGCTATAGAAATGCAAGTCTTTCTTTTTTGCTTTCTTTCTTTCTTTCATATGCCAGAACTTAAAAATCGGCATAAGCAATCGGAATCTGCAGAAACAATTGGGGCCCAGGGAAGCCCACACCGCAAATTCTTTCTTTAAGTATGAAAATTAAAGTATGAATCCATCCAGCCAGCATTCATCCACGCCAGGCACCGCATGTTTAAGAACTGGCAATCGCGGAAGCTTTTAATGTGACTCACAATGATGCCATAAAAGTGCATTCAAAGAAACAGAAAATTAAGTGTAGGTCCCAGTGAGGAGAAATAAAAACTAAATCGCTCAACAATGGCAGTGAAAACCGGAAATATGACTTTGTTTCTTACTGCATCTAAAATTCTGGGGGTAATTTTACACCCACTTTGAGCCAGTGTAATTGCTGGAAATTTGCATGTAGCGCTCATTACAATCGGGGCGGAGCCATTAAAGAAGGACTTGCATTTATATAGCGCCTTTCATGACCACCGGACGACCCAAAGCGCTTTACAGCCAACGAAGTACTTTTTGGAGTGCAGTCACTGTTGTAATGTGGGAAACGCAGCAGCCCATTTGCGCACAGCAAGCTCCCACAAAACAGCAATGTGATAATGACCCAGATAATCTGTTTTTTAATGTTGTTGATTGAGGGATAAATATTGGCTTAAATCGTGAAAGGCGCTATAGAAATGCAAGTCTTTCTTTCTTTTTTTTCTTTATCTCCAGACAGGAGGATAGGGAACTAACGTTTCCCTAGTTAGATTCTGTAATTTTTACATAAAGGCTCTTGAAATGTCTATTTGTAACAACAAATAGGATTGAGCTGAAGGGATATTGGGGAAATTACCTGCCTGTAGCAATACTGTATATGAAGTTGAATTTGTCAGTCAAGTGCTTGAATCTTCCAACTGGAAACGATTTTACTGTCACATGAGTACACTAACTGGTGTATCAGAGAGAAGGCATGAAAATTGGAGGGAAATTGCCAAATTACTTGGGAGAGGAGCAGATGCGACTGGAAGATGTAGAAACACTTCCCCCTCCCCTCTCAGGAGAAAACAGCTTAAGTTTGCTTTTCCACCAGAATCAATTCAGTATGTTTTTGAAACATGTGAGCAAATTAGATTTATTGACATGTTGCTTTGAAGTAAAGATTTTTCGTTGCTTCGTGAAATGATTGATTTTTCTTGGCAAAAAAAGAAGGAACAAAGAAATGGCGAACCACTGCCAGATGACCATGTGTGAGATTTGGACAGTAAGAATGTCACAGCAATGGTATGCTACAGAGAGTGTTACTGGATTCGCTCATTAGTAACGGAGTCATAAGCAATGTGTTATTTAAGAAGTGCTGGAATATGAGAGAGTGTGGTAATGAGGGATGTCTTGCATGGTTTGAATGGGTTCTGAAGGTTAAGTGAAGGCAGAACGAAACAGAAAGACTTGCACTTATATAGTGCTTTATTAGTACTTTCAGACACTTCATTACTTGTAAGGTATTAAATAAATGTAAATTGTTGTTATATTGGTGTCATATTTGACCCTGAAATGAGCTTCCGACCACATATGCCTCAGTTCATCCGCTGCTGAAACCCACATCCATGCCTTTGTTACCTCTGGACTTGACTATTCCAACGCACTCCTGGCTGGCCCCCCACATTCCATCCTACGTAAACATGAGGTCATCCAAAACTCGGCTGCCCGTGTCCTAACTCGCACCAAGTCCCGTTCGCCCATCACCCCTGTACTCGCAGACCTACATTGGCTCCCGGTTAAGCAGCACCTGGATTTCAAAATTCTCATCCTTGTTTTCAAATCCCTCCATGGCCTCACCTCTCCCTATCTCTGTAACCTCCTTCAGCCCCACAACCCCCTGAGATATTCGCGCTCCTCTAATTCTGCCCTCTTGAGCATCCCTGATTATAATCGCTCAACCATTGGTGGCCGTGCCTTCTGTTGCCTCGGCCCTAAGCTCTGGAATTCCCTGGTCAAACCTGTCTGCCTCGCTACCTCTCTTTCCTCCTTTAAGACGCTCCTTAAAACCTACCTCTTTGACCAAGCTTATGGTCACCTGCCCTAATTTCTCCTTATGTGGCTCGGTGTCAAATTTTTTGTCTTAAAATACTCCTGTGCAACGCCTTGGAACGTTTTACTACGTTAAAGGTGCTGTACAAATACAAGTTGTTAACGGTTGGAGTGATCATAGCTAATGATGGTTATTTAAGAGGTCATGTTATGTTAGGGAAGATTAGATATCAATATAGAAGATTTCTTTTTGGAATCCAAACCTTCTAGGGCCTCAATCAATTCTGATTGCTATTTTTCAGATGTTAACCTATGGGATGGATTTATTGATTGGGGTCCTTACTGCCACTAAGTAACAGTATCTGTGCTTTTGTAGGGTGAATCAGCTCTGTGCGTGCACTGAATTAAATTGGCTCCAGTTCTGGCAACGCCTCCATTTAAAAATTAAACCTCTCCACCTTGCCACCTCTCTCTCCTCCTTTAACATGCTCCTTAAAACCTACCCCTGTGACCTCACCTGTCCTTGTGCACCAGTCGCTGAAGGTAAGCATGCAGGTGCAGCAGGCGGTTAAGAAGGCAAATGGTATGTTGGCCTTCGTAGCGAGAGGGTTTGAGTACAGGAACAAGGATGTCTTGCTGCAGTTGTACAGGACCTTGGTGAGACCACACCTTGAGTACTGTGTGCAGTTTTGGTCGCCTTATCTGAGGAAGGATATTCTTGCCATGGAAGGAGTTCAGCGAAGATTCACCAGGCTGATACCTGGGATGGCAGGAATAATGTATGAGGAGAGATTGGGTCGATTGGGCTTGTACTCGCTGGAATTTAGAAAAATGAGAGGGGATCTCATTGAAACTTATAAAATTCTGACAGGACTGGACAGACTAGATGCAGGAAGGATGTTCCCGATGGCGGGGGAGTCCAGAACCAGGGGTCACAGTCTAAGGATAAAGGGTAAACCATTCAGGACTGAGATGAGGAGGAATGTCTTCACCCAGAGAGTGGTGAACCTGTGGAATTCTCTACCACAGAAGGCAGTTGAGGCCAGTTCATTAAATATATTCAAGAAGGAGTTGGATATATTTCTTAAGGCTAAAGGGATCAAGGGATATGGGGAGAAGGCAGGGACAGGGTACTGAATTTGGATGATCAGCCATGATCGCATTGAATGGTGGAGCAGGCTCGAGGGGCTGAATGGCCTACTCCTGCTCCTATCTTCTATGTTTCTATGTTTCTATGAGATCTCCTTATGTGGCTCGGCGTCAAATTTTGTTTGATAACACTCGTCTGAACTGCCTTGGGACATTTTACTACGCTAAGGGCGCTATATAAATGCAAGTTGTTGTTGTTGAATCTACTGTCTCCACCCCCCACACCCCCCACACCCCCGCCAACACAGAAAGCTCCACCTCCATCCTGTGCTCCACAGGATTAGTGTATTCTGAGTATATTCACACTGAGATCGCTAGATTTTTGGGCACTAAGGGAATCAAGGGATAGGGCGGGAAAGGGTAGTTGAGGTAGAAGATCAGCCATGATCTTATTGAATGGCGGAGCAGGCTCGAGGGGGCGTGTGGCCTACTCCTACTCCTGTTTCTTGTGTTCTTATGTTCCACCTCAGGGCCTGCTGAGTGGGATCATACCGGTGTCCGTACTGGGAATAGGCTGCTGATCGTTTGATTAACTCGGCCAACACACTCCATTCAGGGTTACCTTGCTGTCCTTGAGGCTCTGCCCTTTCTAAAAGCTAACATGCAAAATAAGAATTGCTCAAAATTAACTGTCATAAGAATTTCAATCGTTGCTGTTAATTGAACACAAACTGGCCTTTGGGCTAACGGAAAAATGCATTTTTTTGGGCAAAGAGTAAATTGCTATTATTAAATGCAACCCGATCTGTGGCGCTTCTAGCTACATGCAGTAATTATGAGGTTCCTGGGGTGTATTCTGCTATTTTCCACCGTGCTGTGTTTTCTTACAGTATCTCCTATTGTTTTTAATAGAGATGTTCAAATTCATGAAGTGTTTTGATAGAGTAAATAGGGAGAACCTGCTTCCAGTGGCAGAAAGGTCAGTAACCAGAGGCGAGGCGAGGAGACATTTTGTTTACGCAGCGGGCTGTTACGATCTGGAATGCGCTGCCTGAAAGGGCGGTGGAAGCAGATTCAATAATGAGTTTCAAAAGGGAATTGAATAAATACTTGAATGGGAAGATTTTGCAGGGCTACGGGGAAAGAGCAGAGCGGGGGAGTGGGACGAATTGGATCGCTCTTTCAGAGAGCCAGCACAGGCACGATGGGCCGAATGGTCTCCTTCTGCTGTATCGTTCTATGATTGTACTATGCTCGTATATTTTTTAATTTGCTTGGCTGTGAGACGTTTTGCCCTCGCTGTTTCAATATCTTTTACAGCCAAACATTGAGAGCAACCATTGGCCTGGCTGTCTGCTGCACTTCCATAGTGGCTGAGAGTTTGCGATACCGCTGGCAGTTACAGTCACTCCGTTAATTGTGATTAATGAATCGACAGCAAAATACTATCAATAAAGCTGTTGCCAATGTACAGAGAGTGTGAAATAAAGCAGGAAGGGTTTTCAAATTCCATATCAGCACAATGTTGACATTGATTTTGCAATGTTAACAAAATTAATTTGCGAATACAAGGCCCGACTGTTCACTTAGGCCAGTGGGCACTGCCACTATTTACAGTAGAAGCCCCACCACCAGGATCTCCTTTAAAGAGGCGCTCTCGCCCATATTTAAAAAAAAAATTCGTTTATGGGATGTGGGCGTCGCTGGCAAGGCCAGCATTTATTGCCCATCCCTAATTTCCCTTGAGAAGGTGGTGGTGAGCCGCCTTCTTGAGCCACTGCAGTCTGTGTGGTAAAGGTACTCCCACAGTGCTGTTAGGGAGGGAGTTCCAGGGCGTGTATGCTGTGAGGAGGATGCAGAGAAACTCCAGTACGATTTGGACAGGTTGGGTGATTGGGCAGATGCATTATAATGTGGATAAATGCAAGGTTATTCACTTTGGTGGCAAAAACAGGAAGACAGATTATTATCTGAACGGCAATAGATTGGGAGAAGGGGAAGTGTAACGAGACCTGGGTGGCCTTGTGCACCAGTCGCTGAAGGTAAGCATGCAGGTGCAGCAGGCGGTTAAGAAGGCAAATGGTAAGCTGGCCTTCATAGCAAGAGGATTCGAGTACAGAAGGATGTCTTGCTGCAGTTGTACAGGGTCTTGGTGAGACCACATCTTGAGTATTGTGTGCAGTTTTGGTCGCCTTATCTGAGGAAGGATGTTCTTGCCATGGAGAGAGTGCAGCGAAGATTCACCAGACTGATACCTGGGATGGCAGGAATGACGTATGAGGAGAGATTGGGTCGATTAGGCTTATATTCACTAGAGTTTAGAAGAATGAGAGTGGATCTCATTGAAACTTATAAAATTCTAACAGGACTAGACAGACTAGATGCAGGAAGGATGTTCCCGATGGCGAGGGAGTCCAGAACCAGGGGTCACAGTCTAAGGATAAGGGGTAAGCCATTTAGGACTGAGATAAGGAGGAATTTCTTCACCCAGAGAGTGGTGAACCTGTGGAATTCTCTACCACAGAAGACAGTTGAGGCCAATTCATTAAATATATTCAAGAAGGAATTAGATATATTTCTTAAGACTAAGGGGATCAAGGGATATGGGGAGAAAGCAGGGACAGGGTACTGAATTTGGATGATCAGCCATGATCTCATTAAATGGCGGAACAGGCTTGAGGGGCCGAATGTCCTACTCCTGCTCCTATCTTCTATGTTTCTATGTTTCTATGACTATGAAGGATCGGCGATATACTTCTAAGCCAGGCTGGTGTGTGACTTGGAGGGGGACTTGGAGGTGATGGTGTTACCATGCGCCTGCTGCCCTTGTCCTTCTAGGTGGAAGAGGTTACGGGTTTGGGAGGTGCTGCCAAAGAAGCCTTGGCGAGTTGCTGCAGTGCATCTTGTAGATGGTACACACTGCAGCCACGGTACGCCGGTGGTGGAATGGAGTGAATGTTCAAGGTGATGGATGGGGCGCCAATCAAGCGGGCTGCTTTGTCCTGGATGGTGTCGAGCTTCTTGAGTGCTGTTGGAGCTGCACTCATCCAGGCAAGTGGAGAGTATTCCATCACACTCCTTATTTTAAACCCTCGGTGACTTTGCAAGTGCAGTGTAGAAACAGGCCGTGGCTTCTGTCAGCTGTTTAAGTAGGAGGAAGATGAAACGTCTCATAGCTTAGCAAAAAAAAATGAAAGTTGTACAGTGGGAGGTACTGTAAGAATGGTCATAGCTGTTGGGCAACCTGCATGCTAACCAACCACGTACAGTGTTTTGAAGGCAGCGTTCGTTAGTCAGTGTTCATGGAAGATAATTGATAGTACTTGAGGACCTCACCCTCAATATTCACCCCCAAAATCTTTCATCGGTGCCACTCCTTCCTCCGATCTTCAGGGCTCGCAAGCCCCGCAACACAGAGTTCAATCTCCTGGAGCAGCTGGAGGTGGGAACTAGATATAACAACAAAGAGTACCATCAGGATTGCTGTTATAAAGAGAGTCTCAGCATCAGGACCCCTTTAAAAAGGGAGAGTCTCACCATCACAAACCCTTTTAAAGGGAGAGTCTCACCATCACAATCCCTTTTAAAGGGAGAGTCTCACCATCACAATCCCTTTTAAAGGGAGAGTCTCACCATCACAATCCCTTTTAAAGGGAGAGTCTCACCATCACAATCCCTTTTAAAGGGAGAGTCTCACCATCACAATCCCTTTTGAAGAGTCTCATTATCAGGATGCCTATACCTCACCACCTTCCCACTGCCAGCGGTGAATGATACCGCGCAGAGGTTCCCATATTTGATCTCTGGCCTGTGCTGTGTAGCTGATCTCAGCCAGCGTCATCTCATCACCCCCTCAGCTGGGGGTGAGAGGGAAGTGAAAAGTCAAGCCTTCCACCACTTGCATCTGTGCGTGGATGTCAGATGAGGACATGGTCAGCGGTGATGTCCCTACAGCTGCCAACACACAGGGCCAGGATTTTCATTGGGCCGTGGAGGCGGGATTGGAGGCGTGTGGGGGGTTAACATCTCGAAATCGGGGGGCACGAACCCATCCCGCCCCCAACCCGCCTCCATACCAGTTTCAAAGGAGGCGGGTACCTGACCCGCGCTGGGACCCGCCTCCCCGAGGCGGGAAGGGGATTAGTGCCAATTAACTGCCTGTTAACAGGTATTTAACAGGCAGTTTTTAGCCTAATCCCTATTTTTATCCCTGAAGTGTGGGATTCCCGACGGCTCCAAACCACGCCAAGTTAGCGAGACGGGCCGTCGGGCTGAAGGGCTTGGAGGGGTCGAGATGTCCAGTGTTCGGGTGAGTGATGGGTGCATGAGTGCAGAGGTAAGTGTGTTTGGTGTGTGTAAAGTGTTTAAAGCCTTCCTTCCTTCAGGTCTCGGGAGTCCCTCATCTTACCGGCACAGAAAGCAGAATGGGCGCGAGCTGTCAAAAGTTGCAACATTCAGCTTTCTGTTCCGGAGAGATCTCTAAATCAGCCTGAGTGGAAGGAATTAACTTAGAGTACAGATTGTCAGTGTTTGACAGCTTCAAAGAGCTGTCAAACGCTGATATTTCATCTGTCAAAAGCTCTTGACAGATGAAATGTCAATCTGTGACATCACCTATTGCCGGGTGGCCCTTAATGGGCCTGCTGAGCCCGCTGGGCGGGCTCAACAAGGTCAATCAAGTCAAAATCGCGTGGGTTGGCCACAACTCAATGGAGGTGGGACTACAACCCTGAAAGTTGTAATCCCGCCTCCTACACGCCTCCAGAATGAAAATCCAGCCCACAATGTCTAGGATCGCACATGGGCAAAGGGCACTTGGGAGGGTATTGGAGGCCTTTGGCAATGGTGGAACGAGACCGCAGCAAGAATCAGTGGTCCTAGGAACAAAGAAACTAAAAACCAAATTGTCATGAATCTTATCATTCATGGAGAAATGACTCATGAAATAACACTGGGCGGCCAGCTGGTGGCGCCATCCAAGGAGTATAAATACTCGGGCGTGGGCCCAGCTTGCTCAGGACGTTTTTGTAACCAGGAACTAGTGATGTAACTAGAGCTCATGGTTGTGAAACAGTTGATTAAAGCCTTGTTTTACACTCAAACCAAGTGCTTAGTAGTCTTTTTACATCACAAATATAAACTACTTCCATTCGAGATCTTCTGGGAATAGTCAATAAAGTATTCAGGAAAGTTGTACTTCCAGAATGGAGCCTCATTAGATAGGTACGCAGGTCCAAATATTATCCTCTCTCCAACTTGCATTTGCCAGCTAGTGAGACCCTGCCCTGAGATTTCCCGAAGGTCTTAAGGCACTTAAAATCTCAGGTACCGGCAGCTGTACCTTCTAATATATAGCTCTACAAGTGTAACAAGCACGACGTACATAGCAGGCTGCCAACTCCTGCATGTCTGGAAACATTAGTTCCTATTTTACTTCATAAAATGAAATCGTGATTATGGTGAAAATCTGCTGAATTGGAAAACTGCCCAAGGAATTTTAAAAAGCGTCAACTCAATCTCACTTCACAGTGTAACATCTCATCCTTCTGAGAGTCACGCCTGTCGCATGGCCTGGCTGAACTCCAGCGCTCATTTCCTGTCGAATTAGTGCTAATTGCACTCGTTTAGCACACGCGCTAGAATTGCGTCCCTTGGACATGACCACTTTGGACCTCCGTGCCACCGCACATGCTTGCACGTTAACTGTTTGAGAACCTTTGCTGCCCCACAGCCAACCCTCGTTCAAAGGGTGGCCATAGAGGGAGCGCCCACCCCTTGTAGGCCTGGAGCCTGCGTAGGCCCGGCATTCACAGAGGGTTCCTGTTGACTTCCCAGCAATGGCACCTGGGCAGATTGGAGTCCATTGATAACATCTCCCTTGCTCAATGGCATCACTTGCGGAGGAACGTATTGGCAGTGAGAAAAAGAAAGAAAGACTTGCATTTATATAGCGCCTTTCACAACCACCGGACGTCTCAAAGCACTTTACAGTCAATGACGTAGAGCCACTGTTGTAATGTGGGAAATGTGGCAGCCAGCAAGGTCCCACAAACAACATTGTGATAATGACCAGATAACCTGTTTTAGTGATAAATATGGGCCAGGACACTAGGGTATAACTCCCCTGCTCTTTCTTTGAAATAGTGCCATGGGATCTTTTACATCCAACTGAGAGCAGACATGGCCTCAGTTTAACATCTCATCCGAAAGACGGCACCTCCAACAGTGCAGCACTCAATTCAATTCAATTCAAATCGCTTTATTGGCATGATGACAAGGTACATCTTATGTTGCCAAAGCATCGAAAAACTTTAATGTGCTCAAGTCCTTGGAGTGGGACTATGAACCCACAAACCTTTAGACTCAGAGGCGGGGGTGCTACCAACTGAGCCACAGCTGACACTTGGAAGCAGGGATTTGAAGTAGGAATCCTCCTGATTTAAAAGCCTGCCCCTATCCCTCTGCCTCACACCAGCCAGGTAAGTTTTGCAATATAGACATAATACAGGCTGGGATTCCCTTCTCACACAAAGAGAAGATTAAGAGGTGACCTGATCGAGGTCTTTAAAATTATGAAAGGGTTCGATAGGGTAGACGTAGAGAAGATGCTTGTGGGGGAGACCAGAACTAGAGGCCATAAATATAAGATAGTCACCAATAAATCCAATGAGGAATTCACAAGCAACTACTTTACTCAGAGAGTGGTTGAAATGTGGAACTTGCTACCACAGGGAGTGGTTGATGAGAATCGGCTACAAGGGGAAGCTCGATAAATACATGAGGGTCAACGGAATAGAAGGATAGGCTAATAGGGTTAGATGAAGTAAATAGAGTGGGAGGAGGCTCGTGTGAAGCATAAACATCAGCATAGACCTGTGGGGCCGAATGGCCTGTTTCTGTGCTGTCCATTCTATGTAATAATGATAAAAAAAGAAAATACTGCAGATACTGGAAATCTGAAATAAAAACAGAAAATGTTGGAGATACTCAGCAGGTCAGGCAGCATCTGTGAAGAGATAAACAGAGTTAACGTTTCAGGTCGATGACCTTTCGTCTGATGGAGGGTCATCGACCTGAAACATTAACTCTGTTTCTCCCTCCACAGATGGCTGCCTGATCTGTTGAGTAATCTCCAGCATTTTCTGTTTCTATGTAATAATGATCCTGAAAGACTGCAGGCGTTGGGAGAGGGGCCAGGAGGAGCGGACCGTTGGTAGATTGGAGGCCAGTAGTGCTGGCCAAAGCATACTAGGCAGCGAGTGGTGCCAGGTTCCTCCGTCCTACCCCAGGAAAGACTGACGAGGCTGCCAAATTAAAAACCAAATTGCACCCTGAACCTTCTGAGGTCTAGACCTTCTGATCTTGGCCTGGTGCCCAAGGTACCAGTTCTGTTGGGTGTCGGAAATGAACGCCTAGTGAGATCAGGTGCCGCTCTGCTGAAGTTGGGTGCCAACTAAGGGCCAGGGTATGGGAACTCCCAAGCTAGGTGGAGTCCTTGCCTCTGGCCCTACCCCGCCGCCTTACAGGGTCACAAGGCCCGACAGGAAGCCCCGATGTAAAGCTGAGACCTGCAGGACCCAGATCCCAGCCAAGTTTGGTCAAAGACACGTTGGGAATCCACCAAAACAAATGGTACCTGGGATGAGGGACTTCAGTTACATGAAGAGTCTGGAGAAGCTGGGGTTGTTCGCCTCAGAGCACAGAAGGTTAAGGGGAGATTTGTTAGAGGTGTTCAAAATCATGAAGGGTTTGATAGGTTAAATAAGGAGAAACTGTTTCCACTGGCAGGAGGGTGGGTAACCTGTGGACACAGATTTAAGGTAATGGGCAAAAGAACCAGGGTGGAGATGAGGAGAATTTTTTTTACACAGCAAGTTGTTATGATCTGGAATGCACTGCCTGAAAGGGTGGTGGAGGGAGACTCAATTGTTACTTTCAAAGGGGAATTGGATAAATACTTGAAGGAGAAAAATTTGCAGGGCTCTGGGGAAAGAGCGGGGCAGTGGGACTAACTGGAGAGCTCTTTCAAAGAGCCGGCACAGGCACGATGGGCCAAATGGCCTCCTTCTGTGCTGTGTGATTCTATGATTCACCCTCACCTCTGCACCCTGCCCACCCCCCCCCATGCCAGTTTATGTTTATTATTTTAAACCAGCATCATAGTCTTCAAAGGGTTAACTAGCAACCGATACATAGATCCACAACATTACATGCCCCTCAGTTGCAAGTCTGGAAGCAATTCAAAGGGCAGACTGGGTACTACACCTGAGCAGATAGTGCGGTGAGTATTGCTCGATAACAGCTCCTGATTTGATATGACCCAGTTTTCCTCTGTGGACAACCTAAACTGTTAAAGTTGTAAAGGTTGAACCCTGGAAGGAGGTCGGGAAAGGAACATTTAGAAACCATTTTAACTGAGGGTTATGTCATGTTTAGATTAGTTATGTGGAGCTGATCGCATAACATTGATTTGATGTGAAGGTAATGTGACACTGAATAAATAATGTCCATCTTGAAACAGTTTTCAAGCCCAGCTTCAAACATACTCCTGGGACATGAAGCATCACGCCACTGAAATTGGTTCTTGTAACAACTTGTGTGCTCTGAGGTGCACTGTGCACAATTGTACGGACAAAATAGGCTCTGCAAATTATTCTGAATATTTTTGCTCGATATTATTTTATTCCACATCAAGCAAACATCTGTAATTGTGTGCACGAGCTGTGTCTGATCCAAACCCAGAACAGTATCGAGGATCAGTCTGGGACTTCGAGAATAATAGAGTGACAGAATGGGACACCACATCAGTCAAAAAGATCGATAACCAGAGGACACAGATTTAAGATAATTGGCTAAAGAACCAGGGGGGCTGAGGAGAATTTTTTTTGCGCAGCGAGTTGTTACGATCTGGAATGCACTGGCTGAAAGGGCGGTGGAAGCAGATTCAATAGTAACTTTCAAAAGGGAATTGGATAAATACTTGAAAAAGCAAGATTTGCAGGGTTATATGGAAAGAGCGGGGGAGTGGGACCAATTGGATAGCAGCTCCCTTCTGTGCTGTAAGATTCTATGATTCTATTCTAAAATCAGGATTGAACGTGATTCAGACCTTTATAATATTGCCCTGGTGAGACCACACCTGGAGTATTGTGTACAGTTTTGGTCCCGTTACCTAAGGAAGGATATACTTGCCACAGAGGGAGTGCAACGAAGGTTCACCAGACTGATTCCTGGGATGGGGGGATTGTCCTCTGAGGAGAGATTGAGTAGACTAGGCCTATATTCTCTAGAGTTTAGAAGAATGAGAGGTGATCTCATTGAAACACAGAATTCTTACAGGGCTTGACAGGGTAGATGCAGGGAGGATGTTTCCCCTGGCTGGGGAGTCTAGAACCAGGAGTCACAGTCTCAGAATAAGAGGTCGGCCATTTAGGACTGAGGTGAGGAGAAATTTCTTCACTCAGAGGGTGGTGAATCTTTGGAATTCTTTACGCCAGAGGGCTGTGGAGGCTCAGTCATTGAGTATATTCAAGACAGAGATCGATAGATTCTTGAATATTAAGGGAATCAAGTGATATGGGGATAGTGCAGGAAAGTGGAGATGAGGTAGAAGATCAGCCATGATCGTGTTGAATGGTGGAGCAGGCTCGAAGGACCAAATGGCCGACTCCTGCTCCAATTTCTTATGTTCTTATGAAAGGAATAATAAACGGGGACGCACCCAAATTATTTTCAAAGGAAGGAGGAATAAAAGGGGAACTAAATTGTGATATTTCTAAGGCTCAAAATAATTTATTTCAACTGGAAGATGTGTGGGATTGCTCACAGGTAGTCCAGGGCACTTCCTGATGTTAAGCCTGATCTTGCTCCGAGGTTTCAGAGGGCACTCGGCCTTTGCTACTACCGCTGACTGACTCTCTTCTCTTATTGCTTGCATTGGGGGGAGGGGAGGGCCTCTGCTGCTGACATCCCAGAGCACACCTGGAACTATCATGGCTGCTTTCTCCCTCTAGTTTAGGAATCCGGTTGCTACAGCAATCAGAAAGCAGAGTTAAATTCCTGCCATCCCGGGAACACAAAACATAGGTCAAGTTAGGTTTCGTCACATCAAACAGCAACTGAGAGACTGAGGGGGTCAAGTAGTGGCTTGAGGCTTCTTCTTCTACCTCTCTTTACCTTGTCACCAGAAGGCACACTAGACCATTCCAGATTCAGTCACTTTCCGATTCTCCCTTGCTCCCTGTAGGAGTGTGCTGACCTTCCACCCCAATCCAGTTCTCAGCAGCCTGGCCGAGATCATGAACTCATAGTGTGGGGAATTATGGATCCAATTATAGATTGGGGTCCCCAACCGAACGTATACGTGCTCATAGACATTTTTACGGAGGTGCGTTGCGAAGCGTGCGTGTGCCCGGTCTTGTTATGGATTGGCTCAGTGGGTAGCACTCTTGCCTCTGAGTCAGAAGGTCGTGGGTTACATAGAAACATAGAAGATAGGAGCAGGAGTAGGCCATTCGGCCCCTCGAGCCTGCTCCGCCATTCAATGAGATCATGGCTGATCATCCAAATTCAGTACCCTGTCCCTGCTTTCTCCCCATATCCCTTGATTCCCTTAGCCTTAAGAAATATATCTAACTCCTTCTTGAATATATTTAATGAATTGGCCTCAACTGTCTTCTGTGGTAGAGAATTCCACAGGTTCACCACTCTCTGGGTGAAGAAATTCCTCCTCATCTCAGTCCTAAATGGCTTACCCCTTATTTTTAGACTGTGACCCCTGGTTCTGGACTCCCCCGCCATCGGGAACATCCTTCCTGCATCGAGTCTGTCTAGTCCTGTTAGAATTTTATAAGTTTCAATGAGATCCCCTCTCATTCTTCTAAACTCCAGCGAGTACAGGCCCAATCGACCCAATCTCTCCTCATACGTCATTCCTGCCATCCCAGGTATCAGCCTGGTGAATCTTCGCTGCACTCCCTCCATGGCAAGAACATCCTTCCTCAGATAAGGCGACCAAAACTGCACACAATACTCAAGGTGTGGTCTCAGCAAGGCCCTGTACAACTGCAGCAAGACATCCTTAATAATAATAATAATAATAATAATAAACTTTATTGTCATTGTTAGTGCACAAGTGAAGTACAACGAAATGTAGGCTTGCGGCTCCCGAGAGTGTACATTTAGATTAAGACATTTAAACATTCAACATACATTTGGCTTGTAATACATTAACATAAACATAACCATAATAAAGTGCATTGGCAGATGTGCAGGCTTTAGAGTTTATTTGTGGAATTGTGTACTCGAATCCTCTCGCTATGAAGTCCAGCATACCATTTGCCTTCTTAACCGCCTGCTGCACCTGCATGTTTACCTTCAGTGACTGGTGCACAAGGACACCCAGGTCTCGTTGCACTTCCCCTTTTCCCAATCTATTGCCGTTCAGATAATAATCTGCCTTCCTGTTTTTGCCACCAAAGTGGATAACCTCGCATTTACCCACATTATACTGCATCTGCCATGCTTCTGCCCAATCGCCCAACCTGTCCAAACTGTACTGGAGTTTCTCTGCATCCCCCTCACAGCACACATGCCCACCCAGCTTTGTGTCATCTGCAAACTTGGAGATATTACATCTAGGGCTAGAAATTCAGTAGGCTTTGTGCCCAGTTTTCACCCAAAGAGGGCTTTTGCGCCACTTGCTGAGCTTTCGCCGATATTCAGCGCTGCGGTAATGGCAGCGTTAGCCAGTAGCGCTGCGCCGCCACCGATGACGTCATCGGTGTGCGCAGTGCCCCGCTACCGCCCCGCTACCGGCCCGACCGCCATATTTAGTTGCGGCCGCCTCTTCCGCAGTGGCCGCAAACAGCGATCAGAAAACGGGGCCGTCCTGTAGCCTTAGTGGGGCGCTTTAAGGTGGAGGTGCGGCCGGCCGCTTTTTCGGCGGCCGCCTGCCCGCACCTCCTTCCCCGGCCTCCTCCACGCCCCCCCCCGCGGCATTGCCGGCTGCTTTCCGCGAACCCGGCACTTCTCCGTGGTGCCGGGCTCATTTGCCGGCACTATCCAGCGGCGATCTCCCCGTTGCAGGCACCTCCCCCTTAAGAGAAGGAGGAGGCCTGCAGTACCGCAGCCTGCCGCTCCGCAGCGAGTGGCGCAGCGGCGCCTAGAGCGCTGAAATTCAGTTTCAGCGCCCCAAGCGGGGGCGGGCACACCCTGGAATAGCACCCGGTTCCGACTTGGGGCGCAAAAACTGAATATCTGACGGGCGCAACTAGCTCCGCGCTCAGCGCTAACTTTTGGACGCACGCCAGCTGGCGGGCCCAAAGTGAATTTCTAGGCCCTAGTTCCCTCGTCTAGATCATTAATATATATTGTGAATAACTGAGGTCCTAGCACCGATCTCTGCGGTACCCCACTAATCACTGCCTACCACTCGGAAAAAGACCCGTTTATTCCAACTTTTTGATTCCTGTCTGCCAACCAGTTTTCTATCCAAGTCAGTACCTTACCCCCAATCCCATGTGCTTTAACTTTGCACGCTAGTCTCATATGTGGGTTCAAGTCCCATTCCAGAGACTTGAGCACAAAATCTGGGCTGACAATCCAGTGCCGTGCTGAGGGAGCGCTGCACTGTCAGAGGTGCCATCTTTCAGATGAGACGCTAAACCGAGGCCCCATCTGCCCTCTCAGGTGGACGTAAAAGATCCCATGATACTGTTTCGAAGAAGAGCAGGGGCGTTCTCCATGGTGTCCTGGGCAATATTTATCCCTCAATCAACATCACTAAAAAACAGATTATCTGGTCATTATCACATTACTGTTTGTGGGAGCTTGCTGTGCGCAAAATTGGCTGCTGCGTTTCCTACATTACAACAGTGACTACAGTTCAAAGTACTTAATTGGCTATAAAGCGCTTTGGGACGTCCTGAGGTCATGAAAGGCTTCTCCAACCTTGCATTTCAAAGTCTTAATAAACTAATGCCATAAGCCACTGAGAATAAGCCTTAACTGAATTACCAGCATGTCATAGAAAAGGTTTAGGCATTCCTGCTTAGCATTTGACGCAGCACTTAAAATAATTGACTTTCAAAGTTGCGATAGTTCCTTCAATTAAGTTTGCAGTATTTCACATTAACATATTTTTGCAGGCTGGCTACATCTTTGCGTCAAATTGCAGATAATGCGTCTGCGATTTTTCAAGCGCATGTATTGTATTTAACTCCAGTCCTTATGACTTCAGTTCATGAAAGTTGAAGCCAGAGAGCAGAGCTTCCCAGTGCTCAGCTGTAGAGCCAAGGCCTTCTGAAATAGGAAGTGAACCGTCTTTAAAAATGGTACCTTCCTATAGTTGATCCATGAAAGCAATCCACTTCCTTTTGGTCAGAGGCATGTGCTAGTGTGTCATGGAGATGCATAGCTTGTAACATTGCAGCAATACACACCCTCAAACACACACGCACACACAAACACATTCTCACACATACATGCACACACAAACACATACAATGTGCGCACACACACACACACACACGCAAGCAGCCCTCCCCCTCCCAATCGTCCCACCATTGGTGGCTGTGCCTTCAGCGGCCTTGTGGTGTATGTAACCTGCTCCACCTTAAGAGAACTTAAGCCTGTTCCACCTTAAGAGATGTACTACTTTCTCTGGCTGCTGTATACGTAATACCGGTGGTGACCACCGGTATATAAGTACTGTGTAGTGATATTGTATTTAGTATAGTCCTGACCTCCAACGAGTAAAGACCTGTTGAAACTTTATTCTTGTAGTCTGTGTCAGTAATTAATCTTAATACAACTGGAACACACAGACTTAACAGTGGCGACGAGTCCGATTCTTACCCTGCGGCAGTTTATATCCACGGCGGCTTCGTCCACAGAACGGGCGTCGAAGAGAGGCATCCACCCTCATCACCCTGCTGGAAGACACGTCGCGCGGCAGGCATCGAGAACCCGGAGTGCAGAAGACATCCTGAACTCAAAGCCTCCATCAGTGGCAGTCAGCTATCTTCTTTCTACCTCGGTGGTGGGTAAGCCGGTCAGCGATGCGAGCAGAAAGTCAGTCGCGTTGGCTGTACAGACGGGGGGAGGAAGACGGAGGAATAAGGGCGGTGAGATCGATCGCGACCGGAGATAAGGGCCGGGCCGCATTCGGGCCGAAAGGCGCAGCGCGGGGACATCGATCGCGGCTGGTGATAAGGGCCGGGCCGCTTTCGGGCCAAAAAGGCGCAGCGTCTGGGGCGACTGAAGGCGCGAGAGCCGCGGTGAAGGCGAACGCAGCCAGTGCTAATAACCGGGCTGCAAGAAGGGCTGCGAGGCGCGACATCGGGGAAGCGCGAATGCCTGAGGGAGCCGCGGTGAAGCGGAGACAGCGTCGGGGGAGTTACTAACCGCTGGGAAAGGGGAGCAGCAGCGGCACGCCAAACGCCATTGCAGCCAGTGGGTGAAGACCGCCAAGCGCGGGAAAACCGCCATTTTGTAGGCGGAGGATGAAGACAAGAGCGGGAAGCCGCCATCTTGGGATAAAATAAAATAAATAAATAAATAAAAATAAAATAAATTGCAACGATGCCTAAACATGGGAACATTAATACCTTTGATAGCGACATCGAAGATTGGGCCATATATGTAGAACGCATACAAAATTATTGTAAAGCAAATAAAATCCCGGATGCAGAGAGAGCACTAACTTTATTGAACTTAATGGGTGCTAAGACATACGGGCAATTGAAACACCTTTTATCACCAGATGAACCGGCGGATAAGACGTTCGAGGAGATTGTTACTGTCCTGAAAAATCATCTAAACCCCACGCCGCTGATGCTAGCGGAACGATTTAAATTTTACAGCAGAAGGCAGCTGAAGGATGAAAGCAATGCTGAATATTTAATGGAATTGCGTAAGCTGGCAAGGTACTGTCAGTTTGGAATGGGACTGACAGACACGCTAAGAGATAAATTTGTGTGTGGATTGTTAAAAGAAGATACACAAAAGCGACTGCTCGAGGAGAATGAGCTGACGCTTGAGAAAGCGGTCACTATGGCAGCAGCACACGAGGCCGCAGCGAGAGGCACGGCAGTAATGCAGCTACGGTCACCGAACTCAGTACAAATAAATTGGGTTTGAGTACTGTAAAAGGTTATCGTTGTGGAAAGACAACACACGATCAGAACCAGTGTTGGTTTAAAAACCAAGAATGCAGAACGTGTGGCAGGCTTGGCCACATAGCTAAAGTATGCCGGTCAGGAAAGAAGACCAGCAACAAAAAGTCACCGCAAGGAAAATACATAAAGGTGCACAAGGTGACAAAGACCAGTTCGAACGAACAGAGGTCAGATTCAGACGCTAGCAGTAATGAACTGGGTAGCTTAAGAGTACACAACGTTGGTAAGGATGCAGATCTCCAGACAATTTGGGTCACTCTTCAGATAGCAGGAGTCCAAGTAAAGATGGAATTGGACACTGGATCGGCATTGACGGTCATGAATAAGAAAGATTACAAAAGGTTATTCCAACATATTCCCCTACGGGATACGGAGATTATATTGAAAACATACACGGGGCAAAGAGTGTACCCCATCGGAAAGATAGAGGTAAAAGTGGTCCTCAAGTGTGAAGAAAGCCAAGTAATGGACTTATATGTGCTACCTGAAGGAGGTCCACCACTACTGGGACGGGAGTGGATTAGGAAAATGAATATGGACTGGCACTCCTTAAAAGCACTAATGGTAGATTCCGGGGAAACAGATGTCAAACCTAAACGATTGTCCAAAATATTGGATGATGCTAAAGAGGTGTTCCAGCAAGGACTGGGAACACTGAAAGGAATTACAGCAAACATCAAGATTGATGAACATGCACAACCAAAATTTTTCAAAGCCAGACCGGTACCCTATGCAATACGACCTACTGTAGAAGCGGAACTGGAAGCGTTAGAACGTTCAGGTGTACTGTCTAAGGTAGATTGGAGTGAGTGGGCTACGCCCATTGTTCCCGTTATGAAATGTCCTTCGAGCAACAAGCCAGGAGAACCAGGGAAGGTTCGCATCTGTGGAGATTTCAAGATCACCGTTAATCCGGTGCTTCACACGGTGCAGTATCCGCTTCCGCGGATTGAGGATATTTTTGCTTCGTTGTCTGGCGGGAAACACTTCACCAAGATAGACCTGGCGCAGGCGTACTTGCAGATGGAGGTTGAAGAAGAGTCACGCCAGTACCTCACGATCAACACGCATAGAGGTTTGTACCGGTATAATAGGCTGGTTTTTGGAGTGGCATCGGCTCCGGCAATTTGGCAGAGGGCCATGGAGCAGGTATTACAGGGAATTCCAGGCACACAATGTTACCTGGACGATATTCTGATTACAGGTGATGGTGATGAAGAACACCTCGCAAACTTGGAACTGGTGCTCAACAGACTGAAAGAGTATGGACTTAGAGTGAATCGGCAGAAATGTGAGTTCTTTCAGAAGCGGATCTCGTACTGTGGTCATGTCATTGACCGGGAGGGGCTTCATAAGTCTCCTGACAAGATAGAGGCAGTTGTAAAGGCTCCCGCTCCGGATAATGTCTCTCAGTTGAGGTCGTTTCTGGGATTGATTAACTATTACCATAAGTTTCTACCGAATCTATCCACGGTACTGCACCCGCTGAACGCTCTTTTACAGAAGGGGGTACCATGGGAATGGAGCGAAAACTGTAAGAAGGCATTTCGCAAAAGCAAAGAATTGATCACCTCAGAGGAAGTGTTGGCTCACTTCAACCCGACACTGCCTATTCGGTTGGCTTGTGATGCTTCTCCATATGGTATTGGGGCAGTACTCTCATACAAGTTGCCAAATGGCACGGAAAGGCCAGTCGCGTTTGCATCCAGATCATTGACCTCCGCTGAGCGCAACTATGCGCAGATCGATAGGGAGGCTCTCAGCCTTGTATGGGGAGTGAAGAAGTTTAATCATTACCTGCAGGGCCAAAAATTCACACTTCTGACAGACCATCAGCCGTTGGTATCCATTTTTAACCCTAAGAAGGGTGTTTCGGTGATGACAGCACAGCGACTCCAGAGATGGTCCCTTTTCCTAGGGGCACATCAATATCAAATAGAATTCAAAGGTACAAAGCAGCATGGCAATGCTGATGGGCTGTCGCGCCTGCCACTACCTGAAGTGGAAGAGACGACGAAAGTTGACCCTGTTGAGTTATTTCATTCGACCATCATCGAGTGTTTACCAGTCACCAATGCAAGTATTGAAAGAGAAACCAGGAACGACCCAACACTGTCCCGAGTTTACGAGGTGACAGTGAAGGGATGGCCAACACATGGTGATCCTCTGTTACCGGCATTCTCAGCAAGGCGAGACCAGCTGTCCGTCTGCCATGGTACTTTGATGTACGGGACAAGAGTGATTATTCCTCCCAAGTTACGGGAAAGAGTTCTAAAGGAAGTGTATGAAGGTCATCTGGGGGGAGTTAAGATGAAAAGTCTTGCTAGGGCTTATGTATGGTGGCCGGGCATTGACCAACAGATAGAGGAGTTGACAAAAAGCTGCGCTGGGTGCCAAAAAGTGCAAATGCACCTCCGATCGCACCGCTACACCCATGGGAATGGCCTTCAGCCCCATGGCAACGCGTACATATTGACTTTGCTGGTCCATTCATGGACTCCATGTTCCTAATTGCGGTGGACGCACATTCCAAATGGCCAGAAGTGATCAAGATGAATACCACTACTTCAGAAAAGACAATTGCGGTGTTAAGAACAATATTCACAAGGAACGGATTGCCAGAACAGATATGTTCGGACAACGGACCACAGTTCGTGTCGGAAGAATTCCAAAAATTCTTAAAGAAGAATGGGGTGAAACATTATACCTCGGCCCCATATCTTCCGGCGACAAACGGGTTGGCCAAGAGATTTGTCCAAACATTCAAAAAGGCAATAAAGGCCATGAACGATGATCAGATTCCGTTACAACACAAGGTGGACAATTTCCTAATGGCATATCGAAACGCCGCTCATGCAGTGACTAACCAAAGTCCTGCCATGATGTTTTATAACAGGAGGTTGCGGTCCAGGTTGGACTTGTTAAAACCAAATGTGCGGAGGGAAGTGGAAAACAAACAGTTCCGGCATATTAATAACAAGTCCACTCGAAGTTTCGACGTAGGACAACCAGTGTTGGCAAGGGGCTATGGAAACGAAAAATGGCAGTCCGGAACAATTCGGGCCAGACAAGGACCTCTGATGTACACAGTAGATATTGGTAACAATGTGATAAGGCGTCATGCGGATCAACTGGTAGAATCAAGAGCAAGGGTCGAACCCATGGTTGTGACAGAGACAACTGTGGAAGACGTTAATGAACCTGAAGCATCTACCTCGGCAGGGACTGTACCTGATGATGACGTCCAATACATAGGAAACCAACAAGAAGAGTCACCTCAGCAACAAGAATCAGAGACCACTGAAAGGCGTTATCCAAACCGAATCAGAAGGCCTCCTGAGAGACTGAACCTTTGAACTGTTTATACCTGAAGTTATATATGTATATATGTTATTATGTTATGTTAAATGGGGATGTGACTGTTAAGCTAAAAAGGGAGGATTGTGGTGTATGTAACCTGTTCCACCTTAAGAGAACTTAAACCTGTTCCACCTTAAGAGATGTACTACTTTCTCTGGCTGCTGTATACGTAATACCGGTGGTGACCACCGGTATATAAGTACTGTGTAGTGATATTGTATTTAGTATAGTCCTGACCTCCAACTAGTAAAGACCTGTTGAAACTTTATTCTTGTAGTCTGTGTCAGTAATTAATCTTAATACAACTGGAACACACAGACTTAACAGGCCTAAGCTCTGGAATTCACTCCCTAAACTTCTCCACTTCTCTACCTCCTTTAAGACGCTCCTTAAAATCTACCTCTTTTGCCCTAATATCTCCTTATGCGGCTCGGTGTCAAATTTTGTTTGATAACGTTCCCATGAAGCACCGTGAGACGTTTTACTATGGTAAAGGCGCTGTTAGATCCGTGATTCTGAGAGTATGATGTTTTTCAATAACCACACGGATGCTGTAACTTAACAATCAACAGGTATTTACTGGAGTAGGGTAGTCTCAAGACTGGGGTACAGAGGCATGCTCAAGGCTTATATACAGGTGTGGTCACTGCCGGTACTACAGTATACAGGAGCTGTAAAAGTAGTTCTCTCTTAAAGGTACATACACTACAATTCCTCCCCTTTTAGATTAGTAGTACCCATAATATTCAAATAACAATTAACACTTTAACATGTACATTAAACAACAATAGTCCATTTATAGATTCAGTCTTTGCGGCAGCTTCCTGATCCTTTCGGGATAGCGCCTTTCCTGAGGTTCTTGTTCTTGGTGCGGAGGCGATTCTGGCCCCTTTTCATCGGTTAGTTCATCGGGTTCCACTGCTACTGGTTCGGAGGTAGATGTCGGATTCATCCCCAGGTACGCAAGACATGGGGTTGGCTCGTTCCTGTGATGCTAAGATCTGATCAACGTGGCGTCTCACAATGTTCTCCCCGACATCCACTGTGTACATTAATGGCCCCTGCCGTGTGCATATCGTTCCGGGTTGCCATTTCTCTGTTCGGTAGTCACGGGCCAAGGCTGGTTGTCCTACATTGAAGCTCCTTGTCGGCTTCTCATTAATGTGCTGGAATTGTTTATCCTCAACATTTCTTCGCACATTTGGTCTAAGCAAGTCCAGACGAGATCGCAACCTTCAGTTAAAGAACATCATGGCCGGGGTCTGGTTGGTAACTGCATGTGTCGCATTTCGGTAGGCTAATAAGAAATTGTCCACCTTATGCTGTAGTGGAATTTCATCGTCGCACATGGCCTTTATCGCCTTCTTAAAGGTTTGTATGAACCTCTCAGCCTGGATGATACGGGGCGGATGTGTAATGCCTTACCCCATTCCTTCTCATAAATTTTCAAAACTCTTCGGACACAAGCTGTGCTCCATTATCAGAGCAAATCTGCTCTGGCAAACCGTTTCTGGCAAATATGGTCCGTAGGACTGCAATCGTTTTCTCTGTAGTGGTTGAGGACATTTTTTATCACCTCAGGCCACTTCGAATGAGCATCCACTGCTATTAAGAACATTGAGTCCATGAATGGGCTAGCAAAATCAATATGCACCTGTTGCCATGGAGAGGAGGGCCACTCCCATGGGTGTAGAGGGCCATGTGGTGGTGCATTTTGGACCTTCTGGCATCCTGAGCAGCTCTTGGTTAGGTCTTCGATTTGTTGATCGATTCCCGGCCACCACACATAAGCCCTAGCAAGGCTTTTCATTTTCACTCCCCCCAGATGACCTTCATGTAGCTCATTTAGCACTCTCTCCCTTAACTTGGGTGGAATCACCACTCTGGATCCACACATCACTGTCCCCTGGTATACTGACAGCTGTTCTCTTCTGGGTGAGAATGCTGGCAACAGTGAGTCGCCATGTGTTGGCCATCCCCTCACCGTCAAATCATATACCCGAGACAGCGTCGGATCATTGCGGGTCTCCTTCTCTATATCCACGTTCGTTACTGGCAATCGTTCAATTATTGACGAATAAAATATCTCGATAGGGTCCACTGCTGGTGCTTCCTCCACAGTAGGCAGTGGCAGGCGCGATAGCCCATCAGCGTTTCCATGCTGTTTCGTGCCTTTATATTCTATTTCATATTGATTCGCCCCTAGAAACAGGGACCATCTTTGTAACCGTTGTGCCGTCATCACTGGAACGCCCTTCTTAGGACTAAAGATGGAGACAAGTGGTTGGTGGTCAGTCAGCAAGGTGAACTTCTGCCCATGCAGATAGTGGTTGAATTTTTTACTTCCCATACTAGGCTGAGGGTCTCCCTGTCAATCTGGGCGTAGTTGCGCTCGGCTGAGGTTAGTGACCGAGACGCAAAGGCTACTGGCTTCTCCAACCCGTCTGGGAATTTGTGCGACAGCACCGCTCCAATACCATAGGGTGATGCATCACATGCCAAACGAATTGGTAGTGCTGGGTTGAAATGGGCCAACACCTCTTTTGATGTGATCAATTCTTTGCACTTCTGGAAAGCTCGTCTACATTCGTCATTCCACTTCCATGGTACCCCTGTTTGCAGTAGGGTGTTCAGTGGGTGTAATACCGTGGACAAATTTGGTAAGAACTTATGGTAGTAGTTTACCAGCCCGAGGAACGACCTCAGTTGTGACAAAGTTTCCGGTGCTGGAGCCTTGACTACTGCCTCAATCTTCTCAGGGGACTTATGTAACCCCTCTTCATCGATGACGTGGCCACAATACGAGATCTGCTTCTGGAAAAACTCGCACTTGTGGCGATTAGCTTGTAGCCCATATTCCTTTAATCTGGTGAGCACCTTCTCCAAGTTGGCGAGGTGATCACTGTCATTTTCGCCCGTGACCAGGATGTCGTCCAAATAACACTGGGTCCCTGGAATCCCTTGCAGGACTTGATCCATCGCCCTTTGCCAAATAGCCGGAGCCGATGCTATCCCGAACACCAGCTGGTTTTATTGATCAAGACCTTTATGAATGTTAATCGTAAGGTATTGTTTCGAGGCTTCTTCTACCTCCATTTGCAAGTACGCCTGGGCTAGATCAATTTTGGTGAAGCGTTTACCTCCAGATAGCGAGGCAAAAATATCCTCAATTCGTGGAAGCGGATATTGTACCGTGGGAAGGACTGGGTTCACTGTCACCTTAAAATCCCCACAGATGCGGACCTTCTTTGGTTCCCCAGGCGTATTACTCAACGACCTCTTCATTACAGGAACGATGGGTGTAGCCCACTCGCTCCAGTCCACATTGGACAGTACTCCTGAACGTTCCAAACCTTCCAACTCTGCTTCGACGGCTGGGCGGATCGCATAAGGCACCGGTCTGGCCTTAAAAAACTTTGGGCTTGCATTTTCCTCTATTTTAAACATCGCTGTTATGCCTTTTAGTGTTCCGAGTCCCTCCTGGAACACTTCTTGTGTGTCAGTTAGCATTTTTGACAGTCGTCCAGGTGTGACGTCGTCATCCTTTTTGGCCTCTACCGTCAGTGCCTGTATGGAATGCCAATCTAATTGTATCTTCCGGATCCATTCACGTCCTAGTAGTGGTGGTCCTCCATCTGGCAATACATATAGGTCCATTTTTCATATTTCCTGGCCGTTGTATATCACGTTCACCCTTATTTTTCCTTTGGGGTAGACTTTTTGCCCCGTGTACGTCTTCAAGACAATCTCTGTAGCTTTCAAGGGTATATGTGAAAATAGCTGCTTGTAGTCCCTTCGGTTTATGACTGTTAGGGCTGATCCTGTGTCCAATTCCATCTTCACTTGGACTCCGTCTATCTTGAGTGTAACCCAGATAGTCTGGTGATCCTCCATTTTGGTTACCTTATGTAGTTTCAGACAACCCAGCTCCTTGCTTCTGGAGTCTGCGTCACTTTTCTGTTCGTCTGAACTACTGTCCATCACCTGGTGTACCTTTTTGTACTTCTCCTGTGGAGATTTCTTACTGTTGGTTTTCTTCCCAGACCTGCAGACTCTTGCTATGTGTCCTGCTTTTCCACACTGTCTGCACACTTGGTCCTTGAACCAACAATCCTTCTGGTCATGTGTTGTTCTGCCGCAGCGATAGCACTTCCCTGTTCCATAGGACATTTCATTGGTGCCATATTCTTGCGGTCTCCATTGTATCTCTGCAGCGCCCCTTGCGGCTGCTTCGTGTGATACTGCCATACTGAAAGCCTTGTCCAGCGTAAGATCCTTTTCTGATAGAAGCCGTTTCTGGGTTCCTTCACTTTGCAGCCCACACACAAACTTGTCCCTTAACGTATCTGCTAGTCCCGCTCCAAAGTGGCAGTGTTTCGATAGCTTGCGCAGTTCCGTTAGGTACTCAGCATTGCTTTCATCTTTGTGTTGGTTCCTTTTATGGAACTTAAATTGTTCTGCTATCAGCAGCGGTGTGGGGTTTAAGTGGTCCTGTAGGATTTCTACTATGCTTTTGAAATTCTTGTTCACAGGCTTCTCTGGGGTTATTAGGTTTCGCAGTAACCCATAAGTTTTTGCACCCATGGAATTTAACAAAACCAGTGCATTCCTAGCATCTGGCACTTCATTCGCCCTGCAGTACACCTCAATACGTTCCACATATGTCGCCCAATCTTCGACTTCATTGTCGAACGTAGATACTGCCACTCTTCGGCATCCCTGGGTGTGATTTAACTGTCAAAAATGGCATCTCCCGCGCTTCCCCTTCTTCTCCGCTGGCACAAAATGGCGTCTCCCGCGCTTTCCTTCCTTCCCGCGCTCGGCCTTCTTCTCCGCTGCGGCTTCTAAAAATGGTGTCTCCCGTGCTCTTCCTCCTTCTCCATGGCTCAATGGCATCTCCCACGCTCTCCCTTCTTCTCCCCACAGACACTGCTCAGCCCTTGAGCCCTGGCTGTGCTCTGCGCGTTCTTTTTTTTTGTGCGCCTTTCCCGTTTCCGCCGCTCGGTCCTGAACCCAGCTGTTGCTTTACCCGCTCTCTCTCCGTTTTGTTTTTCCTCGACGCCGCTCGGTTTTCAACCCCCGGCTGCGCCCTGTGTGCTTCACCCTCTGTCTTACCCCGTCGACGCTGCTCGGCTTTCTCTCCGCCGTCGGTCGGCTCCAGCCGCCGCTGTCCGGGAAGGCTCTGCACTGTACCTGTCGTCAGTCTTTTGCTGATCGTCGTGGCTGGGGAACCAAGCCCGGCTCTCCACAGCCTCCCCTGCGATGTTCACTCTCTGCCGGACGACTGGGCGGTTGCTCGTGGTCGACGCCCGTGTTTCTGGCCTCAACTTTCTTCCACTGCCCTCCCGGAGCGAATCCTCGAAGGGAAATGCAGAGTTGCAGGTAGATTCGAATCGACACTCGTCGCCACTGTTAGATCCATGATTCTGAGAGCATGATGTTTTTCAATAACCACATGGATGCTGTAACTTAACAATCAACAGGTATTTACTGGAGTAGGGTAGTCTCAAGACTTGGGTACAGAGGCATGCTCAAGGCTTATATACAGGTGTGGTCACTGCTGGTACTACAGTATACAGGAGCTGTAAAAGTAGTTCTCTCTTAAAGGTACACACACTACAGGCGCTATATGAATGCAAGTTGTTGTTGTTTCCGGTGGTTGTTAAAGAACCCGTCACACTACTCGATGAACAGGGGAGAGCTCTCTCAGTGCCTTGGCCAACACTCCCCCCTCGATCAACATCAGTTAAAAGCAGATTAACAGATCATGCATCTCACTGCTGTTTGTGGGACCTTGCTGAGTGAAAAATGGCTGCCACGTGACCTGCACTTCAATGGAATTCACTGTGCGTGAAGCGCTTTGAGATGTTGTGTAAAGAAGTTTCTGTGTAAAGAGTGTAACGGGATATATACGCTCTGATTATCCAATGCAGGTGCTAGATTAGTAATCAAGAAATAATGCTCGAAAATTGTAATGACAAGCTCTGTGCCTTTAATATTTTAAGCTGCCGAGGCTGCTTGACGGGAAGGTGCAGTACAGACTTGAATGGACTTTTGTGAAAACAAAGTGCCTTATGAACCCTATTTGACAACACAGCTGCAGCTTTAATACCCAAATCTTTTACATTTAAGGGTAGCAATTGGTGTGCATTTTCCGGCTGTAAAACGGGTGCCCGGCATACTATTTTAGCAGTGGGACGGCCTGCACCCAGTATCGGCGGGCCTTCGTCCCACTGCTAAACGGGCGGTAGGCCTTCAGAACTCTCTTCCGCAAACGTCAGTGGATCATAGGTCAATTGTTCATTTAAAATCTGAGATTGATAGATTTTTGTTAACCGAAGGTATTAAAGGATATGGGACAAAGTGGGGTATACGGAGTTAGGTCACAGATCAGCCACGATTTCATGGAATGGCGGAGCAGGCTCGAGGGGCGGAATGGCCCACTCCTGTTCCTACAGGAAACTTTCGATTAACCGGCCCCTAAATAACCGGAAATGTCGGTTAACCGGAAAAATTCAGGAGTAGGTTCAGGTAACTTTTATTACTTGCCTTCCTCCATGTGTTGCTGTGCAAGGGTGTGGCTGCAGCTGTTGCTAAGCTACAGAGACGCTTGCAACTTGTGGCCATTGTTTTGAAGCTGTTGCTAAGCAACAGGGTTTGTTGCTTTATACGGAGCTCTCAGCTCCGTATCTTTTACTATAGCTTTCGGTTATCCGGAATTTTTGATGAACCGGTCCGTGCCGGATAAAAGAAAGTTTCCTGTATGTACGTTAGGGGCCTAACACCTGTGGAAGGGCCCCATCCGGAAATGTGTTGCCGACGAGAGAGGTGGGTGTTGGGCGTGCACTGCTCAGGACCTTTCAGCAGAGTGCCAACCAAAGGTAGGCGAATTTTTTTCTTTTACACAATTCTGTGGAGCCCGGAGGGACGGGAGTGCGTCCTGGATCCACAGCAGTTGCAATCTTCCCTTCAGCCCTTTCCCGTAGCCCGTTCCAATCCCGCCCACTCCTGGGACTTACTCTCGAGAGCTGCTGCCAGCAAGGCAGGCGGCCCAACATTGATCTCTTTGCTTGGGCAGCTCGCACTGTGGCAGAGACCACATAGGGACAATAACACAATTCACAATGTATAGCCAATGTTGTTATATGTACCTAAACACAATTCACTATGTATAGCCAATGTTGTTATATGTTGATCTCTCTTGTATTGCTTTCATTATTCTTTCACAAGATATTCTAGAGGGTCTGAACATAAAAAGCAGCTTGTTATCACCACACCGATTTGAGGTTTATTTGGACGGAACATTTAAAAAAGGGCTTTTTTCTGACAGTGGTCGCTCTTGGTGTCTGTTTTTGGTCCGGGGCGCGTGTCCGTGTAGCCAAGGAAGCGCACATTCTGACCTTGTATCTCGGAATTGAAACAATGCGACTTTAAGCAGTCCAAGTCATGCGATCCGAATTAATCCCAGCGCTCACCCGTATCAATCTCAAGAGTGTAACGGGATATATTGTGGGAGAATTTGCAAAAAAAAAAGGTTTGTGTCCACAGAAAACATTTGAAACTCTCCAAGCCTTCGCTAAGAGGAAACACAACGGGTTCCCGTCTCTGTTACGCTCTGATTATCCAATGCAGGTGCTAGATTAGTAATCAAGAAATAATGCCCGAAAATTGTAATGACAAGCTCTGTGCCTTTAATATTTTAAGCTGCCTGGGCTGCTTGACGGGAAGGTGCAGTACAGACTTGAATGGACTTTTCTAAAAACAAAATGCCTTATGAACCCTAGTTGACAACACAGCTGCAGCTTTAATACCCAAACTGCTCGAAGGAAGCAGTGAGACCGGAGGGCTGTCAGTGACACAAGATATGTGGCCTACATACTCATTACAGGGGCTACATTATCCCACTGACCATGGTACAATGTCAATAGCAACACTATGAGGGCTCAGAGTTTGATATACGATGGCAAACAATTGATCTTCTCCCTGTCCCCGCATGTGAACAAAGCCACCCTCTCTGAAAACGCCCTCTTCAAATAACAAGTAGTATAGAGGAGCTCCATTTTTACAACGCAGCGATTGACACGATAGCGTGCTTAGATCATGCCCCAGAGAGCCGCAGACTATAATTATACAAGATCGTTCCCTCCGTGACCAATCGACGTTTCATGTGTTATATAAAATGAGGTGTCAGCCAATGGCTCAGTTGGTCGCACTCTCGCCTGAGTCAGAAGGTTGTGAGTTGCAAGTATTTTTGGGCTCCCATTCCAGAGACTTGAGCATATAATCTAGGCTGACTCTCCAGTGCCAGTGCTGAGGGAGCGCTGCACCGTCGGGGGTGCCGTCTTTCAGATGAGACGTTAAACCGAGTGCCCCATCTGCTCTCTCAGGTGGACGTAAAAGATCCCACGGCACTATTTCAAAGAAGAGCAGGAGAGTTCTCCCCGGTGTCCTGGACAATATTTATCCCTCAATCAACATAACAGAAACAGACTATCTGGTCATTATCACATTGCTGTTTGTGGGAGCTTGCTGTGCACAAATTGGCTGCTGCGTTTCCTGCATTACAGCAGTGACTACACTTCAAAAAGTACTTCATTGGCTGTAAAGCGCTTTGGGACATGGCGAAAGGCGCTGTAGAAATGCAACTCTTTCTTTTACTCTGGAAGTTCCTTACTGAGACAGAAGAATTTCAGTGACATCGAAGAGGTTGAAGACTTTACTATTTGAGAGGCCAAGAAAGGCTTCTGGAGAGGGAAAATCTTTCCGATACCATGCCTGAAGATTATTAACTGGGAACCCAGTGTTAAACAGCTGGAGTAGACCCATGCCAACCAAGCACTGGCAGGATTCCAGACAGTTTTTAGTAATACACAGGGCCAGCTGAACACTCTCCTAGTGGGACAAATGCCATTCTCCTTCTTGAGAATTAAAGCCCAGAATTGTTAGTATATTGAGTTCTGTGCAGCTAGTTATCATCGTAATACTTCGAAGCGAAACAGGGAGCATACTAGCCAGGCTGAAGCATGAGAGGAGCACAGCTCCCAAATGGCCCAGCAGAATTAATTACCTTCTTTCAAGTGCCTTTTGACACTGCTTAACATAATTCTTCAAAAAAAGAGGCATTGTTTCTTTTTCAGTCAAGTCACCTCTTCCTGACCAGGAAGATAAGAACACAGGAACAGGAGGAGGCCATTCAGCCCCTCGAGGCTGTTCCGCCCTTCAGTTAGAACATGACTGATCTGTATCTTAACTCCATTTATCCACCGTAGCTCCGTAAGTCTTAATACCCTTACCTAACAAAAATCTGTTGACCTCAGTTTTGAAATTTTCAATCGACCCCCGCCCCCCCTCCTCCCCCCTCCCCCCCCCGCCGCGACAGCTTTTTGGATGGGGAGTTCCAGATTTCCACCACCCTTTGTGTGAAGAAGTGCTTCCTGACATCACCGCTGAACAGCCTGGCTCTAATATTCAGGTTATGCCCCCTTGTTCTGGACTCCCCCCCTACCCTATCAAATCCTTTAATCATCGTAAATGCCTCAATTAGATCACCCCTTACTCTTCTACACTCAAGGGAATACAAGCCTAGTCAGTGCAACCTGTCCTCATAATTTAATCCTTTTGGCTCCGGTGTCGTTCTGGTGAATCTGCGCTGCACCCTCTCCAAGGCCAACATACTCTTCTTGAGGTGCGGTGCTCAGAACTGAATATAGTTACTCCTGATGGGGTCTGACCAGAGCTTTATACAATGGAAGAGATCTGAAAGGATGCACTCCCCTTTATATCCAGCTCTTCTGATTATGTGCCGCCCCTCTTGCCCAGCCAGTTGTAGTCTCAGCGACCCACAGTAGTCTTTTCATGCCTGGTAACAAGAACAACGGCCCTTCGACTTTGGTTGCCTCTTGCGAAGCTGAAAAAACCAGCCTTGACACAAAGTCTGGCAGCTCAGCACGGTGAAACTGTCCAGATTACTACGCTGAAGATACGAAGGCAAAAAAGATAAAGTGGGCCGAGCATGGATCCCTCGGAGCAGGTTTGAATAACTATATGTACAAAGCCAGAGAGTTTCATTCCACCTCACCGACAGGTTGTAATCAGCTCTGGGCCGCCCCCTCCCCCAACCATTCACATGCTCACCCTGCTTGCTAGGATCTTAAAAGTGGTCCCTGCTTTTGAGTGTCCTGGGGCCAATATTGATCCCTCTACCAACTGACGCAATAAAACTCACTACACACTTGGTTTGAGTATAAAGCAAGGCTTTAATCAACTTGTTTCAGAACATGGAGGTCTAGTTGTACTTCACTAGTTCCTTGTCTTACAAAATGTCCCTGGCAAGCTGGGCCCACGCCTGAGTATTTATACTCCTTGGATGGCGCCACCAGCTGGCCGTCCAGTGTTATTTCACGAGTAGTTTCTTGATGAATGATGAGATTTATAACACCAACACCACTAAAACAAATGATCTGGTCATTACCGCATTGCTGTTTGGGGGGATCTTGCTGATTGTGGGAGCTTGCTGTACGCAAATTGGCTGCCGCATTTCCTACATTACAACAGTGACTCCGCTTCAAAAAGTACTTCCTTGGCTGTAAAGCGCTTTGGGGCATCCTGCGGTCATGAAAGGCGCTGTAGAAATGCAAGTCTTTCTTTCTCTAAGTAGCTCTTACTTGCAGGCTGTATGTACGTTCTGTGAATCCATCTACAAACTATCAATAAAACTACATATAAGCAAAGAACAGCTGGCCCTGGACTGTACTGTCACCCATGTATCTTCATTCCCCACTGATGTTGTTTCACACTGAGTCTGCGAATTCACAATGAGGGAACGTCTTGACGCACCTGCCAAGATAAGACTACTGGAAGCCTCCACAGCTGAATGGCCAGGGCGTGCTCATTGACAGCCAGAACAAATTGCCCAGATTCTTCCGTTCTGTCATCACCCACCACAGTCAATTTCTTGGCGGCTTCTACCCTGGTTCCAGCAACCCTTGTTGATGCTCTGCCAAGTTTACAACAACAATCAGACATTCCGTTGCACCACTGACTCCCTAAAAATATGCAGCCTTGCCTACCAGGAATGTTACTATTTACCTCAGGATTCCTGCAAGCAATGCCTATTATATGAGCCAATAAGCAGATACTTGAACTTCAGGCCATTTAATCATTCGAGCGGCGACCGAGTCTAAATGCAGCGGACGCACATACGGAAAATTCTGGGTGTGACCACAGGGTAATCGGCGGCTGAAAGAGAAAATCAGGTTAATGACGCCATTGAAATGCGAATCCTGTTCTGACGTGAGGTTCCACCTGACACACTGAGCAAGATCTCTCGCTAACCTAACTTTTCTCTCTCAGAGGCGGGCTAATGCGCTGCTCATTTCTGGCATTTTCTGCTTTTACTTTTTAATCTCCAAAGTGTGAAATCTTGATTCAATTTGTTCACCATCTTTGCACGCTCACTGAAACGTTACCCTGGGTGCTTTCTGGATGAGCGTAACTATGCAAGCGAGTGCATGTACTTGAAAGTGGAAAAATGTTCAGGGCTAGGTGGAAAGCGCAAGGGAGTGGGGCTAATTGGATGGCTCTTTCAAAGAGTTGGTGTGATGGGGCAAATGGTCTCCTTCTGTGCTGTACGGTTCTATGAGAGGCCAACGAGAAAACATCAGTGAGACAAAAATAACAATTGCAATGCACTAAGTCACTCTCAAACATTCTGCAGCCGAGGCACTTTACAATCAGGTGAGCTCTGCTTTTTACGTCAGTTATTTTCCTTGGGTTCAGTGTCAACAGCCGGTCCAATAAGCGGACCTTACATCCCCTACGAATCAGAGTGTGCCTTCACCTAACCAATATATAAGCGAATGCACATAGCCTGCGGTTGTTAGCCTCATTCAGATGATGCTACAATTGGATCCAACTGCACGCCCCTGTATCTACGTACTGCTAAACAGTGGGCTCTTCACTACCAGCGGAAGAATAACACCATCAGATCGCAGTGCAGGCTGTAAACCATTGCACAAAGTATTGAACGTAAAACAGGTAAAAAGAGGAAAGAAAGACTTGATTGCAGTTATATAGGCCGCGATTTTGCTCAGAGTGCGGGTTTGGAGGCGGGTCCGCTGTCAAAATCGAAATGATTGACAGCGGGTTGGGAACTCGCTCTGAACCCGCCTCCATGTAAGTTTCCAAAGTGTCAGGTCTGCGATTTCAGAACAGACCCGACACCATGCGGCGGGGGAGGCATTTAAGATAGTAAAACGCTTGTTAACTAATATTTTGCCAGCTTATTCCTATTTTACCACTTTTTTAATGAAGTTCACGTGGTTCGGAGATTACGTCGGGTAAGTAGGTCGGGTTCCCTGTGTCTCCCCATTGCTGTGAATAAGTGACAGCTGCAACAGTGGTATGAAAGCTACCATTTCACAGCTGGTCACTTTCTAATGTCAGAAGCTTGAGCCTTCAGGACTTGGAAGACTCTTTTGAGCTTTATGCAGTTTGGAAGTGTTTGGAGGAAACTCTCGATCCACTGTCACCTCCGTGGAGCAAGCTCTCTCACCATTTGACAGATCGCTTCTGTCATCTCAACTTCAGCTGCCATCTATTCCAGCAGCATCAGTGCCCTTGAAAAAATCTCAGCTTGGTCCTCAGAATCCCTCCACAATCAGCCCCAACACCAGCATCACCAGGCACACCAGCATCACCAACAGCAACACCAACCTTCTCCACAATCAACTGATGCTGCACAGGACACAGGGCATCAGCACCCGATCACATTGCTACCCGGGAGGCCAGGGATGGCCTCACTATGGCTAGATTTACTTCACTTGACACTGTACACCCTGGCTGCCACATGATGCGCCAGGTTGACACCACCCCACACCAGTACCATAAAGCATCCCTACAATGCCCAAGCCATTCCTTTCACTCTTCACATTTGTGGAGGGGGTGGAGGGGTGGGGGGATGTTATGTCTCAACATTCACTGGAACTCACTAAGACACTTCCAAAGGTGAGTACAGATCTGTGCAATAAGGTAAAGTGTTGAAAATATTGACAACACATTAACAGAAACTTCACATGAACATTGGCTAAACCACCCAGGTGCCTACCCTTGTGTGTTGTTAGTTGGTATGCTTACAGTAGGTTGAGGGTGAGTGTGAGGGGTGGCTAGTGAGATGGGGAAGTGATAATGTAGATAGAGAGGGATAGGTGGAGGTGCAAGGTAAGTTGGTGTGAGTAAGGATGTGCAGGAGTAGGGTAGGGAAGGCAGAGTGATGTGGATGTGAGAAGTGGCACAGCAGGGGGAGGTTGAGTGTGGCTTGGCAGTAACATTTTGTGATCTGCTCAGATCATTGAAAGGCTTGCGCCACTGCAGCCTCGTCCTCCTGAAGACATATGGAGGGAGTCATGGGAGAGCCTGGGTGCAGCCGTGCACCTCTGTGCAGTGCTTGTCAGTGTTTGCAGCACCTCAATGCTGTAGAACACTGACAGCGCAACTGTCAAAATCAATTTGGACATGGCCCCTTTAATGAAACCGGCTGATGATGCGTCATCAAATGACATCATCAGACCCGCTTCCTATTAGTTGGCCGGGAACCTCGCAGGGTGGGCTTAACAAGCCCAATCAACGAAAAATCACCTGGAGAGTGCGGGCTGCAGTAGGCAGCGGGCTGGGACCACGACACCGACCTCGGCCGCCCCGGACCTGCCTCAGTCAGTGGAATCGTGGCCATAGTGTCTTTCATGACCTCTTTCACTTCCCAAAGCGCTTTACAGCCAATGAATTACTTTAGAAGTGGAGTCACTTTTGTAATGTAGGAAATGTGGCAGCCAATTTACGCACAGCAAGCTCCCACAAACAGTAATGAGATAATGACCAGGTAATCGGTTTGGGCAATGTTGGTTGAGTATCTGTGTTGGCTGATTGTAGGAGCTATCCAATAATTGGCTAGGACAGCGAGGAAAACTCCCCCTGCTCTTCTTCGAATAGTGCCATGGAACCTTTTAAGTCCATCTGTGAGAGCAGACGGGCCCTCAGTTTGAGGTCTCATCTGAAAGACGGCACCTTGGACAATGCAGCAGTCTGTCAGCACTGCACTGGGAGAGTCAGCCTAGATTTTTGTGCTCCAGTCTCTGGAGTGGGACTCAAACCCACACCTTCTGACTCAGAGGCGACTGAAAGAAACCTAAGCAATTAATGGGAGCAATCCCATATAACAGCATCCTCCAAGCGTGCTCACATGAATGAGGTTACAATTAATCAGAACAGCTGCATTGGAAAGTGGCCCTGGACCATGCCCAAGTTGTTAGTTTATCAGAGTTGACCCTCGCACAATGCAGCTTAAGCTTACATTTGTCAAAGGTCACGAGAAATTTAATTTCTGAATGAGCGCCTGGAGTTTCTGCTGGGGGCAGCAATTGGCAAATCGGGCCCCAGTCGGACTTGACGCTGCACTGGTTTTGCCGAGGTGAAATTGCGCCCAAGTTTCCACACAAACTCATTAGCATCGGCCGTGAATCAGCGCAGTCGAGCAGCGTAAGGAACAGCAGCGTAATTAGAGGAGCGGGATTGCCAGGAAATGAGCCATTCTTCTACTTTTTAAACGGTTTGATATTTCTGCAGCTGCAGGGCAGACCCGTGGCTTCAAATGACCGCTAGTCGTTGCAGGTCAGGTGATTAACGCTGGATTCATGTGACCACGGGTGCCTGTGCGCCCGAGTATCTGGGCGCCATGCGCTGAACGCCCCCTGCACTGCCCACCCACCCCCCCCCCGGATTGGGCGCAATTGGCGGAAACGCGCCTAACCGACCTGGGGGGCGTGGCCAGAATCATGAGCGGGGACTGTTTCTGGCAAAGACTCTGTTGAATGAACTTAAAAGATGGCGGATCCTTAGGCATAATGTGGTCATTGGGCGCAACTCACTCCCGTTGAAAATCTTTTCCGCTATGTGTTTCAATTCCGCCCAGATGAAACGGTTGTCTGGGTGGAAATCATGCGGAAACTCCAGGCCAAGGTTCCTTTGGGCTTTGCAGTTCAGCCTAATAATTGCAATTAAACAGCTCAACGTTCTAATCATTTTTAATTGCCTGTTACCTGGATCTATTCTGCTTGGTCTACTGTTAAATAATTGGTAACTCAACACCAGCAAGTCTTTTGGGACCTGAATGATGTAACTAGAACCAGTCTTCCTTCAATAGTGCATTAGTTCTAGTGTTCAGTCACGACATTACTGGGAATATTCGGAGGTCAGTGGGTATATATGTTGTGACTAATGCTGCCCAGTTCTACTAACTGACTGCAATTGCCTCCAGTCAAGAGCTGATGTACCGTCTCGTTTTTTTACATACGTATAGAGTACTTAACCTTAATGAATGACAAGCCATTAGTTGGCAGGAGTCAAAAAGGCCATTCTTTGTAAAGAGGAAGTCTCAGCATCATGTTCCCTTTTAAAGGGGGAGTCCCGATGGGACCACCTACTTACGCTGGGTCCGTATTTATCAACCGATCCAATTTAAAATCTGCTCCTCAACTCCAAATCCCTCCCCGGCCTTGCCTCTGCACCCATCTCCAGCCTCATTTCCCCTCCCATACCCCACCTGCTTCTCTGACTCTGCCATCCTATGCATCTCCACTCCCTCCATCCCAGTTTTGGTGACAGAGTATTCAGCCAACTTGCTCTCTGGAACTCTCTCCCTAACCGCACCCCCCCCCCCCACCGCCTCTCTACCTTCCTCCCTCTTTAAAAGCCTTCTCCAAATCTATCTCTTGGACCAAGCTTTCAGTCACCACTCCTTAATCACCCGCAGAGCCTACTCTTTTTCACTTCCGTGAGGTGTCTCGAGACTTTTTAAATGTTTTACAAGTGCAAACTGTCGATGGTGATTAAAGTCACCACTTTCTGTTGACTATAAGGATCCTACATGATTTGGGCCCGTCTCAACTCCTACTCTGCTTGGGCACACAGCACAAAACATTTAGAGAAGTGCCTTTAGCATAGTAAAATGTCCCAAGGCACCTCACAGGAGTGTTATCAGACAAAATTTTGACACCAAACCACATTAAAAAGATATTGGACCAGAAATTCGGGTCGGGGGCTTCCCGCGGGTGCAAGCCCCCCGACCTGCACTTACCTAGCGCGCCGGCCGTTGTGCTGTGGGCTCGTGTGGGATTCCGATCCTGGGCCTGCTCCAACTGCCGGCGCGCAGTGCTTGCGTACCCCAGGGGCGCAGTTAGTTCGAAGCGTCCCCTGGGATCACGTGGGCCATGGAGAGCCAATGGTAGCAGGGAATCTGTATTCATAGATTTGGCAGGAAGACCTGTCAGATCTGTGAATAGAATTCAGCCCCAAAACATAACTAAAACTTCAAATAAAATTTTTTTTAAATCACATTTTAAAAATAACTATAAATTACATAAAATAACTATTTTAAACAATAATTTAAATTTTTGAAAAAATTAATTACAATTTCTAACGGGGCTAAAAATAAACTTACTTTTCTTTAAAGTATTTAAAAATAATAAACCTGTGGAAAAAATGTTTTAATTTTATTTAATTCACCACTTACCTTGTTAAAAGCAGGCCTTGCGACTGCTTTTCACAAGCGCAGCTCCTGGAGACTTACCCTCCCAGAAAAACCTGGAAAAAAAACAGACGTTCCAGGCGCACGCGCTGCCTCTCTGGCGCACGCATTCGACCTGTGAACCCCTTCCTTCAAGAGAACGGAAGTTCCGGTTTCCCGCGCATGCGCAGTGCATGCACGAAACCAGCACTTTCGTTGGGCCTACGCGTGAGTACCCAGCGCGTACTCACCCGTGGGGACCCGAATTTCTGGCCCATTAGGACAGGTAACCAAAAGCTTTGTCAAAGTGGTAGCTTTTAAGGAGCGACGTAAAGGAAGAGAGAGGTAGAGAGGCAGAGAGGTTTAGGGAGGGAATTCCAGAGCTTAGGGCCCAGACAGCTGCCAATGGTGGAACGAAGGAAATCAGGGATGTGCAAGAGGCCAGAATTGGAGAAGTGGAGATATCTCTGAGGGATGTGGGGCTGGAGGAGGTCACAGAGATAGGAAGGGGCGAGGCCATGAAGGGATTTGAAAACAAGGATGAGAATTTTAAAGTCAAGATGGTTTAAATCTTTTAAAAACTGCCTATTTATTTCAAATTTGACTTTATGGTGTTGCAATTCTTCTGGGTGCTATGCTTAGTTAGACTGTGCCAATATTAACCAGTGCGCTACCAATAGTGCACTGTGTTGTGTCGGTACCTTTCTACCTAGACACAATTTAGGACTCAGAACTCAGAGATTCAAACATGAAGTGCTTTATTGGAAGGAAAGGAAGTTCTGGAAAGTTCTGAACAAAGAGAGCTAAACTTAACAGAGAACACCCAACCATTTATCTCCTGTGACAGCGCCACCACAGTTGGGAGGAGAACACACACTAGAACACACAATACATAACATTTCCTCCCCTCTTAAATGGAAGGTCCACATTATTCCTCAACAGGTAAGTTACTTTCAATGCACTCAACAAACCTAGGGTAGAGGTAGACTGCCTCAAACCCTGACTTTACCCTGGGGTTTATTCTGCCCCAGTCTTGTGGGTAAGTCACTAAGCCTACAGATCCAAGCGTCTTGGAGGCTGCCGCTCTCTGACAGGATACCGGCGGTCATCGCTGGCTTCCACAGCAGTAGGCATTGACACAGGCCTGGATGGAGAAGGTGCCTGTGTCAGTCGAAAGTCAGGAGTTTGCACAGGTGGAACAGTCTCTTTGACTTCCTGTGTTGGAGAAGAGCACTGTGGCAAAGGATGCTGGTTTGCGGTATCATCCGGAAACAGTTCAGGCCAACCAGCCGTTGGAGCCTCTGTGGCTGTCTCTGCTCCTAGCAACAGTTGATCTGTGTGTCTTCTCCAGACGACATCCTCAGCAGTCTCAACCGTGTAAGACACAGGGCCCGTCTGTGCGATCACCGTAGCAGGAACCCATTTCGGTCCAGTGTTGTAGTTTCGAGCTAGGATGTGCTCTCCAGGGTGAAACCGTCTCTCCTTGGCTCTTTTCTCTCTCTTTTCAACTTGAGCTTGTTGTTGACAATGGACAACCTGTTCTGCCCTTGGAGGTTTGAGTAAGTCAAAACTTGTCCGCAACTGCCTCTTCATCATGAGCGAAGCGGGGGAAGTTTTGGTTGTGGCATGCGGCTCGTTCCTGTAGGACAACAGGAAGCTGTTCAGACGTTGGTGGATTGAGCCCTGACCTTGCAATGCATTCAAGGCGTGCTTCAAAGTTTGCACAAACCTTTCTGCCTGGCCGTTAGTAGAGGGGTGATAGGGCGCAGACCTGATGTGTTGGACACCATTCACATGCAGGAAGGTTGCAAACTCCTGTGATACAAATTGTGGACCGTTGTCACTTACGAGTTGTTCCGGTGAGCCATAACGGCTGAACATCTCACCAAGTTTCTCAATTGTTTTCTCTGCCGTGGTAGACCTCATCACAGTGACCTCCGGCCACTTGCTACAAGCGTCCACAACCACCATAAACATCTTCTCTTCGAAAGGACCGGCGAAGTCCACATGTACTCGCTGCCACACTTCTGCAGGCCAATCCCAGGGGTGTAGGGTTGCCAGCTGTGGAACATTCCGGACCCTTTGACATGGGGAACATGTTTTGGCTTTCTCCTCAATATTCCCATCGAGACCTGGCCACCAGAAGTAGCTTCTTGCCATTTCCTTCATCCGAACCATCCCACTGTGGCCTGTATGAAGTTGTTGCAGTATAGGTTCCCTCAGAGGTGGTGGAATGATGACACGGCGTCCCCAAAGAAGACAACCTGCATGGACGGAGAGCTCATTTCTTTTTGAAACGTAAGGTTTCAAACTAGGAGAATCTCCTATAGCTCTCCCTCGAATGACATCGTCCATTACCTCAGACAGGACTGGATCGTTGCGGGTGTACCTTCGCACCTGAACTGCAGTGACAGGTGCTCCCTCCACTTGTCTAAAATAGAAGATGTCTATCTGACGAGGCTCTGGGGGAGTAACAGGCAAGGGTAGCCTCGAGAGACCGTCTGCGTTGCTGTGCAAGTCTGATTTGCGATATTTGATGTCGTATGTGTGTCCTGACAATAGTAAAGCCCACCTTTGCATCCTGCTTGCAGCGAGAGACGGAATTCCGGTGTGGGGCCCGAAGATTGAAGTCAATGGACGGCGGTCCATCAGGAGTGTGAACCTTCTCCCAAACAGGTACTGATGAAATTTTCGAATTCCAAAAACGATTCCCAAGGCCTCGCGCTCGATCTGCGCATAGTTACTCTTGGCCTTGTTCAAGGTGCGTGATGCGAAGGCGATAGGTTTCTCTTCACCCGAAGGCATGATGTGGGACATGACTGCTCTCACACCATATGGTGATGCATCACATGCTAGCTGCACGGGTAGCTTTGGGTCAAAGTGTGTCAGGACCTCCGATTTCAGCAATGCTTTCTTTGCTTGGGCGAAAGCTTCGTTGTACAGTTCAGTCCATTTCCATGTTTTGCCTTGACATAGCAACTGATGTAACGGCTTCAGCAATGTTGCTAAGTCTGGAATAAACTTCCCATAGTAGTTAAGTAGCCCCAGAAATGAACGTAACTGGCTCACATTCTGGGGTGCTGGGGCCTCCACGATCGCCTTGACCTGTGACGGCGCCTTATGCAGGCCAGTAGCGTCAATCACATGCCCCAGGTACTCAACTGAAGACTGAAAGAATTCACATTTGTCTTTACGAACTCTGAGTCCGTACTCTTTCAGTCGTTGTAGTGTCGCATCCAAGTTCAGAAGATGATCCTCCTCATTTGTCCCAGTGACAAGGATGTCGTCCAGGTAGCACTGGACTCCTGGCAGTCCACTCAAAATCTGATCCATTGCCCTTTGGAATAGAGCAGGGGCTGACGTAATTCCAAACGGAAGGCGGCAGTACCTGTATAGCCCCTTGTGTGTCACAATTGTCAGCAGCTCCTTTGATTTGTCATCGACATGCATTTGTAGATAAGCCTGGCATAAGTCTATTTTGCTTAACTTTTGCCCTCCGGCCAGGCCCGTAAAAAGATCATCAATGAGGGGAAGAGGGTACTGTTCCGCAGACAGCACCGGGTTAATAGTCACTTTAAAATCCCCGCAGATTCGAACAGATCCCATCCTCGTCGCCACTTGTTGTGTCGGTACCTTTCTACCTAGACACAATTTAGGACTCAGAACTCAGGGATTCAAACATGAAGTGCTTTGTTGGAAGGAAAGGAAGTTCTGGAAAGTTCCGAACAAAGAGAGCTAAACTTAACAGAGAACACCCAACCATTTATCTCCTGTGACAGCGCCACCACAGGTGGGAGGAGAACACACAATAGAACACACAATACATAACACACTGAAGAATTTCAGTCCCTCAGTTGGCAACCTAACTCAGGGAGGCCACAGGACGACTCGCATGGGGAATGGAAAATGTCACACTTGTTATCATTTCAGGTTTTTGATGCCAGGTATTTTGTAAAAATATCATTGTTTTCTACTGTTCAATTTCCTCTAAATCGTTTGACTAGCCTTTAGGTTTGTATGATGTTCAATTGTCCCAAGCTCTCATCACTGTTAAGTTTGGGGGGTTTTATGATGGATATTTTCTTTGGGCTCATCACTGGCCACCCCTGTAAGCAAGCTTTGTGATCCTTACAAACCAGACTGAAAGAAAGAAAGAACCTGCATTTATAAAGTGCCTTTCACTGTCTCAGGACCTCCCAAGGTACCTCTCAGCCAATTAAGTACTTTTGAAGTGTAATGTAGGAGTGCGCCTTTTCCTCCCAATATCTCAGTGGGTAGCACTTTCAGCCTCTGAGTCAGAAGGTTGTGGGTTCAAGTCCCACTCCAGAGACTTGAGCACAAAATCTAGGCTGACAACACAGTGCAGTACCGAGGGAGTGCTGCACTGTCGGAGGTGCCGTCTTTCAGATGAGACATTAATCCGAGGCCCCGTCTGCCCTCTCAGGTGGACGTAAAAGATCCCATGGCATTATTTTGAAGACGAGCAGGGGAATTCTCCCCAGTGTCCTAGTCAATATTTAGCCCACAACAGATGATCTGGCCATTATCTGTTTGTCGGACCTTGCTGTGTCCAAGCTGACTACCATGTTTTCTACAGTCTTTCTTTCTTTGCCTCCTTTGGACACTAATAGCAGACAGAAGAATTCCAGGGCCTAGAAATTCAGTTGGTTGCGCCAGCAGTTAGCGCCTTAAGAGAAGTGAATTTCGGGCGCTATGCGTGTAGCGCCCGGGCGCAGCGCAGTTTGCGCCTCGCCCCAAATTAAGTTGACCCTTAGCGCCGGCGCAAAGTTTAGTGCCCGCCCGGCTGCGCGTGCAGAAAATGACGTAACATCCTCGTGCAACGCCCGTTGCGCGCCCCGATTCCAAACTTCAGTCGGACCGCCCCATTGTGCGGCTGGCGGCCAGAGCGTTTGTAAAATGGAACGCAACACAGCCGACGCAGGCCCCGGGGAGCGTAAATTAAAGGGCACGTACCCTGCAGTATAAAGGGCAGCCATTTTGCAGCAAACACTCTTGTGCAACGGATTTCTGGACACACAACAAGGAGGAGAGCTAACTGGTTTCGCGCAGCAATAGCTCAGGTATTTTTGGACTCAGGCCAAAGCGCTGCAAGTGCCCTGTTGGAAATTTGACTGTTTGCCAGCATTTGATGGGGGTTGCATGGGGTGCCAACGCGGAGTTTCAGCGCCATGTGCGTAGGGCTTGCAGACGCGGGGTCAGAGGGGCAGCCCTGGCTAGAGGCAGAGGGGGCAACAGGCGTCGGCAACATAGGCCTTACCCAGTCAGGGTATACCGCCAGCAGCGCTCCTACCTCACCATGAGTGGCGCGCGATGTGTAAGAAGGCTGAGATTCCGAAAGGAGGTGGTTGCAGAGATCTGCCACCTGCTTCGCAGAGATCTGCGTCCAAAGCTCAGGTGCAGGACGTCTCTGTCGGTGGAAGTGAAGGTGACGGTGGCATTGAACTTCTATGCCACCGGCTCCTTCCAATCCGCTGCTGGGGACATAGCTAACATATCCCAGTTCGGCATGCATCACTGCATCCGCCAGGTGACCGATGCCCTTTTCAGAAGGAGACGCCAATTCATCTCCTTCCCCATGGCCCTGGAGAGCCAGCATCAGCATGCAGTGGGATTTGCAAGACTCGCGGCCTTCCCCTTGGTGCAGGGCGCCATTGGCTGTACGCATGTGGCTTTGCGGGCACCTCTGGAGCATGGCGAGCAGTATCGCAACCGGAAGGGCTACCATTCTCTCAATGTGCAGCTGGTGTGTGACCACAAGCAGCGCATCCTGGCTGCCAATGCCCGCTTTCCAGGCAGCTGCCACGATGCCTTTATCCTGCGGCAGAGTACTGTGCATGACATGTTCGAGGCACAGCCTCCCCCAAGAGGATGGCTACTCGGAGACAAAGGCTATCCTTTGTGTACCTGGCTCATGACCCCGCTCCGCGCGCCCAGGTCCGCTGCTGAAGAGGCATACAACGAGAGCCATCAAACGAGCAGAAACATCATCGAGCAAACTATTGGGGTCCTCAAGCAGCGGTTCCGCTGCCTTGATCGTTCCGGCGGATCTCTGCAGTATTCGCCGCACCGGGTCTCCCAATTTGTCGTAGTTTGCTGCATGCTACACAACCTGGCTCTCCGCAGGATTCAGGCACTGCCACCTGACGTTGGACCACCACCTCAGGAGGAGGAGCAGGAGGAGCAGGAGGAGGAGGAGGAGTACATTCCCAGGAGGGAGCGACAAGGTCCAAGGGCCGTCCGTCGCCAGCTTATTGAACGTAACTTCTAAGCCCCCTGTCAGGGAATGCCTTGTGGCCATGAAGGAAGATGAATGCAACCGCTCCGCAAGCCCTCAGCCGGCAAAGGCAACAAAGACTAACAAGAACAACCATGGACACTGTCTGAATAAAGATAATTTTTTTTTTGACAAAAATGAAACCCCTTCCCACATGAATCCCAAAAACAATCAACGGCCCCCACAAAAAGTGCAACAAACGACTCACTCCCACAACCTGGGGAGGAGTAACTCCACATTTGAACAAACCAGGCCTCAACCTCGGCCTTAACGCAAAAAACATACCCATAAACAAAACAACCATGGCCAAAATAAAGATGTCCACCGCCATATAAAATGAAAGCTGGCCACACCCTCTACTTAGTGGCCCGCGAGGGCGAGACCTTGTCCAGCCTTTTGGCGCCCCTGCCCGGCCTGCTGCTCCTCTGCAAGCTCTGCCCAGTGGCTGCTGCGAGGCTGGGGGAAGGCACCTGAGGGTCAGATGTCCTTCCGCCAGATGGCCTTGGGGGGCGGCCTACACGGGCTTTGGGCCTCGAGGGGCCGGCTGTTGATTGGCGCACATGTGCCTGCCCACCATCAGCTCCAGCCGCTTGCCGTTGACGCTCCACTGGGGGAGTGGCGGCGACGGATGGCGCAATGTGGGCAAGCTGGCGTATTGGAGGCGCTGGCTGGTGATGTCGCACGCTGGCACTCGCCCGGGCCCGCACTGCAGGATCCGCACCAATCAGCCGAAGGGCGGATCGCTGTGCTGCTGCAGCGCGGCGGGTGTCCTGGCGATGCCTGGCTGAGGCAGCGCGTGTGGCAGCAGTGAGTGCCCCTGTTGCCCTGGTCTGCGCCCACATCACATCCGCCACTGACTTAACGGCATCAGCCAGCGACTCCATCGCCGGAGGCATCCGTTCCACTACCTCCATCATCATCCGGCCACTCTCGGCATTTGATGCCCCAAACTCCCGCACACTGGTCGCCAGCGACTCGATGGCCTCAGGCATCCGTCCCACCACCTGCATGAGCTCTGTGTGGCGGCGGTCCGAATCCTCGGCCATTTTGTCCAGCTGGCGCGCCTCCTCCGAGGTGAAGGTGGCCGGACTGGAGGCGGGACTCTCCCGCTGGGGAGCAGGGGTCCGAGCTAGGCGACCCTTGCCACGTTGCTGACGCCGAATGTCCGCAGCAACTGCACTCCCCTCCGATCCTTCCCCCCTCTGGGGGGAAGGCCGCGGCCCACCTGCAGCCCTCCTGGGTGGCTGGACGCCACTGGTCCCAGCAGCTGCACTCCCCTCCGAAAGTTGCTCCAGGCTCTCGTCCAGGGAAGACGTGTCCAACACTTCGCCCTCTGCTGCGGGACCTGAGTCCTCCCCTGATGGTCCGGGTTGCTCTTCCTCCTCCTCCTCCTCCTCCTCCTCCTGTTCGGAGGGGCTGTCACTGGCAGCTTCAGGGAGCTCTTCGTCACCAGCTGAAAGCAGGAAGGCACAAGAGTAGCTTCAGAGTGAGGAGAGGGCGTCAGCGAGGGAGTCATGACTGGTGGCATTCAGCGCATTGGTGGCACAGTGGCAAAGGAGGTAGCTCGGATGCGCAAGTGCGACGAGAGAGGGCCAAAAGGCGAGGTCCTTACCATTGCCGGGCAGCGGAGGGTTGGCTTCTCCGCACGCTCTGGGCACAATCACCCAGCCTCCCATGAGGCCACTCACGTGCTCCTCCAGGGGAGTGAGCTTCTGGAACTTGGGGCGGTCTCCCCCGGTGATGCCGCGGCGCTTGCGATTATTCGCAACTTTAGCCTGCAAGAGAAAGGACGGGCTCTAAGTACGGTGTGTAGCCGTGACGTAGTGTGCACTGCCTCCCATGGTGGAATAGCTTGGCCAGAGTGTAGACCTGATCTAGTGTGCACTGCCTCCCATGGTGGAATAGCTTGGCCAGTGTGTAAAGTGCAGAATGCGCAATTGATGCTCATGACTGTCCCAAAGCTGCTGGCTGAGGGCTGCCCATTAGGCCTTTCAGGTCCCTTTGCCCATCATGTCAGGTGTACATGCAAGAATGAGGAGGAGAGTGGAAAGGGTACTCACCCTGACAATCCTGGTCAGGTCATTGTATTTCTTCCGACATTGCACCTTGTCCCTGGGGGCATCGCCGTAGGACGACACCCTGGTGGCGATCTCCCTCCAGGCTTTGGTGTAGACGCGGTGGGTGGGATTCCTGCCAGTGTCTGGGAACAAGATCCTGCGCCTCTTCTCCAATGCTGTCAGCATGATATCCAGATCACGCTCTGAGAAGCGCAGGGCACGCTCACGGGCCTTCTCATGCGTTGCCATGGCTCCTTGGGCTCAGCAGCAGTGTTGAGGCCTAGTTTGAAAGCTGCAGTGTGCAGGGCGTGGCAGCAGACCAAATCGTCCCTTCCCCCTTTAAGAGCTGGCCGGCGCCACGGGGTCTGCTGTCAATCAAAAAATGACTGCACCCGCGCTGCGCCCCGCCTCGGCGCTATCCCTCTGCACCGCCGGCTTAGCGCCTAAAGATAGTCGTGTAACGCCTCTTTTAGCGCTCCAGCAACCTCTTAGGGTGAAGCGACTGAATTTCGGCGAAGGGGGCGCAGCTTTGGGGCGGGCGCTAAAGTCGGGCGGGCGCTAACGTTAGCGCCCCAAAACTGGCAAAACTGAATTTCTAGGCCCAGATGTGTTAATGTGATTTCACTGTGTAATTTCAAAACCTTGGTGCACAGAGAGACAAAAAGCACTTGCTTTTATATAGCAATTTATTGACTTATCAGGGTGTTCAAAGCACTTTACAACCAATAAATTGGCCCAGTAATTCCGGGCACAACGCGTGAGTAAGGACGGGGTACTCACGTGTGTGCCCGGAGGAATTGCCGGTTTTCAGCGTGCACAGCGCGTGTGCTGAAAACCGGCATTTCCTGTCCTCTGACCCAAGGGGTTAAGAGGCAGAACGTGTGCGACTGCACAGGCAGCGCGTGCGCAGTGAAATTCCTTTTTTTTTTTCAGAGTTGCGCCGTGTGTAAAGGCCTCCGGTCTTTACGCGTGGAAAAACCAGACGTAAGTATTTAGTTTTACAGGTAAGTGGGCTTTTAGTACAATGTAGAATTTTTTTTTCCACAGGTTTGTTATTTTTAAAGAATTTACAGGATGGTACGGTTAGTTTTAGACCCTATTTTTTTTTAATTTATTTTTTTCAAAAAATTGATTAATTGTTTAAAACATTTTTTTACACTTATTTATAGTTAATATAATCAGTGGGATGTTTTTTAAAATTTTATTTAAAGTTAAAGTAGTGTTTTGGCAGCCCATACTTTTCATGAGTTTGACAGCTCTTACTGTCAAACTCATGAATGAGTTTCCCCTCCCCTGATTGGCTGCACAGTGCTCACCTGATCCCAGTCGGCACATCGCACTAACTACGCCGCTGGATCAGGTTAGCACATCGCGCCGACATCTGAACCGGGCCAGTGACAGGAAATGCGAGCAGGCCCGGGCTTCAGATGTCGGCGCACCGGGTGAGTGCAGATCGGGGGCTTGCATGCGCGGCAAGTTCCCGATCCTAATTTCAGGGCCATTATTTTTGCAGTTACTGTTGATATGTAGGCAAACGCAGCAGCCATTTGAGCAAAGCAAGATCCCATAAATTAGATAAATGAGTAGTTAATCTGTTTTTTTGGTGATATTGGTTGTGGGAGGAATGTTGATCAGGACAGCGGGAGGACTCCCTACTCTTCTTTGAATAGCACCATGGGATCTTTCATACCTACATAAAGGGGTACAGTAGCATAGTGGCTACATTACTGGAGTAGTAATCTAGAGGCCTGGACTAATGACCTGGGAGACATGAGTTCTAACTCCCACCATGGCAGCTGGGGAATTTAAATCTGGAATTAAAAAGCCAGTATCAGTAATGGTAACCATGAAACTACCAGATTGTCAGAAAAACCCAGCTGGTTCACTAATGTCCTTTAGAAAGAAAAATTGTTGTCCTGGCCTATGTTTAACTCCAGACCCACAGCAATGTGGTTGACTCTTAACAGCCCCTCTGAAATGGCCCAGCGAGCCACTTAGTTGTCAAGAAGGCAATTAGGGATGGGCAATAAATGCTGGCCTTGCCGGCGACGTCCACATCTAATAATTTATTTTTAAAAGGGGCCTCGGTTTAATGTCTCATCTGAAAGATGGCACCTCCAAACAAAGCAAAGCTCCCCCGGCACTGCACTGAAGTGCTAGTCTAGACGATGTGCTGAGCTCAGTACAGCAAAACGTCGTTTATTACTGAGGTAAATTTTTCACCGCTTGAGCTCCTTCAATCAAATACTGAGCTTGGGTGACTCTATCAGTTGTTCTGCCTTTCATCATACATTAAAAATCTCCCATGTGCACAAAACCACTGGACTAACAGCAAACCTCTTTGGGCAATTTGACACAGAGGAGCCCATTTATACATTTCTCTGATTTATTGTGACCTGAGATATAAAGCTCATTATTTATGGCTTCCTCACTAATAGAGAAGCATTATACCGTAGCCCTTAATAACATGTCTTTTTTTATGTCTTATGGGGAAAACCTTATAAAGAGAGGCTACTGTATAATGGCAGGAAGCATCAGCATATCCCATCCTCACAAGGGTCACTGCGTGGAGCACTTAATGGAGAATTTGTGTTTATTTTGCTGGCCAGCTGTTGAAAATGGAGGTCACCTTTCCGTCCCTTTCGAGTGTGAGGTGAAACCGAGCGTCGTTCCCCACTGGCCTGGACAGAGAAAGGTCAGTTTGTACAACTGCCCTTTCAGTTCATTCATAACTTCAGCTGGGAGTGCCGCTCGACCGCGGAACATCGGCTCATGAGTAGAGGCAATTGCACTTTCACTATTCCATCACATACAGCCCTGAGTATTCAAAACGTTGGGTGCGGGGTTGAATTCCTGTGGGGGTTTTCCCAGTCATCTGCCGTAACTCTGATGGGAAGCCTGCAGAGACCCTGGAAGAATGGCATAAACAAAGTTTGCACCATTTTTCCAGAGTTTCTGTGTCTCTTTCACTAAAGATACGGCAGATGATTGGGAAAGCACCCCCCCTGCTGAAAGACACCCCATGGTGGCTAAGGGCCATCATCTGGCCAATGGACATTCCTACCCAACAGACTCAATTATCCTCACTAATGCTCACCCATATATAACGACCAACCGTGTTCTACGTGGACAGTCGACGTGTCGTTTGTCAGTGTTACAACTGAAGATCATTAGAGTTTCAAACTCCCAACATCCCATGAGCCATGGTGGCTCAGTTGTAAGTGTCCTGCTCCACTCACAGATTCACCAGTCACCACCAGGGATCAAACTCTGTTGCACATTGTGGGCGGGAATCCTGCTCTCATGCTCCCGCACACTGTAGGCACCAGGGTTCAGCCTCCAGGGCAAAACAGCAGCAGTATCAGGTTGTTGCTGGGATAGGCGGGAAGGGTCAAATCAGAGAACACTGTCAGCATGAACTGGTGGGAATGAAAAGAATAGTGCCAGTGCGCACTGGAGGAGAGTGCCAGTGCGCACTGGAGGAGAGTGCCAGTGCGCACTGGAGGAGAGTGCCAGTGCGCACTGGAGGAGAGTGCCAGGGCGCACTGGAGGAGAGTGCCAGGGCGCACTGGAGGAGAGTGCCAGGGCGCACTGGAGGAGAGTGCCAGGGCGCACTGGAGGAGAGTGCCAGGGCGCACTGGAGGAGAGTGCCAGGGCGCACTGGAGGAGAGTGCCAGGGCGCACTGGAGGAGAGTGCCAGGGCGCACTGGAGGAGAGTGCCAGGGCGCACTGGAGGAGAGTGCCAGGGCGCACTGGAGGAGAGTGTCAGTGGGCACTGGAGAAGTGTCCAAGACTGGCGTTGCTGCCAGGTGGCACCTCATTTACACTGAAATCCTCCTGCCTGCAAGAGAGGTCTGGGTATCTGGGCTGGCGTAGAGCTCCTCTCCCAGTGGTGTGTGAGGGCGAGCAGCGTGCGGGCACTCTCAATACATTTTAAGTGAAATGCAGGTGTCCAGAACATCCAAGGGTCCCCCTGGAGAAAACCTGATTTGACAAAACACTGACGTTACACTCGAAGGGATTATGAACTGTTCCCTTTTTGTGTGTGGTGGGGGAAGGTCGGGGGGGGGCTCTCCCTGCTTGACTCAGGTTGTTCCCCAACTCTGGAATTTGTCCTGAAAATTTAGCGTTGGTAACAATTGCAGAATAAACACACCCTAAGATAGCTGGAGATATTTATACTGAAGAAAAGACAGCTCAGGGGAGACCGGAGCCAAGTTTCCAAGGTTCTACGGGAGGGGGGGGAACAGATAAATCGAACCCGAATAAATTCCTTGACATAACCACAAACTCTGACACTAGGGGGTAGATCTTGACTTTGTGCGATAGTGTAAGATGGGTGATAGCAAGTCAGCAGCCCCATTTTTATTTCCCTTGACTTCAATGGAGAGTGGAGAATTTCTGCTGTTAGGCTGGTCTAAATTAACAGTAAACAGAATGTGCAGGAACCCAGCAAATCACCTCATCACTTTCACTAGAAAACACCACCCAAAACCAATAAACTCCAAGCAATTTGGACAAATGCCATTACCTTCAGCAATCTGCCATTGTAAAAACAAATGACTTTTCAAGAGACTTCGACAGTTTGCACGTAGATTAAAAGGATTTTCCTGATTTCCCCAGTGACTGAATCAGTAAGTGCGGAACTGAGCAACGTGGAGCCGCAAGATCCCAGGTTCCATCTCCAGCCTGCGCTGAGTTAGATGATCTCAGCTGGGAGGGGCGGCGATAGGGACACCACATTCGGCCTCAGTACCCACCCCGCCCGCCGCCCCCAGCCGCACACAAAGTAAAAATCAGCTGGGGTTCCTGCTGCTGACTGACCTCAGATAGAAAAGGTTTGTCTGGGACCAGGGTTGCCAACTCTGGCTGAATATATTCCTGGAGGTTCCATCGCATGACCTTCAATCTCGCCCGCCCGGTCAAACAGCCTTTTTCCATCTCCAGTATTTTTATAACCAATAAACAAAAGTGTTCAAAGAAAATTAAAAACATAACGCAGAATTTTTTTTTGAAGGCCCTCTATGATTTTTCTCCCGGGTTTTTGCTGGCTACAGTGTCCGGGAGATTAATCTTCAATTCCTGGAGACTCCAGGGCAATCCTGGAGGGTTGGTGACCCTTCCGTGTGGACGCTGGGGTAGGGATAGGGGGTTGGACTGAGGCCTGGCACTCCACCGTCGAAGTCGGCCGCCGAGACCGACACGGGCACTTGAAGCACGGCCACTTGGGGCGTGGTGCTGGAGGGCAGTCGATGACAATGGAGCCAAACCCTACCATGGGCCAGCACCTTCAGCAGAGGAGGGGAGAGAACCGGAGGGGGGGAGAGGACAAAGATTCCAAACGCAAAATCTTAAAATGAGACGGTTGCGCTAATTATTGTTAATCATTCGAAGCCCAGCCAGTACAAGTGAAGGGCATGCAGCACTTGGTGTTTATCTGGTCTTGTCAATCTGTCGTTTGCTTATTGCTATTAGCAAATATATGCCTCGATTCTTCCTTCAGCACAGTATTGTTTTTAGCATCGCTGAGCTGTTTGGCTTGGACTAGACTCTGTCTAGACACAAACTGTTTATAACCACATGTAAAATGATTTTAATCATGTTGAGAGTTAGATTACTGCAGAAGTTGTTTCCCATAACAAAAAATACTTGTTCAGTTTACTTAGAAAACCACAATTCGTGCGATGTGATTTGTACCAATTTATTTTAACTACAAGCCTACGAGTCTCCCTGTCTATATTTAGCAGCCGGTGCTAGTTTCTTTGTCCACTTGCTGAATTTAATTGGTACCTTGTTTTCCAAGACATTTAGATGTGGCTGCTGTTTTATTCGACATTAATTTTGTTGACAAATTATGATTATTTTTGAAACTTTCTGACATCCAGTCCCAAACTTGAACTCCGAAAGTCCGACAGTCACCGCAGTCAAAAGTCTAATGAGCAGTTTGTCAGCTTTTCTTGACATCATGCAAACACAAGGAGCTATTTCCTGTCAACAGATCGGAATGGTATTCAGTTTACTGACTTGTCAGAATTTGTCATCAAATCCCCGGGAAAGTGGAGTTGAGGTCAATGATCGGCCATGATCTCATTGAATGGCGGAGCAGGCTCGAGGGGCTGTATGGCCTACTCCTGCTCTTATTTCTTATGCTCTTAACCTTCTGAAAAAGCACAGAGTTAGAGAATCACAGAAGGAGACTCTTTGAAAGAGCTATCTAATTAGTCCCACACCCCCTGCTCTTTCCCCAACAGCTCTGCAATTGTCTCCTCTTAAAGTATTTATCCAATTCCCTTTTGAAAGTTATTAATGAATCTGCTTCCACCACCCATTCAGGCAGCACATTCCAGATCATAATAACTTGTACAAAAATTCTCATCTCGCCTCTGGCTCTTTTGCCAATTACCTTAAATCTGAGTCCTCTGGTTACCGACCCTCCTGTCAGTGAAAACAGTTTCTCCTTATTTACTCTATCAAAACCCTTCATGATTTTTGAATGCCTCTATTAATCTCCCCTTAACCTTCTCTGCTCTAAGGAGAACAATCCCAGCTTCTCCAGTCTCTGCACGTAACTGAAGTCCCTCATCCCTGGTACCATTCTGGTAAATCTCCTCTGCACCCTCTCCAAGGCCTCGGCATCCTTCCTAAAGTGTGGTGCCCAGAATTGGACACAATACTCCAATTAATCGTTTAATTGTTGAATTAAGTTAATCGTCCTTTTAAAAAAATTATTTCATTCTCGGGATGTGGGCGTCAGTGGCAAGGCCGACATTTTAGTGTCCATCCTTAGTTGCCTGATACAACTGAGTAACTTGCTAGGGCACTTCAGAGGGTGATTAAGAGTCAACTATGTGGGACTGGAGTCAGCAATAGGCCAGACCAGGCAAGGACAGCAGATTTCCTTCCCTAAAACACATTAGTGAACCAGTTGGGTTTTTATAACAAACCGAGAGCTTCATGGTCACTTCTACTGCTTCCAGCAATAACCCTGCATTGTGGTTCGTAGATGTCTATTTTATGAGGGAAACTATCTGGAGAAAATATATCTATTATAAAACTGTCCTAATCACAATGAATAGATAGAGGTGGAAGGAGAATGAGAAAAATGGTCTTCATAGCCTAGGTAAGGATATATTTGCCTTCGAGGGGGTGCAATGAAGGTCCACTAGATTGATTCCTGGGATCAGAGGGTTGTCCTATGAGGAGAGACTAAGTAGAATGGGCCTGTATTCGCTGGACTGTCACAAGAATGAGAGGTTATCTTGAAGGGATAATTACTAGTCCTAGCCCTTTTCGGGCTAGACGTTCACCTTCAACTAAAGTTAGAGATAGCCGAATCCTATAAGACGCTTAATTGGGTCTAAAGGTCCAGACTATCTCTCCCTAAAGGAAAGGAATGACTTGAAGATATTACCGTCCTCCAGATAGCACTTTTAATAAGTTTAACTAGACTGCAACCTTCCGGATATTATGAGGGTCCGGAATGCTACCCCAGAATTCTGTAACTCCTCACCAAAGAGTGTACAGAGATTGAGTTCACGAGTTTGATACAGAAGTACTCTGTGAGACAATTCTAAAAATATATAGGTTTATTAAAGAACCAACATGCAGCTAACAGCTGGTGATTCAATCGCAACTTTAACAGTTCAAAATACAAATAACTTACAATTCTTATTCTCAAATCTTAACTTTGTTACATTTCTACATTTCTAAGTCTTATTTCTAATCCAGGATATCCACCAAAATCAAATAAAAGTACCTTTTGATCCCCGAGACTCAAAGAGTTAAAAACTTACAGAGCCTGCCTCTGAAGAGTGAGAGAATCACTTTGCCCCTTTCAGCGACTTCTGGCTTCCTATCTGAAAGTTCCATATTTTATACCCTTTCTCAGTGGTATACCCTTTGAAGTTTTCTGCTGATGTAAGCTAATTGTCTCTCATCATTTCTCTGTTGACTTTTTTCCTACTCTTACTGTCAATTCAGCTGTTAACTTGCAGAATCCTGTCTCTACCTTTAGGTGTTCAAATTTTATCATAAAAAATGGTTATAACAGATGTATCTATTTGATGCCATTCTTACGAAGTTCTTTCATTCAATTTCTAAATCACCTTAGCTGGCTGAAAGCAGGCGTTGTGTCTCCTAACTGTTCTATTTTCAATGCCAACACAATGTGATTGCTTGGTACATCTATTGAAGTCATATTTACAAAGTCTTCTGTTTGTACCTTTTACAATATGTAAATCAAAAACACTTCAACTAGGGTGTTCTATGCATTTCTTAGCTACTTCAATTGGTTGTATTAAGAATTATGTCTCCTGTCGTTCATTTGATGTGATATTTATGAAGGCATATGTTTCTTTAATGTTCTGAGTTTCTGTTCGAAGTGTTAGTTTTTAACACTTTAAACTGGGTAATAGTATTGTGTTTCTCCCAAACTGTAGACTTCTTGGAAGCTGCAACTTGCTGCTTCAATATGGCCATTGTTTTAGTTTTTACAACCAATTCCCATTTCAAAAGTTTGTATGGTGTTTACAGCTCTGTGTCAACAAACCATCTTATCTCAGAAGCCTGTATTCTGTTTACAGCCTGTGTCATTGAGGCTTTTATTTTTAAACCCAGTTTTCATGTTTTAATAAAGTCAGAATTCTGTTCATAGGATGGTGTATCTCTTGGAATATGGCTATTCCCTTTACAATCTCATTGATACATATAACATTCTTCGAGGACTTGACAGGGTAGATGCAGAGGGCTGGATTTTGTGAATGGAGGTGAGTTGGAGGCGGGACAGCTGCTTGTCATGTTAATGTCCCGCCTCCATTCTCGGCTGACCAACCTGAGGGATTTTCCCCTGATTGAGCTTGTTAAGCCCGCCCTGCAGGCTCAGCAGGCCAATTAGGGAGGAAGTCACTGACAGATCACGTCAACGTCAGACGTACTATCTGTCAAGACTTCTTGAAAGAAGAAATGTTAGCATTTGACAGCTCTGTGAAGCTGTCAATCACTGACATTCTCTTTAGTTTGATGAGTGTTGAGGACTCATCAAACCTTTCAAATTTGTAAATTTCACATGATGATTGGAACAGTTTCCAACAGCCATTCTGTGAAATTGACAAGCAGGATGTCGGCTCTCCTGATCCACCGCGGCTAAAGGCTGTAGGAAGAAAACAAGGTAAGTGAACACTTTTTTAAACTTATCACTCACCTTGCATACTTACCACTCCACACTTGTACCCATCACTCACCTCTACACCTTACTTCCAGGTGCCTCCGACCGCCGCAGACCTCCTCAAGGATTAAATGCCTTTCTCGCCTCCAGGAGACGGGACCCGAAGCTGCACATCTTCCCGCCTCCCGGCAAAAGGGCACAGAGGCAGGATGGGGGTGGCTTTGCCATCCGCCCCCACTTTCTCGGAGTTTACCGGCTGTCCCGCCTCCATGCCTGCCTCCTCGGGGCTTGGAAAATCCAGCCCAGAGTGTCTGTTTCTCCTGGCTAGAGAGTCTAGAACCAGGGGTCATAGTCTCAGGGTAAAAGGTCGGCCATTTGGGATGAGATGAGAAGAAATTTCTTCACCCAGAGGGTTGTGAATCTTTGGAATTCTCTACCCCAGAGGGTTGTGGATGCTCAGTCGTTGAGTATATTTAAGACAGAGATTGATAGATTTTTGGACACTAATGGAATCAAGGGATATGGGGGTAGGACGGGAAAGTGGAGTACATAAGAACATAAGAACATAAGAGATAGGAGCAGGAGTAGGCCATTTGGCCTCTCGAGCCTGCTCCGCCATTTAATGAGATCATGGCTGATCTGATCTTGGGCTCAGCTCCATTTCCCTGCCCGCTCCACCTTAAATGTATTTAATGACCCAGCCTCCACAGCTCTCTGGGGCAGAGAATTCCACAGATTTACGACCCTCTGAGAGAAGAAATTCCTCCTCATCTCAGTTTTAAATGGGCGACCTCTTATTCTGAAAATATGCCCCCAGTTCTAGATTCCCCCATGAAGGGAAACATCTTCTCTGCATCTACCTTGTCGAGCCCCCTCAGTATCTTATATATTTCAATAAGATCACCTCTCATTCTTCTAAACTCCAATGAGCATAGGCCCAACCTGCTCAACCTTTCCTCATAAGTCAAACCCTTAATCTCGGTTGAGCTAGAAGATCAGCCATGGTCTTATTGAATGGCAGAGCAGGCTCGTGGGGCTGTATGATCTACTCCTGCTGCTACAGGAAACTTTTTTTTATCCGGCACGGATGGGACCGACGTGGTGCTGGTTCATCAAAAAATCCGGATAACCAAACGCTATAATAAAAGATAGGGAGAGCTGACAGCTCTGTATAAAGCAATAAACCCTGTTGCTTAGCAACAACTGTAGAACAATGGCCACAAGTTTCAAGTGTCTCTGTAGCTTAGCAACAGCTGCAGCCACACCCTTGCACAGCACAGATGGAAGAAGGCAAATACAATATGAAGTAAAACCTACTCCTGAATTTTGCTGGTTAACTGAGATTTCTGGTTATTGAGGTGTCGGTAAATTGAAAGTTTCCTATATCTTACGTTCTTATGTTCTAGCTGAAGTGTAGATGTTGCAAGAAAGGAAGAGTATTTGGAAAAAACGCTCAGATTCCTACCACGTGTTCTCAAGTTCTTTTGGTTTCCCACAGGTTAACAGCTATGCCTTTGGGAATGCCAGGGCTCATTCTCAGGCTAGGCCAAGGATTGTTCTCACAGCAACTATTATCGAAGTACGGATGGTCAAGAACAAAAAGGGGAAATGATGGACCAGCCTCTCTTCTGTTGTATCAAGGGAAAGCCCTGATTACGTTTGGTGTAAGTTACTTGGCATTCCTGGAAATGCTTTGTCTTCAGATAGTAACCACGGTGATGGGCTTTGGAAGGCCTAGTGGAAGAAAATAAATCAAAGACATGGCTGCTCTGACAAAATTTGATTGGAAGACTGAATAAATTGGGTGGTGGCTTCTGTCTTCTGTCAAGCAATAAGCAACAATTGAAGCTGTCTTTCAGACTATTTTTCTTCAGCTCTGGAAGGAAGTGATGTGTTCCAATTCTCAGAGATTGAGGCGGGAAGGAAAAAGAAACATCTTGCATTTATATAGTGCCTTTAGTAATCTAAGCACGTTCCAAAGCGCTTTACAGACAGTAACAAACTTTTGAAGTGTAATCACTGTTGTAATATAGGGAAGCGCAGCAGCCAATTTATGCACAGCAAGCTCCCACAAACAGCAATGAGATAAATGACTAATAATGCATTTTTTAGCGATGTTGCTCGAGTGATCAATGTTGGCCAGAACACTGGGAGAAATCCCCTGCACTTCTTCGAATAGTGTCATGGGATCTTTTACGTCTAACTGAGAAAGCAGACAGGGTCTCAGTATAACATCTCACCTGAAAATCTCCAACAGTGCAGCGCTCCCTCAGTAACTGCACTGGGGTGTCAGCCTAAATTGTGTGTTCAAGACTCTGTCGTGGGGCGACAACCATAGCACCTTCTGACTGAGAGGCGAGGGTGCCACCACTGAGCCAAGGCTGATGCTAAGTTATGAGCTCCAAGTTATGAAGTTATGTTACGGCAAAGTAGCAATGTTGCTCCCTGTATCCATTACACCACATCAGCAATGGCAAGGGTCATTTGCTTAAACCAAGGTTGAAAATGGGAATGAATATTAAGCTTCTTAAACCTTTACAGCACAGAAACAGGCTATTCGACCCAACAGATCCATGCCGGTGTTTATGCTCCACATGAGTCTCCTCCCACCCTTCTTCATCTCACCCTATCAGTATATCCTTCTAATCCTTTCTCCCTCGTGTGTTTATCTAGCTTCCCCTTAAATGCATCTACGCTATTCACCTCAACCACTTCCTGTGGTAGCGAGTTCCACATTCTCACCGCTCTCTGGGTAAAGAAGTTTCTCCTGAATTCCTTATTGGATTTATTAGTGACTATCTTATATTTATGTCTGTTAGTTTTGGCCTCCCCCACAAGTACAAACATATGAACAATGGCAGACAGGAAAAGACCCTCTGGTCCATCCACCTTATCCTATAAAATTGCGATACAATTTGCAATTGCAAATGGTATATTGGCCTTCGTAGTGAGAGGGTTCGAGTACAGGAGCAAGGATGTCTTGCTACAGTTGTACAGGGCCTTGGTGAGACCACACCTTGAGTATTGTGTGCAGTTTTGGTTGCCTTATCTGAGGAAGGATGTTCTTGCCATGGAGGGAGTGCAGCGAAGGTTCACCAGGCTGATACCTGGGATGGCAGGATTGACGTATGAGGAAAGATTGGGTCGATTGGGCTTATACTTGCTGGAGTTTAGAAGAATGAGAGGGGATCTCATTGAAACTTATAAAATTCTAACAGGACTAGACAGACTAGATGCAGGAAGGATTTTCCCAATGGCCGGGGAGTCCAGAACCATGGGTCACAGTCTAAGGATAAGGGGTAAGCCATTTAGGACAGAGATGAGGAGGAATTTCCTCACCCAGAGAGTGGGGAACCTGTGGAATTCTCTACCACAGAAGGCAGTAGAGGCCAATTCATTAAATATATTCAAGAAGGAGTTAGATATATTTCTTAAGGCTAAAGGGATCAAGGGATATGGAGAGAAGGCAGGGACAGGGTACTGAATTTGGATGATCAGCCATGATCTCATTGAATGGCGGAGAAGGCTCGAGAGTCCGAATGGCCCACTTCTGCTTCTATCTTCTATGTTTCTATGATACCAGGTATCACAATACGTGTACTCTCCATCCCACCCAAAAACCATGTGGAAACATCTTCCTTAGGCCTACCCTATCAAACCCCTTCATCACGTTAAAGACCTCTATCAGGTCATCTGCCAGTCTTCTATTTATATTTATATTGTTAGGATGATGTCCGGCTCCATATAATTGGATAGCCTGTTTGCTTAAAGTAATGATGAAGGTAAAGGTGGGTGGCGTGATCCAAGTCTATCCTGGGCCTGAGGACGGCCATCAATACCACACAACAAAGCTCACTAAGGTCAACCACCAATGTCATAAATGTAGGATGTCCAAAACTTCATGCAAAGTGGATGTCACAGTTTACCTCTTCACTCTCACATCTTTTTTTCCCCCAGTATCCTGCCCCCAATGGTGTTCTCAATAAATGTTGGTGCTTCATAAAAATGCTGTGTTAGTGTTCTTGTTTTACAAGGTACTGGCTGGTCCAATGGTTTGGGCTAGGACTCTTTCGCCTCCAGGACCTGGCCAAAGCTAATGGTATCTCAAATCTTCCCTCTGGCTGTAAGAATCCAAATTGGTGAATTGTTATTCACCTTGCTGAGGAGATCAAACTTGTCAGGGACAGGCCGTGACTACTCAAGTCCAACATGAGGGGACGTTTCCCATGGCATTATGATCCAGTGGCGTAGGCAGGATTTTTTTTATTCTGTGGATGTTTGGATATGAGCTGGCCAGACCAAACAAAACTACTTTAAATAGAAATTGCAATAAAGAAATATTATTACTTCCATTAATCTGACAATTCAAATAAAGCAAATGAAAAGTAAGAACAGTCTTGTTGGATGAAAACTCTAAAGCAGGAAGTCCAAGTGCCAGTTATGGGTTGATAGTCTATCACTGACTCACTACTGTTCACTGCAATATCCCAGAAAATATTTAGAAGCGCTAGCCTAATTGGTTTTCACTGGTCAAATTGCAGGACCGAGTATCTCTGGAAGAATCATAGAGTTATAGAATCGTAGAATAGCACAGTACAGAAAGAGGCCATTCGGCCCATCAAGTCTGTGCCGGCTCTTTCGAAGAGCAATCCAGTTAGTCCCACTCCCCCGCTCTCTGCAATGTTTTCTCCTTCAAGTATTTATCCAATTTGAAGGCTACTATTGAATCTGTATCCACCGCCCTATCAAGCAGCGCATTCCAAATCCTAACCACTCGTTGCGTAAAAAAGTTTTTTCTCACATCGCCTCTGGTTCTTTTGCCAATCACCTTAAATCTGTGCCCTCTGGTTATCACCCCTTCAGCCATCAGAAACAGTTTCTCTTTATTAACTCTATCTAAACCCTTCAGGATTTTAATCACCTCTCTCAAATCTCCTCTTAGGCTTCTCTGCTCCAAGGAGAACAACCCCAGCTTCTCCAATCTATCCACATAACTATAATCCCTCATCCCTGGAACAGCCGTTATTTCTGCACTCTATCAAGTGATCTAAGGCACGTTCTTTCGAAAGAAGGAGTGGTCTGATTAAATAACGAAACCCTAGAAGTTTCAGGGCTTTGAACAGTTGAATACCTCCCCCTCCCCCACCTACGCCACTGCTACAATCCAGCTTTGGACAGTGGCATGGTGTGTAAGGACGGGAAGGGTGTGGAGAGGGAGCAGCCATTCCACCAGCTACATGGAGCTTGCCGCTGTGTCTGGGACTTTCCGCTGGAAGTGACAGGAGATATTCAATCGATCAGATAGCGCTCCTGCTAAATTGGAAAATCTGGCTAAAGGGAAGAGTGGAGTTGATGGGCCAAATGGTACTGAGAGAAGACACCAGGAGGAGCACATGAGAGATGGAGCAGGGAGCTGGGCTGAGGGATGGAGCAAGGAGCTGGGCTGAGAGATGGAGCAGAGAACTGAGCGGAGAGATGGAGCAGGGAGTTGGGCTGAGGGATGGAGCAGGGAGCTGGGCTGAGGGATGGAGCAGGGAGCTGGGCTGAGAGATGCAGCAGGAAGCTGAGCGGAGAGATGGAGCAGGTAGCTGGGCTGAGGGATGGTGCAGGGAGCTGGGGTGAGAGATGGAGCAGGGAGCTGGGCTGAGAGATGCAGCAGGGAGCTGAGCGGAGAGATGGAGCAGGGGGCTGGGCTGAGGGATGGAGCAGGGAGCTGAGCGGAGAGATGGAGCAGGTAGCTGGGCTGAGGGATGGAGCAGGGAGCTGGGCTGAGAGATGCAGCAGGGAGCTGAGCGGAGAGATGGAGAAGGGAGCTGAGCTGAGAGATGGAGGAGGGAGCTGGGCTGAGAGATGGAGCAGGGAGCTGGGCTGAGAGATGGAGCAGGGAGCTGGGCTGAGAGATGGAGCAGAGAACTGAGCAGAGAGATGGAGCAGGGAGCTGGGCTGAGGGATGGAGCAGGGAGCTGAGCGGAGAGATGGAGCAGGTAGCTGGGCTGAGGGATGGAGCAGGGAGCTGGGGTGAGAGATGGAGCAGGGAGCTGGGCTGAGGGATGGAGGAGGGAGCTGAGCGGAGAGATGGAGCAAGGAGCTGGGCTGAGGGATGCAGCAGGGAGCTGGGCTGAGGGATGGAGCAGGGAGCTGGGTTGAGGGATGGAGCAGGGAGCTGGGCTGAGGGATGCAGCAGGAAGCTGGGCTGAGAGATGGAGCAGGGAGCTGGGCTGAGGGATGGAGCAGGGAGCTGGGCTGAGGGATGGAGCAGGGAGCTGGGCTGAGAGATGGAGCAGGGAGCTGGGCTGAGGGATGGAGCAGGGAGCTGGGCTGAGAGATGCAGCAGGGAGCTGGGCTAAGGGATGGAGCAGGGAGCTGGGCTGAGAGATGGAGGAGGGAGCTGGGCTGAGAGATGGAGCAGGGAGCTGGGCTGAGAGATGCAGCAGGGAGCTGAGCGGAGAGATGGAGAAGGGAGCTGGGCTGAGAGATGGAGCAGGGAGCTGGGCTGAGAGATGGAGCAGGGAGCTGGGCTGAGAGATGGAGCAGGGAGCTGGGCTGAGAGATGGAGCAGGGAGCTGGGCTGAGAGATGGAGCAGAGAACTGAGCGCAGAGATGGAGCAAGGAGCTGAGCGGAGAGATGGAGGAGGGAGCTGAGCTGAGAGATGGAGGAGGGAGCTGGGCTGAGAGATGGAGAAGGGAGCTGAGCGGAGAGATGGAGCAAGGAGCTGAGCGGAGAGATGGAGGAGGGAGCTGAGCTGAGAGATGGAGGAGGGAGCTGAGCGGAGAGATGGAGCAAGGAGCTGAGCTGAGAGATGGAGGAGGGAGCTGGGCTGAGAGATGGAGGAGGGAGCTGAGCTGAGAGATGGAGGAGGGAGCTGGGCTGAGAGATGGAGCAGGGAGCTGAGCTGAGAGATGGAGGAGGGAGCTGAGCTGAGAGATGGAGGAGGGAGCGGCACTAAGGGACAGAGCCAGAGGGGTCACTGATTTTGCTCCACTAATACAGATAAGTGCACACTGAACTGAAAATGCTGACTCTCCATGGAAAGTGACAATGTGAGGCTTTGGGTAGCGAGGAATTCATAGACACAAGCTGGCACAAACTGGGGAATACTCAGGTGAAATACTTAGATGTAAGAGTAAGGTATTTAGGTATAATACTCAGGGAGAGTACCCAGGTGAAATACTCAGGTGGAATAATTGGGTAAAGTACTCAGACAGAATGCTTAGAGAAAATACTCAGGTAAAATACACAGATAAAATACTCCATTAGAAAACTTAGATACAATTCAGATGAAAAACTCAGACAAAACAATCAGGTAAAATACTCAGATAGGAAATATATAGAATACTCAGATAAAATACTCAGTGAAGCTGAATCAGCAAAGAAGCACAAAGACCGAGAGAAGAAGTGGACAGGTTACCCAGTAAATATCTGCACCCTAGGTCTCCCTGTTATAAAAAGAACCCAACACTGCTCTATTCATTTCTCTCAGTTTGTAATTAGCCTCGCATCTGGCTCACAAAACCTTCCTGTTAGCAACAACTTGACCTCAGTAATTCTATCACGGGTTATTTATGAATGTCCACAGACAGGAACATGGTTGTTTTCCTGGGATTTTCCCAATCACGACACCTGGGCATTATTACCAAATAGTCTGTGATGGGGGGGGGGGTGGGGGCAAAGGTTAGGGACAATTACAGCGCCACAAAGAGATGAATTGACCGTTGCTCGCGTAGCCTTAATTGAACTTGGCCTTTGACCTATCAGAGCTCAGAGCTAATTCAGTGTCAAGCTGTCGCGACCAGAGTGAAATAGGCTGTGGATGAGTTGGGTGGCTGGTCTGAGAGGCAGAGTTCCGAATGAATTGAAGAGTAAAATGCAGCGTTAAACAAAGCTAAAAAGATAACCTTTGAAAAAAAATGATTTTTCTGCTTCGTTTGCAAATTTTCCTTGGGATAATTCTGTTTTTCTCTGGGATTTGTCTGAAGTGCTCTGAAATAGCAAGAAAATACACCCGCAGCTGCATCCAAGCTTGTGCCGCCTTTCGGATGAGACGTTAAACCGAGGCCCCGTCTGCCCTCGCAGGTGGACGTAAACGATCCCGTGGCCACTCTTTCAAACAAGAGCAGGGGAGTTCTCCCCAGTGTCCTGGGCCAATATTTATCCCTCAATCAACATCACTAAAACAGACTGGCCTAGAAATTCAGTTGCCTTAGCGCCGCTTTTGAGGCGCTAGAGGGACTAGCGCCAGAGTTATGGCCAGTTTAAAAATTCCCTGGGGCCCTAAATCGGCGTTGCACCGGTAGCGCTGCGCCGGCACCGATGACGTCATCGGTGTGCGCAGCGTCCCGGTTGCCGTGGTAACCCGCCCGAACTCCGAAATTGAGTTGCGGCCGCCTCGCCCGTGGCAGCCGCAAGCAACGTTCTGTCAGAGGTGCCTTACTCCAGTTTGCGCCGGCGCATTAAAGTACCCGCGGCGGCCGGCCACTTTCCTGCCGGCCGCCTGCCCGCAGCTCCCTCCCCGGACTTCTCCCCCCCCCCCCCCCCCCCGGAACAGATGCAAGCCCGGCACTTGTCCGAGGTGCCGGGCTCATTTTTAAGCTGATTTGCGCGGGCCGCGGCCGGGTGCAGGCAGCTCCTCCTTAACGGGAGGAGGAGGCCTGCACGTCCCCAGCCTGCCGCACCGCATCGGGTGCCGCAGCGCCGGAATTGCGGCGCAAAATGGCAGTTAGCGCCGATGTACCGCCGCAAAGACCCTTCAGTAGCGCCGGCAGCCGTTTGGGCGCGGCACTACTGAATTTTTGGCGCACGCAGGGGGACTTAGCGCCGGCACTAACTTCCGGCGCTAAAGCCCTGCCTACGCCAGAACCCAATTTCTAGGCCTAAGTGTTAAGTTACGAGGAGAGATTACACAAACTAGGCTTGTATTCCCTGGAATTTAGAAGGTTAACGGGTGATCTGATCAAAGTTTTCAAGGTATTAAGCAGAACTGATAGGGTAGAGAGAAACTATTTCCACTGGCTGGGGATTCTAGGTCTAGGGAACGTGGCCTAAAAATTAGAGCCAGACCTTGCAGGAATGAAATTAGGAAACACCTCTACACACTTCCGCAAACGGCAGTTGATGCTGGGTCAAGTGTTAATTTTAAATCTAAGATTGATAGATTTTTGTTAACCAAAGGTATTAAGAGATATGGACCAAAGGTGGGTACAGGTAGACTACCCTTTATCCGAACTTCCGAAAACCGAAACCCTCTAAAAACCGAAGGTTTCTTCGTTCAGCGTAAGTCGTGCGCACGACTTACGCTGAACGAAATAAACCTTCGGTTTTTAGAGGGTTCCGGTTTCGGAAGTTCGGATAAAGGGTAAGTCGTGCGCACGACCCCCCGCGGACCCCCGCCGACCCTCCCGCCGACCCCGACCCCCGCCGACCCCCCCCGCGGACCCCCGCTGACCCTGACCCCGACCCCCACCGACTTACGCTGAGCGTCAGCGTAAGTCGTCCGCACGACCCCCCGCGGGCCCTCCCGCCGACCCCGACCCCCGCCGACCCCCCCGCGGACCCCCCCGCGGACCCCGCCGGCCCCGACCCCCGCCAACCCCCCCGCCGACCCCCCCGCGGACCCCGCCGGCCCCGACCCCCCCGCCGACCCACCTGCGGACCCCCGCCGACTTACGCTGAGCATCAGCGTAAGTCGTGCGCACGACCCCCCGCCGACCCCCCCGTGGACCCCCGCCAACCCCCCCGCGGACCCCCGCCGACCCACCTTCCGAAATCCGAAATTCTCCGAAAACCGAAACACGGCTGGTCCCGAGGTTTTCGGATAAAGGATAGTCTACCTGTATATGGAACTAGGTCACAGATCAGTCACAATCTCACTGAATGGTGGAACAGACTCGAGCGGCTGAGTGGCCTACTCCGGTTCCTATGTTCCTATCTCCCTGAATCCAATAAGGAATTCAGGAGAAACTTCTTTACCCAGAGAGTGGTTAGAAAGCAGAACTTGCTACCACATGGAGTAGTTGAGGTCATCAGCATAGATACATTTAAGGAGAAGCTAGTTAAGTACATGAGGGAGAAAGTAATAGAAGGATATGCTGATAGGGTGAGATGAAGTAGAGTGGGAGGAGGCTCGTGTGGAGCATAAACACCGGCATAGACCAGTTGGGCCGAATGGCCTGTTTCTGTGCTGTAAATGCGATGTAATACCATTGAATACTACAGGGTAAACGTGACAATGCTACAGAAAGACCAGAAGGTATCAGGTTAAGGTTCTGTTCAATGCTGTGATCAGATCTTAGCCAAGAGTATGGGTTCTGCAGTTGGTTGCAACAGTCTCCTAGCCTAGGAAGGGAAAATCAATTAGAGTTCCTTTTCCTGATCTCCATTTGGTTAACTTTTCTGGAAAATGAGTGCGTGCGGACATCAAATGACAGAGAGTGCAACAGTCTCCTGACACTCATGGTCCAAGCTCACATATGAATAGCCACCACCTGGTCAAGCACCAGACTACAATTGCTATCATACCCCGGCACGAGTGAGTGCTTTCAACAACAACAACTTGTAGTTACATAGCTCCTTTAACATAGTAAAATATCCCAAGGCTTCACAGGAGCGTTATCAAACAAGATTTGACACCGAACCACATAAGGCGATATGAGGACAGGTGACCAAAATCTTGGTCAACAGGTTTTAAGGAGTGTCAAAAGGAGCAAAGAGGTAGCGAAGTGGAGAGGTTTTGGGAGGGAATTCCAGATCTTAGGGCCTAGGCAGCTGAAGGCACAGCCATCAATGGTGGAGCGATTAAAATCGGGGATGTGCAAGAGGCCAGAATTGGAGGAGCGCAGAGATCTCAGAGGGTTGTAGGGCTGGAGGAGGTTACACAGATAGGGAGGGGTGAGGCCATGGAGAGATTTGAAAACAAGGATGAGAATTTTAAAATCGAGCTGTACTTAAGTACCTGTGTAGTATGGTCACTGTTGTAATGTAGGGAACACGGCAGACAAGTTGCACGCAGCAAAGTCCCCTTGCAATGAAATAAATGATCAGGTAATCTGTTTTTTAGTGATGTTGGTTGAGGGATAAAAATTGGCCAGAACATCGGGGAGAGCTCCCCTGCTCTTCTTTGTATAGTGCGGAGAGACGGAGAGGTTTAGGGAGGGAATTCGAGAGCTTATGGCCACAGCAGCTGATGACACGGCCACCAATGGTGTGACGAAGAAATTCGGGGACGCTCAAGAGGCCAGAATTGGAGGAGTGCAGAGATCTCGGAGGGTTGTAGGGCTGGAGGAGGTTACAGAGATAGGGAGGGGGCGAGGCTATGGAGGGATTTGAAAACCAGGATGAGAATTTTAAGATGGAGGCGTTGCCGGACTGGAAAACAATGTAGGTCAGCGAGGACAGGGGTGATGGGTGAACGAGACTTGGTGCGAGTTAGGATACGGGCAGCAGAGTTTTGGATGCGCTCAAGTTCGGGAGAGATAGGGAGTATACGGAAACCCCCCCCCAGCAAACTCCAGCGGGGAGCGTGCTTTAAATTCCCTACTCTGAGCACTGCAAGAGCCCAAGAAGGAAAGCTGAAGTCCTGGCAATCAGTCATTCTCCATACCGGGTTGGTTAAGAGGTTTAATTACTGAATTATGCAGAGACTTCAGCTCTCTGTGTGAACCTGTCCTCATCTGTCATCACTGGTCTTTATTCGGCCAATGCGTTGAGTACCTCTACCAAACAATGTCACTTCAAATAGATTAAAGGGGAAAACAAAGATTGTAAATGCTGGAAATATGAAATAAAAACAGAAGATGCTGGAAAATACTCAGCAGGTCAGTTGCCACCCATAAAGTGAAAGACGGATTAATATTTCGGGTAGAGGCCTTCGATCAGAAGTGTTTCAGAAAGGCATCTATCTACCTGAAACCTTAACCTGTCCATTCACTTTTCGGATGCTGCGGGTTTTCAGCAGTTTCTGTTTTTCATTTCACGGTTACTCACTAGTTGGCAAAGTATTCGGATCAAAGGTAGGGGTAAGCAGGGCTGCCGTTCACACTTTCAGGAGATGAGGTTTTAGGTTTTGTGCTCAAACAAGGGACACAAAAGAGGAAAAATAAATCAAACAAAAAATGGAAAGAAAATGACCAGAATCTTTGCTCTCGTTTATTTGTTTAAGACGGTGTGGATTACTGAATTTCATGGGGCCGTTCAACAAAGGAGACAGAAAGCGCGAAGTGAAAGCTGAAAACGAGCGCAAGCCAAGGGTGGGAGAAACCAGAAAACGGTTTTGAAAGACTGAATTTGAAAAGGAAAGAGCGGAGTTTGGAGACAACTTGCCCACTGTCTGTTTTTAAGTCGCCATTGACGTTTGAACCTTGTTGGAAATTGGCGATGCTTCAAATAGTACTGTAAAGCGCGTTATGACATCCTGAGGCCGTGAAAGGTGTGATGTAAATGCAGTCTTTTCTTTTTTTAATTCACAAGAACCGTCAGTGTATTTCAGTGGGATTGGAAGTTTTCAGTGTCAACTATTTGGAGGTGGGACATGTGCTGGAAACTCTCAGATTGGTGGGGATGCAAGGCTGTTCCAACCAATCAGCAGCTACTTTCCCTCACTATTGGTTCCACACAAACTCAAGGTATAAAATAGTTAAGAGGAGCTGATGGTTTCTGAGTCATTTTTACAGCTGTATTTATTTAGTGCATGTCTCCAATGAAGTCATGCCCAACAAGTAAGCTGCTTAAATTCAACTTTAAAAATCATTTCATTTTCCTCAAAGGAACCTTCTGGAGCACGCCCGACTGATGCCTCACGTGAAGGTTAATTTTCCATTACCGAGGTGAACTTTAGAGAGGGCGGAGGATGGGTGGCCGACCAGGCAAGCATTGGACTAGTTGATAGCGAAAGGTCATCGACCTGAAACGTTAAAAATAACAACAGAAAATGCTGGAAATACTCAGCAGGCCAGGCAGCATCCGTGGAGAGAGAAAGAGAGTTAACGTTTCAGACAGTCTTGACAAAGGGTTTTGACCTGAAACGTTGACTCTCTTTCTCTCTCCACGGATGTTGCCTGGCCTGCTGAGTTTTTCCAGCATTTTCTGTTGATATCACTAAAAGTAGATGATCTGGTCATTATATCATTGCTGTTGGTGGGAGCTTGCTGTGCGCAAATTGCCTGCAACGTTCCCTACTTTACAACAGTGATTACACTTCAAAAAGTACTTCATTGGCTGTAAAGCGCTTTTGGGAGGTCCTGGGTCGTGAAAGGCGCTGTATAAATGCACGTCTTTCCTTAATCCTGAGGCAGTGGAGGGGTAGAGAGAGAGGTGTTATCACCGGCACACAATGGGAAGCTCACCCCACGTCTGCGGATTATGCAAAGGACAATAGTGGGTTGCGTGCTGTCCACTTACTGTACAGCCTCTGCTAAACCCTCCTGCTACAGATGATATAGTCATTATGAGGCAGCTTTACTTGACGGAAATGAAGAAAATTGTACGTAATTACTGTTTCTTCAGATCTTTTTTGACTCCAATAATTGCATTTATGCTGAGGAAAACTTCTGGCTTCTTCGCACAATGACCCAGTAACTGATCTTAACTATCTCAGTCGTGAGATTTCAGTTACTGGCACCCTCTAGGAGCTATCATCCAAAACCAACAGCAGTTCATCAAACTTTCCACTCTTTAAGGCTATAATAAAAAGTTTTAATATAAAAATCATATAATTTGTAATAAGCAGGGACTGTACTTCAAGTAATATTAAGAACCATGTACTGTTGCTTTAGTCTGTCCAAGAAACATAGAAACATAGAAGATAGGAGCAGGAGTAGGCCATTCGGCCCCTCGAGCCTGCTCCGCCATTTAATGAGATCATGGCTGATCATCCAAATTCAGTACCCTGTCCCTGCTTTCTCCCCATATCCCTTGATCTCTTTAGCCTTAAGAAATATATCCAACTCCTTCTTGAATATATTTAATGAATTGGCCTCTACTGCCTTCTGTGGTAGAGAATTCCACAGGTTCACCACTCTCTGGGTGAAGAAATTCCTCCTCATCTCAGTCCTAAATGGCTTACCCCTTATCCTTAGACTGTGACCCCTGGTTCTGGGCTCTCCCGCCATCGGGAACATCCTTCCTGCATCTAGTCTGTCTACTCTTGTTAGAATTTTCTAAGTTTCAATGAGATCCCCTTCATTCTTCTTAGCTCTAGCGAATATAAGCCTAATCGACCCAATCTCTCTTCATATGTCATTCCTACCATCCCAGGTATCAGTCTGGTGAATCTTCGCTGCACTCCCTCCATGGCAAGAACATCCTTCCTCAGATAAGGCGACCAAAACTGCACACAATACTCAAGGTGTGGTCTCACCAAGGCCCTGTACAACTGCAGCAAGACATCCTTGCTCCTGTACTCAATCCCTCTCACTACGAAGGCCAACATAGCATTTGCCTTCTTAAGCGCCTGCTGCACCTGCATGCTTACCTTCAGCGACTGGTGCACAAGGACACCCAGGTCTCGTTGCACTTCCCCTTTTCCCAATCTGTTGCCGTTCAGATAATAATCTGTCTTCCTGTTTTTGCCACCAAAGTGGATAACCTCGCATTTATCCACATTATACTGCATCTGCCATGCATCTGCCCAATCACCCAACCTGTCCAAATCATACTGGAGTTTCTCTGCATCCTCCTCACAGCACACACGCCCACCCAGCTTTGTGTCATCTGCAAACTTGGAGATATTACATCTAGTTCCCTCGTCTAGATCATTTATATATATTGTGAATAGCTGGGGTCCTAGCACCGATCCCTGCGGTACCCCACTAGCCACTGCCTGCCACTCGGAAAAAGACCCGTTTATTCCAACTCTTTGTTTCCTTCAAGGCTGGCAGGTTGACAGGGAACTGGATGGTGCAATGAATCAGAACATAAGAACATAAGAAATAGGAGCAGGAGTCGGCCATTTGGCCCCTCGAGCCTGCTCCGCCATTCAATGAGATCATGGCTGATCTGATCTTGGGCTCAGCTCCATTTCTGTGCCCGCTCCCCATAACCCTTCACTCCCTTACTGTTCAAAAATCTGTCTATCTCCACCTTAAATATATTCAATGACCCAGCCTCCACGGCTCTCCGGGGCAGAGAATTTCACAGATTTACGACCCTCTGAGAGAAGAAATTCCTCCTCATCTCAGTTCTAAAAGGGTGCCCCCTTATTCTGAAATTATGCCCCCGAGTTCCAGACTCCCCCACGAGGGGAAACATCCTCTCTGCTTGTCGAGCCCCCTCAGTCTCTTAAATGTTTCAATAAGATCACCTCTCATTCTTCTAAATTCCAATGAGTATAGGCCCAACATGCTCAACCTTTCCTCATAAGACAACCCCCTCAACTCAGGAATCAACCTCATATCCTGTCTCCCATTGAGCTTGAATTCAGATGCAGAACAAAAGGAAGGGTTTGTTGGTCTTCTCAATTGGCTGTTTACTTTGTAAAACAGATCTGGAGATTCCCAGGTGATGAACGACCATTTGGTTGAGGAAGAACTGTTGCCAAAGATGTCAAGAGAGCGCCGTACTCTTCTTCTAAATATGGTCATTAACATCCATCTTAAAGGACCGCACTGCTGACAATACTGCACCGAAATGGCAGGCTGGATTGCGAGCTCAACTGCTGGGATGAGGCTTGAGCCCACAACCTTCTCAGAGGTGAGTGACTGAGTCTGATGATATTTTAATTTATTCATTCACGGGATGTGGGCGTCACTGGCAAGGCCAGCATTTATTGCCCACCCCTAATTGCCCTCGAGTGCTGAGCTGCCTTCTTGAACCGCTGCAGTCCATGAGGTGAAGGTGCTCCCACAGTGCTGTTAGGTAGGGAGTTCCAGGATTTTGACCCAGCGACTGGCAAACTATATGCAAGGAGGCAGAACATATAGATGCTCTAGACTGTGAAGGAGACCAGACAAGTAGATCTACAATAGCAAAATACTGCAGATGCTGGAAATCTGAAATAACAACAGAAAATGCTGGAAAAACTCAGCAGGCCAGGCAACATCCGTGGAGAGAGAAATAGAGTTAATGTTTCGGGTCGAAACATTGACTCTGTTTCTCTCTCTGTGGATGTTGCCTGGCCTGCTGAGTTTTTCCAGCGTTTTCTGTTGTTAAGTAGATCTACAAGATCACCAGATAAATTGGATGCTTTAAACCACGAACCTCCCAGGGAAATGAGTCTCATAGACCAAGTTGACTTCAATGAAATTTTAAAATGATCATCCTCATGTTCAAGTCACACCATTGCCTCGCTCCTCCCTAACTCTGTAACTTCCTCCAGCCTTACAACGCTCTGTGAACTCTGCGCTCCTCCAACTCTGGCCTCTTGTGCATCCCCCACTTCCTTCTCCCCATTAGTGACAGTGGCCTAGAAATTGGGTTTTGGCTTAGCCAGGGCTTTAGCGCCGGAAGTTAGTGCCGGCGCTAAGTCCCCCTGCGCGCGCCAAAAATTCAGTAGCGCCGCGCCCAAACGGCTGCCGGCGCTACTGAAGGGTCTTAGCGCCTGGAAAAGGGCGCTAACTGCCGTTTAGCGCTGCAATTCCGGCGCTGCGGCACCCGATGCGGTGCGGCAGGCTGGGGAAGTGCAGGCCTCCTCCTTCCGTTAAGGAGGAGCTGCCTGCACCCGGCTGCGGCCCGCGCAAATCTGTTTAAAAATGAGCCCGGCACCTCGGACAAGTGCCGGGCTTGCATCTGTTCCGGGGTGGGGGGGAGGAGAAGTCCGGGGAGGGAGCTGCGGGCAGGCGGCCGGCGGGAAAGCGGCCGGCCGCCGCGGGGCCTTTAATGCGCCAGCGCAAACACATGTTGGACTCTGTTGCCAGAGTCTTAGTTGCGGCTGCCACGGGCGAGGCGGCCGCAACTGAATTTCGGCGCTGGGGCCCGTCGGCATGGCAACCGGGACGCTGCGCACACCGATGACGTCATCGGTGCCAGCGCAGCGCTACCGGTGCAACGCCGCTTTAGGGCCCCAGGGAATTTTTCAACTGGCCATAACTCTGGCGCTAGTCCCTCTAGCGCCTCAAAAGCGGCGCTAAGGCTAGTGAATTTCTAGGCCAGTGTCTTCAGCTGCCTTGGCCCTAAGCTCTGGAATTCCCACCCTTAACCTCTCTGCCTCTGCACCTCTTTATCCTCCTTTAAAACTACCTGTTTGACCAAGCTTTTAGTCTTCCTTCCTAATATCTCCTTATACAGCTCGGTGTCAATTTTTGCCTGATTAGGATCCTGAAAAGTGCCTTGGGACATTTTCCTCAGTTAAAGGTGCTAAATAAATGAAAGTTGTTGTTGTTAACTTTTCATTGATTTGGACTCATTGATTATGAAGTAGATTGGGATGTCCTGAGGATCTGATAGTGTGCTAAATAAATGCAAGCTCTTCTTTCAAGCATTTAAAAAAATTCATTCACGGGATGTGGGCGTCGCTGGCAAGGCCAGCATTTATTGCCCGTCCCTGATTGCCCTTGAGAAGGTGGTGGTGAGCCATCTTCTTGAACCGCTGCAGTCCGTGTGATGAAGGTAATCCCACAGTTAGGGAGGGAGTTCCAGGATTTTGACCCAGCGACGATGAAGGATCGGCGATATATTTCCAAGTCAGGATGGTGTGTGACTTGGAGGGGAAATTGCAGGTGGTGGTGTTCCCATGCGCCTGCTGCCCTTGTCCTTCTAGGTGGAAGAGGCCGTGGGTTTGGGAGGTGCTGCCGAAGAAGCCTTGGCGAGTTGCTGCAGTGCATCTTGTAGATGGTACACACTGCAGCCACGGTACGCTGGTGGTGGAGGGAGTGAATGTTTAAGGTGGTGGATGGGCTGCCAATCAAGCGGGCTGCTTTGTCCTGGATGGTGTCGAGCTTCTTGAGTGTTGTTGGAGCTGCACTCATCCAGGCAAGTGGAGAGTATTCCATCACACGAGTGAGGAAAGCATTGTCCATGACTGACCTTATTAAATGGAACTTTCACCAAAGGAGAGTTGTCTGACAAATCATGAGCTGTCTGCTTTATCAGTCTCTGGCCTTTCATGATCATGTCTAGAGGATAATGGGTGACGATGCATACGGGTGTTTTAACAGGGAATGGGGAGAGCTGTTAACATCAAACCTTTCCAGTTCAATCCAGCATTGTTAGCATTGAAAATTTTTCCTGAGCTTTCCCACATCTTTCTTGTGCTTTACTATTTATTGAGCTGATGTGGTGATGGTGTGTTTGGAGAATTGTTGTCGATAAAGAAAAAAGGCTTGCATTTATGTAGCGCCTTTCATGACCTCATGACGTCTCAAAGCGCTTTACAGCCAATGAAATACTTTTTGAAGTGGAGTCACTGTTGTAATGTAGGAAACACGGCAGCCAATTTGCCCACAGCAAGCTCCCACAAATACTAATGTGATAATGACCAGCTCAACTGTTTTAGTGATGTTGATTGAGGGATAAATATTGGCTAGGACACCGGGGAGAACTCCCCTGCTCCACTTCGAAATAGTGCCATGGGATCTTTTACATCCACCTGAGAGAGCAGACGGAGCCTCGGTTTACCATCTCATCTGAAAGACGGCACCTCCGACAGTGCTTTGGAATCCTCTCCAAAACAATAACTTGCATTTATATAGCACCTTTAATGTAGTAAAATGTCCCAAGGCACTTCACAGGAGCGTTATTAAACATAATTTGACACTGAGCTGCATAAAGCGATATTAGGACAGGTGACCAAAAGCTTGGTCAAAGACATTGGGGGTGATTTTATCAATGGGGACGTGATGGAGGCGGGACTGCTGCTTGTCGGGTTTTAGTCCCGCCTCCATCGACGTCCGGCCAAGCCATGCTATTTTCCCTTGATTGAACTTGTTAAGCCCGCTGTAAGGTTTCACAAGAATTTCAAAAATCTCTACAGCTCCGAAGACTTTTTTTGATTAAAGAAAACCTGGGTGAAATACCTTAAAAATCCAGGGCATCAAAAAATGGCTGTCAGACCTCGTGGCAGGAGACAAAAGGACAGCCTGCTTGTGTGTCTGCAAAGGATTTGAAAGAAAAACACCAGCCTGTGCGAAATGCATGAAGTACTTGAGACTGTCAATCAACTGCAGTTCAGGAAGTTTCAAACCGCAGGACAAAGGGTTTGTTTGTTTACAGAACCCTCTACAATGTTGACAAAGACTTAAGTACTTAAAGCTGTCAATCAATTGTGGTTGGACTGACAATGGGTTTGTTTACAAACCACTTAGTGCTATTGACTATTCGTTTGTCCAGCACTTGAGATATCAGTAAGACATCTAAACTGAGTGAATACCAGTTTAAACGAATGGGTAATACATTGAAACCCATCACAGTCAATGGGGGCAGATCGATTCCCTTTTGTATAGCCCAGATACATCCGGATTTGGACGCGAAGATTTTGGCTCCCAATTGGGGTATATAGATAGCCTCTTGTGAAGCCATTCTCTCTCTCTCTGTCGCCTTGCCTCCGTGCTCTGCCTACAGAAGAACAACTCAGCAAGCCCGCCCGAAAGAAGTGGAATACCAGCAGTTACTTTTAAATACTGGGTATCTCCACTTCGGGGTGGTGAAGAATACAGACCGCAGGGGCACGGAGCTGGTGTTTCACTGGTGAGCATAGATTTTCTGGCCCATTACAAGGCAACTTAGATAGGTATTAGGGGTGGGAATTAAGGGGAATTTTGTTAAAATTGTAATTTTAGTCAATTTTTCCTCGTTGTGTCTGTTTTCTCCTCCCCTATTAAGTAAAAGTGCTGTATTAAGTAAAAGAGTGTTGTACAATGCAAAAGAGTGCTGTAGTAAGCATAAGTGTACTGTATGAAGTAATAGTGCTGTATTAAGCATAGGTGTGTTGTATTGATTATTTTCAATTTATTTCCTTTTATTTCAATAAATGCTGGTCTTCTTTGCACCCAACCATGAGTCTCGTTTTGTCTACATCGCTACTGAATAAGTCCGGCGGTCAGAACCAGAAAAGGGGAGCGATTCGAAACCGCACGGGGCTCTGGAGCAGCTCAGATACTTCTGACTGGCCAGAGACAATAACCCCAGTTATAACCCCCATTTCTACACCGCCCAGAGAACGTCAGCGTAAGAACATTTTTTTGACAGATGAATTGTCATCGTTTGACAGCTTTGAGAAGCTGTCCAACACTGACAATATCTGTTCTTTGGTGAGTCCTTGTATTCAAGACTCACCAAACCTCTTTCCTGAGCAGAAATCAGATTGCTGTTGCATCAGAAAATGCAGCGGCCATTCTGTCATCTCTGCCGGTGAGATGAGGCAGCTCCGCAGCCTAAAGGGATGAAGCCTGGAGGAAGAAGCAAAGGTAAGTAATCTTATTAAAACACTTTAGACTCACCTCACACACTTACCTCTCCACACTTGCACTCATCGCTCACCTGCACACCGGACATTTAGGCCCCTCCGACCCCCGCAGACCCACGGCTCGCCTCGCTGACCCTGGCAAGGTTCGGAGCCGTCGGGAAGCCCACACTTTTGTGCTTAAAATAGGGATTAGCCAAGAAACTGCCTGTTAACTCCCTGTTAATTGGCACTAATCCCCTTCCATCCTCGAGGAGACGGGACCTGGTGCGGGTCGGGTACCCGCCTCCTGGGAAAATGGCATGGAGGCGGGTTGGGGGCGGGTTCGGTACCCGCTCCCAGTTTCTGCCATTTTCCCGGCAGTCCCGCCTCCATACCCGCCTCCCCAGGGCTGGGAAAATTGCCCCCCGTAGGTTTTAAGGAGAAGAGAGAGGCGGAGAGGTTTAGGGTGGGAATCCCACAGCTTAGGGCCTGGACAGCTGAAGGCACGGCCACCAATGGTGGAGCAAAGGAAAACAGGGATGTGTAAAAGGCCAGAATTGGAGAAGTGCAGAGATCTCAGAGGACTGTAGGAGGTTTTAAGATCCACCTCAAACCTAGCTCCTCACCAAACTTTTGGTCACCGTTTCCGAATCACTCCTCCTTTGGTTTGGCATCCATTTGTCTTCTACTTTTGTGAAGCGCCTTGAGATGTTTTTCAATGTTAGAAGGCATTGTATAAATCCAAGTTGTTGTTGATGTTGTATCGGGTTTAATGGGCTATTAGTTGGCCGGTTGAAAATGGGTCTTCCCATCTTCAGGCCTTGGCAAACCCTGGGGTTACCGTAGGGTGCTGAGGCCAGCAACACGCCACAAAACCCAATCTAAATGTAAATTACGGATTCAAATTATATATAATAATAATTCTGATCAACAGCAATGCTGTCTTGTGAGTCCGCAAGATACTGCATAACGTATCTATGTCTTTTCAGTCGGGTTACAGACTCTCCCACTGTGTGCAGGGCCCACCTGAGAGCAGAGTTTATTGCAAGGCAATCTCTTCAAACAATCACTAACTCTACTGCGTGCCTTTTAAATGACTTCCATCTGCTAATCTGATAGTGGCTCCGTTACACGAGTGGCTGAGAATTGTCCCCATTAAGCAACACTGCTCAGTCTGAAGCGTCCCTTTAAACCAGTACGATTGCACCCCCATTATGTGATGTACGTAAAGAATAAGTGCTCCATCCAAACCTTTGAATATGATATACTACTAGGTGACGTAATAAAACTCACTACGCACTTGGTTTGAGTATAAAGCAAGGCTTTAATCAAACTTGTTTCAGAACATGGAGGTCCAGTTGTACTTCACTAGTTCCTGTCTTACAAAATGTCCCTGGTAAGCTGGGCCCATGCCCGAGTATTTATACTCCTTGGACGGCGCCACCAGCTGGCCGTCCAGTGTTATTTCTTTATGATGATGAGATTTATAACACTCGGTTTAACAAAAGGTAGCTGATCAAGGGGAGATGATTTCTTCTCCTTGCTTTGTATTGGTGACATCATAAACATAAGCCAGAATATTTCCACTGAGCACTGCTTAGAAAGAAAACAAAATACGATTTACGTTTATATAGCGCCTTTCACGACCTCAGGACCTCCCAAAGCACTTTACGACCAATAGTTTCAAAGTACTTTTGAAGCGCTGTCACTGTTGTAAGGTAGGAAATGCGGCAGGCAATCCGTACACCAGGTCCCACAAACGGCAATGTGTTAATGACCGGATAATCTGTTTCCAGTGATGTTGGTTCAGGGATAAATATTGGCCAGAAAAAAAGGGGGAAAACTTGCCTGCTCTTCTTTGAAATAGAGCCGTGGGATCTTTTACGTCCACCTGAGGGAGCAGACGGGGCCTCGGCTTAACGTCTAATCCGAAAGATGGCACCTCCGGCAGAGCAGCACTCCCTCAGTACTGCACTCGGAGTGTCAGCCTAGATTTTGTGCTCAAGTCTCTGGAGTGGGACTTGAACCCACAGCCTTCTGGCAAGATCATAAACATCTTCCATTAAGGAAAGAACTTTAATTTATAATATTATCATGCCCTCAGGGTGTTCCAAAGCACTTTACAGCAAATGAATTACTTTTGAAGTGTTGTTATGCAGCAAATGCAGCAGGCAATTTGCATACAGCAAGGTCCCAAACACTTCAACTGAGATGAATGACCAGTTAATCTGTCTTTAGTGTTGTTGAATGAGGGAGGGATGTTGGCCAGAACACTGGGGAGAAACTTCTTGCTCTTCTTCAAAAAGCACCAGGGGATCTTTAACGCTCACCTGGACAGGCAGATTGTGTCCTGGTTTAACATCGCATCTGAAAGACGACACACCTCTGACAATGCAGAACTCTGTCTATACTGCACCGAATGAGATAAGACCATGTTTAACATTTCTCGAGAAATGATGAACATAAGAAATCTTCCCACGACATTTACAATGTCACTAACTCACAGTGATCAAAAGAAATCTTCGCCCACCTTCATTTACCCACTGAGTCACCGAGGAGCGATTCAAATAACGGAAGGTAAATACTTTTCTTGTTTCAGCTGTGTGATGCCCACGATTGTCAATGCTTATCCGTCTTTCAGATGAGATGTTAAGTCAAGGCCCCGTCTGCTCTCTTCGCTGGATGTAAAAGATCCTATGGCACTATTTCGAAGAAGAGCAGGGATTATCCCTGGTGTCTTGGCCAATATTTATAGCAGTATGTATTTGCAACACCAAAGTTTTGACTGGTCCCCATGGATGACAAGACCAGATTTCTGATTGGTTCCCTTGGCGGATAAGAAACACCCAGCAGTTTGTCCGGAATGTGTAATTAGATCCTGCCTGCCTGAGTAATCAAGTACTTTGCAATGTGTAACTTGATCCATTCATTCTAACTGCCAGGCTCCAGAGCTCATAGTACTGCTTTCAGAGAACAGACAGGGCTCCCCCACCCGGGTTAGGACCTTCTCTCCCACCCCCGCCAACATGTTTCTGACACCCCCCGCATCAAGTTCCTGACCTTCCCCCCACCCCCCAAGTTCCTGACCTCCTCTCCCCCAATAAATTCCTGACCTTCTCCACCCTCCAACAAGTTCCTGACCTTCTCTTCCCTCCAACAAGTTACTGACTTTCTCTCCCCCCAATAAGTTCCTGATGTTCTCCACCCTCCAACAAGTTACTGACCTTCTCTGCCCTCCAACAAGTTCCTGACCTTCTCCACCCTCCAACAAGTTACTGACCTTCTCTCCCCTCCAATAAGTTCCTGACCTTCTTCCCCCAACACCCCACCCCTGAGTTCCTGACCCCCCAACAAGTTGCTGACCTTTACCCCCCCAAGTTCCTGATCTTCTCCACCCCGCCCCCCATGAGTTCCTGACCTTCTCCCCTCCCCGCAACAGGTTCCTGACCTTCTCCCCTGCCACCCCCACCCCCCACCACCCATAGATGGGGCATTCTGTTTGGGTCACGGATTGTTAACAGGTTTATTGGGTATGAAGTGAATAGTGACAGCGTCATGACTTCCGGATTTTGTCCAGTCCAATGATATCACTTGCCGCACACGAGCCGAGCTTTCCGAGAAATCAACCAGGTCCAGGGGAAGGAGAGGGAGAACGTGGTGCAGGTTTAAAGGGGGTGGGGTGGGGTTGGAAGAACATAATCCGTACCTAACAGAGGGGGGAGAAAGTGATCCATATTCCCATCTCATTACCCCCCTCCCCCCCCCACTTTAGACCTGGATCACATTCCTCCCCCATCCCCACTGTTCTCTCTGTGCTCTTCCCCCCCGCAACAAGTTCCTGACCTTCTCTCCCCCAAGCTCCTGACGTCCTATCTCCACCCCTTCAATCTCATCTCCTCTCCCCATTTCAATCTCCTCTCCTCTCCTCCCCTCTCCTCTCCTCTCCCCCTTTGATCCCCTCTCCTCTCAACCTCTCTCCTCTCCCCTTCGATCCCCTCTCCTCTCCCCCTTCAATCAATCAATCAATCAATCAACTTTATTGTCATTGTTAGTGCACAAGTGCAGTACAACGAAATGTAGGCTTGCGGCTCCCGAGAGTGTACATTTAGATTAAGACATTTAAACATTCAACATTCATTTGGCTTGTAATACATTAACATAAACATAAACATAATAAAGTGCATTGGCAGATGTGCAGGCTTTAGAGTTTATTTGTGGAGTTCAGTAGGATGACAGCCCTGGGAAAGAAGCTGTTCCTAAATCTGGTCATTCGGGTGCGAATGCATCTGTAGCGTCTCCCAGATGGCAGGAGGGCGAACAGACTGTGGCTGCGGTGGGTAGGGTCTTTGATGATGGTCCGTGACCTCCGTAAACAGCGTTTCTGGTATATGTGCTCTATGGTCGGTAGCTGGGTGCCGGTAATGCGTTGGGCAGTTTTGACTACCCGCTGCAGGGCTTTCTGGTCATAGTAGCTACAGCTGCCATACCATACTGTGATACAGTTCATCAGGATGCTCTCTATTGTGCAGCGGTAAAAGTTAGAGAGGATCAGGGGTGACAGGTTACACCCCTTCAGCCTCCTTAGGAAATATAGGCACTGCTGGGCCTTCTTCACCAGAGAGGAGGTATTGAGGGATCAGGAGAGGTCTTCCGTGATGTAGACTCCGAGGAACTTAAAGCTGTCCACCCTTTCCACCACAGCCCCATGGATGTGGATGGGGGTGTGACTTCCGCCTTTAGACTTCCTGAAGTCCACAATGATTTCTTTGGTTTTCTTGATGTTGAGGGCCAGGTTGTTATCGGCGCACCACTTCACGAGATGCTGGACCTCCTCCCTGTAGGCTGACTCATCGTTGTTGGTGATCTGGCCTACCACTGTGGTATCATCCGCAAACTTGATGATGGTGTTGGAACCATGAACAGCCACACAGTCGTGGGTGAAGAGGGAGTAGAGGAGGGGGCTCAGCACACATCCTTGTGGGGCCCCCGTGTTCAGGGTCAGCGGGGGGGAGGTGTGGTTACCTAATTTGACAGACTGGGGTCTGTTTGTTAGGAAGTCCAGGGTCCAGTTGCAGAGGGAAGTGTTCAGGCCAAGAGTGTGGAGTTTGGTGGCCAGCTTGTTGGGGACGATAGTGTTGAATGCTGAGCTGTAGTCTATGAACAGCATTCTGATGTCGGTCTCTTTACCGTCTAAGTGATTCAGTGCAGAGTGTAGAGCAGTTGTGATTGCATCCTCCGTTGATCTGTTTGCACGGTAGGCAAACTGGTGTTGGTCAAGAGAGGCGGGAACACTGGCTTTGATGTGAGCCAGGACCAGTCTCTCGAAACACTTCATTATGATGGGTGTGAGTGCGACAGGTCGATAGTCGTTCAGACACGTCACAGCCGTTTGCTTTGGCACAGGAATAATGGTAGCGGTCTTGAAGCATGTAGGGACTACTGCCTGGGCCAATGACAGATTGAAGATGGCGGTGAAGACATCAGCCAGCTGATCAGCACATTCCTCGAGTACCCGTCCAGGGATGCTATCCAGTCCAGCAGCCTTACGTGTGTTCACTCCGCGTAGAACACCCCTTACGTCGGAGGTCGACAGTGTGAGCACCTGGTCTTCTGGGGGTGGCAAGGCTTTGGTAGCCGGCTCCCTGTTGTCCCTGTCGAAGCGTGCGTAGAAGTTGTTAAGCTCCTCTGGAAGGGAGGCATCGCTAACCGGGGGGCTGGTGTTTTTACTCTTGTAGTCAGTGATGGACTGGATGCCTTGCCACATGTGCCGGGGGTCCGAGTTGTTGTTGAAATGATCCTCTATCCGCAGTGTCTGTTTCCTTTTTGCAGTCCTGATACCCTTTTTTAGGTTGGTCCTAGCTGCACTGTAAGCCGCCGCGTCGCCAGATTTAAATGCTGCGTCGCGTGCTTTCAACAGCGAGCGGACCGCCCCATTCATCCAGGGTTTCTGCTTGGGGCATGTCCTGATATTTTTATGGGTCGTGACGGCCTCGACGCAACTGTTAATGTAGAATAGCACTGTGGATGCGTATTCCTCGATGTCAGTATGGGCAAACATGCTCCACTCAGTGCGTTCGAAGCAATCCTGAAGCTCCGAGACTGCCCCCTTTGGCCATACTTTCACTGATCTCACTGATGATTTCACTCTTTTGATGAGCGGTTTGTATGCCGGGGCTAGAAACAGGGAGAGGTGGTCAGACTTCCCAAGGTGGGGGCAGGGAATGGCCTTATAAGCATCTACAATGTTCGTGTAGACTTGATCCAGTGTGTTCTCCCCTCTTGTGGGGCAGGAAACATTCTGGTGGAATTTCGGGAGTACAGATTTTAGGTTTATGTGATTGAAGTCCCCCGCGACGATAAAAGCTCCGTCTGGTGCGCAGTTTGTTGTTCGCTGATGGCCCTGTAGAGGTCCTTCAGTGCTAGTTTGGCATTAGCGTGTGGTGGGATGTAGACCACAGTGATGATAACAGCCGTGAATTCCTGAGGCAGGTAGAAGGGTCTGCACCTTACCATGAGGAATTCGATTTCCTGTCCTCTCATCCCCTCCTCTCCCCCTTCGATTTCCTCTCCTTTCATCCCCTCTCCTCCCCCCCTTCGATCCCCTCTCCTCTTATCCCCTTTCCTCACCCCCTTCGATCCCCTCTCCTCTCCCCCTTCGATCCCCTCTCCTCACCCCGTTCGATCCCCTCTCCTCTCCCCTCCCCCTTCGACCCCCTTTCCTCTCCCCCTTCGATCCCCTCTCCTCTCCTCTCCCTCTGATCCTCTCTCCCCCCCGATCCTCTCTCCCCCCCGATCCTCTCTCCCCCCCGATCCTCTTTCCCCCCCCCCGATCCTCTCTCCGCCCTTCCAATCCGCTCTCCCCCCCTCTCCAATCCCCTCTTATCCCCCCCGGCCACTAACTGATACCCTGCCCTTTTCTGCTCGGAGCTGAGGAGAGCCTGGTGGTGCAGGCTACAGCCAGCGCACCACTGGATACTGCACATGCGCGGCCAGATCGAGTGATCGCGCGCAGTACCAAACGGCCACACATGCACAGAGAGAGACAAAAATGCGGTGCAAATAATCACTCTGAATATTTATCCCTCAATCAACATCACTAAAACAGATTGGCCTAGAAATTGAGTTTGCGCTGCGCCAGGGCTTTAGCGCCGGAAGTTAGCGCCGGCGCTATGTCCCTTTGCGCGCGCCAAAAATTCAGTAGCGCCGCGCCCAAACGGCTGCCGGCGCTACTGAAGGGTTTTAGCGCCTGAAAACTGGCGCAACGCGCCGCATTGCGGCGCTATTCCGGCGCTGCGGCCCCCGCTGCGGTGCGGCAGGCTCGGGAAGTGCAGGCCTCCTCCTTCCGTTAAGGAGGAGCTGCCTGCACCCGGCCGCGGCCCGCGCAAATCTCTTCAAAAATGAGCCCGGCACCTCAGACAAGTGCCGGGCTTGCATCTGTTCCGGGGGGGGGCGGGGAGAGAAGTCCGGGGAGGGAGCTGCGGGCAGGCGGCCGGCGGGAAAGCAGCCGGCCGCCGCGGGGCCTTTAATGCGCCGGCGCAAACACATGTTGGACTCTGTTGCCAGAGTCTTAGTTGCGGCTGCCACGGGCGAGGCGGCCGCAACTGAATTTCGGCGCTGGGGCCCGTCGGCATGGCAACCGGGACGCTGCGCACACCGATGACGTCATCGGTGCCGGCGCAGCGCTACCGGTGCAACGCCGCTTTAGGGCCCCAGGGAATTTTTCAACTGGCCATAACTCTGGCGCTAGTCCCTCTAGCGCCTCAAAAGCGGCGCTAAGGCTAGTGAATTTCTAGGCCATTATCTGGTCATTATCACATTGCTGTTTGTGGGACCTTGCTGTGCGCAAACTGGCTGCTGCGTTTCCCACATTACAACAGTGACCACACTTCACAAACACTTCATTGGCCGTAAAGCTCTTTGGGACGTCCAGAGGTTGTGAAAGGTGCTATATAAATGCAAGTCTTTCTTTATCCAACCACTTGCACTGGTAATCATAACACACACACATATATCATAAAGGATCTGCACACTCTTTGTACAGGAAAGACAGACACAGCAGATGATTCACAATGTAGCGGCTTGTCGCACCCATCGGAGATGCTAGCCAAATGAATATCGGCTCCTTCATTGCCAACAAAGCACCCTACTGTGGTGGGCACACAGCTTGCTCCAGTTTGCGGCATACATTTACAGGAGCCACATAATGTCAGGCATGACTGAATGATCATATCTGACCCAATGCATCGACTGAGCTGCCATCTCTATATATGTGATCTATGCACATATGAACTGGGCCTATTTCTTCCATTCACTGTCTATGATCTGGAGACCCACTGTCCACCCAGAGATTGCTCTGTGCTTCCTGCAAAGTGATACATTTTGGTAGGAAGAACGAGGATAAGCAATATAAACTAAAGGGTACAATCCTAAAGTGGGTGCATGAACAGAGAGACCTGGGGGTATATGTGCACAAATCATTGAAGGTGGCAGGGCAGGTTGAGAAAGCGGTTAAAAAAGCATACGGGATCCTGGGCTTCATGAATAGAGGTATAGAGTACAAAAGCATGGGAATTATGATGAACCTTTATAAAACACTGGCTCGGCCTCAACTAGGGTATTGTGTCTAATTCTGGACACCGCACTTTAGGAAGGGTGTGAAGGCCTTAGAGAGAGTGCAGAAAAGATTTACAAGAATGGTTCCAGAGTTGAGGGACTTCAGTTACGTGGATAGGCTGGAGAAGCTGGGGTTGTTCTCCTTGGAGCAGTGAAGGTTGAGAGGAGATTTGATAGAGGTGTTCAAAATCATGAGGGGTCTGGACAGAGTAGATAGAGAGAAACTGTTCCCATTGGCGGAAGGGTCGAGAACCAGAGGACACAGATTTAAGGTGATTGGCAGAAGAACCAAAGGCGACATGAGGGGAAACTTTTTTACGCAGCGAGTGGTTGGGATCTGGAATGCGCTGCCTGAAAGGGTGGTGGAGGCAGATTCAATCGTGGCTTTCAAAAGGGAATTGGATAAGTACCTGAAGGAAAAAAATTGCAGGGCTATGGGGAGCGGCCGGGGGAATGGGACTAGATGAAGTGCTCTTGCAGAGAGCCGGCACGGGCTCGACGGGCCGAATGGCCTCCTTCTGTGCTGTAACCATTCTATGATTCCGTGATTCCAAGTAGGAGCTAAATGTCGGAGGGAAATAGTAAAGGGAGCAGGAGAACGAAAGGCTGGAGGTCTGATCATACATTGTGAAAGTGCTAGGCCTAATTTTTTCAGTTTCTGTCTCGCGTTCATCCTGGTTTCCTTGCTCTATTTTCATCTTATTTCAACTGTTCCTTTGAGCTTTCAGCTCCCATTTGCTTTTCGCAACCTGCTTTATGTTCAGAAAACTGATCTCAAGCCAACGTCAGTGTCAGTGTCCTACCTGCCACAAGACAGAATGGCTGGTGATATCCGAACCTTTATCTCGCTATTGACGCCGCACAATGTGGTTTTGAACAACAAGCACAATCTTGTGTAGTGTTAATGGTCCTGCACCTGGCTCATGGTTATCCAGGAGTGTGGGAGGGGGGCTGCCCGTGTGGGGGCAGAGGTGGGTGTAGGTGCCTGTGGAATCCATCATCAGTTGGCACATTCAAAAGAGGGAACAAAATTGGAGAACATTTCCTGTCAAAAGCAGGCTACCTTAAGACAGAACTTTTCCTCCCTATGTATAATATGTGTAACTGGCTGATAAAATATACTTTTATTTTTATCTGACTAGTTTGGTTGATTAACCTGTTCTGAACCCTTTCCAGACATCTGCTTCTGTATTGAACTGCTCAATATCTTGCCTATGCTGCTGGCTTCTATAAGTAATTTAATTTGTGGATAAACCCGATTTAATAGGAAGGGCGGACTTGCATTTCTATAGCGTCTTTGACAACCACCGGATGTCCCAAAGTGCTTTACAGCCAATGAAGTAATTTTTGAAGTGTAGTCACTGTCGTAATGTAGCAGCTAATTTGCGCACAGCAAGCTCCCACAAACAGCAAAGTGATGATGACCAGATAATCTGTTTTTTAGTGATGTTGATTGAGAGATAAATATTGGCCAGGACACTGGGGATAACTCCCCTGCGAGGACAGAGCCTCGATTTCACATCTCATCCGAAAGACGGCACCTCCGACAGTGCAGCACTCCCTCAGCATTGTACTGGAGCATCAGCCTAGATTTTTGTGCTTAAGTCTCTAGAGTGGGACTCTGAACCCACAATCTTCTAACTTAGAGGAGAGTGTGCTACCAACTGAGCTATAGTTGTCACTAGACAGACAGACAGACTTGCCTCTTATCATGGTTCAAATTATAAGGATCATAGACTCACCTATGGAAGAAGGGATAACAAGGAAAAGCTATTAGAAGCATGCCGAATTGTAACAATACTCTTCTCCTCTGTCAGCTCCTGTAGCTGTCTGCCTACTATCACTCTTCCATTCAGGTCTTCCCTGCCACCTTAGACTTGGCTGTCCCAAGTAGATTTAATAGAAAGAATCCAGAGACTTGAGCATAAAATTCTATCCTGACACTCCAGTGCAGTGCTGAGGGAGTGCTGCACTGTCAGAGGTGCCGTCTTTCGGATGGGAGATGTTAAACCGAGGCCCCGTCTGCTCCCTCAGAAGAGCAGGGGCGTTATCCCCGGTGTCCTGGCCATCAACATAACAAAAACAGATTATCTGGTCATTATCACATTGCTGTTTGTGGAAGCTTGCTGTGCGCAAATTAGCTGCCACGTTTCCTAGTGACTGCACTTCAAAAAGTACTTCATTGGCTGTAAAGCGCTTTAGGAAGTCAGTAGTTGTGAAAGGCACTATAGAAATGCAAGTCCTTCTTTCTTTCTATTAAATCTAGGACCAAGAGTTAAGACCTTCAGCCATAGAACCTGTACATAATGCCTATTGCGATCTTTTGACCATAAGATGTCCACAAGTCATTCCTTCTTATTCCCTCCGTGTTGGTGACTGTGTAACTCCCCTCCCTATCTCTGCAACCACCTCCAGCCCTCCAGCCTCCGAGATCTCTGCGCTCCTCCAATTCTGGCCTCTTGAGCGTCCCCGATTTTAATCGCTCCAACTTTGGCAACCGAGCCTTCAGCTGCCCGAAGCACTCTCTTCCTTTAAGGCGCTCCTTAAACTCTAACTACATAGTACTTGCAGCACAGAAACAGGCCATTCGGCTCAACAGGTCCATCCTCTTTGACCAAGCTTTTGGTCACCTGTTCTAATCCCTTCTTATGTGGCTCGGTGCCTCTACACACACAAAGGGTGGTAGAGGTTTGGGACTCTCTTCCGCAAATGGTAACTGATGCTAGATCGATTGTTCATTTTAAATCGGAGATTGATAGCTTTCTGTTAACCAAAGGTATTTAGGGACATGGGGCAAAGACGGGTATATGGAGTTAGATCGCAGATCAGCCGTGATCTCATTGAATGGCGGAACAGGCTCGAGGGGCTGAATGGCCCACTCCTGTTCCTATGCTCCTATGTTTGATTAACGCTCCTGCGCAGCGCCTTGGGATGTTTTACTACATTAAAGGCGCTATATAAATGCAAGCTGTTGTTGTTGAAAGAAAGCGGCTGAATATATAAGGTCAGAAAACAAAAACGGAGTGATCGCCACTTTAAAATGACTGTTGATGCAGGACTGTTGTACAGCCAACGTTCCGTGTGATGAGCGTGAACTAGAACGCCCCAGTGCCCTATTGCAACAAGATTACCAACCCAGTGATATTCAACTTCACACGCAAACCTAGAAAGCAAGCTCACCGAGGCCGACAAAGAGCGGAAGGAACAAATCCTCTCGTGATAAGAATTACTTATCAAATACAATAAATTCAGGAAACTCCCAGGACCCTTTTGCAGGGAGTTAGCGCAGGGGTCCTGCAGAGTGACCGATACGCTAAGCAGAGGCACGGCATCTTTCAGCCTGTGTTCAGACAAGTGCTGATGCCTGAGTAATGACAAGTGGTGACGGATTAAAGGCCTCCGCATTCACTCCCAACAGCAGGCTTCCAAGTGCTTGCTTTTCACGAACAAGGGCCCTCTTTTTTTCCCCCCAAATCAAAGGGCAGTCCTACCATGCCCATCACACAAATCCTTCAACAGGATGTCCAGCGGCTCCGGACAAAGCCTTCGGAAGAGAGTCTTCTTTCTCATTATGTGACTGATAAATGAATGGGCTTCTCCGGAAAGCCTAAAGCGCTGCCCAACTGAGTAAGACTTGTCCTTCTCTTTCTTTTTTGCTGATGCCTGTCACGTGAAGTATGGATGAAGGAACTGGTCTCTATCTGGCTTTTAGTTCACTGAAAAAAAGGCTTGCATTTATATAGCGCCTTTCACAATCTCAGGACGTCCCAAAGCGCCTTACAACCAATGAAGTACTTTTTGAAGTGTAGTCACTGTTGTAATGTAGGAAATGCGGCAGCCAATATGCGCACAGCAAGCTCCCACAAACAGCAATGTGATCATGACCAGATAATCTGTTTTTAGTGATGCTGATTGAGGGATAAATATCGGCCTGGACACCGGGGATAACTCCCCTGCCCTTCTTCGAAATAGTGCCGCGGGATCTTTTATGTCCACCCGAGAGGGCAGACTGAGCCTCGGTTTAACGTCTCATCCAAAAGATGGATTAGTTCACAGATACGTCCGACAAGTACATGAGGGAAGAAAGGAGTAGAAGGGCATGCTGATTGGGTGCGATGAAGTATGGTAGGAGGGCAGATGGAGCCTCGGTTTAATGTCTCATCCGAAAGACACCACCTCCGACAGTGCAGCACTCCCTCAGTACCGCACTGGGAATGTCAGCTTGGATTGTGTGCTTAAGACTCAGGAGTTTGACTTGAACCCGCCACCTTCTGACAGAGGCTACCAACTGAGCCACAGCAATATATGTGCAACTTCGGGGACCTGGGGGCCCCCTCAGGCCGCTAGAAGCTGTCTGCGGCAGCCTTGAATTCAGGCTGCATGGGCTGTCAGACAAACCAAAGTGGAAATGTGTGTTATCAATGCATCTCTGAAAGCAGGCGGCGGGGGGGAAAGTCCTTCAAATTGCTGCGAGGTTAGGAATTGAACCAATCTTTGCCCTTGGTGCTACCTAAAACATACAAAGACATTTACTGTTCCTTTAACCCAAACAGCTGCTTTCACTTTAGCAAGGCTCCCGTATCTCGTGGACTTAGGACTCAGATAACAGGGACAAGAGTGGAGAGGGGGGGGGTTCTTCTCAGACCTGGTCGTGACAGGGATTTGGGCATTTCAGGAAGTAATGATTTTCCACTAGGTTTCTGGGCAGTTGAGGAAGCCGTAATCAGTCAAGAAATCTGCGGAATTCACTTTAGCGATTATGACTCTCTATCGCATTGCTGTACCAGACTGGGAGTGGGGCAAGCAGACCTGTAACAGGCTTAAAGGTACACGGCGCCACAATTTACTTAAAGACACACTCAGCTACATGCAATGGCTTTTTTTCCCGTAGAAAGCTTTCTTCCCATTTCTCCGCTCCTGTCGCGTGAGGTTGACCCCTTTTCCTGGGTCGTGTCTTACGGGTGCTGACCGCCTCCAGTATCGTCGCCAAGCAACCGTTCTTCTCAGGTTAGCTTAAGCGGTGGGCTATTCGACAACACGGGGGCATCACGTACATGACATCCATACACAGGCAACAGGGATCACTGGGATCCGCAGGGCGAGGAGTGGGGGGAGAACGGGGAGGCCGCGGACCCACTTCGGGCCACTTACAACAACTTGCATTTATATAGCGCCTTTAACTTAGCAAAATGTCCCAAGGTGCTTCACAGAAGCGTTAATCAGACAAAACTTGACACCGAGCCACGTAAGATATTAGGTCAGGTGACCAGAAGCTTGGTCAAAGAGGTAGGTTTTAAGGGGCGACTGAAAGGAAGAGAGAGGTAGAGAGGCGGAGAGGTTTAGGGAGGGAATTCCAGAGTTCAGGGCCTCGACAGCTGAAGGCACGGCCGCCAATGGTGGAGCGAAGGAAGTGAGGATGGAGAGGCCAGAGTTGGAGGAGTGCGGAGATGCTGTTTACACTGGCACTCCAGCCACCACCATCTTGAGATGGACGGGCAGAGCACTCGTCTGTTTCGGGCAGGAGGGCCCGCTTGTTTGTAGTGTAATATGCAAATCAAGGTCCCATGATTTACATTTTATGAGGCACACATGGGTGGAGGTGCACCTCCCCCACTCCAGCCCATTTACACCGGCATTCAACGGCCCAATCTGCGCTAAGAACATGGCTGAAATTTCTATTTAACTTTTCTTTCTGTGGGGTCAGGAGGAGCAGGAGTGTTCCTGCCCATGCACCTCCGCCCACCCCACCCCTGGCTCACCTCCCCCCCACCCCTGGCTCACCTCCCCCCCACCCCTGGCTCAACACCCCCCTCACCCCTGGCCCACCCCCACCACACAACCCGAGGCTCACCTCCCCCACCCTCAGCTCAACGCCCCACCCCACCCGAGGCTCACCCACCACCCCCAGCTCACCTCCTCCACCCCCAGCTCACCCCTCACCTCCGGCTCACTTCCCCCTCACCCCACCCGAGGCTCACCCACCACCCCCAGCTCACCTCCTCCACCCCCAGCTCACCCCTCACCTCCGGCTCACTTCCCCCTCACCCCACCCGAGGCACACCCACCACCCCCAGCTCACCTCCTCCACCCCCAGCTCACCCCTCACCTCCGACTCACTTCCCCCTCACCCCACCCGAGGCTCACCCACCACCCCCAGCTCACCTCCTCCACTCCCAGCTCACCCCTCACCTCCGGCTCACTTCCCCCTCACCCCACCCGAGGCTCACCCACCACCCCCAGCTCACCTCCTCCACTCCCAGCTCACCCCTCACCTCCGGCTCACTTCCCCCTCACCCCACCTGAGGCTTACCCACCACCTCCAGCTCACCTCCCCCACCCCCAATTCACCTCCCCACCCCACCCGAGGCTCACCAGCCACCCCCAGCTCACCTCCCCCACCCCCGGCTCGCCTCCCCACCCCACCCGAGGCTCACCCACCACCCCCAGCTCACCTCTCCCGGCTCACCTCCCCTACCCGAGGCTCACCTCCCCACCCCACCCCACCCGAGGCTCACCCACCACCCCCGGCTCATCTCCCCCACCCGATGCTCACCTCCCCACCCCACCCCACCCGAGGCTCACCCACCACCCCCAGCTCACCTCCCCACCCCACCCGAGGCTCACCCACCACCCCCAGCTCACCTCCCCCACCCCCGGCTCACCTCCCCACCCCACCCGAGGCTCACCCACCACCCCCAGCTCACCTCCCCCACCCGAGGCTCACCCACCACCCCCGGCTCACCTCCCCCACCCGAGGCTCACCCACCACCCCCAGCTCACCTCCCCCACCCGAGGCTCACCTCCCCACCCCACCCCACCCAAGGCTCACCCACCACCCCCAGCTCACCTCCTCCACCCCCAGCTCACCCCTCACCTCCGGCTCACTTCCCCCTCACCCCACCCGAGCTTACCCACCACCTCCAGCTCACCTCCCCCACCCCCAGTTCACCTCCCCACCCCACCCGAGGCTCACCAGCCACCCCCAGCTCACCTCCCCCACCCCCGGCTCACCTCCCCACCCCACCCGAGGCTCACCCACCACCCCCGGCTCACCTCCCCTACCCGAGGCTCACCTCCCCACCCCACCCCACCCGAGGCTCACCCACCACCCCCGGCTCACCTCCCCCACCCGAGGCTCACCTCCCCACCCCACCCCACCCGAGACTCACCCACCACCCCCAGCTCACCTCCCCACCCCACCCGAGACTCACCCACCACCCCCAGCTCACCTCCCCACCCCACCCGAGGCTCACCCACCACCCCCAGCTCACCTCCCCCACCCCCGGCTCACCTCCCCACCCCACCCGAGGCTCACCCACCACCCCCAGCTCACCTCCCCCACCCGAGGCTCACCCACCACCCCCGGCTCACCTCCCCCACCCGAGGCTCACCCACCACCCCCGGCTCACCTCCCCCACCCGAGGCTCACCTCCCCACCCCACCCCACCCGAGGCTCACCCACCACCCCTGGCTCGACACCCCGCTCACCCCCGGCCCACCCCCACACAACCTGAGGCTCACCTCCCCCTGCCACCCCCGGCTCACCCACCGTTCAGCTCCCCCTCTCCCCCGGCTCAACCCACTCCACCCTTGCTCACCTTCCCCCCCCCCTCAGCTTCCCCCCACCCTTCACCCCCGGCTCACCCCCCCCTTACCAAGGCTCACTTCTCACCGCTCCCCCCTGCTGCCCCCGGCTCACCTCCTCCCGCTCAACCCCTCACTCCCAGCTCCCCCCCACCACCCAGGCTCCTGCTGTCAACCGGCACAGTGTTGGAGCTGGCCAATATCCCTCCCTCCCCAACTGGAGAGCTGCCTTGGTGCCGGTGTTTATGCTCCACTTGAGCCTCCTCCCACCCTACTTCATCTCACCCTATCAGCATATCCTTCTACGCCTTTCTCCCTCATGTACTTATCAGAAGAGTCTGTGAACGAATCCGTCTCTCGGATGAGACATTAAATCCAGCCCCCGTCTGCTCTGTCTAAAAGATCCCATGACCACTATTTTGAAGAAGAGCAGGGGAGTTCTCCCCGGTGTCCTGGCCAATATTTATCCCTCAATCAACATCACTAAAATAGATTATCTGGCCATTATCACTCGAGCAATATCGCTAAAAAATGCATTACTAGTCATTTATCTCATTGCTGTTTGTGGGAGCTTGCTGTGCACAAATTGGCCGCCGTGTTTCTTACATTACAACAGTGACTTCACCTCATCTTCCGATTAGGCACTTTACAACCTTCCGGACTCAATATCGAGTTCAACAATTTCAGATCATAACCTCGGCCCCTATTATATTTTTATATTTTTTATCCACACTTTTGGTTTGTGCCTTTTCCTTTTTTTCTCTCTCCCACATGGCAGCTGTCTCTCACTCTGCCAGCGCATTTCACACTTCATCTAGAGCCATTGTCTGTTTCTTTACCTGTCCTATTACCATAATGTGATCACAATGGAGGATCACCGAACCATTTGGGTCACTCTCAAGATAGCAGGAGTCCAGGTAAAGATGGAATTGGACACAGGATCAGCCCTAACAGTCATAAACCGACGGGACTACGAGTGGCTATTCTCACACATACCCTTGAGAGACACAAAAATTATTTTGAAGACGTACACGGGGCAAAAAGTCTAGCCCAAAGGAAAAATAAGAGTGACCGTTATATATAACGGTAAGGAAACACCAAAACGAGACCTGTATGTATTGCAAGATGGAGGACCACCATTACTGGGACATGAATGGATCCGGAAAATACAACTGGATTGGCATTCCATACAGGCACTGACTGTGGCTGACAAAAAGGATGACGACGTCACACCTGGGCGACTGTCAAAGATCCTAACTGACGCGAAAGAAGTGTTCCAGCAAGGACTTGGAACACTAAAAGGCATGACAGCGACGATTAAAATTGAAGAAAACGCGAGTCCAAAATTTTTTAAGGCCAGACCGGTACCTTATGCGATCCGCCCAGCCATCGAAGCAGAGCTGGAGAGTCTGGAACGTTCAGGTGTACTGTCCAAGGTAGACTGGAGCGAGTGGGCTACACCCATCGTCCCTGTGATGAAAAAGTCATTGAGCAGCACGCCTGGGGAACCAAGGAAGGTTCACATCTGTGGGGACTTTAAGGTAACAGTGAACCCGGTCCTTCACACCGTACAATATCCACTTCCGTGGATTGAAGATATTTTCGCCTCGCTATCTGGAGGGAAACGCTTCACTAAGATTGATCTGGCCCAGGCGTATCTGCAAATGGAGGCAGAAGAAGCATCAAAAAAATACCTCACAATCAACACCCATAAAGGTCTCTACCAATACAACTGGCTGGTATTCGGGGTAGCATCAGCTCCGGCTATTTGGCAGAGGGCAATGGAACAAGTCCTGCAAGGGATCCCAGGGACCCAGTGTTATTTGGACGACATCCTGGTCAAGGGCGAAAATGACAGTGATCACCTTGCCAACCTGGAGCAGGTGCTCACTAGATTGCAGGAATATGGGCTCCGAGCTAACCGCCCCAAATGCGAATTTTTTAGAAAACAGATCTCGTATTGTGGCCACATTATCGATAAAGAGGGGTTACATAAGTCCCCAGAGAAGATCGAGGCAGTAGTCAAGGCTCCAGCACCGGAAAATGTGTCACAACTGAGGTTGTTCCTCGGGCTGGTAAACTACTATCATAAGTTCTTGCCAAATTTGTCTACAATACTACACCCACTGAACACCCTACTGCAAACTGGGGTGCCATGGAAGTGGAGTGACAAATGTAGACGAGCTTTCCAGAAGAGCAAAACACTAATCACATCGAAAGAGGTATTGGCCCATTACAACCCGGCATTACCAATTCAGTTGGCATGTGATGCGTCACCCTACGGCATTGGAGCGGTGCTGTCGCACAAATTCTCGGACGGCTCAGAGAGGCCAATAGCCTTTGCGTCACGATCACTAACCTCAGCCGAGCGTAACTACGCCCAGATTGACAGGGAGGCCCTCAGCCTAGTGTGGGGAGTGAAAAAGTTCAATCACTATCTGCACGGGCAGAAATTCACCTTGCTGACTGATCACCAGCCTCTTGTCTCCATTTTTAATCCGAAGAAGGGCGTTCCGGTGATGACTGCGCAACGACTACAAAGATGGTCACTTTTTCTAGGGGCGCACCACTATGAGATTGAATATAAGGGCACGAAACAGCATGGAAATACTGATGGGCTATCATGCCTGCCACTGCCTACTGCGGAGGAAGCACCAGCAGTGGATCCTGTCGAAATATTCCATTCGACTATAGTTGAACACCTACCAGCAACTAACGCTTGTATCGAAAAGGAAACCCGAAATGACCCGACACTGTCTCGGGTATATGATTTGACGGTGAAGGGATGGCCAGCACATGGCGACTCACTGTTGCCAGCATTCTCGACAAGGAGAGAACAGCTGTCAGTGTGCCGGGGGACCTTGATGTGTGGATCCCGAGTGGTAATTCCACCCAAGTTAAGGGATAGAGTGCTCAATGAGCTTCATGAGGGTCATCTGGGAGGGGTAAAAATGAAAAGCCTAGCCAGGGCTTATGTGTGGTGGCCGGGAATCGATAAACAAATCGAGGACCTGACCAAGAGCTGCTCAGGATGCCAGAAAGTCCAAAATGCACCACCACAGGCCCCTCTACACCCATGGGAGTGGCCCTCATCTCCATGGCAACGGCTGCATATTGATTTTGCTGGTCCATTCATGGATTCAATGGCCTAGAAATTCATTAAGGCGCTGCCAGCTTTGCGCCCAGTTAACGCCTAAAGAGTGATTTTGCGCCAAAAATGAGTTTGCGCAGATATTCAGCGCAGCGGTATTGGCGGCGGTAGCCGTTAGCGCTGCGCCGGCACCGATGACGTCATCAGTGTGCACAGTGCCCCGGTACCGCCCCGAAACCGGCCCGATCCCCATATTTAGTTGCGGCCGCCTCCTCCAAAGCGGCCGCAAACAGCGACCAGAAAACGGGGCCGTACTGAATCCTTAGTGGGGCGCTTTAAAGGGGAAGGTGCGGCCGGCCGCTTTTTCGGCGGCCGCCTGCCCGCACCTCCTTCCCCGGCCTCCTCCACCCCCCCCCCCGCGGCATTGCCGGCTGGTTTGCGGGAGCCCGGCACTTCTCCGTTGTGCCGGGCTCTTTTGCCGGCACTCGCGATCGGGGCTCTGGCTGTTGCAGGCACCTCCCCCTTAAGAGAAGGAGGAGGCCTGCAGTACCGCAGCCTGCCGCTCCGCAGCGGCTGGCGCAGCGGCGCCAAGAGCGCTGATATTCAGTGTCAGCGCCCCAAGCGGAGGCGGGCACACCCTGGTATAGCGCCCGCTTCCGAATTGGGGCGCTAACAATGAATATCTGACGATCGCTATAGGCTTCCCGCCCAGCGCTAACTTCTGGGCGCTAGCCAGCTGGCGGGGCCATAGTGAATTTCTAGGCCAATGTTTTTAATAGATGCGCACTCGAAATGGCCTGAGGTCATCAAAATGTCCTCCACCACCACGGAGAAAACTATTGCAGTCCTACAGACCATTTTTGCCAGGAATGGCTTGCCAGAACAGATTTGCTCCGACAACGGACCACAGTTTGTGTCCAAAGAGTTCCGGAGGTTCTTGAAAAAGAATGGGGTAAGGCATTACACATCCGCCCCGTACCATCCAGCCACAAATGGATTGGCTGAGAGGTTCGTACAAACCTTTAAGAAGGCAATAAAGGCTATGTACAATGACAACATTCCGCTGCAACACAAGGTGGACAATTTCCTGTTCGCCTACTGGAATGCGACACATGCAGTCACCAACCAGGCCCCAGCCATGATGTTCTTTAACCGAAGGTTAAGATCTCGCCTGGATTTGCTCAGACCAAACGTATGAAGAGATGTTGAGAGTAAGCAATTCCAGCACATCCAACAAGGAGCTTCAATGTAGGGCAACCAGTCTTGGCCCGCGACTACCGAACAGAAAAATGGCAGCCAGGAACGATATGCACACGGCAGGGCCCACTAATGTACACAGTGGACGTTGGGGAGAGCATCGTGAGACGCCATGCTGACCAGATCCTAGAGTCACAGGAACAAGTCAACCCCATGCCTCGCCCATACGTACCTGGTGATGAACCCGACGTACAGGTCGCATCTACCCCAGAAACAGTAGCATCGGAAGCTGATGAACCAACCGACGACAGGGGGCCAGAATCGCCTCCGCACCAAGAGCAAGACACTCGGGAAAGGCGCTATCCAGAAAGGATCAGGAAGCCTCCCCAAAGACTAAATATATAAATAGACTATTTTCAGCTAATGTTGCATGTTATAAGTGTTAATTGTAATTAGTTTGATATTTAATTGTTAAATGAGTGTTATGGTACTGTTAATCTAAAAGGGGAGGAATTGTAATGTATATACCTTTAAGTGGGGAACTATCTTTTTGCAGCTCATGTATACTGCAGTACCGGCAGTGACCACACCTGTATATAGCACTGAGTAGTAATCTGTACAGATCAGTTCCACTGTGAGCCACGTTGAGTAAACACCTGTTGTACCGTTTCTCCTGAAGTCTGTGTCTTATTATACCCAGACACAACAGGAAACACTTCAACACACAAAGGGTGGTAGAAGTTTGGAACTCTCTTCCGCAAATGGCAATTGATGCAAGATCAATTGTTAATTTTAAATCGGAGATTGATAGCTTTTTGTTAACCAAAGGTATTAAGGGATATGGGCCAAAGGCAGGTATATGGAGTTAGGTCACAGGTCAGCCACGATCTCATTGAATGGCGGAGCAGGCTCGAGGGGCTGAATGGCCTCCTCTGCAGTGAGAGAAACAGATTTGTACACAGTACTCCAAGGGTGGCTGCACCAGTGCCTTGTACTGACTTACTTATCACCTCCTGAGATTTGTGCTCTGTCGCTCTGGCTATACATTTCAGGATCAAGTTAGCTTTCCTTACTGCAGCCACACACTGCACCACTAAGTTGGTAAGCTGTTGTTCCTTCCTATGTTTATATGTAGCAAGACGATGAATGATCGGTTAAAGTGTGCTTTTCTGTTAGTGTTGTTTGAGGGATGAATGGTCAGGATATTGGGTCAACTCCCTGGCTCTCTTTGAGTAGTGCCATGAAATCCTTAGAAGTCCAGCTGAACCACTGAAAGAAGCAGCTTATCGTCTCATCTGAAGGATGCCACCTCTGACGATGCAGAGTCCTCCTCGGTACTGAAGCTCTGGAGTTGGGAGCTTCAACGACATTAGTCCAGTGCCCACAGGTCTGACACTGTGTCATGCGTAAACATGATTCGTGGGTAATAACTTATCAATCACCTAATGATGCCTCAAACAAACCTGTCTTTCAGCAACTCGCACCCACCATCCCCGAAAAAAATTCCCCTCAGAATTTGTGTCAACAATATTCAAGAGTATGGCATACGACATGACAATTTATTTATTTTAAGCAGCTTCTCTGTGGTTTCCCAAATTTCCAAGCCTGATTCTAGCCTCAGAAAGTATATTTACACAGACACACATTGGGCAAGCTCTATGTTTAAAATTTTCGTTCTTAAATTTTCACAAGATCCGCAATCACTTTCAAAAACACAAACACCGTCAGACGCCATTGTGTGATACAAATACTGGAGGGAGCTTTAATTAGCTCCGGGTCTACATGTCTGTAACCCGGGTTACCTGTTAGCTTGCTTTTGAGGCCTGGCTATCAAAGTGAGGAGTGACAGGCAGGGCCTTCTCACCTCTTCCTCGGAGCTGCTAATTTTGTAAGCCTCCTTTGAGCTGAGTGCTGCGTGTGTTACTCCACACGTCTACCACCTAGAAGGACAAGGGCAGCAGGCGCATGGGAACGCCACCACCTCCAAGTTCCCCTCCAAGTCACACACCATCCTGACTTGGAAATCTATCGCCGTTCCTTCATCGTTGCTGGGTCAAAATCCTGGAACTCCCTCCCTAACAGCACTGTGGGAGCATCTTCACTACACGGACTGCAGCGGTTTAAGAAGGAGGCTCACCACCACCCTCTCAAGGGCAATTAGGGATGGGCAATAAATGCTAAACGAACAAAAAAGATTTCCTACATTACAGCAGTGACTACACTTCAAAAATACATAATTGGCCGCAAAGCGCTTTGGGAATGTCCTGAGTCACGATAAGGGCTGTATAAATGCAAGCCCTTTCTTTTTTCTTTCTCTCAGGAGTCGCTGGCTCGTTTAAAAATTGTGGAAAATTAGGAATAATGCAGTATTTTGCAGATACTTTTCAGTGCTTTTAGTCTGGGTGCAAGGGAGGTTATTAGAACAGTGAGACAAGGAGCAGTGGCAATAAAGAAATAACTGACAACCTAAAAAAAACCTAAAGGGCCCAGGCAGCCCCCTCCTGTTCGAGCGACAGGGTGGTCTCAGTCATAGACAACACTCTGACTGCTGCCAATCCCACCAGTCAAAGGAACACTCTTGTTACGAGGTAGAGACGAGCGGTGTCAGCCTCCCCTCCACGTCTCACTGCCATTCCCGGTGACCTTTTCTTTCAACACTTTTCACTTCTCAACTTTCAGATTCCTCGTCGCGCCTCATTAGCAAAATGTCATCTGTTAACGAGGTGATTGGCAAGGCCGGCGAGGAAAGGGGGTCCTCCGAGGCCTACCTCGCTCCACGCTCGTCAACGGGGCCTTTGTCAGGCTTCCTTGGCAAAGAACAATCTGCACTGCGAGGTATATGGCCATGACGGTGCCTCTGTTCCGAGGAGGTACAATGACCCCTCACCCCGCCCCTCACCCCGCCCCTCCCCTCGCCCCCAACCCCCCACGGGCCTCCTGAGAGACTAGAGGGTCACTCGCAATCTGTCAGAGGAGCTCCACATATACTGAGCATACAAAGTAACACTTCCACAGGCCATCTTATAGGACAAGGGCTTGTGTCACCAGATACCGGGTCTAAAAGGGTTAAATTATGAGGACAGGTTACATAGACTGGGCTTGTAATCCCTGAAGTATAGAAGATTAAGGGGTGATCTAATTGAGGTGTTTACAACAATTAAATAATTTGATAGGGCAGATAGGAGTGTGATGGAATACTCTCCACTTGCCTGGATGAGTGCAGCTCCAACAACACTCAAGAAGCTCGACACCATCCAGGACAAAGCAGCCCGCTTGATTGGCACCTCATCCACCACCTTAAACATTCACTCCCTCCACCACCGGCGTACCGTGGCTGCAGTGTGTACCATCTACAAGATGCACTGCAGCAACTCACCAAGGCTTCTTCGGCAGCACCTCCCAAACCCGCAACCTCTTCCACCTAGAAGGACAAGGGCAGCAGGCGCATGGGAACACCACCACCTCCAAGTTCCCCTCCAAGTCACACACCACCCTGACTTGGAAATATATCGCCGATCCTTCATCGTTGCTGGGTCAAAATCCTGGAACTCCCTCCCTAACAGCACTGTGGGAGTACCTTCATTAGCCGAGGCATAGAATATAAGGAGTCTTGCAAATAAGGTGGATGAACTGAAGTTGTTGTTGAACACATGGGAGTACGATATTGTTGCTATCACGGAGACATGGTTGAGGGAGGGTCAGGACTGGCAGCTCAATATTCCGGGGTATAGAATCTTCAGGCGAGACAGAGGGGGGTGTAAAAGGGGAGGGGGTGTTGCAATATTAATTAAGGAGTCAATTACTGCTGTAAGGAGGGATGATATATTAGCAGGTTCCTCTAATGAGGCCATATGGGTAGAACTTAAAAACAAAAAGGGGGCAAGCACTTTGCTGGGAGTGTACTATAGGCCCCCAAACAGTCAGGGGGAGATAGAGGAACAGATATGTAGGCAAATCTCCGAGAAGTGCGAAAATAATAGGGTAATAATAGTGGGGGATTTCAACTTCCCCAATATAAATTGGGACAGTCAGAGTGTGAAAGGCTTAGAGGGTGCAGAATTCTTAAAGTGCATCCAGGAGAGCTTTTTGAGCCAACATGTAGAAAGTCCTACAAGAGAGGGGGCGGTACTGGACCTAATTCTGGGGAATGTAGCCGGGCAAGTGGTGGAAGTGTCAGTAGGAGAGCATTTTGGCGACAGTGACCATAATTCGGTGAGATTTAAGGTGGTCATGGAAAAAGACAAAGACGGCCCGGAAATAAGGGTTCTAAATTGGGGGAAGGCCGATTTTAATATGATAAGGCAGGATCTGGCCAAAGTGGACTGGGAGCAGCTGCTTATAGGAAAATCCACATCAAAACAGTGGGAGACTTTCAGAAGGGAAATAGAGAGAGTACAACGCCAACATGTTCCTGTAAAGGTCAAGGGTGGGACCAACAAGCAAAGGGAACCTTGGATGACAAGGGATATACAGAAATGCATTAGAAATAAGAGGGGGGCTTTTGGCAGTTACAAAAGACTAAAGACAGAAGAAGCCCTAGAGGAGTATAAAAAGTGCAGGGGCATACTTAAAAAAGAAATTAGGAGGGCGAGGAGGGGCCATGAAATAACACTGGCGAGCAAAATAAAGGAAAATCCTAAGATGTTTTATAAGTATATTAAGGGCAAGAGGATAACCAGGGAAAGGGTAGGGCCCATTAGGGACCAAAGTGGCAATCTGTGTGTAGAGCCAGAGGATGTAGGCGGGGTTTTAAATGAATTTTTTGCATCTGTGTTCACTATGGAGAAAGACGATGCAGACATAGAAATCGGGCAAGGGGACTGTGACATACTTGAACATATTAGCATCGAGAGGGAGGAGGTGCTAGCGGTTTTAGCGGGCCAAAAAGTGGATAAATCCCCAGGCCCGGACGAGATGTATCCCAGGCTGCTGTGGGAGGCAAGGGAGGAGATTGCAGGGGCTCTGACACTAATTTTCAGAACCTCTCTGGCCACAGGGGATGTACCAGAGGACTGGAGAACAGCTAACGTAGTACCATTATTCAAGAAGGGTAGCAGGGATAAACCAGGGAATTACAGGCCAGTGAGTCTAACATCTGTGGTGGGGAAATTATTGGAAAAAATTCTGAGGGACAAAATTAATCTCCACTTGGAGAGGCAAGGATTAATCGGGGATAGTCAGCATGGCTTTGTCAAGGGTAAATCATGTCTAACAAATCTGATCGAATTTTTCGAGGGGGTGACTAGTGGGGTGGATGAGGGAAATGCTGTGGATGTGGTGTACATGGACTTCAGTAAAGCTTTTGACAAAGTCCCGCATAGGAGACTGGTCAAGAAGGTAAGAGCCCATGGGATCCAGGGTGCCTTGGCGCGTTGGATCCTAAACTGGCTGAGTGGCAGGAGGCAGAGGGTGATGGTCGAAGGTTGCTTTTGTGACTGGAAGCCTGTGTCCAGTGGGGTACCTCAGGGATCGGTGCTGGGTCCCTTATTGTTTGTGATCTACATAAATGATTTGGATGAAAATGTAAAAGGTATGATCAGTAAGTTCGCAGATGACACGAAAATTGGTGGGGTGGTAAATTGCGAGGAGGAAAGCCTCCGGCTACAGGACGATATAAACGGGTTGGTCAGATGGGCGGAAAAGTGGCAAATGGAATTTAACCCTGAAAAGTGCGAGGTGATGCATTTTGGACGGACAAATAAGGCAAGGGAATACACAATGAGTGGTAGGACCCTAGGAAGTACAGAGGGTCAGAGGGACCTTGGTGCACATGTACATAGATCCCTGAAGGCAGCGGAGCAGGTAGATAAGGTGGTTAAAAAGGCATATGGGATACTTGCCTTCATTAGCCGAGGCATAGAATATAAGAGCAGGGAGGTTATGATGGAGCTGTACAAAACGCTGGTGAGGCCACAGCTGGAGTACTGTGTGCAGTTCTGGTCGCCTCACTATAGGAAGGATGTGATTGCTTTGGAGAGGGTGCAGAGAAGATTCACCAGGATGTTACCTGGGATGGAGCGCCTCAGCTATGAAGAGAGGCTGGACAGGCTGGGGTTGTTTTCCTTGGAGCAGAGAAGGCTGAGGGGGGACCCGATTGAGGTGTACAAAATAATGAGGGGCATAGATAGGGTAGATAAAGAGGAACTTTTCCCCTTAGTGGGGGGGTCAATAACAAGGGGGCATAGATTCAGGGTAAGGGGCAGGAGATTTAGAGGGGATTTGAGGAGGAACTTTTTCACCCAGAGGGTGGTTGGAATGTGGAACTCACTCCCTGAAAGGGTGGTAGAGGCAGGAACCCTCACAACATTCAAGAAGCATTTGGATGAGCACTTGAAATGCCATTGCATACAAGGCTATGGACCAAATGCTGGAAAATGGGATTAGACTGGACAGGGATGGATGGGCCGCGCAGACACGATGGGCCGAAGGGCCTCTTTCTGTGCTGTAAAACTCTATGACTCTATGACATGGACTGCAGCGGTTCAAGAAGGTGGCTCACCACCACCTTCTCGAGGGCAATTAGGGATGGGCAATAAATGCTGGCCTTGCCAGCGACACCCACTTCCCATGAACGAATAAAAAAAAATCCCAGAAGTGGCATGGGATGCTGGGAAGCCAGCAGAATGGCTCCTTGTCACATTTCCTACTCTTGGTACCACAATAATGACTTGAAATTCACACAGTACCTTTAGTGTAGAGAAATGTCGAAAGGAGGATCACCGAGAGTAATGAGACAAAAACTGGACGCCGAGCCAGAAAAGGAAATATTAGGAAGGGTGACCAGGAACCTGGCCAAAGAGGCGGGCTTCAAAGAGATGGGTCTAAGAGGAGGCGAGGGAGGTGGAGGGATTTAGGAAGGGTATTCCAGAGCGTGTGGTCTAGACAGCTGAAGGCACTGCTGCCATTGGTGTTTTCAAGGGAGGGGTAACCACCCCATTTCATAGAATGTTATGGCACAGAAGGAGGCCATTCGGCCCATCGTGCCCATGTTGGCTCTTCGGTAGAGCAATCCGTTTAATCCAAGTTCCCCGCTCTTTCCCCAAAGCCCTTCAAGTATTTATTTATTCCCTTTTTGAAAGTTACTATTGAATCTGCTTCCACCGCTCGTTCAGGCAGCGCATTCCCGATCACAACAACTCACTGCATAAAACAATGTTTCCTCTTGTCGCTTCTGGTTCTTTTGCCAATCACCTTAAATTTGTGTCCTCTAGTTGACTCTTAACTTCCCTCTGAAATGGCTTAGCAAGCCACTCAGTTGTCCCTTCTCAAGGGCAATTAGGGATGGGTGATAAATGCTGGCCTTGCCAGCAATGTTCACATCCCAGGAATGAAAAAAAAAGAGAAAAATGATTTCCTCTGGTGGGGAGTCCAGAACAAGAGAGCGCAGACCGGAGCAACGGCGGCAGCGAGGAGTACCTCCAGCAACAACAACAACGAAAGCAACAACAGCAAAACAGCTAAAGTGACGTCACGACCAGCTGATTGGTGAGTAGCTGGTAAGTGTTTCTAGTTAATAGTCTATTAAGTAAAGGCATTGCAGGGCAGCTCAGTCCCGTGGAATGCACATCCTGTGCCATGTGGGGACTGACGTGAGAAAACTACTAGGCACTTGGTCTAAGCGTTAAACAAAGCTTTAATCAACTGTTTTACAACATGGAGGTCTAGTTGTGTCCTTCACTAGTTCCTGTTAAGAATGTCCTGCGCAAGCTGGGCCCGTGCCCGAGTATTTATACTCTCCCTGGACAGCGCCACCCGCAGGCCGCTCAGTATTATTTCATAAGTCTTTCTTTCATGAATGACTGATTCATGTCAGGGACCCCAGGACGCTTCCCGTGTCCTGGACAATCACATGTGCAGGAAGTGTCGTCAGCTGGAGGAGCTCGAGCTCCGGGTTTTGGTGTATCCGTCAGGCTGAGAGCTTCGTGGGTAGCACGTTTCAGGAGGTGGTCACCCCGCAGATAAAGAGTGTGCAGGCAGAGAGGTAATGGGTGACCAGCGGACAGAAGAGGAGGACCAGGCAGGTAGTGCAGGATTCCCCTGAGTGCATCTCGCTCTCCAGCCAGTATTCCGTTCTGAGTACTGGTGAGGGCGATGGTTCCTCTGGGGAGTATAGCCAGAGCCAAGTCTATGGCACCACGGGTGTCTCAGCTGTACGGGGGGGGGGATTGGGAGGAAGAAGAGTGGGAGAGCAATAGTGGTCGGGGATTCAATAGTTAGGGGAGCAGACAGGCATTTCTGCGGCCCCAGACATGACTCCAGGATGGTATGTTGCCTCCCTGGTTCCAGGGTCAAGAATGTCACTGAGCGGCTGCAGAACATTCTGAGGGGGGAGGATGAACAGCCAGAGGTCGTGGTCCATATCAGTACCAACGACATGGTAGAAAGAGGGATGAGGTCCTTCAGACAGACTTCAGGGAGCTAGGAAAGAGATTAAAAAGCAGGACCTCAAAGGTAGTAATCTCCGGATTACTCCCGTTGCCACATGCTAGTGAGTATAGAAATAGGAGGATAGTGCAGATGAATGCGTGGCTGGAGAGATGGTGCAGGAGGGAGGGCTATAGGTTCCTGGGGCATTGGGACCAGTTCTAGGGGTGGTGGGACCTGTACAGGCCTGACGGGTTGCACCTCAACAGGGCCGGAACCAATATTCTCGTGGGGAGGTTTGCTAGTGCTGTTGGGGAGGGTTTAAACTAATTTGGCAGGGTGATAGGCACCAGGATTTAACATTAGAAAGGGGAAATAAAGTGCTCAAATGATTGGGAGAGGCAGAGAGCAGTAAAGTAAGAAATAGTAACGTATTAAGGGGGGTCAAACTAAGAGAGAATACAGGATGGTCTAAGATGGGTTTACAATGAATTTATATGAACGCACGAAGCGTAGTAAATAAGGTTGGTGAGCTGCAGGCACAAATAGCCACATGGGAATATGATGTCGTGGCAATAACTGAGATCTGGCTCAAAAAAGGCAGGATTGGGTATTAAATATTCCTGGTTATAAAGTGTTCAGGAAAGATAGTGAAGGAAAGATAGGAGGTGGTGTGCCAGTATTGGTTAAGGAGAATGTTATAGTGCTGGAGAGGGAGGATGTCCTGGAGGGGTCAAGGACAGAATCTATATGGCTAGAGTTAAGAAATGATAGAGGTGCCATTACACTACTAGGTGTATTCTATAGACCACCAAATAGTGGGAGAGAAATGCAGGAGCAAATTTGCAGAGAAATTAAAGAGAGGTTCAAGAACTATAGAGTAGTAATAATGGGGAACTTCAACTATCCTAATATAGACTGGGATCGTAATAGTGTTAAGGGCAGAGAAGGGGAAGAATTTCTGAAGTATATTCAGGAGAACTTTCTTGATCAGTATGTTTCCGGCCTGACGAGGGAGGAGGCATTGCTGGATCTGGTTCTGAGAAATGAGGTGGGTCAAGTGGAGCAAGTGTCAGCAGGTGAACATTTAGGGAACAGTGATCATAGTGTCTGATGCGCCATCAATTACTCAAAAGACTGAGGTTGAGCGAGTAACAACCAGGCTTTTATTAACTAAAGAATGAAGGTCTAGTCTCGAGTGGTCGACCCGTCCAGAATACTAAGGGACTGGGAGGTAGTCACTTATATACCTGGAATAGTGGGAGGAGTCAGCCGAGGCATGTCCAGACCTGTACCTAGTGGAATACACATACACATACAGACAGGTGTAACAGTGGTTTACCACATTCACCCCTTGTTTAAAAATGAGTCCGGCGGGGTGAAGTGTATTTAAAAGTTCGTGTATTGGAGTCTCTCCGGAGGTCTTGTCTGCCGCTGTGATCGACGTGGCGACGGCAGGGGTGGTGGAGCTTCCGGCGTCGCGTCCCGTGTAGGCTGGGGCACTGGAGTGTAGTCCTCGTGGGTGACGGTCCAAGGCGAGCCGGCTGCTGGGGTTGGATATCGGGCCGTGGGGGGGGTGGTAATGGGTAGTGGGTTACAGCGGTCCCCGAGGGTGTCGTGGGGGGGGTGGTAATGGGTAGTGGGTTACAGCGGTCCCCGAGGGTGCGAGGTCTCGTATGGAGACTGTGTCCTCCCGCCCGTCCGGGTACGCAATGTAAGCGTACTGGGGGTTGGCGTGGAGGAGGTCGACCCTCTCGACCAGGGGGTCCATTTTATTGGTCCTCACGTGTCTTCTCAGTAGTACCGGCCCTGGGGACGTCAGCTATGGCGGTAACGCTGTCCCCGATGTGGACTTCCTTGGGAAGACAAACATTTTCTCGTGAGGGGTGGCATTGGTGGCAGTGCAGAGCAGTGACCGAATCGAGTGGAGCGCATCGGGGAGCACCTCCTGCCAGCGGGAGGTCGGAAGGCCCCTAGACTTTAAGGCTAGTAGGGCGGCCTTCCAAACTGTTGCATTCTCTCTTTCCACCTGTCCGTTCCCCCGGGGGTTGTAACTGGTGGTCCTGCTTGTGGCTATACCCCTAGCGAGCAGGTACTGGCGGAGTTCGTCGCTCATAAACGATGAGCCCCGGTCGCTATGGATATAGCTGGGGAAACCGAACAGGGTGAAGAGGCTGTTCAGACATTTAATGACCGTGGCACTGGTCATGTCAGGGCAGGAGATAGCGAACGGGAAACGGGAGTACTCGTCAATGATGTTGAGGAAGTACACATTGCGGTCGGAGGAGGGGAGAGGCCCTTTAAAATCGACGCTCAGGTGTTCGAAAGGGCGAGTGGCTTTTATCAGGTGGGCTCTGTCTGGTCTATAAAAGTGCGGTTTGCACTCAGCGCAGACTTGGCAGTTCTTGGTCATGGTCCTGACCTCCTCAATGGAGTAAGGCAGGTTGCGGGCCTTGATGAAGTGGAAGAACCTGGTGACCCCCGGGTGGCAGAGGTCATTGTGGAGGGCCCTCAGCCTATCGATCTGCGCGCTGGCGCAGGTGCCACGCGATAGGGCATCTGGGGGTTCATTGAGCTTCCCAGGCCAGTACAAGATCTCGTAATTGTAGGTGGAAAGTTCGATTCTCCACCTCAAGATCTTGTCATTTTTGATTTTGCCCCTCTGCTTGTTGTTGAACATAAAAGCAACTGAACGCTGGTCAGTGAGCAGGGTAAATTGTTTTCCGGCCAGGCAGTGCCTCCAATGACGCACAGCCTCCACAATAGCCTGGGCCTCCTCCTTGATACGGTGGAAGGCCGAGCGTGCCTCTGCCATCAGGGGAAAAGAGGTGGATTTGATCAGCGGCCGGGCTTTGTCTGCATAGTAGGGGACCCACTGGGCGTAGTAGGAAAAAAACCCTAGGCACCTCTTCAGAGCTTTTAGGCAGTGGGGCAGTGGGAGTTCCATAAGGGGACGCATCCGGTCCGGGTCGGGACCGATGACCCCGTGTTCCACAACACAGCCAAGGATGGCGAAGCGGTCTGTGCGGAATATACACTTCTCCTTGTTATATGTCAGGTTCAGGAGTTGGGCGGTGCGGAGGAATTTCTCGAGGTTTGCGTCATGGTCCTGCAAGTCATGGCCGCAGATGGTCACATTGTCTAGGTAAGGGAAAGTGGCCTGCAGCGCGTTTTGATTGACCATCCGGTCCATCTCCCTTTGGAAGACGGAGACCCCGTTGGTAACGCCAAAGGGAACCCTAAGGAAGTGATAGAGGCGGCCGTTTGCCTCAAAAGCAGTATACTGGCGGTCTTCGGGGCGGATGGGGAGCTGGTGGTACGCTGATTTCAGGTCAATGGTCGAAAAGACGCGGTACTGCGCGATCTGGTTGACCATGTCAGCTATGCGGGGGAGTGGGTAGGCGTCCAGCAGGGTGTAGCGGTTTATTGTTTGGCTGTAGTTGATGACCAGGCGTTGTTTCTCGCCGGTCTTAACGACCACAACCTGGGCTCGCCAGGGGCTGGAGCTGCCCTCAATAATCCCCTCCTTCAGGAGCCGCTCCACTTCGGTTTTAATGAAAACCCTGTCCCCGGCACTGTATCGCCTGCTCTTTGTGGCGATGGGCTTACAGTCGGGGGTGAGGTTAGCAAACAGTTGGGGGGGTGGGACTCTGAGTGTGGAGAGGTTGCATCTGGTGCGCGGCGGGCAATTTGGAGGCTGCTGGCTGCGGACTGTGAGTGGGGGGAGGGGGCCACCGTATGCCATCGTAACACTTTTGAGGTGGCACTGGAAATCCAACCCCAGTAGAATGGCAGCGCAAAGTTGGGGCAGGACCAGGAGTTAAAAATTATTGAACACAGTCCCGTCTACTACTAGTGTCACCACGCAGTAGCCGCCAATGTCCGCTGACTGGGACTTGGCGGCCATAGAAATCCGCTGGTGCGCAGGCAGGACTGGGAGAGAGCAACGCCGCACCGTGTCGGGGTGGATGAAGCTCTCTGTGCTCCCGGAGTCAAAAAGGCAGTTTATTGCATGGCCGTTTACCTTAACGTCCATTTTGGACCGAGCTAGTTGGTGCGGTCTCGTTTGGTCCAGCGTAACAGAGGCCAGCGTAGGGGTCGGTGTGTCGCTGCGGGTATCAGATGGGGGGGGGGTTGGCGGCCTGCTGCGTCCCGGCTGGTGTCCAAGATGGCGGCGTCCATGATTCCCATGTGGCTGGAGCCATCCAAGATGGCTGCTGCTGCGGTGGTTCGCACATGGCTGGGAAGGCCCAAGATGGCGGCCCGCACGGCCCACACGCGGCGCTGTTGGGGGCCCAAGATGGCGGCTCGCACGGCCCACACGCGACGCTGCTGGCGTTCGGGGTGGCTTTGGCCTTGCAGATGCTAGCGTAGTGTCCCTTTTTCCCGCAGCCCGAGCAGGTCGCATTCTTCGCCGGGCAGCGCGCTCTGGGGTGTTTTGCCTGGCCACAGAAGTAGCATTTCTGGCCTTGGGATACTGCTGTCTGGCTTTGGGACACTGCTGCGGTGGTTGGGCCGTTGTTGGGCTGTGGCTGGGGTGGCACGGTGCTATGGGGCTGTCCTACCGTGTCCCAGGTTGTCGTTCCCCGCGGCGTCCACGGTGCAGAGGAGTAGGCATCCATGCCCCGGTAGGCTGCGTCCAGCGTTAGTGCGATTTCGGAGGCTTTGTCGAGGGTGAGGTCACTCTGCTCCAGCAGTCGCTGTCGGGTGTAGTTGGACCTGTGGCCCGCTACGAAGGCATCCCGGATCAGTTCCTCCGTGTACTTAGTGGGCGTTACCGCCTTACACCCACAGGCCCGGCCAAGCACGGACAGTGCTTGGAGGTATTCCTCAGTCGATTCCCCAGGTTGTTGCTTGCGACTCCCCAGGAGGTGCCTGGCGTAAATTTTGTTCACAGGGTGCGTGTACTGGGTCTTGAGGAGCTGGAGGGCGGCTGTGTACGAGGTCGCGTCCCGGATGACTGAGTACACTTGGTGGTTCACCTTGGAGATCAGGACAGGCAGTTTGTTCGCATCCGTTACGACCGCAGTGGAGGCAGTCAGGAATGCCTCGAAGCACATGAGCCAGTGAGCAAACTTGGTGGAAGCGTCCGCTTCCCGACTGTCCAGGTCCAGGCATGCTGGTGTGAGGATCTTCTCCATTATAAAAAATTTAGTTAATAAAATTGATGCGCCATCAATTACTCAAAAGACTGAGGTTAAGCGAGTAACAACCAGGCTTTTATTAACTAAAGAATGAAGGTCTAGTCTCGAGTGGTCGACCCGTCCAGGATACTAAGGGACTGGGAGGTAGTCACTTATATACCTGGAATAGTGGGAGGAGTCAGCCGAGGCATGTCCAGACCTGTACCTAGTGGAATACACAGACACATACAGACAGGTATAACAGTGATCATAGTGTCATAAGGTTTAGATTAGCTATGGAAAAGGACAGGGAGCAATCTAGAGTAAAAATATTTAACTGGGAGAAGGCCAATTTCAGTGGGATGAGAATGGAGCTGGCCCGGGTAAACTGGAATCAAAGATTGGCAGGCAAAACTAATGGAACAATGGGAAATTAAAGAGGAAATAGTTCAGGTACATTCCCAGTGAGGGGAAAGGCAGGGCAACTAAAGTCAGAGCCCCCTGGATGATGAAAGAGATAGAGAATATGATGAAGCAGAAAAAGAGTGCGTATGACAGATGTCAGGTTGCAAATGCATCTGAGAATCAGGCTCTATATAGAAAAGTCAGAGGAGAAGTGAAAAAGAAAATAAGAGGGGCAAAGAGAAGGTATGAGAACATAAAAGGTAATCCAAAAGTCTTCTATAGGCATATAAATAATAAATGTGTAGTTAGAGGAGGGGTGGGACCGATTAGGGACCAAAAAGTAGACCTATGCATGGAGGCAGAGGGCATGGCCGAGGTACTAAACGAGTACTTTGCATCTGTCTTCACCAAGGAAGAGGATGCTGCCACAGACATGGTGAAGGAGGAGGTAGTGGAGACACTTGATAGGATAAAAATTGATAAAGAGGAGGTATTAGACAGGCTGGCTGTACTTAAAGTAGATAAATCACCAGGAGCGGATGGGATGCATCCTAGGATGCTGAGGGAACTGAGGGAGGAAATCGCGGAGGTACTGGCCATAATATTCCAATCCTCCTTAGATACGGGGGTGGTGCCAGAGGACTGGAGAATTGTAAATGTTACACCATTGTTCAAAAAAGGGTGTAAAGATAAACCCAGCAACTACAGGCCAGTCAGTTTGACCTCGGTAGTGGGGAAGCTTTTAGAAACAGTAATCAGGGACAAAATTAACAGTCACTTGGACAAGTTTGGATTAATTAAGGAAAGCCAGCACGGATTTGTTAAAGGCAAATCGTGTTTAACTAACTTGATTGAGTTCTTTGATGAGGTAACAGAGAGGGTTGATGAGGTCAATGTAGTTGACGTAGTGTACATGGATTTCCAAAAGGCCTTCGACAAAGAGTCACATAACAGGCTTATCAGCAAAGTTGAAGCCCATGGAATAAAAGGGACAGCGGCAGCATGGATACGGAATTGGCTAAGTGACAGGAAACAGAGAGTAGCGGTGAACGATTGTTTTTCGGACCGGAGGAAGGTGCACAGTGGTGTTCCCCAGGGGTTGGTTCTAGGACCACTGCTTTTCTTGATATATATTAATGACTTGGATGTGGGTGTACAGGGCACAGTCTCAAAATTTGCAGATGACACAAAACTTGGAAATATAGTGAACAGTGAGGAGGAGAGTGATAGACTTCAGGAAGGCATAGACAGGCTGATGGAATGGGCGGACACGTGGCAGATGAAATTTAACGCAGAAAAGTGTGAAGTGATACATTTTGGTAGAAAGAATGAGGAGAGGACATATAAACTAAATGGCACAATCCTGAAGTGGGTGCACGAACAGAGAGACCTTGGGGTATGTGTGCACAAATCGTTGAAGGTGGCAGGGCAGGTTGAGAAATTGGTTAAAAAGGCTTACGGGATGCTGGGCTTCATAAATAGAGGTATAGGGGTCAATTTTCATTGACCTGTGGAGTCGGGATTGGAGGCGTGCGGGGGGTTAAAGTCCCGAATTCGGGGGTCCCGACACCATCACGCCCCCAACCCGCCTCCATGTAAGTTTCAAAGGAGGCGGGTACCCGCCCCGCACTGGGACCCGCCTACCCGAGGCGGGAAGGGATTAGTGCCAATTAACTGCCTGTTAACAGATAGTTAACAAGCAGTTTTTAGCCTAATCCCTATTTTAAAGCTTGAAGTGTGGGATTTCCGACGGCTCCAAACCACGCCAAGTTAGAGGAGCCGGGCCGTCAGGTTGAAGGGCTTGGAGGGGTCGAGATGTCGGTGTTCAGGTGAGTGATGGGTGCATGAGTGCAAAGGTAAGTGTGTTTGGTGTGTCTAAAGTGTGTAAAGAAGTTTAAATTACCTGTACTTACCTTTACAGCCTTCCTTCCTCTAGGTTTCGGGAGTCCATCATCTAACCGGCACAGAAAGCAGAATGGCTGCGAACTGTCAAAAGTGACAGCCTACAGCTTTCTGTGCCGGTGAGATTTCTAACTGAGTCTCTGTAGAAGGACTCAGGTTAGAAGTAAGACTGTCAGTGTTTGACAGCTTCAAACAGCTGTGAAACACTGATATTCATCTGTCAAAATTTCAGTCTGTGATGTCACCTGTTGCCGGGTGGCCCTTAATTGGCCTGCTGAGCCCGCTGGGTGGGCTCAACAAGGTCAATCAAGTTAAAATCACGTGGATTGGCTGCATCTCGAAGGAGGCGGGACTACAACCCCGAAAGTTGTAGTCCCACCTCCTTCCCGACTTCTGAATGAAAATCACCCCCTAAGAGTACAAAAGTGTGAAGATTATGATGAACCTGTATAAAACACTGGTTCGGCCTCAACTGGAGTATTGTCTCCAATTCTGGGCACCACACTTTAGGAAGGATGTGAAGGTGTTAGAGAGGGTGCAGAAAAGATTTACGAGAATGATTCCTGGAATGAGGGACTTCAGTTAAGTTGATAGACTGGAGAAGCTGGGCTTGTTCTCCTTGGAGCAGAGAGGTTGAGAGGAGATTTGATAGAGGTGTTCAAAATCAGGAAGGGTCTGGACAGAGTAGATAGAGAGAAACTGTTCCCATTGGCAGAAGGGTCGAGAACCAGAGGACACAGATTTAAGGTGATTGGCAAAAGAACCAAAGGTGACGTAAGAAAAAACTTTTTTACGCAGCGGGTGGTTAAGATCTGGAATGCACTGCCTGAGAGGGTGGTGGAGGCAGATTCAATAATGGCTTTCAAAAGGGAGTTGGATAAGTATCTGAAGGAAAGAAATCTGCAGGGCTGCAGGGAAAGGGCGGGGGAGTGGGACTAGCTGAAGTGCTCTTGCAGAGAGCCGGCACGGGCTCGACAGGCCGAATGGCCTTCTTCCATGATGTAACCATTCTATGAATCTATGATTCTAAGAGGACATAACCTTAAAATTAGAGCTCGGCTGTTCAGGGGTGATGTGAGGAAGCACTTCTTCACACAAAGCGTAGTGGAAATCTGGAACTCTCTCCCCCCAAAAAGCTGTTGAGGCTGGGGGTCAATTGAAAATTTCAAAACTGAGATTGATGGGTTTTTGTTAGGCAAGAGTATTAAGGGATGTGGAACCAAGGTGAGTAGATGGAGTTAAGATACAGATCAGCCATGATCTAATTGAATGGTGGAACAGGCTCGAGGGGCTGAATGGCCTACTTTGGATCCTATGATTGTTTCAGAATGTTTAGGACTGGAGTGAAATCCTGCACGCAAAGTTGTCAACAGAAACGAGAATCAAGAGAGGCGGTCAACTGATGGCCGAGCTGTTATTGAGCATTTTACACCTTTGTCCAAAGTCACAATTACCACCCCCCCCCCCCCCCACCCACCCCATGAGTTCAGCTTCAACAGTGTAAGGATGTGGTGATTGAAGGGTAGCCACTTCACACACACACACACACACACACACACACACACACACCAGAAAGAGAAGGCCCACCAGCCCTTTCTGGGGTTTATGCACTTCCCAGCAGGTGGTTCTTCTAGGCAGACACTGCAGGGAGCAAATGAGAGGGGGCGGCATTGCCGGAGGTGCTGTCCTTGGCATGAGACATTGAGCCAAAGCCTCGTCTGTCTGTTCCAGTGGTTCACGTGGAGGTTCAAGATTTACAGCACTAGCTGTGGCTCAGTTGGTACCTCTGAGTCAGAAGGTTGTGGTTTCAAATCCCACTCCAGAGACTTGAGCACAAAGATCTATGCTGACACTCCAGTGCAGAACAGGGTGAGTGCTGCACTGTCAGAGGTGCCGTCTTTAGGATGAGACATTAAACCGAGGCCCCATCTGCCCTCTCAGTTGGACATAAGAGATCCCATGGCACGATTTCAAAGAGCAGGTGGGTTCTTTCTGGTGTTCTGGCCAATATTTATCCCTCAATCAACATCACCAAAACAGATTAATGGTCATTATCACATTGCTGTTTGTGGGAGCTTGCTGTGCGCAAATTGGCTGCCATGTTTCCTACATTACAACAGTGGTTACATTTCAAAAACTATTTCATTGACCGTTGAAGCACTTTGGGATGTCCTGAAGGTGCTATATAAATGCAAGTCTTTCTTTCATGGCATGGAAGGAGGAAATGGAGTTTATTCCACGTCCTCCTTCCATCAACAATAACAACATTGCCCTTCACTCATCTCACTCATCCTGTTTGTTGGATGTTGTTGTCGCACAATGGCCGCTGCCCACACAACAACAGTCACTGCACTTTAAAGCTAGAAAATTCACCGCCCCAGGTGCTTCAAGATGTTTCAGTTTTCAAAGACCTGGTATTTCCTTGGAACCACTCCGTCTCCGCCAACTGCGGCAGAAGCCCTAACTGCACGTATAGCCGAATGTCCGCTGCCCCTCTGGTGAAGATACGGGAACAGAGTGAGAGCAGCTCTGAGGAAATTCCAGGCCAAAGACGCTGCATAATTTAGTTGCAAATATTATATATCATATAGAAATATTTTCTCTTTAATGCATTCTCGGACTGTGGGCCTCGCTGGTAAGGCCGGCATTTATTGCCCATCCTTAGTTGCCCTGAAAAGGTGGCGCTGGGCCTTCTTCCTGAACCGCTGGTGGTTTGACACAATTGAGTGGCCACATCACAGGGCAGTTAAGAGTCAACCATGTTGGTGTGTGACTGGAGTCACATATGGGCCAGACCGGGTAAGGGCAGCAGGTTTCCTTCCCTGAAGGACATGAGCAAACCAGTTGGGTTCTTTTTTTTTATGACAGTCTACAGCTTTGTGGTCACTTTTTACTGGTATTGGCTTTTTATTTATTTTTTAAAATGAATTCAAATTCTCATGGTGGGATTTGAACTCACGTTCTCTCTCTGGATTATTAGTTTAGGCCTCTGAGATTAACCAGTCCAGTAACATAGCCACTAGACTACTGCACTCAGAGTCAGAGAATTACTGATGGAGAACTGAGAGAAGGGGATTGACAGGGTAGATGCTGAGAGGTTGTTTCCCCTGGCTGGAGTGTCTAGAACTAGGGGGCATAGTCTCAGGATAAGGGGTCGGCCATTTAAGACTGAGATGAGGAGACATTTCTTCACTCAGGGGGTTGTGAATCCTTGGAATTCTCTGCCCCAGAGTACTGTGAATGCTGAGTCTTTGAGTGTATTCAAGGCCGAGATCAATAGATTTTTGGACTCTAGGGGAATCAAGGGATATGGAGACCGGGCGGGAAAGTGGAGTTGAGGTCGATGATCAGCCATGATCTTATTGAATGGCGGAGCAGGCTCGAGGGGCCATATGGCCTACTCCTGCTCCTAATTCTTATGTTCTTATGTTCTTAGAAGCTGTCCTACCTGCCCTCACATTTGGAGGGAGACAAAGAGAGGAGATAGCAATACATAGTCAAAAACAACGGAACTAAACTGGCTTTTGCATTCTGCCTTTAAGTATAGGGGATAGAATCTATTACCCTGCGATCGAGGCCCACACACAAATTGCTGATACCATTCCCACTATAGCCCTTTCCAGCAACAATCTCCATCGCGGCAAAGCTTGCTCTATGCAAAGATTGCTCTAAAACTTTGCGCTTGTAAAGCTGAGATGCGTCAGTCTTGAGCAATGTGATATTCCCCCTCTCCCCCTTGTTTTCAGCGTCAAGCACTCCCAGGCCATGTTATAGCACGGGTTTAGCTGCAAAGTAAAGATCCCTCTTCTCTGCCCGACATTATACCTCAGCCGCAGTCTCAGAGCATTACTTCAGACTGTGTCATTTCCACTTCCCAAGCAAGCCCTTCTCCCAGCCTCTCCAAGCGAGACTGCCAATTCAGTGACAATTACTGCTGAATAATCCAGTTCTGTGCTTTGGGCCAATGCCTCACTAGGGTCTCAGTTGACTCTTGCTCCAACCCATTTCAATATTGGACCCCTGCAGCTGGCAGAGGGGGTCGTTAATTGTGTCAGCTGCTGACAGCCTTCCAACGTTTGGCGATTTTAATTTTAAATGATTATAACACATTGAGAACCACACTGCAATCATTTGCTGCTAATCGCGTCCCGATGCCGAATTCTCTTCCTGGAACCCCTCCACATTGCTACATCTGTCCCCAGCTTCTGAAGCCTCAACAAAATCTACCTCTTTCACCCTGCCTTAAGTCATCTAACTCTTCATCCAACTCCAGCTTAGTCTCTGATTGCCTTTTGTGAAGCCTATTACAGGAAACTCTTTATTATCCGGCACCGACGGGACCAGCGTGGTGCCGGTTTATCAAAAAGTCCGGATTACAGAGAGGTATAGTTAAAAGGTATGAGAGCTCCGTACACAGCAACAAATCCAGGCTTCCCTGTTGCTTAGCAACAGCTGCAAGAACCCCGGCCACAGACCAAGCGCCCCTGTTGCTTAGCAACAAGTGCAGAAACCCCCGATTACACAGCCAAGAAACGGCCACTAATATGAAGAAAAACTTAACTGAACCTACTCCTGAATTTTGCCGGTTAACCGAGATTTCCGGTTGTTTGGGTGCCGGTAAATCGAGAGTTTCCTGTAGCACACAGAATTTAGAACACTGAAACTGTCTGATGTTTATGCTCCACATGAGCTTCCTCCCACTCTATTTACTTCATCTCCTATCAATGTATACTTCTGTTCCTTTCTCCCTCTTGTGTTTATCTAGCTTCCCATTAAATGCATCCACGCTATTCGCCTCAACCACTCCATGTGGTAGGCACATTCTAACCACTCCCTCCAAAGAAGTTTCTCCTGAATTCCTTACTTGCTTTATTGGTGACTCTCTTATATTTACGGTCCCTAGTTTTGGTCTCCCTACAAGTGGAAACATCTTTCAGTTTGTCAGTCAGTTGGTAGCACCCTCGCCTTTGACTCACAAAGTTGTGGGTTCAAGTTCCAGAGACTCGAGGGCAAAAATCTAGGCAGACACTCCAGTACAGTACTGAGGAAGTGCTCCTTTAACGTCTCATCCAAAAGGCAGCACCCTGACAGTCAGAGGTGCCGTCTTTCGGATGAGATGTTAAACCGAGACCCCATCTTCCCTCTCAAGTTCACTTAAAAGATCCCATGGCACTATTTCAAAGAAGAGCAGGGGAGCAGTGTCCCAATATTTATCCCCCTACCAACATCACAAAAATCAGATGATCTGGTCATTATCACATTGCTGTTTGTGGGAGCTTGCTGTGTGCAAATTGGCTGCCGCGTTTCCTACATTACAACAGTGACTACTCTTCAAAAAGTACTTCATTGGCTGTCAAGAGCTTTGGGACATCCGGTGGTCGTGAAAGGCGTGATATAAATGCAAGTCTTTCTTTACGTCTACCCTATCAAACAACTTCACAATATTAAAGACCTCTGGATTTACAAAAGGTAACTCGTGCTTGACTAATCTACTGGAATTTTTTGAGGATGTAACTGGTAAAATAGATAAGGGAGAACCAGTGGACGTGGTATATTTGTATCTGTATAGCGCCTTTAACGTAGTAAAACGTTCCAAGGCGCTGCACAGGAGTATTTTAAGACAAAATCATTTGACACCGAGCCGCGTAAGGATAAATTAGGGCTGGTGACCAAAAGCTTGGTCAAAGAGGTAGGTTTTAAGGGGCGTCTTAAAGGAGGAAAGAGAGGTAGCGAGGCGGAGAGGTTTAGACAGGGAATTCCAGAGCTTAGGGCCCAGGCAACAGAAGGCACGGCCACCAATGGTTGAGCGATTATAATCGGGGCGCTCAAGAGGGCAGAATTAGAGGAGCGCAGAGATCTCGGAGGGTTGTGGGGCTGGAGGAGGTTACAGAGATAGGGAGGGGCGAGGCCATGGAGGGATTTGAAAAGAAGGATGAGAATTTTGAAATCGAGGTGCTGCTTAAATGCAATGTTCCCATAGGTGCTAGCGGTTGCCAAGGTTTCCCTGCCACTGCCTCGTACTCTGAATATTACCCATAATGTGCGTTTCCTCTGTTGTACCACCAATAAATACACTGCATCCACTGCTTGATTTTATCTTGCCGAAACCAATTACCTTTGGTGCCATGTCGCCGGTGCCGTGAAGTGTCAGTGGCCTCGATCCCAGTTGAGTCCTGTTGACTTATCCGCAGTAAACAACGTAACTCTTTCAGGACTGAAGTTAAAGGGGGTGGCGGGGGGGTGGCGGGGCGGGGGTCCAGTGAGCCACAGAGCTGTCCTTTCACCTCTTGCATTTAGATGTAAAACCCCAGTCCAAACAGATGAGGTGAAAGTCTGTTCTCTGTAATGCGGGACTGGTTGGTGTAATGGGTCGGAACATTATTCTCTCACCTCTTGTGAACCTGACTTTAAACTCAGTGTAAACAGATAAGGTGAAAGCCCATCACTCTCTGTTATGGGACTGAGGAGTTTAATGGGCTTGAACAATGTTCCTTCATCTCTTGTGTTGATAAGTGGATAAGGATTTCTTTGTTCAGACGGGGAAGGCCAGTGACCGGTGCAGTTCCTCAGGGCCTGTGTTCTCACTCTCCTGTTATTCACTCTCTTCATAAGCGCTTTGGAAAGGAAAAGTTTTTATAAGGGGCTTGTACGTTTTTCACGGACTGTGCTATTTCCACACAAGTCGTCCCTGAAGACTTGAGACGTTGAGGGAATTTGACGAGTTAAAGACAATTAAAATAAACAGTTTTGACGAGATTTACCACCCATTGCTTGTGAAAATCCAGCCTGATTATCCCTGCAGTTTGCTATTGACTGAATACTTCCAGTGACTGGTCAGCAGTATGGTGTCAGGGGCGGTGTTTGAATTCAGGGGGTCCCTGTGCAAAGATTCGGTTTGGGGCACCGACATTTTTTCTAGACTACAATGCTGAATACTATCTACTGAATTGGGTGTCAAATTATGAGAACAGGTTGCATAGACTGGGCTTGTATTCCCTTGAATACAGAAGATTGTGGGGTAACGTGGCCCAGTGGGTAGCACTCAGCTTTTGGGTCAGAAGGTTGTGGGTTCAAGTCCCACTCCAGAGACTTGAGCACAAAAATCTAGGCTGACACTCCAGTGCAGTGCTGAGGGAGTGCGGTGCTCTCTTTCGGATGAGATGTTAAATCGAGGCCCCTTCTGCCCTCTCAGGTGGACGTAAAAGATCCTATGGCACTATTTCGAAGAAGAGCAGGGGAGTTATCCCTGGAGTCCTGGCCAATATTTATTCCTCAATCAACATCAGTAAAACAGATTATCCAGTCATTATCACTTTGCTGTTTGTGGGAGCTTGCTGTGCGCAAATTGGCTGCTGCGTTTCCTACATTACAACAGTGACTGTACTTCAAAAAGTACTTCATTGGCTGTAAAGCACTTTGGGACATCTGGTGGTTGTGAAAAGCGCTATAGAAATGCAAGTGTTTTTAATTGAGATGTTTCCAACGATTAAAGTAGTTGGATAGCAAAATACTGCAGATGCTGGAAATCCGAAATAACAACAGAAAATGCTGGAAAAACTCAGCAGGCCAGGCAACATCCGTGGAGAGAAATTTGAGTTGACGTTTCGGGTCGAAACCCTTTTAGATAGAGAGAAACTATTTCCGTTCAGGGGTGATGTCAGGAAGCACTTCTTCACACAAAGGGTGGTGGAAATTTGGAACCCTCTCCCTCAAAAGGCTGTTGAGGGTGGGGGGTCAATTGAACATTTCAAAACTGAGATTGATAGATTTTTGTTAGGCAAGGGTATTAAGGGTTACAGAACCAAGGCGGGTAGATGGAGTTAAGATACAGATCAGCCATGATCTAATTGAGTGGCGGAACAGGCTTGAGGGGCTGAGTGGCCTTCTCCTGTTCCTGTGCTCCTTCCTATTTCAACATACGTGCAGCTGTGGGAAGCCGCGTTTGCGATAGATAATATAAAACTAGTTGACAAAATGATCAGGGATCAGCTATTAGCACTGCATAGGTGTCTTTTCACTGGAAGGGCCGGGGACCTGTGCAATTGCACGGGTCACAAGGTCCTAACGCCACCCGAGTTCGTACTCAAGGATAACAATGCCATCTGTGAAGGGTCAGTAAATCACCCCCTTAAACGTGTTCTCTTTCCGTCTTTGTAATGGAGACCCCATCCACTGAGTCCATGACTTATGTTTCCTATCTCACATTTACCCACATTAACTCCCGTCTGCGATCTGCACACAAGTGTTTGACACATCCCCGATTTTCATCGTTCCAATATTGGTGGCCGTGCCTTCTGTTGCCTAGGCCCTAAGCTCTGGAATTCCCTCCCTAAACCTCTCCGCCTCACTACCTCTCTTTCCTCCTTTAAGACGCTCCTTAAACCCTGCCTCTTTGACCAAGCTTTTGGTCACCTGTCCGAATATCTCCTTCTGTGGCTCAGTGTCAAATTTTTGTTTGGTAACGCTCTTGTGCAGCGCCTTGGGACGTTTTGCTACGTTAAAGGCGCTATATAAATGCAAGTTGTTGTTGCTTTCGAGACTGCTATGCAAGTCATCGGGCCTTTAGAGGGATTCAGCGTCTGCTCAGCGGAGATATGTCTGGTTTTACCCGGCAGACCTTCCCTGACCACTGCCAGTTTGAGGGACCACTTGGGGGCTTCTTATGCTTTCCCCAAAGATTCTCAAGGATCCAGGCAGCCATGTGCCCCTCATGTGGAGCGTAAACGCCGGCGTGGACCAGTTGCGTTCTGTATCCTGTGATACCGCACAGCTCCAATGGGAAGTGTCTACCTATAACCAGCGTGTACTGCAGCTAGACTTAAGGCTGCCGGATGGTGTGAGGAAAAATCAGAAGAAAGCTCTGTGTTAATAAAATAAGATGATGCTATTGTGATGAAATATGTCATTCATCAGACTCTGTAGTTAACTGTATATATTGTATTGCCTGCTCCGGTGTTTGTACCTTGTATTGTGTATAGGGCACCGCCCCCTTTGTGTGTCGGCTCCGCCCATACCTGGCCCTACTTAAGGCAAGTCCAGGCTTGTCCTGCAGTAGAACAGCAGCATGCCAGGTGAAGCTAGGTGCAGCCACCGGCATCTTTTCTTTGCTAATAAAAGCCTTGTTTTATTCTGCTAACTTCGAGTCTTGAAGTTATTGAGGCACGTCAGCTATACTTCAGTCCAACTTGTCTGAAGTACGTGCTTTAAATCAAGGCACGCTGCACAGTTCCGGTCTCCATATTACAGAAAGGATATAGAGGCACTGGAGAAGGTGCAAAAAAGATTGACAAGGACGATACCAGAACTGAGAGGTTAGAACTTTCAGGAAAGACTGAACAGGCTGGGGCTCTTTTCTCTAGAAAAGAGAAGGATGAGGGGTGACCTGATAGAGATCTTTAAGATTATGAAAGGGTTCGATAGGGGTAGACGTGGAGAAACTGTTTCCACTTGCGGCCCGCGACCAAAACTAAAGGCTATAAATGTAAGATAGTCACTAATAAATCCAAGAAGGAATTCAGGAGAAACTTCTTTACTCGGTGAGCGGTGAGAATGTGGAACTCGCTCCCGCATGGAGTGTTGAGGTGAAAAGGACAGATGACTTTAAGGGGAAGCTGGATAGGTACATGCGGGAGAAAGGAATAGAAGGATATGCTGATAGCGTGAGAGGAAGAGGGGCGGGAGGAGGCTTCGTGTGGAGCATTAACACCAGCACGGACCAGTTGAGCTAAATGACCTGTTTCCCTGCTGTAAATTCTATGTAAATAAATACTTAAATAGTCAAAAATGAGACAACGGACATCTGAGGTAGTAAAGTGTGGAACTGCCACCCAGGGATTGCGCAGGCGTGTTTACCCCTGTGCCACCCTGCTCCCTATGCCCCTCGCGCCTAACACAGCAACAGCTTCAGTGAATTTTATACGTTTTCTTACATCCCACAGCGAATGTCAGCGGTCATGACCTTTACACCCACCCAAGCGAATTCAGCTCTTCCCAGAGCTCTACCTCTGAGAAAGATCAAACAAGGTGGGGGGGGAAGGTCTCCTGTTGCCACAGCGAGCACAAACGCTCGTGTCTTTGGGCATCTGCTAGCCATCTGTTGATCTCATCTCCGCTGCCTCTTGGCTTCAGGTTTCGGCCCAGTTTGGAAGGGAAGCCTGGGGCCCTTGCATGCAAACTGGCTTTTTTCTTGTTCGCCAAAAAAATAATGGCAAATTTCCTAATCAGTTTGAAGCAAATGAGCCCGTAGCCCCTGGACTCCACATCTGGAACTCATGAAACTCCCTCGTATCAAGATGATAAGCCCTCTGCCACTTTTGTACCGAGAAAACATGAAGGGAAGTGGCAATTTGGATTTTTCTGCTAATGAATGAAAAGAAGGTGAAGTCATTGAGAGAAAAAAACAGAGCCAGATTTCTGGACTGGCCCTGTAGCCAGCAATGCACTGACTCAATATACTTGGGAGCTAGCTAGGGTTGCCAACCCGCCAAGATTGCCCTGGAGTCTCCAGGAATTAACGATTCATCTCCCGGACACCGCTGCATGCAAACACCCGGGAGAAAAATCATTGTGTGTATTTTTAATTTTCGTTTAATAGTTATAAAAAAATTTGCCGAAGGATGAATGCTGTTTGACCGGGCGGAGTGGTTGAAGGCAGGAAATCATGTGATGAAACCTCCTGGAGTACATCCAACCAGAGTTGGCAACCCTGGAGCTCCCCTACCTCAATGTGTTATTAGTGAATCTTGCAGCCAGCAGCAGCTCTATGCCACGAATCCGGCACGGGCTCGAGGGGCCGAATGGCCTCCTTCTGCGCCGCTATGACTCTATGACCTCTATGACAAAAAGCTATGAGACGAAAGCCACCTCAGTCCCATGACCGTTGTGTGGAGCGTGAGGAACCAACCGCTTCCCACGATCCAGGCACTTGGATCCCGCTCCAGAGACTTGAGCACAACAATTTAAGCCAACACTCCCAGTGCGGTGCTGAAGAGGTGCTGCACCATCAGAGGTGCTGTCTTCCGGATGAGATGTTAAACCGTCTGCTCTCTCAAGTGGACGTAAAAGATCCCCGGTGTCCTGGGTCAATGTTTATCCCTCAACCAACACTTAAAACAGATTATCTGGTCATTGTCACGTTGCTGTTTGTGGGAGCTTGCTGTGCGCAAATTGGCTGCCGCTTTTCCCACATTACAACAGCGGCTATAATTTTTTTTTAAGTACTTCATTGGCTGTAAAGTGCTTTGGGACGTCCTGAGGTCGTGAAAGACGCTATAGAAATATAAATCTTTCTCTCTAATGGGAATGTAATGAGTAGACCACTGGAGGGCACGATTTTTTTTTTTTTAATTGGTCCAATTCGATGTGAGGAAATTCTAAGTCACGTCGCTAGAGACTGGGCCGAGGCTGCCAAATTCATTCCACATAGGACCCTTCCAGCCAGCAGACAGAGGAGACTGATATATAATAGCCAATCTAGTAACAGAAGTAAAAGCTGACCAAGAAAGCTGCGAGAATAAAAGGCCCCATCTACAAGCCAATAATGTGTGAAAGGAGCCAGTATAAATGAGTTTTGTAACTTAAGCTGTTGATCTACACTTATAGTAGAGGAATAAAACCTCAATTACAGGAAAGTGTGGAGTGGTCATTGGGGGGTTGAAGGCAGAGAGTTGGCAGTGCCAAGGGAGCCAAGCTCCTCCAGGAAATGTTGGATATTTGCGAAAAAACGATGCATTCTGGAGTTCATTTTAAACACGGTTATATTTCACAATTTAAAGATTTTTAATGGGGAAAGAAAACTTTGGGATTTTAAACAGAGGCTTTCACTTTCCCAGAAGTTACCTCAATAGTCACGGCCCCACATCCAAACCCTCCATCCCAGTTCAAAGAGGCACTCTACCCCTTCCATCCCAGTTCAATGAGACACTCTACCCCTTCCATCCCAGTTCAACAAGGCACTCTACCCCTTCCATCCCAGTTCAAAGAGGCACTCTACCCCTTCCATCCCAGTTCAAAGGGGCACTCTATGCCTTCCATCCCAGTTCAAAGAGGCACTCTACCCCTTCCATCCCAGTTCAACAAGGCACTCTACCCCTTCCATCCCAGTTCAAAGAGGCACTCTACCCCTTCCATCACAGTTCAAAGGGGCACTCTACCCCTTCCATCCCAGTTCAAAGAGGCACTCTACCCCTTCCATCCCAGTTCAAAGAGGCACTCTACCCCTTCCATCCCAGTTCAAAGGGGCACTCTATGCCTTCCATCCCAGTTCAAAGAGGCACTCTACCCCTTCCATCCCAGTTCAACAAGGCACTCTACCCCTTCCATCCCAGTTCAAAGAGGCACTCTACCCCTTCCATCACAGTTCAAAGGGGCACTCTACCCCTTCCATCCCAGTTCAAAGAGGCACTCTACCCCTTCCATCCCAGTTCAAAGAGGCACTCTACCCCTTCCATCCCAGTTCAAAGGGGCACTCTATGCCTTCCATCCCAGTTCAAAGAGGCACTCTACCCCTTCCATCCCAGTTCAACAAGGCACTCTACCCCTTCCATCCCAGTTCAAAGAGGCACTCTACCCCTTCCATCACAGTTCAAAGGGGCACTCTACCCCTTCCATCCCAGTTCAAAGAGGCACTCTACCCCTTCCATCCCAGTTCAAAGGGGCACTCTGCCCCTTCCATCCCAGTTCAACGAGGCACTCTACCCCTTCCATCCCAGTTCAACAAGGCACTCTACCCCTTCCATCCCAGTTCAAAGAGGCACTCTACCCCTTCCATCCCAGTTCAAAGGGGCACTCTACCCCTTCCATCCCAGTTCAAAGAGCCACTCTACCCCTTCCATCCCAGTTCAACAAGGCACTCTACCCCTTCCATCCCAGTTCAAAGAGGCACTCTACCCCTTCCATCCCAGTTCAACAAGGCACTCTACCCCTTCCATCCCAGTTCAAAGAGGCACTCTACCCCTTCCATCCCAGTTCAAAGAGGCACTCTACGCCTTCCATCCCAGTTCAAAGGGGCACTCTACCCCTTCCATCCCAGTTCAATGAGACACTCTACCCCTTCCATCCCAGTTCAACAAGGCACTCTACCCCTTCCAACCCAGTTCAAAGAGGCACTCTACTCCTTCCATCCCAGTTCAATGAGACACTCTACCCCTTCCATCCCAGTCCAAAGAGGCACTCTACCCCTTCCATCCCAGTTCAAAGAGGCACTCTACCCCTTCCATCCCAGTTCAATGAGACACTCTACCCCTTCCATCCCAGTTCAAAGAGGCAGTCTACCCCTTCCACCCCAGTTCAAAGAGGCACTCTACCCCTTCCATCCCAGTTCAGAGGCACTCTACCCCTTCCATCCCAGTTCAGAGGCACTCTACCCCTTCCATCCCAGTTCAATGAGACACTCTACCCCTTCCATCCCAGTTCAACGAGGCACTCTACCCCTTCCATCCCAGTTCAACGAGGCACTCTACCCCTTCCATCCCAGTTCAGAGGCACTCTACCCCTTCCATCCCAGTTCAGAGGCACTCTACCCCTTCCATCCCAGTTCAAGGAGGCACTCTACCCCTTCCATCCCAGTTCAACAAGGCACTCTACCCCTTCCATCCCAGTTCAACAAGGCACTCTGCCCCTTCCATCCCAGTTCAACAAGGCACTCTACCCCTTCCATCCCAGTTCAAAGAGGCACTCTACCCCTTCCATCCCAGTTCAAAGACGCACTCTACCCCTTCCATCCAGTTCAGAGGCACTCTACCCCTTCCATCCCAGTTCAAAGAGTCACTTTACCCCTTCCATCCCAGTTCAAAGAGGCACTCTACCCCGTCCATCCCAGTTCAAAGAGGCACTCTACCCCTTCCATCCCAGTTCAAAGAGGCACTCTACCCCTTCCATCCCAGTTCAAAGAGGCACTCTACCCCTTCCATCCAGTTCAGAGGCACTCTACCCCTTCCATCCCAGTTCAAAGAGGCACTCTACCCCTTCCATCCCAGTTCAAAGAGGCACTCTACCCCTTCCATCCCAGTTCAAAGAGGCACTCTACCCCTTCCATCCCAGTTTCAATGAGGCACTCTACCCCTTCCATCCCAGTTCAAAGAGGCACTCTACCCCTTCCATCCCAGTTCAATGAGACACTCTACCCCTTCCATCCCAGTTCAATGAGACACTCTACCCCTTCCACCCCAGTTCAATGAGACACTCTACCCCTTCCATCCCAGTTCAATTAGACACTCTACCCCTTCCATCTCAGTTCAACGAGGCACTCTACCCCTTCCATCCCAGTTCAACGAGGCACTCTACCCCTTCCATCCCAGTTCAGAGGCACTCTACCCCTTCCATCCCAGTTCAAGGAGGCACTCTACCCCTTCCATCCCAGTTCAACAAGGCACTCTACCCCTTCCATCCCAGTTCAACAAGGCACTCTACCCCTTCCATCCCAGTTCAACAAGGCACTCTACCCCTTTCATCCCAGTTCAAAGAGGCACTCTACCCCTTCCATCCCAGTTCAAAGAGGCACTCTACCCCTTCCATCCAGTTCAGAGGCACTCTACCCCTTCCATCCCAGTTCAAAGAGGCACTCTACCCCTTCCATCCCAGTTCAAAGAGGCACTCTACCCCGTCCATCCCAGTTCAAAGAGGCACTCTACCCCTCCCATCCCAGTTCAAAGAGGCACTCTACCCCTTCCATCCCAGTTCAAAGAGGCACTCTACCCCTTCCATCCCAGTTCAAAGAGGCACTCTACCCCTTCCATCCCAGTTTCAATGAGGCACTCTACCCCTTCCATCCCCGTTCAAAGAGGCACTCTACCCCTTCCATCCCAGTTCAAAGAGGCACTCTATCCCTTCCATCCCAGTTCAAAGAAGCACTCTACCCCTTCCATCCAGTTCAGAGGCACTCTACCCCTTCCATCCCAGTTCAAAGAGGCACTCTACCCCTTCCATCCCAGTTCAAAGAGGCACTCTACCCCTTCCATCCCAGTTCAAAGAGGCACTCTATCCCTTCCATCCCAGTTTCAATGAGGCACTGTACCCCTTCCATCCCAGTTCAAAGAGGCACTCTACCCCTTCCATCCCAGTTCAAAGAGGCACTCTACCCCTTCCATCCCAGTTCAAAGAGGCACTCTACCCCTTCCATCCCAGTTTCAATGAGGCACTCTACCCCTTCCATCCCAGTTTCAATGAGGCACTGTACCCCTTCCATCCCAGTTCAAAGAGGCACTCTACCCCTTCCATCCCAGTTCAAAGAGGCACTCTACCCCTTCCATCCCAGTTCAAAGAGGCACTCTACCCCTTCAATCCAGTTCAGAGGCACTCTACCCCTTCCATCCCAGTTCAAAGGGGCACTCTACCCCTTCCATCCCAGTTCCAAGAGGCACTCTACCCCTTCCATCCCAGTTTCAATGAGGCACTCTACCCCTTCCATCCCAGTTCAAAGAGGCACTCTACCCCTTCCATCCCAGTTCAACAAGGCACTCTACCCCTTCCATCCCAGTTCAAAGAGGCACTCTACCCCTTCCATCCCAGTTCAACAAGGCACTCTACCCCTTCCATCCCAGTTCAAAGGGACACTCTACCCCTTCCATCCCAGTTCAAAGAGGCACTCTACCCCTTCCATCCCAGTTCAGAGGCACTCTACCCCTTCCATCCCAGTTCCCCATTACTGTCTGCAAGCTATTCTGTCCTTCTGCCGATAGTTTATTCCTAGCTTTTTGCAGAAGCCTAGATGGTCATTTTACCCTGCAGTAGTTTATATAACCATAGAATGTTGCTGTACAGAAAGGCCCATCGTGCCTGTGCCGGCTCTTTGAAAGAGTTATCCAATTTGTCCCACTCCCCTGCTCTTTCCCCATAGTCCTGCAATTTTTTTCATTTCAATTATATATCCAATTCCCATAGCCCTGCAAATTTACTAAATTTCTGAGTTTCGTGCCATCTGCAAACTTTGAAACTATGCCTTGTATACACAAGTCCAGGTCATTAGTATATATCAAAAAGAGCAGTGGCCCCAACACCGACCCCTGGGGGACACCACTGCACACTTTGCTCCAATCTGAAAAACAACCGTTCACCGCGATTCTCTGCTTTCTATCCCTTACTGCAGGGACAGAAAGCTCAATAACCTGGTCAATGCATTCCAGTGTCCCAAAGCGCTTCACCCAGTGAATTGTTTTGAAGGGCAGTGCCTTGGAGTTATACAGGCACCCGTGCTGCACCAGGAACATCCCATCACCAGCAATGTGATGAATGACTAGTTAATCTGTCTTTGGGTGACGTTGGCTGAAGAACATTGGCCAGGACACTGGGAGAACTCCCTACTGTTTTTCCAACACTTCCATGGGATCTTCAATGTGCAGCTGAACGAGCAATGGTTTGCTGAGTCTCCAGGAATTAAAGATTAATCTCCCGGACACTCCTGCGAATAACCCGGGGGGGGGGTGGGGGGGGGGGAAGAAATTTTTTCCAAAAAATGTTTGTGTTTTTTTCCCCATTTTCTTTGAAAACTTTATTAGTTGTTAAAATGTTGGAGATGTTGCGGGGTGGGGAGTAGGGAGGCAAGTGAGGAAACATCCAGGAATACCTCCAACCAGAGTTGGCAACATGAGAACATGCCTCGATTGAGCATCTCATCTGCAGGACATCTTGGACAAAGCAGACCGAGTCTTGGGCTGGCATCTCATCAGAAGTGCAGTACCTCCAGAAGTGGTGTACTCCCTCAGAGCTGGACTGGACTGCCAGCCTAGATTATGAGGTTTCATCACTTGACTCCCTGCTCCTCCACCACCCTCCCCGCCCCCCACACCTCCAATATTTTAACAACTAATAAAGGTTTCAAAGGAAATGGAAAAAAAACACACATTTCTCTACTAGGGTTAGACAGACTGGATGCAGGGAGGATGTTTCCCCTGGCTGGGGGGAGGTCTAGAACGAGGGGTCACAGTCTCAGGATACGGGGTAGGACATTTAGGACTGAGATGAGGAGAAATTTCTCAACTCAGAGGGTGGTGAACCTGTGGAATTCTCTACCACAGAAGGTTGTGGAGGCCAAGTCTCTGAATATATTTAAGAAGGAGATAGATAGATTTCTAGACACAAAGGGCATCAAGGGGTATGAGGAGAGAGCGGGAATATGGTACAGGAAACTTTTTTATCCGGCACCGACGGGACCGGCGTGGTGCCGGTTTATCAAAAAGTCCGGATTACAGAGAGGTATAGTTAAAAGGTACGAGAGCTCCGTACACAGCAACAAATCCAGGCTTCCCTGTTGCTTAGCAACAAGTGCAGGAACCCCAGTTACACAGCCACAGATCCAGGAACTGCCACTAATATGAAGTAAAACTTACCTGAACCTACTCCTGAATTTTGCCGGTTAACAGAGGTTTCCGGTTATTGAGGTGCCGGTTAAAAGAGAGTTTCCTATTGAGATAGAGGATCAGTCATGATCACATTGAATGGTGGAGCAGGCTCAAAGGGCCGAAAGGCCTACTCCTGCTCCTATTTTTCTATGCTTCTATGTGCTCAAGTCCTAGGAGTGGGGCTTCAACCAATAGCTCCCTGGCCCTGATGGTGAGATTGCTACCAGTTGAGCCAAAGGAAGCATTTGCCCCATCTGGTTAACTCTGCCGCTACTGTAAAACCAGTGGATTCTTTTCTTCGGGACCCCGACCACTCAATTCACTTGGGCTGCTCACGTGAGACGCTGCCACCTACGGTAAGAACTTCAGTCTCTTCAGCAACCCAACAAATCACAGCGAGTTAAGAGTCACAGCAGAATGAAGCACTTTACACGTCAAACCACCCTCCCAGCACAAGAAACTGTGCAAGAGAAGATTATTGATAGCGATTTACTGCAACCTCATGGTGCAAGAATAAAATGTTACAGGAAACGGGTTGTTCGCTAAATGGGACTTAGCTGTGGAGCTCTGACAGCTCCAGAGGGAGCTCAGTGTTAAACGTTATTATAGTGCAGTCTTTGCACATGTCGGGGTAAACTTTCATCAACGCTGGGAAAATTGTTCGGGGAGTGGGGGAGCCCACAACTGAATTCCTGACAGGCAATCCCAGTGGCAGGCTGAGGATGAAGATTTAGGCTCTTCACCCAGTGATAGGAGGTGCAGAAAACACAGAGGCGTAAAAATACCGACTTCTGACTCTCTGATGGATTTTGTTCTTGTTCCCCTCCTCACCCGCTGCCCCCCCTGCCAGCCGAGTGCTAAAGACTGACCCCCTCCGCTACTTCATCGGAGTGGTCAGTCTTCGATTGGGACCCACATCTGTCATCACCCGACATCTACACGAACATACTTCCCAGTAGGTGTCAGCCGTGGCTCAGTGGGTAGCACTCTGGTCTCTGGGTCAGAAGGTTGTGGGTTTAAATCCCACTCCAGGAACTTGACCACAAAAATCAAGGCTGACCTTCCCAGTGCCAATACTGAGAGGGTGCTGTACTGTCAGAGGTGCTGTCTTTCAGATGAGATGTTAAACCGAGGCCCTGTCTACTCGCTCAGGTGGGTGTAAAAGATCCCGTGGCACGATTTCAGCAGAAGAGCAGTGGAGCTCTCCCCAGTGTCCTGGACAATATTTATCCTTTAACCAACATCACTAAAACAGATTATCTGGTCGTCATCACATTGCTGTTTGTGGGAGCTTGCTGTGAGCAGATTGGCTGCCGCGTTTTCCACATTACAGCAGTGACTACACTTCAAAAAGTACTTCATTTGTTGTAAAGCACTTTGGGACGTCCGGTGGTCATGAAAGGCGCTATATAAATGCAAGTCTTTCTCTCCGTCTACCCTATCAAACAACTTCACAATATTAAAGACCCCTCTCAGGTCACCTCTCAGTCTTCTGTTTCCTAGAGAAAAGAGACCCAGCCTGTTACCATGTTAAAGGAGCGCGATACAGGTGCTCGTTGCTGGAATTATTATTATAGAAACTTGGCTGTACATCACTGTGGGACGTCCTGAGGTTGTGAAAGGCGCTATATAAATGCAAGTCGTTTTTTTTCTTTCCGGAGTCGCTGGCTATTGATCACGGACTGGGGCCTGGGCTGATTATTATTTCCCCTCCTGAACAAAGATCAAGGACTCGACCCTCAAACAGTCCGCTTCACCACTTACACCCAGAGCATGAGCCTGCCTTTCTCTTTCAGCTGCTGATTTCCCCGCTGTCCAATTCTAATTTCTTCCATTTATGTCAACGGGCGTTACAAATTCCGGTCTGCCGTAGACACCTTTTCAGGGGTCCAGTGGCGACAGTCGCTCCCGCAGGCCATTCCCACACCCCTTAACCTGCTGGAGTCGGCTCACACTGGGAGTGGAAAAGTTCCAGCTTGAATATGAAGACCTCCTTGGTTAAATAGCTTGCTGTCACCCTCGGCCCAGGCGCACACATGGTCGAACGGCCACTTGGGTGAGGTGCCAGAGGGCTGCCCGTGCTTTGAGAGCTGCACCGCGGTGAGAGGCAGGAGGTGGGGACGGGGAGGAGATTTACCGAGCTTCAAAACACACTTAGCTGGGATAAACTAACACGATCAGTTCAGTTCTGTCACACTGTGCACAATGCTGACCTCGGAGATCATGCTCAGCTTTTCTTAAAGAGCTTGTGTGTTTATAAATCAATCAAGTGAAGGATGACCCGCTGAAGAGTGTTTTGTCCACAGACGCACAGCTGCTTTTCCAAGGTATTAAGAGGGCATTTTCAAAGGCACGGGTTTAGCTCACCGCCGCCTTCCATCAGGTGCTTGCTTCAACAACCAACAATTACACTGAGTATTGGTAACCAGGGAGACAGCACAAGGCAGTCATCTAGTCGAGGGGCGTGGTGTTTTACATAGAGAATCAGATGCACCCACCCCCCACCCTCAAAGCCTCCTTGAAAAAGTGTAACATCCCCACCGACACCTGGGAATCCCTGGCCCAAGACCGCACAAAGTGGAAGAGAAGCATCCGGGAAGGTGCCGAACACCTCGAGTCTCTTCGCCGGGAGCAAGCGGAAGCCAAGCGCGGGCAGCGCAAGGAGCGCACGTCAACCCAAGCACCCCATCCACCTGTCCCTTCAACCACTGTCTGCCCCACCTGTGACAGAGACTGTAGGTCCTGCATTGGACTCATCAGTCACCTGAGAACTCATTTTTAATGTGGAAGCAAGTCATCCTCGGTTCCGAGGGACTGCCTAAGAAGAAGAAGAATTACTGATCGAAATGTTTGATTTTTGTTGAGATAACAAAAGACTTGCACCTTTCATGACCTCAGGACGTCCCAAAGCCAATTAATTTTATTTTAAGGGCAATTAGGGATGGGCAATAAATGTTGGCCTTGCCAGCGATGCCCACATCCCATGAACGAATAAAAAAAGTGTAGTCACTGTAGGAAACACAGCTTCCAATTTGCACACAACAAGCTCCCACAAACAGCAATGAGATAATGACCAGATCATCTGCTTTTAATGAGGGATAAATATTGTCCAGGAGAACTCCCCTGCTCTTCAAATAGTTTCCATGGGATCTTTTACGTCCACCTGAGGGCCTTGGTTTAACGTCTCATCTGAAAGACAACACCTTACTTCCTTTCTAATTTTCTCCTGCTTTCAGAGAGGTGGTGATGGCTCGTAGGAGGGGTACAGTCCACCCACCCCCTCCGCAGTGCCTTGCCCAAGGAGCCATTGGACACGTGCAAGCTCTGGCTCTTGGACCATGAGTAGAGGGGGAATCAAAGCCAAGCTTGGTCCTGTCCTCATCTGACACCCACACACCGAGAGGTCCTTCAGGGGTCACTGGATCAGGCGAGGGAATCCTGGGTAATTTTGCCTCCTCTCTAGTCGAGGGGCACTGTGACAAATCAAGGCGAACCATTGTCCCAGCCGAGATCAGCTCACTCAGCATTGACTGCCAATCAAATCTTCTGGTTATGGTAGCCTAGTGGTTATGCTACTAGACTAACAACCCCGCAGGCCTTGAGTTCAAATCCCAACCATTGGCCCATTGTGAATTGAGTTCAATAAATCTGGGAATAACCACAAAAAGCTTCCGAATATTGTATAAAACCTAAGTTGCTAATGTCTTTCAGGGAAGGGAACCTGCCAATCCTACGTGATCTGGCCTACATGTAACTCCAGTCCCACACTACGGGGATTAATGCCTTCCTTAAAAGTGCAAACACAAGAATCTCATACAGATGAGTTAAGCCTTTATACGTTAATATTCGGACAGTGTAACTTGGAGGCCTTAGGGCATGTTATTCCCTTGTAACGTACAGTGAAATAAAAACCAATATCACTACAGTTCAAGTCACGTGGAACCACAGCACTTCAGGTCAAATCATATGGTTCGAGTGTGGCATCTCTCACTGTCTGCCAGGACATCTAGTGACAGCAAATCTAATTTTGAGGGGGGAAAAGGGAACAAAATAACTGAATGCTACAATTTTAAAGTTGGTACAGGAACAGACAGATCTGAGGGTTCTCATACACAAATCCTTGTAGGTGGCAGGACAAGTTGCTAAGGCTGTTAAAAACAAAAGGGATCCTGCGCCTTATAAGTGGAGGCAACTTGGGATGGGCAATAAACACTGACGCCCTAATCGCAAAGAAACTCTTTTTTAAAATGTCCTGTTTACTTAGAGATCCGCCTGTTAAACCTAACCAAAATGTTTCAATTGTTGCAGTGAGGGAAGATTCATAATTGCCGCAGCAGTCGGCATTTTGCACGCCCAAAAAATTCTTGTTTGCTCAGCTCGTCTGAGAAGCGGTAGGTGTCAGAGCGCCCCCCGCTGGCCAGACCCATGATGTGCAGGAAGCTGGAGGGTCAGGAGTGAAAATCCACAGTTGCCTCAAATGTACTCTGCTGGGTAGATTCCTGGTACCCAGCGTGCGCGCGGGGAACGGGGAACTTTATTCTCTTAGCGAAGTTGCTCGGTTTCCCGCTCTGTGTCAGCGCCTGCCGTCTACACTGGCGCTAACACCTCCCGTACAGGCCACGCACCCCCTCCCTGTTGGAGGGGAAAAAAACTCCCCCCCAACTCCCGGATTCATTCAAAGCGGGCTTTAAAGGTCATTGTCGCATGTGGAGAACGCATCTCTTAACGGTACGCTGCCTTTGTTTTAAGGGGCTATTTCTTTCTGCTCATATATAGGTTTTGTTTTTAAAGTGTTCCCCACTGCAGGTTTTCAATCACGAGGGTGAAGAGGATTTAACCAGCGATGATATTAAGATGAGGTGGCCCCAGAGACAAACTGCCAGAAAAATACCTATGACCCGTACGACCGGCCGCAGCTACCTGGTGGTGTCAGAGGAGAACTGCCTTGGCAAGCTCAGATTCAGTCAGGAGAAGTTACAGAGCTGTGCCATCTACTGCAGATGACCTCCATCGTGGGGACGGCACTGCGGGTGGCACTCCAAGGTCACCAACCCCATCAAAGGGCTTGGTGCCCACGTGGCCATTCAGGCCTCTACGTGCAACGTCATGCATGACCCCCAGGAACTGAAAGGACCTGCATTGTTTCGGCATGCAGGTCAGCAGTGAAGATCAAAACTGCTGCTGTGCAGGGTATGGTGTCAGCCAGTGGCTCAGTGGGTAGCACCTCTGCCTCTGAGTCAGAAGGTTGTGGGTTCACGTCCAACTCCAGAAACTTGAACACAAAATCTAGGCTGACATTCTCCAGTGCAGTATTGAGAGAGTGCTGCACTGTCGGAGGCGCCATCTTTCAGATGAGACGTTAAACTGAGGCTCTGTCTGCCCTTCCAAGTGAATGTACAATATCCCAGGAGCAGGGGAGTTCATCCCGGTGACTTGGCCAATACTTATCCTTCAACCAACAGATAATGTGGTTATCTATTTCATTGCTGTTTGTGGGAGCTTGCTGTGTGCAAATTGGCTGCTGCGTTTCCTACATTGCAACAGTGACTTACACTTCAAAAAGTACTTCATTGGCTGTAAAGTGCTTTGGGATGTCCTAACGTCATATATATGCAAGTCTTTCTTCCTATCAATACCCACTTTCCAGGCATCTGCCACGTTCCTTTCATTCTAAATCAATTATTTCTGCCAATCCAACCGGTTGACTAAAGTCCTTCATGGACGGGAACCTGGCAACTCTTGCCTGCACGTGACTCCAGTCCAACATAACTGCCCTCTTAACAGGTTAGGATTAAAAAGAGCACACAAGCACTAATTGAAAGAGCTGGGCCAAATATCACTAGCGTCCCTTACACACACACAGAATGGGCATATCAATTGGTTTAATTTCATTTGACCTCTGTGCAGAGAATTTCCTGCTGATGAAAAAATGCACCGGGATTTTGCCAGTGCCGGTTTTGGAGGTCAGGAAATGGTCCTGCCTCCAGCTGGCCATAGCGATACTTATGATCATTAAATGCTCATTAAGGGCCTCTCTAAGCCTATTTTGAAAGGCCCTCGTGATTTTTCCAGCATTTCGGCGTGCTCCACGCCCCTCCTAAACTTTACCTGGCGGGTTGACTCGTGGGTGGTCTCCTCACAGCTGCAGGTCCAACAAGACATCATTTATTGCATCAAGGATTACTTACAGGTGCCAGACCTTTGCTTTAAAAGGTCTCTGAGCACTTTTAGAAGGCCTTCCGAAGTCGGAGGTGCTGCAGCTTGAATCTATCAACTGTGGGACCTCCTTGGAAGACCCTCTCCCCGCTTGCAATGAGCGCTTCCCCAAAGGAGGCATCTCCAAGCAGCATGGGAACCATTCATTTTCTTTCTGCATGGACCTCAGATGAGGATGAGGAGCATCCACGGCAGCAGCAGAACTAGGCAGCTTAGGAGCAACAGCAGCAGGAGCCCCAACCTCCTGCTCAGCCACCTGATGGTGCACAGGGCAGAAGGCACCAGCGCATCGAGGCACCTCGCCGCAGGAGATACCCCCAACAGAGGGTTTACAGACAAAGGATGAGCTACCTCAACATGAGTGAGCAGCAGTGCCAAAGGAAGTTGAGACTTTTGCGAGAGGTTGTCCGAGAGATCTGCGGCCTGCTGCAGCAAGACCTGGTGCCCAGAGGATCGGGTGGACACCCCTTACCAGTGGCTGTCAAAGTCACCAGCGCACTCAACTTCTTTGCCTCAGGCTCCTTCCAGGGATCATCAGCAGACATCAGCAGCATCTCCCAGTCGGCCGCCCACAGTTGCATCATGCAGGTTACCAATGCCCTTTTTGCTAAGGCCCACAGTTACATCCAGTTCACAAGGGATCAAGCAAGTATAACCGCCCGTTCGGTTGGCTTTGCAAATATGGCAAGCATGCCAATGGTGCAGGGCATCATAGACTGCACACATGTGGCCCTTAGGGCACCCCATCACAATCCAGCTATCTTTGTCAACCGAAAGAGCTTCCACTCCCTCAACGTACAGCTGGTGTGTAACCACAAGAAGGAGTTCTTGCATGTTTGCACTAAGTTCTGTGGTAGTTGCCATGACTCTTTCATCCTGCGGCACTCTAGTGTTCCTCCGCTTTTCAATTCACCAAACCAAATTAACGGATGGCTCCTTGGTGACAAAGGCTACCCCCTGAAGAAGTGGCTAATGACGCCGATCAGGCGGCCAGCTAATGAGGCTGAAGAGCGCTACAACACCAGCCACACTTCAACTAGGTCTATCATAGAGCAAACCATTGGGTTGTTGAAGATACGCTTCCATTGCCGACCGATCAGGTGGAGCCCTGCAGTATACACCATACAGGGTCTCCAGAATGGTCGTGGTCTTCTGTACACTGCACAACATCGCACAGTGTCATGGCTTACAGCTTCCTGATGAGCAAGTGGCTCAGTTCCAGCCCTCCTCAGATGAGGATGAGGAGGAAGAGGAGGAGGAGGTTGAAGAGGAGGAGGAGCAGGAGGAGGAGGATGAGCAAGAGGAGGAAGAGGAGCAGGAGGAGGTCAGAGCGCAGGTGTATCGACCAGCGGTAGCGGCAGCACGCGAGCACATGGCTGCTTGGGATGCAAGGGATGAACTTATCATGGCCAGATTTCCATAGGTTGCCCAAGTTGGCACATGTCCTTGGCTCCATCCTAGGACATCATTGACAATGGACATGACTCTCTGGCTCCTTTCACTCAGGCCACCAACCTGACAACGCAAGTGTGGCGGAGCCCGCAATGTGGAGCTGCCTAAGGCGAAAGAACAGATGCCATAACTCCAACATTTTGGCTTCAAATCATTTTAATGCTTTCCAATAGGGATGGCATTTCATCAATACACAGAAACATTCTCCCAATCTGCACACAGATCTGGAGGTTATATCCCTTGCCAGCTGTACCCACGCAGCATTGGTTTCTTTGGCAGGCCTCTTCCTCCCAGATGAGTGGAAGAGCACCTCCATGCTAGCTGTCACCCCCTCAAACAACATTTGCAGCGCCTCATCCGAGAGCCTCGGGAAGGGCCTTGCCTTGGAATTGGACATTGTGGTTTCTCAGAATATGTTGCAGGTGGTGCAGCATAGGCAGAAATGCTGTGGAATGAGCCAAGGCAGCAAGGAACCATAAAATCAGACTGGAAAAGTGATGTCAGCAGAGGCGAGTTCCAGTCCCAAAACACTAATTGACCAAGGGCATCTCACACCTCTGAAATCAAGTGGCCAATCATGGGAAAATCACAAATTTTTGAAAATTATCAAACCCACCCAAACTGAAATCTACCTCCATCTCGCCTCCAGTGAGAAAATCGCCCCCCAATGTGACGTCGGCACAAGGGAAGGAGGTGATTGGTGAGTAGCTGATGAGAGTATTTTTTTTTAATTAAATTTGTTTTTAATATATGTTTTTAAGTTCATAAGTTTATTTCTGATAAGCTAGTTAATAGCCTATAAAATAGAGGGAAGAGCTGATAGGTGAGTAGCTGGGGAGTGTTATTTGTTAAGTTTTAAGTTTATTTCTGCTGGGTTAGTTCTTAGTCTATTCACTAGAGGCATGGCAGGGCAACTCATTCCTGTGGAGTGTACATCCTGTGCCATGTGGGAAGTCCTGATCGCTTCGTGTAGCCTGGACGACCACATGTATAGGAAGTGTCACCAGCTACGGCAGCTCGAGCTCCGGGATTTGGAGCTTGAGCGGCAGCTGGAGTCACTGCGGTGCATCTGCAGGGAAATTGCAGAGATATGCAAGAGCTATAGAGTGGTGATATTGGGGGACTTTAATTACCCAAATATCGATTGGGATAATGCTAGGGTAAAGGGAAAGGAGGGGGAGGAATTTCTGAAATGTGTTCAGAGAGAATTTCCTTGACCAATATGTTCTTGGCCCAACTAGGAAGGAGGCAATGCTGGATCTGGTGCTGGGGAATGAGGTGGGCCAGGTCGACCAAGTGTCTGTGGGAGAACACTTGGGTACGAGTGATCATCATATCATAAGATTCAGGTTAGCAATGGGGAGGAGCAAGGAACAATCTAGAGTGGAACTTCTAAACTGGAATAGAGCTAACTTCAATGGGATACGAAAGGATCTAGCCAGGGTAAAATGGAACCAAAGACTGACAGGAAAAACTGTAACGGAACAATGGGTGATCTTTAAGGGGGCGATGTTCTAAGTACAGGCTAGGTACATTCCAACAAGAGGGAAGGGTAAGGGAACCAAAGCAAGGGCTCCTTGGATGACAAGGGAGATAGAGAAGATGATGAAACAAAAAAAGAGGGTGTATGATGCATGTCGGGTGAATTCTTCAAGAGAGAACCAGACCAAATACAATAAGTTGAGAGGGGAAGTGAAGATGAAAACAAGATTGGCAAAGAGAGAATATGAGAGTAGAATGGCGGTTAACATAAAAGGGAACCCAAAGATCTTCTACCAGCATGTAAACAGTAAGCGGGTAATAAGAGGCGGAGTGGGGCCTATTAGAGACAAAGAAGGTGATATATGCTTAGAGGCACAGGGCAAGGCTAGAATACTCAATGAGTACTTTGTATCGGTGTTTACTAAGGAGGTGGATGCTGACAAAATATCGGTAGAAGTGGAAAAGGTAGAAGCAATGGAAGGGGTGAAAATTGATAAGACAGGATGTACTAGAAAGGTTGGGTATGCATTAGAGTGGACAAGTCACCTAGTCCAGATGGCTTGCATCCCAGGTTGCTATGGGAATTGGAGGAGGAGATAGCAGAAAGGCTTGCCATAATTTTCCGATCTTCCCTAGATGCGGGGAAGGTGCCTGAGGATTGGAAAATGGCAAATGTGACACCATTGTTCAAGAAAGGGTGTAAGGACAATCCTAGTAACTACAGGCCGGTCAGTTTAACATCAGTGGTAGGTAAAATTTTAGAAACAATAATCAAGGAAAAAAATTAACGGGCACTTGGAGAGGTTTAAGCTAATTAAGGAGAGCTAACAGGATTTGTAAAAGGCAGATCGTGTTTGACTAATCTAATTGAATTTTTTGATGAAGTAACAGACAGGATTGATGAAGGGAATGTAATGGTTGTTGTCTACATGGATTTTAGGAAGGCATTTGACAAAGTACCACATAGAAGGCTGGTTAACAAAATTGAGGCTCATGGAATAGGTGGGTCAGTGGCAGCTTGGATAAGAAATTGACTTAAGGATAGAAAACAGCGAGTTGTGGTAAATGGCTGTTTTTCAGACTGAAGGATGGTAGACAGTGATGGTTCCCCAAGGGTCAGTGCTGGGGCCACTGCTTTTTTTGATATACATAAATGAACTAGATATTGGAATACAGAGTAGAATTTCTAAATTTGTTGATGACACCAAACTTGGGGGTGTGACAAACAGTGATGATGATACCAATCAACTGCAACAGGACATAGAAAGGCTAGCAGAATGGGCAGACAAGTGGCAGATGGAATTTAATAGGGAGAAGTGTGAGGTGATGCATTTTGGCAGAAGGAACAGGGAGAGGCAATATACACTTAATGGCACAGTTTTAAAGAGTGTGCAGGGACAGAGGGACCCAGGAGTTAATGTGCATAGGTCCCTGAAGGGGGCAGGACATATTGAGAGAGTGGTTAACAAAGCATATGGGATCTTGGGCTCCATAAATGGAGGTATTGAGTACAAAGTAGAGAAGTTATGCTGAACCTTTATAAAGTGCTGGTTAGGCCACAACTGGAGTATTGCCTCCAGTTCTGGTCACACTTTAGGAAGGATGTGAAGGCCCTTGAGAGGGTGCAGAGGAGATTTACCAGAATGGTTCCGGGGATGGGAGATTTTAGCTACAAGGACAGGTTGGAGAAGCTGGATTTGTTTTCATTCGAGCGAAGGAGGTTGAGGGGTGATTTGATCGAGGTGTACAAGATTATGACGGGTTTGGATAGGCTAGACGGGGAAAGGCTGTTCCCACTTGTTGATGGTACAAGAACTAGGGGAAACAGATTTAAGGTTTTGGGCAAGAGATACAGGGGGGACGTGAGGAAAAACTTTTTTACGCTGCGAGTGGTGAGGACCTGGAACTTGCTGCCGACGGAAGTGGTGGAAGCGGAGACATTCAGTGTTTTCAAGGGGTGACCTGATAGGCACTTGAGGGAAATAAACTTGCAGGGCTACGGGGATAGAGCGGGGGAATGGGACTGACCGGATTGCTCTACAGAGAGCCGGCACGGACTCGATGGCCCTAATGGCCTCCTTCTGTGCCGTTATGACTCTATGGGCTCAATTTTGTCAATGGGGAGCTTTTGGAGGCGGGACTCCCACTTTTTGGGTTGTAGTCCCGCCTCCATTGGCTTGTGGCCAACCCACGCTATTTTCCCTTGATTGACCTTGTTAAGCCCGCCCAGCGGGCTCAGCAGGCCAATAAAGGGACACCTGGTTACTGGTGACATCAGTGATTGACATTTCATCTGTCAAGAGCTTTTGACAGATGAAAAATCAGTGTTTGACAGCTCTGTGAAGCTGTCAAACACTGATAATCTGTCTTCTAACTTGAGTCCTACTCAGACTCAGTTAGAGATCTCTCCAGACCAGAAAGCAGAGGCTGCAGCTTTTGACAGTTCAGCGGCCATTCTGCTTTCTGTGCCGGTGAGCTGAGGGACTCCCGAGAACTGAAGGAAGCCTGCAGGAGAAAGTAAAGGTAAGTAAAACTTATTAAAACACTTTACACTTACCTCACACACTTACCTCTGCACACATGCACCCATCACTCACCTGCACAACGGACATCTCGACCCCTCCAACCCCTGCAGACCGACGGCCCGCCTCGCTAAATTGGCGTGGTTCGGAGACGTCGGACAGCCCACACTTCAGGGCTAAAAATAGGGATTAGGCAAAAAACTGCCTGTTAACTACCTGTTAACAGGCAGTTAATTGGCACTAATCCCCTTCCCACCTCGGGGAGGCGGCTCCCAGCACAGGTCGGGTACTCGCCTCCTGGGACATTGGCACAGAGGTGGGTTGGGGGCGGGATGGGTTCCTGCCCCCCGATTCTGCAATTTTCCCACCACTCCCGCCTCCAAACCCGCCTCCTCAGGGTTTGGAAAATTGAGCCCTATGACTCTATGATGGTGCAGAATCGGGTAGCAGCACAGTAAAGGATGGGCATGGATGAGATAGTGCAGAGGACAATGTTACAGATGGCATTGCCAGGGAGGGGAAATGGAATCGATGGCAAGGGTATGGAGTTTGTGGCAGGGGGTTTTGTTCTTTCCGGTATTGAACTGGCAAAAATCGCAACTCCTCCAAGACTGGATGTTGGACAAGTATCTGACAACACAGAGGCAGTGGATGTTTGAGAGAGATGGCAGAGAGGTAGAGCTGGGTATCATCAGAATACATGTGGAAGGAGACCCCCCTGTCTGTGAATGGTGTCACCAAAAAGCAGCACGTAGGTGAGAAAGTGGTGGGGGGCCACGGATAGATCCTTGGGGGATACCAAAGGTAACAGTGCGGAGGCAGTAAGAGAAGGTATTGCAGGAAATTCTTTGGCTGTGATTGGAACCAAGCAAGGGCAATCCCACTGAACTGAACAAAGGGAAATAAAGGGCAGGGAAGGGAAGTTTAACACACGCTCATAAGGAATTCCACCCAATTTTCCATTCATTTAAAATAATGGGCAGAAAACCAGGCTCCCTTACTGGTGTGTGCTCTTCCTTGTCCAGTTTTCCTATAACCAGTGCATCTGGCAATATACCCAAGTGGTTCTGATACCATTTCCCTGCTTTTTTGCCATAGTCTTTATAAATGTTTGAAGGAAACAATGTTAAAGAAAGAGAAAGAACATGCACTTATGTAGCACCTTTCACAACCTCAACGCGCTTTACAGCCAACTAAGTACTTCTGAAGTATTGCCACTGTTGTAATGTAGGAAACGGGGCAGCCAATTTGCGCACAGCAAGCTCCCACAAGCAGCAATGAGATAAATGACCAGATGATCTGTTTTAGTGATGTTGGTTGAGGGATGAATATTAGCCAGGACAGTGGGGAGAACTCCCCCTGCTCTTCTTCGAAATAGTGCCCTGGGGACTGAAAGGTCAGACAGGGACTCAGTTTAATGTCTCATCTAAAAGACAGCAGCTGCTACGGCTGCACTCGCTCAGTATTGCACTGAAGTGTCAGCCTAGATTTATGCACTCAACGCCTGGAGTGGGGCTTGAACTCCTGACCTTCATGACTTAGAGGGGAAAGTGCCACCACTGAGCTAAGGCTGACACTTCAGCTAGCTAATTCCATACGGGGCTGTGACTCGCTCAGCTTTGATACTCGCTTGTGTTAATGTATTCCATATTCTAACAACCCTTTGTTCAAATAATGTTCTCGTAACATCCCTTTTATACACCTATAAGTATTAACCCTGAGTTTACGCACCATATGGTATCTCAGCCATGACTCAGTCGGTAGCACTCTTGTTGTGGGTTCAAGTCCTACTCTATAGAAATTTGGGCACATCAATCCAGGCTGACACTCCAGTGCAGTGCTGAGGGAGCGCTGCACTTTCGGAGACACGGGGGGGGTTTTGCCAGCGCTCAGGGGGCTGGTTTGGAGGCGGGCCCGGTGGCAAAATGGTAAAAAAATGAGAGCGGGTCCCGAACCCGCTCCCAACCCGCCTCCAAACGATCTTCCTGGGAGGCGGGTCCCCAATTCGCGCAGGGACCCATCTCCTAACGGCGAGAAGGGGATTAGAGCCAATTAACAGCCTGTTAACAGGTAGTTAAGAGGCTTTTTCCCATTTTGCGCCTGCTGCTGTGGGCTTCCCGACGTCGGCAAACCCCGCCAGGGTAAGTGAGGCGAGCTGTGGGTCTGTTGTACTGTAACTGTAGAAATGACAGCTGCAAAGGTAGTGTGAAGGCTGCAATGGGACACTGGTAAGTATGGCAGGTAAGAGAATGTTGGGGACATTTTTTTTACTGTGGTTTGATGCTTCTGCAGGTGACAAGCTGTGATGTGTTTGTGCAGCCTCTTCTCATCGGGAGAAGTGACAGCTGGCTGCTGCAATCTCACATGCAGCTGCCATCTGTTTCATCCTAAGGAGGGAGCCATTGGAGAGTCTGGGTGCAAGGGCTCACCTTTGGACAGTGATTGTCAGTGTTTGATAGCATCTCAATGCTGTCAAACACTGACAATTCATCTGTCAAAAAATTATGGTGCCTGTCACTTTAACAAAACCGGCAGATGCAGCATCATGCACTGACGTCATCTGCCACCGGCTTTCCCTTAATTGGCCGGCAAGCCCGCAGGGCGGTGCTTAACAAGGTCAATCAAGGGAAAATAGCGTCTGTTCATCAGACGTCGCTGGGGGGCGAGACTGAAACCCGAAAACCAGCAGTCCCGCCTTGACCTCCGGATCTAAGGTAAAATCCAGCCCACTGTCTTTCAGTTGAGACGTTAAACCGAGGCCCCGTCGGCTCTCTCAGGTGGATGTAAAAGATTCCGCGAGCACTATTTCGAAGAGGAGCAGGGGAGTTCACCATGATGTCCTGGCCAATATTTATCCTTCAATCAACATCACTAAAAAAAAACAGATAATCTGGTCATTATCACATTGCTGTTTGTGGGAGCTTGCTGTGCACAATATGGCTGCCACGTTTCCTACATTACAACAGTGACCACACTTCAAAAGTACTCAATTGGTTGTAAAGTGCTTTGGGGCATCCCGAAGTTGTGAAAGGCGCTGTATATATGCAAGTTTTTCTTTCTTATAAAACCTATCTAAACAATATTTGCTTTTATTTGTTTTAAACATTTTATTTATTTACAAATTAATTTCACGAATGGCAGATGGGGGATTTGAACCCCTGTGTTCTCAGGTGCACTCGCATCAATTAGAGCAGCCTAATACTGGTGGCTGTCTAGACACAGTTGTGGGGGTGGGCGGAGCGCTGCTGAGACACGGCAGGCGAGCGAGACTGAGGGAACTCGGTCTGAATTCCAGTGAAGGGAGTGGAACTCCTTGTGGCTGTTCACAATCGAGCAGACAGAGTGGGCGAGACTGTCAACTTTCAAAGAATCTTTTTGTAACCACCAAGGTACGATTTAAGTATCCCAGCACCTTGCAGAGAAATTCTCAGAAGAAAGAATATATTTTCCACTGCTCATTAATTTTAAGCAAAAAAAAAACTAGGGCTTGAGTATCACAACACGGTTTTATAATCACATCGACTTTTTCACCAAAACTGGCGATCAGTGGAAAATATACCTGGGACACAAAATGGAGCATTTTGTTCCAGCCTTCTATTTTTCCTTTACTGAACCTCTTAGAGCAAAATTAATTTGAAAGCGGCGAACTCAAAATGGAGGCTCCAGTTTTCTTTAAAAGTCAACATTTTGACCAGAGAGATGAAAGGTTTACAGTGACCCCTCGAAAGAGGCAAAGGGATCCTTACTACATGAATATTTTGATTGCAAAACCTCAAAGGAGTGAATGCCCCACTAGAAGCAATCATTGTAATCCAATCAAGGACACTGCTCGTTTCTCCATCTAAAATGGGGCAATTGAGTTAATGCCGCTTTGGAGGAGGTGACAATGGGTTAATGGAACAGCCCAAATATAGTCATGCCTTTGTATTTATCCTTTATAGAGGGTGTCACTGTGCTTCTTCCCCATGTTCAAAGCGTTTTCTAAGTGTGAGGGTCCCTCACAGTTCGTGTCTCAGCAGTTCGGGCCGTGAGGTATAGAATTGGAGCTTGGCTCATTGAGTGTACGTCAAGGTAATTCTGCAATACCTGGGATGGCAGGAATGACGTATGAGGAGAGATTGTGTCGATTGGGCTTATACTCACTGGAGTTTAGAAGATTGAGAGGGGATCTCATCGAAACCTATAAAATTCTGTCAGGCCTGGACAGACTAGATGCAGGAAGGATGTTTATGATGCCTTGGAATTGGACATAGTTTCTCAGAATATGTTGCAGGTGGTGCAGCATAGGCAGAAATGCTGTGGAATGAGCCAAGGCAGCAAGGAACCATAAAATCAGACTGGAAAAGTGATATCAGCAGAGGTGAGTTTCAGTCCCAAAACACTAATCGATCAAGGGCATCCCACACCTCTGAAATCAAGTGGCCAATCATGGGAAAATCGCAAATTTTGGAAAATGATCAAACCCACCCAAACTGAAATCCACCTCCATCTCGCCTCCAGTGAGAAAATCGCCCCCCAATGTGACGTCGGCACAAGGGAAGGAGTTGATTGGTGAGTAGCTGGTGAGAGTATTTTTTTTAAATTAAATTTGTTTTTAATATATGTTTTTAAGTTCATAAGTTTATTTCTGATAAGTTAGTTAATAGCCTATGAAATAGAAGGAAAGAGCTGATAGGTGAGTAGCTGGGGAGTGTTATTTGTTAAGTTTTAAGTTTATTTCTGCTGGGTTAGTTCTTAGTCTATTCACTTGAGGCATGGCAGTGCAGCTCATTCCCGTGGAGTGTACATCCTGTGCCATGTGGGAAGTCCTAATCGCTTCGTGTAGCCTGGACGACCACATGTACAGGAAGTGTCACCAGCTACTCACCAATCAACTCCTTCCCTTGTGCCGACGTCACATTGGGGGGCGATTTTCTCACTGGAGGCGAGATGGAGGTGGGATGCCCTTGATCGATTAGTGTTTTGGAGCTTGAGCGGCAGCTGGAGTCACTGCGGTGCATCTGCAGGGAAATTGCAGAGATATGCAAGAGCTATAGAGTGGTGATATTGGGGGACTTTAATTACCCAAATATCGATTGGGATAATGCTAGGGTAAAGGGAAAGGAGGGGGAGGAATTTCTGAAATGTGTTCAGAGAGAATTTCCTTGACCAATATGTTCTTGGCCCAACTAGGAAGGAGGCATTGCTGGATCTGGTGCTGGGGAATGAGGTGGGCCAGGTCGACCAAGTGTCTGTGGGAGAACACTTGGGTACGAGTGATCATCATATCATAAGATTCAGATTAGCAATGGGGAGGAGCAAGGAACAATCTAGAGTGGAACTTCTAAACTGGAATAGAGCTAACTTCAATGGGATACGAAAGGATCTAGCCAGGGTAAAATGGAACCAAAGACTGACAGGAAAAACTGTAACGGAACAATGGGTGATCTTTAAGGAGGAGATGTTCCAAGTACAGGCTAGGTACATTCCAACAAGAGGGAAGGGTAAGGGAACCAAAGCAAGGGCTCCTTGGATGACAAGGGAGATAGAGAAGATGATGAAACAAAAAAAGAGGGTGTATGATGCATGTCGGGTGAATTCTTCAAGAGAGAACCAGACCAAATACAATAAATTGAGAGGGGAAGTGAAGATGAAAACAAGATTGGCAAAGAGAGAATATGAGAGTAGAATGGCGGTTAACATAAAAGGGAACCCAAAGATCTTCTACCAGCATGTAAACAGTAAGCGGGTAGTAAGAGACGGGGTGGGGCCTATTAGAGACAAAGAAGGTGATATATGCTTAGAGGCACAGGGCAAGGCTAGAATACTCAATGAGTACTTTGTATCGGTGTTTACTAAGGAGGTGGATGCTGACAAAATATCGGTAGAAGTGGAAAAGGTAGAAGCAATGGAAGGGGTGAAAATTGATAAGACAGGATGTACTAGAAAGGCTGGGTATGCATTAGAGTGGACAAGTCACCTAGTCCAGATGGCTTGCATCCCAGGTTGCTATGGGAATTGGAGGAGGAGATAGCAGAAAGGCTTGCCATAATTTTCCGATCTTCCCTAGATGCGGGGAAGGTGCCTGAGGATTGGAAAATGGCAAATGTGACACCATTGTTCAAGAAAGGGTGTAAGGACAATCCTAGTAACTACAGGCCGGTCAGTTTAACATCAGTGGTAGGTAAAATTTTAGAAACAATAATCAAGGAAAAAAATTAATGGGCACTTGGAGAGGTTTAAGCTAATTAAAGAGAGCCAACAGGATTTGTAAAAGGCAGATCGTGTTTGACTAATCTAATTGAATTTTTTGATGAAGTAACAGACAGGATTGATGAAGGGAATGTAATGGTTGTTGTCTACATGGATTTTAGGAAGGCATTTAACAAAGTACCACATAGAAGGCTAGTTAACAAAATTGAGGCTCATGGAATAGGTGGGTCAGTGGCAGCTTGGATAAGAAATTGACTTAAGGATAGAAAACAGCGAGTTGTGGTAAATGGCTGTTTTTCAGACTGAAGGATGGTAGACAGTGATGGTTCCCCAAGGGTCAGTGCTGGGGCCACTGCTTTTTTTGATATACATAAATGAACTAGATATTGGAATACAGAGTAGAATTTCTAAATTTGTTGATGACACCAAACTTGGGGGTGTGGCAAACAGTGATGATGATACCAATCGACTGCAACAGGACATAGAAAGGCTAGCAGAATGGGCAGACAAGTGGCAGATGGAATTTAATACGGAGAAGTGTGAGGTGATGCATTTTGGCAGAAGGAACAGGGAGAGGCAATATACACTTAATGGCACAGTTTTAAAGAGTGTGCAGGGACAGAGGGACCCAGGAGTTAATGTGCATAGGTCCCTGAAGGGGGCAGGACATATTGAGAGAGTGGTTAACAAAGCATATGGGATCTTGGGCTCCATAAATGGAGGTATTGAGTACAAAGTAGAGAAGTTATGCTGAACCTTTATAAAGTGCTGGTTAGGCCACAACTGGAGTATTGCCTCCAGTTCTGGTCACACTTTAGGAAGGATGTGAAGGCCCTTGAGAGGGTGCAAAGGAGATTTACCAGAATGGTTCCGGGGATGGGAGATTTTAGCTACAAGGACAGGTTGGAGAAGCTGGATTTGTTTTCATTCGAGCGAAGGAGGTTGAGGGGTGATTTGATCGAGGTGTACAAGATTATGACGGGTTTGGATAGGCTAGACGGGGAAAGGCTGTTCCCACTTGTTGATGGTAGAAGGACTAGGGGAAACAGATTTAAGGTTTTGGGCAAGAGATACAGGGGGGAAGTGTGGAAAAACTTTTTTACGCAGCGAGTGGTGAGGGCCTGGAACTTGCTGCCGACGGAAGTGGTGGAAGCGGAGACACTCAATCTTTTCAAGGGGTGACTGGATAGGCACTTGAGGGAAATAAACTTGCAGGGCTACAGGGATAGAGCGGGGTAATGGGACTGACTGGATTGCTCTACAGAGAGCCGGCACGGACTCGATGGGCCGAATGGCCTCCTTCTGTGCCGTTATGACTCTATGGGCTCGATTTTGTCAATGGGGAGCTTTTGGAGGTGGGACTCCCACTTTTTGGGTTGTAGTCCCGCCTCCATCGATTTGTGGCCAACCCACGCTATTTTCCCTTGATTGACCTTGTTAAGCCCGCCCAGCGGGCTCAGCAGGCCAATAAAGGGACACCTGGTTACTGGTGACATCAGCGATTGACATTTCATCTGTCAAGAGCTTTTGACAGATGAAAAATCAATGTTTGACAGCTCTGTGAAGCTGTCAAACACCGACAATCTGTCTTCTAACTTGAGTCCTACTCAGACTCAGTTAGAGAGCTCTCCAGACCAGAAAGCAGAGGTTGCAGCTTTTGACAGTTCAGCGGCCATTCTACTTTCTGTGCCGGTGAGCTGAGGGACTCCCGAGAACTGAAGGAAGCCTGCAGGAGAAAGTAAAGGTGAGTAAAACTTATTAAAACACTTTACACTTACCTCACACACTTACCTCTGCACACATGCACCCATCACTCACCTGCACAACGGACATCTCGACCCCTCCAACCCCTGCAGACCGACGGCCCGCCTCGCTAAATTGGCGAGGTTCGGAGCCGTCGGACAGCCCACACTTCAGGGCTAAAAATAGGAATTAGGCAAAAAACTGCCTGTTAACTACCTGTTAACAGGCAGTTAATTGGCACTAATCCCCTTCCCGCCTCGGGGAGGCGGCTCCCAGCACAGGTCGGGTACCCGCCTCCTGGGACATTGGCACGGAGGTGGGTTGGGGGCGGGATGGGTTCCTGCCCCCCGATTCTGCAATTTTCCCACCACTCCCGCCTCCAAACCCGCCTCCTCAGGGTTTGGAAAATTGAGCCCTATGACTCTATGATGGTGCAGAATCGGGTAGCAGCACAGTAAAGGATGGGCATGGATGAGATAGTGCAGAGGACAATGTTGCAGATGGCATTGCCAGGGAGGGGAAATGGAATCGATGGCAAGGGTATGGAGTTTGTGGCAGGGGGTTTTGTTCTTTCCGGTATTGAACTGGCAAAAATCGCAACTCCTCCAAGACTGGATGTTGGACAAGTATCTGACAACACAGAGGCAGTGGATGTTTGAGAGAGATGGCAGAGAGGTAGAGCTGGGTATCATCAGAATACATGTGGAAGGAGACCCCCCTGTCTGTGAATGGTGTCACCAAAAAGCAGCACGTAGGTGAGAAAGTGGTGGGGGGCCACGGATAGATCCTTGGGGGATACCAAAGGTAACAGTGCGGAGGCAGTAAGAGAAGGTATTGCAGGAAATTCTTTGGCTGTGATTGGAACCAAGCAAGGGCAATCCCACTGAACTGAACAAAGGGAAATAAAGGGCAGGGAAGGGAAGTTTAACACACGCTCATAAGGAATTCCACCCAATTTTCCATTCATTTAAAATAATGGGCAGAAAACCAGGCTCCCTTACTGGTGTGTGCTCTTCCTCGTCCAGTTTTCCTATAATCAGTGCATCTGGCAATATACCCAAGTGGTTCTGATACCATTTCCCTGCTTTTTTGCCATAGTCTTTATAAATGTTTGAAGGAAACAATGTTAAAGAAAGAGAAAGAACATGCACTTATGTAGCACCTTTCACAACCTCAACGCGCTTTACAGCCAACTATGTACTTCTGAAGTATTGCCACTGTTGTAATGTAGGAAACGGGGCAGCCAATTTGCGCACAGCAAGCTCCCACAAGCAGCAATGAGATAAATGACCAGATGATCTGTTTTAGTGATGTTGGTTGAGGGATGAATATTAGCCAGGACAGTGGGGAGAACTCCCCCTGCTCTTCTTCGAAATAGTGCCCTGGGGACTGAAAGGTCAGACAGGGACTCAGTTTAATGTCTCATCTAAAAGACAGCAGCTGCTACGGCTGCACTCGCTCAGTATTGCACTGAAGTGTCAGCCTAGATTTATGCACTCAACGCCTGGAGTGGGGCTTGAACTCCTGACCTTCATGACTTAGAGGGGAAAGTGCCACCACTGAGCTAAGGCTGACACTTCAGCTAGCTAATTCCATACGGGGCTGTGACTCGCTCAGCTTTGATACTCGCTTGTGTTAATGTATTCCATATTCTAACAACCCTTTGTTCAAATAATGTTCTCGTAACATCCCTTTTATACACCTATAAGTATTAACCCTGAGTTTACGCACCATATGGTATCTCAGCCATGACTCAGTCGGTAGCACTCTTGTTGTGGGTTCAAGTCCTACTCTATAGAAATTTGGGCACATCAATCCAGGCTGACACTCCAGTGCAGTGCTGAGGGAGCGCTGCACTTTCGGAGACACTGGGGGGGATTTTGCCAGCGCTCAGGGGGCTGGTTTGGAGGCGGGCCCGGTGGCAAAATGGTAAAAAAATGAGAGCGGGTCCCGAACCCGCTCCCAACCCGCCTCCAAACGATCTTCCTGGGAGGCGGGTCCCCAATTCGCGCAGGGACCCATCTCCTAACGGCGAGAAGGGGATTAGAGCCAATTAACAGCCTGTTAACAGGTAGTTAAGAGGCTTTTTCCCATTTTGCGCCTGCTGCTGTGGGCTTCCCGACGTCGGCAAACCCCGCCAGGGTAAGTGAGGCGAGCTGTGGGTCTGTTGTACTGTAACTGTAGAAATGACAGCTGCAAAGGTAGTGTGAAGGCTGCAATGGGACACTGGTAAGTATGGCAGGTAAGAGAATGTTGGGGACATTTTTTTTACTGTGGTTTGATGCTTCTGCAGGTGACAAGCTGTGATGTGTTTGTGCAGCCTCTTCTCATCGGGAGAAGTGACAGCTGGCTGCTGCAATCTCACATGCAGCTGCCATCTGTTTCATCCTAAGGAGGGAGCCATTGGAGAGTCTGGGTGCAAGGGCTCACCTTTGGACAGTGATTGTCAGTGTTTGATAGCATCTCAATGCTGTCAAACACTGACAATTCATCTGTCAAAAAATTATGGTGCCTGTCACTTTAACAAAACCGGCAGATGCAGCATCATGCACTGACGTCATCTGCCACCGGCTTTCCCTTAATTGGCCGGCAAGCCCGCAGGGTGGTGCTTAACAAGGTCAATCAAGGGAAAATAGCGTCTGTTCATCAGACGTCGCTGGGGGGCGAGACTGAAACCCGAAAACCAGCAGTCCCGCCTTGACCTCCGGATCTAAGGTAAAATCCAGCCCACTGTCTTTCAGTTGAGACGTTAAACCGAGGCCCCGTCGGCTCTCTCAGGTGGATGTAAAAGATTCCGCGGGCACTATTTCGAAGAGGAGCAGGGGAGTTCACCATGATGTCCTGGCCAATATTTATCCTTCAATCAACATCACTAAAAAAAAACAGATAATCTGGTCATTATCACATTGCTGTTTGTGGGAGCTTGCTGTGCACAATATGGCTGCCACGTTTCCTACATTACAACAGTGACCACACTTCAAAAGTACTCAATTGGTTGTAAAGTGCTTTGGGGCATCCCGAAGTTGTGAAAGGCGCTGTATATATGCAAGTTTTTCTTTCTTATAAAACCTATCTAAACAATATTTGCTTTTATTTGTTTTAAACATTTTATTTATTTACAAATTAATTTCACGAATGGCAGATGGGGGATTTGAACCCCTGTGTTCTCAGGTGCACTCGCATCAATTAGAGCAGCCTAATACTGGTGGCTGTCTAGACACAGTTGTGGGGGTGGGCGGAGCGCTGCTGAGACACGGCAGGCGAGCGAGACTGAGGGAACTCGGTCTGAATTCCAGTGAAGGGAGTGGAACTCCTTGTGGCTGTTCACAATCGAGCAGACAGAGTGGGCGAGACTGTCAACTTTCAAAGAATCTTTTTGTAACCACCAAGGTACGATTTAAGTATCCCAGCACCTTGCAGAGAAATTCTCAGAAGAAAGAATATATTTTCCACTGCTCATTAATTTTAAGCAAAAAACAAACTAGGGCTTGAGTATCACAACACGGTTTTATAATCACATCGACTTTTTCACCAAAACTGGCGATCAGTGGAAAATATACCTGGGACACAAAATGGAGCATTTTGTTCCAGCCTTCTATTTTTCCTTTACTGAACCTCTTAGAGCAAAATTAATTTGAAAGCGGCGAACTCAAAATGGAGGCTCCAGTTTTCTTTAAAAGTCAACATTTTGACCAGAGAGATGAAAGGTTTACAGTGACCCCTCGAAAGAGGCAAAGGGATCCTTACTACATGAATATTTTGATTGCAAAACCTCAAAGGAGTGAATGCCCCACTAGAAGCAATCATTGTAATCCAATCAAGGACACTGCTCGTTTCTCCATCTAAAATGGGGCAATTGAGTTAATGCCGCTTTGGAGGAGGTGACAATGGGTTAATGGAACAGCCCAAATATAGTCATGCCTTTGTATTTATCCTTTATAGAGGGTGTGACTGTGCTTCTTCCCCATGTTCAAAGCATTTTCTAAGTGTGAGGGTCCCTCACAGTTCGTGTCTCAGCAGTTCGGGCCGTGAGGTATAGAATTGGAGCTTGGCTCATTGAGTGTACGTCAAGGTAATTCTGCAATACCTGGGATGGCAGGAATGACGTATGAGGAGAGATTGTGTCGATTGGGCTTATACTCACTGGAGTTTAGAAGATTGAGAGGGGATCTCATCGAAACCTATAAAATTCTGTCAGGCCTGGACAGACTAGATGCAGGAAGGATGTTTATGATGGCCGGGGAGTCCAGAACCAGGGGTCATAGTCTAAGGATAAGGGGTAAGCCATTTAGGACTGAAATGAGGAGGAATTTTTTCACCCAGAGAGTGGTGAACCTGTGGAATTCTCTGCCACAGAGGGCGGTGGAGGCCAGTTCATTAAATATATTCAAAAAAGAGTTGGATATATTTCTTAAGGCCAAAGGGATCAAGGGATATGGGGAGAAGGCGGGGACAGGGTACGGAATTTGGATGATCAGCCATGATCTCATTGAATGGCGGAGCAGGCTCGAAGGGCCGAATGGCCTACTCCTGCTCCTATCTTCTATGTACTCTCTTGCTCCCTGAAGCGACGAATTATAATCACTCTATGAAAAGCGTTTGTTTTGCCCCATGCTTCGCAAGGGAGTTTTCAAAGGATCTCAACTGATTGATTTATACATAGACGTCCCAACACGGAGACAGGCCATTGGGCCCAGTCAGCCCATGTTTACCCGCCACATGAGCAAATAGTTTTAATCACATTTACTCGCCCTGTTTCTATATCCCTTCAACCCCTTATCCTTCAACCACCTCTACAATCTAATCTTGTTTGTTGACCTCGTTTCTACCTCAACTACTAATCCTAGAAGTGAATTCCACAACTCTCTCTCTCTAAGGAAATTTCTCCTGCCCTCTGTTCGAAATATCTTACATTTACTCTTGTATCTTGGCTCCTCGCTCTTGACCTTTTGACGAGTGGAAACATTCTGTTTCTATCTACCCAGCCCCTGTCCTTTCATAATTTTAAACATATGTGCCAAATTTTTTAATTCATTCACGGGATGTGGGCATCGCTGGCAAGGCCAGCATTTATTGCCCGTCCTTAACTGCCCTTGAGAAGGTGGTGGTGAACCGCTGCAGTCCGTTTGGTGAAGGTGCTCCCACAGTGCTGGCTTTGTCGTAGCAGTTTGTTACAACTGAGTGGTTTGCCCGGCCATTTCAGAGGGCAGTTAAGAGTCAACCACGTGGCTGCGGGTTTGGAGTCACATATAGGCCAGACCAGGTAAGGGCGGACGATTTCCTTCCCTGAAGGACATTAGTGAACCAGATGGGTTTTTACGACAATCCGATAGTTTTCATGGTCACCATATTCCAGGTTTGTTCAATTAACTGATTTGAACTTGTATCTCTGGATCATTAGTCCAGGCTTCTGGATTACTAGTCCAGTAACATAACCACTATGCTACCGTACCCATAAGGAGCGTCTTAAAGGAGGAGAGAGAAATGGAGAGGTTTGGGGAAAAATAAATTCAGTTATTAAGGTTTAGCTATTCCTTTGTAGAAGTACATGATGATTTTAGATATTCTAGAATATTCCTTAGGTAACCGTAGTCAGAAAGTTGAAAAATAAACAACGATAAGTGAAGTGGAAATGGAAGGATAGGCGGTGGAGATCATACTACAACTGAGATGAAAGGTTATCAGCCGCCTACTTAGCACTTTGGACCTTATCGAGCTGCTGTTTACTTATTGAACTTGTTTGTTCTTGCAGTGGGGCCACCCACTCTGATTGGAAGTATTTACTGGAGCTTTCATCACCTGACCTCCTGCCTCCAACCACTCTGCCCCCCACGCTCCCGCCATTGGTAGCCCGGCACGTCCATCCTCGCGGTGCCCTGCCTTCCCACAGCCAACCGGAAAGCGGACAGGCTCTCCAATTGGATGATTCTTGCGGCCGCGCACCTTTTCAACGCGCAAAACTTTGAATGGGCCTCGCAGCCCCTTAAAGGGATCGCGCGTCCAAATAAAAAAAAATAAGAGGGAACATTGTTCTTGACTATCAGTCAAACATCCTTCTTCCCTTGTCCAATATTTTTATAACTAATATGCAAAAGTGTTCAGGAAATGATATCTCAAGTGGCTCGGTGTCAATTTTTCTTTGATTAACGCTCCTGTGAAGCGCTTTGGGATGTTTTACTACGTTAAAGGCACTATATAAATGCAAGTTCTTGTTGTTGTTGTACATAGCCGTCGACATTTCATTGATATTTTAGTTCTTTCTTCTGAATATCACGAGCGTTGTACAGTATTGGCCTCCTTATTTAAGGAAGGATGTAAATGCGTTGGAAGCAGTTCTGAGAAGGTTTACTAGACTAATACCTGAAGTGGGCGGGTTGTCTTATGAGGAAAGGGTGGACAGGCTAGGCTTGTATCCGCTGGAGTTTAGAAGAGTAAGAGGTGATTGATTGAAACCTATAAGATCCTGAGGGGCCTTGACAGGGTGAATGTGGAGAGGATGTTTCCTCTTGTGGGAGAATCTAGAACTAGGGGTCGCTGTTTAAAAATAAGGGGTCGCCCATTTAAGACAGAGATGAGGAGAAATGTTTTCTCACAGAGGGTCGTGAGTCTTTGGAACTCTCTTCCTCAGAGGGCGGTGGAAGCAGAGTCTTTGAATATTCTTAAGGCAGAGGTAGATAGATTCTAGGTGAGCAAGGGGGTGAAAGGTTATCGGGGGTAGGCGGGAATGTGGAGTAATCAGATCAGCCATGATCTTACTGTCGGTGCAGGCTCGATGGGCCAAGTGGCCTACTCCTGCTCCTAATTTGCATGTTCGTATGTTGCAGACGGAGAGGATAAACCGTCCGCACGTATAGCGGGCAAGTCACGTCAGCACCGACGTGTCTGCTATAAGCGGTGAGGACTGGTTATAAATGAAAGTCTTTCTTTCCCCCCATCCAACCTCAAGAGGCCAAACAGTGCTTTATGCGTGTGTGCTATTTCTCCTCTCATCACCGATGGGTGTATTTAAGGGGAAGCTGGATGAGTACGCGAGGGTGAAAGGAACAGGAGGAAATGATGATGGGGGGAGGTGAAGTAAATAGAGCGGGAGGAGGCTCGTGTGGAGTGTGGAAATGGAAGCTAAGTAAGAAAACTGAAATAAAATGAAGGAGTCACAATGTGTAAGGAATAATGGATAAATAATGCAGAGGTTCAGGGATGTTCTGAAACAGAGGGCTCATAGGTAACCTCGTCAGACACGAGTGAGGTCACTACAGACGCCAGTAGTAGTCAATTAGAGAAAATGGATGAAGTAAGACGTAAACTAATCAAGGAGATGAGACAGGATGTGGAATAGGATAAACTAATCATCAGGGTGCAGGAATAAAGGAACAAATGTGTAACCAAAGAGATGGGACAGATTATAGGATAGTATAAACCAGGAGGGAAAACCCCAGATAGAGAGCGACAACCTGAGAGCGACAACCTGGCAGCGAGGACCTAGGAGCAACACTCGACAGCAGGGACCTGGGGACAAAACCCTACGTAGAGGTTTGGGCAGAGATTGATCACCTCAGACCAAATCAGGGTAATATCTATATAAGTTGTGAGTCTTATATTTTGGAATTGTACTTTAAATAATGAACGGTGTTTGTTAAGCATTTATTAAAGATAAATCTTTGTACACGAAATCTGTTGCCTGCGTGTTTGTTCAGACCAAAACTTAGATTTGAACCCTAAAAGGAAAATTGCGAACCTATTTGTTCAATCTTTCGAACATCTAGCGAATTCGGAGCAACATGGAGCATAAACACCGGCACAGGGGTGAACGGCCTGTTTCTGTGCTGTAAACTTCGATGTAATCACTCGATGGTGTCTCTGCCATTTTGGAGCTGATTCAGGCTGAATTGTGAGCTTCGTGCTGCTGTGGACTGGTGCCCACTAAAAGTTGGGTTAGGCTGGCCCCTGAATTCGTTTCACATTGGAGGCAAACAGCTGGCAACGATTCAGGACACTCATCTCAACAGTTTGGCCTGGACTCAAACTCAGATCCTAGCGATGAATGGGACTAATGTTTCAGCCCATTGTGCCACTCGGGCTTTTCCCACCCCTCCCCCGACACACCAAAAGAAATTTTTCTCCTGCTCACTCCTTTCGGCCACCTGATACGTAGATATCACTAGCGGCTCTATTCAGAGGCTATCCGGCCGATTGTAAAGAATGTGTGTAAACCCATTAAGGAACAAAGTGGCAAACACAGAACTGAAGGACAAGCAAGTCATTTAGAACTGAGACAGACATTATTTTCTATGGATTTCCCCCCCTCCCCAACCACCCACCCCCGTAATTTCTCCCCTCCTCTCCTGAAAGCACTGCCTCTTTGCCGAGTTACATCTTCACAGACACCAGCAAGCCCCCCAGTATCATAGCAAGCACAAGCACGTGTGAATGCAGGCACGCTAATTGTGCGCACTGATCAACATTGGCTCCCAGTCCGGCAACGCCTCGATTTAAAAATTCTTATCCTTGTTTCAAATCCCTCCATGGCCTCGCCCCTCCTTAGCTCTGTAATCTCCTCCAGCCCTACAGCCCTCTGAGATATCTATGTTCCTACAATTCTGGCCTCTTGCGGATTTTCCTTGCCCCACCATTGGTGGCCGTTCCTTCAGCTGCCTAGGCCCCAAGTTCTGGAAATCCCTCCTTAAATCTCTCCGCCTCTCTCTACCTCTCCCTCCTCCTTTAAGACGCTCCTTAAAACCTACCTCTCACCTGTCCTAATATCAGTGTCAAATTTTTCTGATAACACTCCTGTGAAAAGCTTTGGGATGTTTTACTATGTTAAAGGTGCTACAGAAATGCAAGTTGTTGTTGCTGTGGAGGGGCATCATATATCAGCCTGAATTTGTCCTTACTTGACATCTACACACCTACTTTCTAGTAGGGATGGGGGACGGGTGGTTAATGGATAGTGATCAGGAACTGGAACTCTGGCTGAATGAACACAGGTTCCCTTTTGAAAGTTATTATTGAATCTGCTTCCGCCGCCCTTTCAGGCAGCGCATTCCAGATCACAACAACTCACTGCGTAAAAATGGTTTTCCTTATGCCGCCTCTGGTTCTTTTGCCAATTACCTTAAACCTGTGTCACTGGTTACCGACCTTTCTGCCACTGGAAACCTTTAATGCTCATCAAAGCGAGGGCAACAAAAAACTTGCATTTCTATAGCGCCTTTCATGACCTCAGGACATCCCGTAAGAACATAAGATCGTAAGAAATAGGAGCAGGAGTAGGCCATTCGGCTCCTCGAGCCTGCTTCGCCATTCAAGAAGGTCATGGCTGATCTTCTGCCTCATCTCCACTTTCCTGCACTATCCCCATATCCCTTGATTCCCTTAACATCCAAAAATCTATCGATCTCTGTCTTTAGTATACTCAACGACTGAGCCTCCACAGCTTTCTGGGGTAGAGAATTCCAAAGACTCACCACCCTCCGAGTGAAGAAATTTCTCCTCATCTCAGTCCTAAATGGCCGACCCCTTATTCTGAGACTGTGACCCCTGGTTCTAGACTCCCCAGCCAGGGGAAACATCCTCCCTGCAACTACCCTGTCAAGCCCTGTAAGAATTTTGTATGTTTCAATGAGATCACCTCTCATACTTCTAAACTCTAGAGAATATAGGCCTAGTCTACTCAATCTCTCCTCATAGGACAATCCCCCCATCCCAGGAACCAGTCTGGTGAACCTTCGTTACACTCCCTCTATGGCAACTATATCCTTCCTTAGGTAAGGAGACCAAAACTGTACACAATACTCCAGGTGTGGTCTCACCAGGGCCCTATATAATTGCACTAAGACGTCTTTATTCTTATACTCAAATCCTCTTGTAATAAAGGCCAACATACCATTTGGCTTTCCTAATTGCTTGCTGTACCTGCATGTTAACTTTCAGTGATTCATGCACAAGGACACCCAGGTCCCTCTGAACACCAACATTTCCTAATCTCTCACCATTTAAAAAATACTCTGCTTTTCTATTTTTCCTACCAAAGTGGATAACTTCACATTTCTCCACATTATATTCCATTTGACATGTTCTTGCCCACTCACTTAGCCTGTCTATATCCCCTTGAAGCCTCTTTGCATCCTCCTTAGAATTTACATACCCATCTAGCTTTGTATCATCAGCGAACTTGGATATGTTACATTTGGTCCCCTCATCCAAATCATTGATATAGATTGTGAATAGCTGAGGCCCAAGAACTGATCCTTGCGGTACCCCACTAGTTACAGCCTGCCAACTCGAAAATGACCCATTTATTCCTACTCTCTGTTTTCTGTCCGTTAACCAATCCTCAATCCATGCTAGTATATTACTCCCAATCCCATGAGCCCTAATTTTGTTTAATAACCTCTTGTGTGGCACCTTATCGAATGCCTTCTGAAAATCCAAATACACCACATCCACTGGTTCCCCCTTAACTATTCTGCGAGTTACAAACTCAAAAAATTCTAACAGATTCGTCAAACACGATTTCCCTCTCATAAATCCATGTTGACTCTGCCCAATCCTATTATTATTTTCTAAGTGCCCTGTTACCACGTCCTTAATGATAGATTCTAGCATTTTCCCTACTACTAATGTCAGGCTAACTGGCCTGTATTTCCCCGTTTTCTCTCTCCCATCTTTTTTAAGTAGCGGGGTTACATTTGCTACCTTCCAATCCGCGGGAACCGTTCTAGAATCTATGGAATTTTGGAAGATGACAACCAATGCATCCACTATCTCTATAGCCACCTCTTTTAAAACCCTAGGATGTAGGCCATCAGGTCCAGGGGATTTATTGGCTTTCAGTCCCATTAATTTCTCCAGTACTATTTTTTTACTAATACTAATTTCTTTCAGTTCCTCATTCTTGCTAGACCCTTGGTTCTCCACTATTTCCGGGAGTTTTTTTGCATCTTCTACAGTGAAGACAAACACAAAGTATTTGTTTAATTTCTCTGCCATTTCCTTATTCCCCATTATAATTTCTCCTGTCTCAGCCTGTAAGGGACCCACATTTACTTTTGCTAATCTGTTCCTTTTACATACCTGTAGAAGCTTTAACAGTCTGTTTTTATGTCTCTCGCTAGTTTACTCTCATATTCTATTTTCCCTTTCTTTATCAATGTCTTGGTCCTCCTTTGCTGAATTCTAAAATCTTCCCAATCCTCAGGCTTACTACTCTTTTTGGCAACATTATAAGCTTCTTCCTTTAATCTAATACTATCTTTAATTTCTCTTGTTAGCCACGGTTGGACCATTTTTCCCATTTTTATTCCTTAAGGGAATGTATATTCATTGCGTATTATGAATAATTTCTTTAAATGTTTGCCATTGCTTTTCTACTGTCATATCTTTTAATCTAGTTTCCCAACCTACCTTAGCCAACTCACCTCTCATACCTCGTTTAGGACCCAAGTTTCAGGCTTAAATAAATCACTTTCAAACCCAACATAAAATTCTACCATATTATGATCACTGCTCCCCAGAGGCTCCTTTACTACAAGGTTATTAATTAACCCTGTCTCATTGCACAGTGCTGGATCTAAAATAACCAATTCCCTTGTAGGCTCCTTGATATACTGATCTAGAAAACTATCTTGAATGCATTCCATGAACTCTACTTCTGCACTATTTCAGCAAATTTAGTTTGCCCAGTCTATATGAAAGTTAAAGTCCCCCATGATTACTGTATTACCCTTGTTACATGCATCTCTAATTTCCTGATTTATACTCTGCCCGACACTACAACCACTGTTAGGGGGCTACTCCCACTAATGTTTTCTGCCCCTTGTTGTTTCTTAGCTCCACCCAAACTGATTCTACATTTTGTATTTCTGAGCCAAGATCCTTTCTCTCTACTGTCTTTATTCCCTCCTTTATTAACAGGGCTATCCCTCCTCCTTTTCCATTCTGCTTGTCTCTTCTAAAAGTCAAAAATCCTGGAATATTTAGTTCCCAACCTTGGTCACTCTGCAACCATGTCTCTGTAATGGTTATTAAATCAAACCCATTTATTACTATCTGCGCTATTAAGTCATTTATTTTGTTGCGAATGCTTCGTGCATTCAGATATAGTACCTTTAGCTATAACTTTTTTCTATTTTTCCCTATCACTTTAATCACTAATGCCCTATTACCTTTATTAATCTTTCTGTCCCTTTCTGACCCACTCTGCTTATCTTTACCCAGATCACTACTCTGCTCTACAGCCTTGACATTTCTCTTACTGCTTTTGAATTTACCCTTTCCTGAATCCCCCCACAGCACTTTACAGCCAATGAAGTACTTTTGAAGTGTAGTCACTGTTGTAATGTAGGAAACGAGGCAGCCAATTTGCGCACAGCAAGCTCCCACAAACAGCAATGTGAAAACGACCAGATCCCTTTTTTTACTGATGTTGATTGAGGGATAAACATTGGCCAGGACCCCGGGGAGAACTCCCCCGCTTTTCTTCCAATATTTCCATGGGATCTTTTATGTCCACCTGAGAGGGCAAACGGAGCCTCAGTTTGTCTCATCCAAAAGACGGCACCTCTGACAGTGCAGCACTCCCTCAGTACGGCAGACTGGTTTAATGCTGGGAAATGGGAATGGAACATTTTACACTTCACGCACCCAGTGTAGAACCTTGCACTCCTCGTTGCTTCGACACTGCCTGAACACACCTCAGCCCCAACCTCAGACGAGCAACCCCCTACTGAACCAGTGTGGCATTTGTTCCAATTCTCACACCGACCATCTTTAGGCCTGACTGAGTGGCATTGCTAATGGCAGACTTGTACCATAGGCCTATGTCCACTAACAGGATCGAGGCTAACAACAGGATTCAGGCTAACTAAACTCATTTGATATAAGATGTTTACAGCCAGCAGATAGTCATCGCATCTGGGCTAGATTTGAATCTAGGTCCCTGAAGTAAAACGCATGCCTTGATTTTAACACCACCCCACTCCCCTCCCCCCCCACCACCCTCACCCACCAACTCCCGAGGGGCAAGAAATGGTTGAGTGAGGGGTTACATTTTGAAAATCGAGATCCCGCCTTCTACTCGCCGTAATATTAACGATGGTGATTCAGGCCATCGCTAAAGGCAGATGAGGGCCTACTAAACTACTTAACGTACGTAACATTAACATCGGCATATTAACGGGGCAGCCTGCAGCCCAGCCGCAGAAACATGGCAGGAGGAGCCAACTGGCCAGAAGAGGCCAAGGTAAGTTTATGACATTTCCATCGGTTTGAATTCCTCGTGGGCCAGGAGGAGTGAGAGCACTCTCCCCAGCACCCCCCACCACCACCACCCCTGCGCCCCCCACCCCAACCCTGTTCCACCAGCCCCCCCCACCACCACCCCCACCCCCCCCCCCGCCCCCCAACACCCCCACCACCCCACCCCCCCAGCACCACCCCCGTCCCCCGCCCCCCCAGCACCCCCACCACCCCATCCCCCCAGCACCACCCCGCCCCCCAGCCCCTCCACCCCAACCCCATCCCCCCAGCACCCCCACCCCAACCCTCTCTCCCCCCAGTTCCCCCCACCCCAACCCCATCCCCCCAGCACCCCCCACCCCAACCCCAGCACCTCCACCCCCCCCCAGTAGTCCTTGGGTCTCCCCAGCCAAAACCCAATGCCTTTTTACCTCCTCCTGCGTTAAATGGAAAATGAATCCCCAGAAACTCAGCCCAGCGCTTGGCTGCAGCAAGGAAGATAACCAACCTTTACTGGGCTGCACTGAGGATGAGCAGGGGAGAGAGAGAAAGAAAAAAAAGAAAGAAAAGAAAGAGACTGTTAAAGAGACAGACCACATCAGACCAGCCATCGTGTATAGCGGGCAAATCGTGTTCACACGAACATGCCCGCTATAAGGGGTGGGGACTGTAACAACATTATGATTTGAACTGTATCTTTATTTTAGTTGAATTAGAGTTCATGTTTAATTATATTGGTGGTGCCTCCTCAGTTTGAAGGGGGGCACTTGTGCAGGTGCCCTTCTGTTAGTCGCCCTGCATCAACCCTACTGGTTTAATTTAAAATAGGCTGCACCAAATCCTGTTACGGTTGGACTGTCTTAATTTAGGCTGAAGTTCAAAAAGTTGACCCCAAATAGGCGCCATGTAGAGATTCCTCTGTTAAGCGCCATTAGAAGCGGAGTGAATTATAACCAGAGCACCGAATCCAATTGTAAAGCACTTTCACCCGAGAAAACTAGTTTGAATTATTAATGCCGTGGACTTCTGGCACAAAATGTACCCAGTTCTCACACTATTCCAATTGCAACACCGCTCCCTCAAGAGCCAAAAAAAAATAGTTTCAGTTAATTTACATCTTCAGCCTTTCAGGAAAAGTTAGTCAACAAGGAAACTGAAGCCAAGATTCACAAAATATATCTAAATTGATGGATACATTCTCATCTCTATAGTTTAAGATGCACAGTTCCACCGGGCTAACGTACTGACAAAAATCATAGAACCGCACAGCACAGAAGGAGGCCATTTGGCCCATCGTGCCTGTGCCGGCTCTTTGAAACAGCTCTCCAATTAGTCCCACTTTCCCCTGCTCTTTCCCCATAGCCCTGCAATTTGTTCCATTTTACATATGATCCAATTCCCTTTTGAAAGTTACTATTGAATCTGCTTGTGATGAAATATGCCTTCATCAGACCTGCTTGTATTTTACCTGCTTGTATTGTGTGAACCACACCCCTTTGTTCCTATTGTGTGTATTGGCTACGCCCCTGTCTTTTGCCATATGAAGGTCTCAGGAGCTGCATGAGTCATTCACTACCAGACGAACCCGATGTGGGAAGACCTGCTATGCTGCTATGTTCTTAGTGATTAAAAGCCTTTAGTTGAATCCTTTAAAATCCTTGTCTTTGAGTTATTGAAGGCACATCAATTTTAATCACTAAAACACCAAGATGGATCGACTCCTGAAACCAGAGCGCTTGGATCTGGGCCCCCATGCCTCAGACGCAGCCACACAGTTCGGACACTGGTTCCAATGCTTCGAATTTTTCATTGCAAACTCATCCACTGCCATAGCCGCAGCCGAAACCGCTACCGGAGACATGAAACTGGGAATCCTGCGAAACTGGGTGAGCCATCGGGTCTCCCCTCTCATCCAAGATGCCACCAGCGGCCAATAAACGTGGTGTACGCCAGGCATCTTCTGACTACTCGCACGCAGCGGCATGGTGAGTCACTAGAGGACTTTATACTAAACCTAAAAGTACTGGGCAGAGACTGTAACTGTAAGGCTGTGTCTGCCATCGTGTACACGGAGGAGCTGATTCGAGACTCCCTTATTGCGGGCCTCAGTTCAAATTATATTCGGCAGAAACTGTTTGAAAAGGAGGGACTGGACTTAAAACAGGCTATAGATATAGCGCGATCGCTGGATATGACCCAGAGGAACTCTGAATCCTGTTCCCCAGGCCACGCGGCCCACTCCGCCTCGTGCGCGCCGTGGGGGCTGCCATCTTGGAAGCCATCTTCAGCTCCCAGGTCTCAGGCCAGCCCAGCACCATCGGAGCCCCAGCCTCCACCCAGGAGCCCCACTACTGCCGCGATGCATCGGGGCCCGAAATGCTACTTCTGCGGTCAGGACAAACACTCCAGGCATCTGTGCCCAGCGAAGGGCACCACCTGTTTTAAATGCAAGAAAGGACATTTCAGCAAAGTCTGCAGAGGGAACCCCGCCTCCGACTCCACCACCGCCGCGTGCGTGCCGTGGGAGCGGCCATCTTGGAAGCCATCTTGTCCACCCTCATGGAGTCCACCATCTTGCCCCGACTACACGGACCTCCAGGACCCACTGGTGGCCTCGATCACAGTGGATCAATCCAGGCCACATCCGTTGTCTAAATCGATGATGGACATAGAGGTAAACGGGAACAAGGTTACATGCTTGATTGACTGCGGGAGCACCGAAAGCTTTATTCACCCTAGCCTGGTAAAACGACTTTCTCTAACGATAGTCCCCACACAGGGCAAAATCGCCATGGCCGATAAGACTCATACCTCAAAAATTACAGGTTTCTGCGTGGTTATGTTGTCGGTAAAATGCAATGATTACACAGATTTTAAACTATTGATAATGCCAGATCTCTGTGTGAGCGTGATCTTGGGTCTGGACTTCCAGTGCCACCACCAAAGTATCACGCTTACCTACGGTGGGTCCCAGCCGCCCCTCACAGTGTGCAGTCTGGCTACCCTGAAGGTCAAGCCACCCTCTCTGTTCGCCAACCTCGCACCCAACTGTCGATCCATAGTGACCAAGAGTAGGCGGTACAGCTGGGAGGATAGACGGTTCATTGCGTCGGAAGTAGAAAGACTCAAGCGGGAGGGTATCATCGAATGCAGTACCAGCCCGTGGCGCGCCCAGGTAGTAGTAGTTAAGGGTAGCGAAAAGAAGCAGATGGTGATAGATTATAGCCAGACGGTTAATCTATACACCCAGCTAGACGCCTACCCTCTGCCCCGCATAGCGGATATGGTTAACCAAATCGCGCAATACCAGGTGTTTTCCACCATCGGCCTAAATCGGCATACCACCAGCTCCCCATTAGGCTGGAGGACCGTCCATACACCGCCTTCGAGGCGAACGGACGTCTCTACCACTTCCTCAGAGTCCCCTTTGGGGTAACGAACGGGGTCTCGGTCTTCCAGCGGGAGATGGACCGCATGGTCGATGAGAACCAGTTAACAGCCACCTACCCATACCTAGACAACGTCACCATCTGCGGCCACGACCAGCAAGACCACGACTCGAACCTCGCGAGATTTCTGAAAACCGCCCTCAGACTCAATCTCACCTACAACGAGGATAAGTGTGTCTTTAGCACCACGCGCCTCTGTATCCTGGGCTGCGTGGTGGAAAATGGGGAAATCGGTCCGGACCCCGACCGATTGCGCCCCCCTACGGGAGCTACCCCTACCAAACACTCCCAAGGCCCTGAAAAGGTGCCTGGGGTCCTTCTCCTATTACGCCCAATGGGTCCCCAATTATTCCGACAAGGCCCGGCCCCTCCTGAAATCAACGTCCTTCCCGCTCACAGCCGAGGCCCACGCCGCCTTCAACAGCATTAAACACGACATTGAGAAGGCCGCGCTGCGGGCAGTGGACGAAAACATCCCTTTCCAGGTCGAAAGCGATGCGTCCGACTTCGCTTTAGCAGCCACCCTCAACCAGGATGGGCGGCCCGTAGCCTTTTTCTCAAGAACCCTCCAAGGGCCCGAGACCAGGCACTCCTCGGTAGAGAAGGAGGCCCAGGCCATAGTGGAGGCAGTGCGGCACTGGAGGCACTACCTAGCCGGCAAACGCTTCACCCTGCTTACCGACCAACGGTCGGTAGCCTTCATGTTTAACAACAAACAGAGGGGGAAGATCAAGAACGACAAAATTCTCAGGTGGCGGATCGAACTCTCCACGTTTGAGTACGACATAATATATAGGCCGGGGGCCCTCAACAAATCCCCCAACGCCCTATCACGAGGGATGTGTGCCAGCATCCAGGGGGGCAGGCTACAGGGCCTCCACAATGGCCTCTGCCACCCGGGGGTCACCAGGCTATTCCACTTTATAAAATCCCGTAACCTGCCCTATTCCATCGAGGAGGTCCGGTCTATGACCAGGGACTGCCGCACCTGTGCGGAATGCAAGCCCCGTTTTTTCAGACCCGACCGAGCCCACCTGATCAAAGCTACACGGCCATTCGAGCACCTGAGCTTAGATTTCAAGGGACCACTCCCCTCCACCGACCGCAATGTGTACTTTCTCAACATTGTGGACGAGTACTCCCGCTTCCCATTCGCCTACCCCTGCCCAGATATGACCAGTGCCACGGTCATCAAGTGCCTCGGCAACCTGTTTTGCACGTTCGGCATGCCTAACTACATCCACACTGACAGGGGGGCGTCAGTCATGAGCGATGAACTGCGCCAATACCTGCTGTCGAAGGGGATAGCCACGAGTCGGACCACTAGTTATAACCCCCGGGGTAATGGGCAAGTGGAGAGGGAGAACGCGACAGTGTGGAAGGCGGTCACCTTAGCACTAAGGTCTAAAGGCCTCCCCACCTCCCGCTGGCAGGAGGTCCTACCAGACGTACTCCACTCGATAAGGTCGCTACTGTGTACTGCTACTAACGCCACTCCTCACGAGAAGATGTTTGTTTTCCCCCGCAAATCAACCTCAGGAGTATCCCTACCCTCGTGGCTCTCCACCCCAGGGACAGTCCTGTTACGGAAGCATGTGAGGGGCCACAAAACGGATCCCCTCGTGGAGGCAGTACACCTACTCCATGCAAACCCACAGTACGCATACGTCAAGCACGCCGACGGGCGTGAAGACACCGTGTCCATAAAGGACCTCGCCTCGGCAGGAAGCGACGACGACGACCCATCACCACCACCCCCAGAAGAACCTCCACCATCCCCAGAGGTATCCTCACCACCCCCAGAAGTACCTGCAACACCCCCAGCACATGGGTATGCCCAGGAGGGCACCACGGACTCCCGGTCGGAACCCGAGGTACTGTTGCGACGTTCAGGAAGGACTATCACACCCCTGGACAGACTAAATCTGTAGAAGGGGTGAATGTGATGAAATATGCCTTCATCAGACCTGCTTGTATTTTACCTGCTTGTATTGTGTGAACCACACCCCTTTGTTCCTATTGTGTGTATTGGCTACGCCCCTGTCTTTTGCCATATAAAGGTCTCAGGAGCTGCATGAGTCATTCACTACCAGACGAACCCGATGTGGGAAGACCTGCTATGCTGCTATGTTCTTAGTGATTAAAAGCCTTTAGGTGAACCCTTTAAAATCCTTGTCTTTGAGTTATTGAAGGCACATCACTGCTTCCACCGCCCTTTCAGGCAGTGCATTCCAGATCACAACAGCTCGCTGCGTAAGAAATATTCTCCTCATCTCCCCCCTCGTTCTTTTGCCAATTATCTTAAGCTGTGTCCTCTGGCTACCTTCCCGACCCTCCTGCCAGTGGAAACAATTTCTCCTGATTTACTCTATCAAAGCCCTTCATGATTTTGAACAGCTCTATTAAACCTTAACCAGCGCTGCTCTAAGCAGAACAATCCCAGCTTCTCCAGTCTCTCCGCGGAACTGAAGGAATTCCAGACCTGGACATCTGGATGTCGGCCCATCAGCTGATGCATCCTAGATCATTTTTTTTTTAAATAAGGGAACGTTGCAGGTGATCTGCGAACAGCTGGGGCAGGGTAGGGAAGTCTGAAATGGGCCTCGTGTGGCCATTGAGTTGTGCAAGAGCCTACTCATGTAACACAGAGCAGTCTCCCACCCATCCGCCCTACGGTGCGGAAAGCAACTCTCCGTGCCCTTTACTTCTGCTACAAAGAAACATATGCGATTCATTTTGTGATCTGGTTTCAGTACACATCGCCTGCCCCAGGCATTGCAACACATCCACTTCCACAATAAGAGTTTCTTCGTCCCGCAGTGTCTTAGGTTTCCAGATGTTTTTCCCAATGAGATCTGCAGCCACTTTTTGTGTGCTTCGCAGTTGTGCAACAAGAGTCTCATGGTATGAAATCATAGAATCGCCATTCAGCCCATCGCGCCTATGCCGGCTCTTTCAAAGAGGGTGCAGAAAAGATTTACGAGAATGGTTCCAGGGATGAGGGACTTCAGTTACGTGGATAGCCTGGAGAAGCTGGGGTTGAGAGGAGATCTGATAGAGGTGTTCAAAATCACGAGGGGTCTGGACAGAGTAGATAGAGAGAAACTGTTCCCATTGGCAGAAGGGTCAAGAACCAGAGGACACAGATTTAAGGTGATTGGCAGAAGAACCAAAGGCGACGTGAGGAAAACCTTTTTACGCAGCGAGTGGTTAGGATCTGGAATGCACTGCCTGAGAGGGTGGTGGAGGCAGATTCAATCGTGGCTTTCAAAAGGGAATTGGATAAGTATCTGAAGAAAAAAAATTGCAGGGCTACGAGGAAAGGCCGGGGGAGTGGGACTAGCTGAAGTATGCTTGCAGAGAGCCGGCTCGGGCTCGACGGGCCGAATGGACTCCGTCTGTGCTGTAACCATTCTATGATTCTATAAGAGCTCTCCAATTAGTCGCACTCGCTCCTGCTCTTTCCCCATAGCCCTGCAAATTTTTCCTTTTCAAGTATTTATCCAATTCCCCCTTTTGAATGTTACCAATGAATCTGCTTCCACCGCCCTTTCAGGCAGTGCATTCCAGATAACAGCCAACATAACAAAAAACAGATTGTCTGGTCGTTATCACATTGCTGTTTGTGGGACCTTGCTGTGCGCGAATTGGCTGCTGCGTTTCCCACATTATAACAGCAACTGCACTTCAAAAGTACTTCATTGGTTGTAAAACACTTTGAGATGTCTGGTGGTCGTGAAAGGCGCTATATAAATGCAAGTCTTTCTTTTCAGATTTACCACATATAATTAAGATATCAACAACAACTTGCATTTTACATTGCACCTTTAATGTAGTAAAATGTCCCAAGGTGCTTCGCAAGGAAAATTGGACGCTGAGCAAAAGAAGGAAAGGTTAGGAGGGGTGACCAAAAGGTTGGTCAAAGAGGTGCCTCTTAAAGGAGGAGAGGCAGGTAGAGAGGCGGTGGGGTTTAGCAAAGTAATTACAGGACATCAGGAAGGAACTCAGATTTATTTAGCACCTTATCACATCTCTCGGGACGTTCCAAAGCACTGCACAATGAATTGAGGTGCCTGTTGTTAGGTAGACAAGTGCAGTCATTTTATGCGCAGCAACTTCCTGTAGCAGGTCACGTCTTTCGGATGAGGCGTTAAACCAAGGCGTAAAAGATCCCGCTGCACTATTTCAAAGAAGAGCAGGGGGAGTTATCCCCGGTGTCCTGGCCAATGTTTCTCTCTTCTCTTAGGCAGTCCCTCGGAACCGAGGATGACTTGCTTCCACATTAAAAATGAGTTCGCAGGTGACTGATGAGTCCAATGCGGGACCTACAGTCTCTGTCACAGGTGGGGCAGACGGTGGTTGAAGGGGTGGGTGGGTGGGGTGCTTGGGTTGACGTGCACTCCTTCCGCTGCCTGCGCTTGGCTTCCGCTTGCTCCCGGCAAAGAGACTCGAGGTGTTTGGCGCCTTCCCAGATGCTTCTCCTCCACATTGTGCAGTCTTGGGCCAGGGATTCCCAGGTGTCGGTGGGGATGTTGCACTTTTTCAAGGAGGCTTTGAGGGTGTCCTTGAAGCGTTTCCTCAGCCCACCTGGGGCTCTCTTGCCGTGCCGGAGCTCTAAGTAGAGCGCTTGTTTTGGGAGTCTCATATCGGGCATGCGGATAATGTGACCCGTCCATCGGAGCTGATTGAGCGTGGTCAAAGCTTCGATGCTGGGGATGTTGGCCTGAGCGAGAACACTGACGTTGGCGCGCCTTTCCTGCCAATGTTTATCCCTCAATCAACATCACAAAAACAGATTACTTCATTGACTGTAAAGCGCTCTGGGACATCCTGAGGTTGTGAAAGGCGCTGTAGAAATGTAAGTCTTTCTTTTGTTATTTGTTTTTAACCATGTAGAAAAGACTTCAGAGCTTAAAAACTTGTGCTCTTCACTGCAGAGTCGTTTTGAACTAATTACATGGAGCTGTTAATCATACAAACACTTCCAGGTCGCAGTTAACAGTCAGGGAAGCTTCCTGTACTTGACTGTGGATGCAAAGTTATATCAATTGTGATGCATCGTCCTCCTCAAAAGGAAAGAAACTTTAAAATAAAGCTTTGTCAGTTATGAAGTCCAACATTTCCAGCGGTCATGGTTCAAAGTCACTAACAACCGAGTGCTAATCTCTGCCATTCCCTGTTGTTTGGGTAGTGGACCTGCTAATCGTTCCGTTAACCTTTTCCATTTAGAGGCCCCACTTGCTGTTCTGGCTCACTATGATTGATTATTGCCCAAGGTCTTTCTTCAGTTCCACTCTCTTGTGGCTGCAGTTTGTTTTCTGTGGACTGGCTGGGCGGCTCTCAACATCTCACAGAGTATTAGCAAATCATAGAATGATACAGCACAGAAGGAGGCCATTCGGCCCATCGTGCCTGTGCCGGCTCTTTGAAAGAGCGATCCAATTAGTCCCACTCCCCTGCCCTGTCCTCATAGCCCTGCAAATCTTTCCCCTTCAAGTATTTATAAAATTCCCTTTTGAAAGCTATTATTGAATCTGCTTCCACCACCCTTTCAGGCAGTGTTTTATAAAAGTTTAGCATAACTTCCTTGCTTTTGTACACTATGGGGGGAATTTTGCCAGCCCTGGGGAGGCAGGACTGCCGGGGAAATGGCAAAAACTGGGAGCGGGTACCGAACCCGCCCCCAACCCACCTCCGTGCCACCTTCCCGGGAGGCAGGTCCCCGAGTCACGCAGGGACCCGTCTCCTCGAGGCAGGAAGGGAATTACAGCCAATTAACTGCCTGTTAACAGGTAGTTAACAGACAGTTAAGAGGATTATTCCCATTTTACCCCTGCAAGTGCGGGCTTCCCGACGGCTGTGAACCTCACCAGGGTAAGTGAGGCGAGCAGTGGGTTTGTGGGGGTGAGAGGGATCAATAAGTGCGCTGTGGAGGTGAGTGATGGGTGCAAGTGTGGACAGGTAAGTATGAGAGGTGAGTGTAAAGTGTTAGAAAATGTTTCCTTACCTTTGTTTCTTCCTGCAGGCTTCAACCCTTGGGGATCCGGAGGTGCCTCATCTCAACGGCAGAGATGACAGAATGGCTGCTGCATTCTCAGATGTAGCAGCCATCTGATTTCTGCTGAGGAAAGAGGTTTGTTGAGTCTTCAGTATAAGGGCTCACCTTAGAACAGAGATTGTCAGTGTTTGAGTGACAACTTCTCAAAGCTGTCAAACGCTGACAATTCATCCGTCAAAAATTTTTGACAGATGAAATGTCATACGCTGACGTCCTCTGTCACTGGCTTTTCCTTAATTGGCCGGCAGGGCGGGCTTAACAAGGTCAATCAAAGGAAAATAGCGTGGGGTGGCCGGACGTCAATGGGGGCGGGACTAAAACCCGAAAACCAGAAGTCCCGCCCCCAACGCGCCCCCATTGACAAAATCCAGCCCTTTGCCTCTGTTTATAAAGCCAAGGATCCCATATGCTTTTTTAACAGCTTTCTCAACTTGTGCTGCCACCTTCAAAGATTATGGGGGGTTAAATTGGAAAAACGGGCACGGGGGATCGAGATACGCGATTAACCCGCACCCGTTGATTGCAACGCAGGCAGGACACCAACTTCGTGCTGCCTGCTCACTTCCATGATTGCTGCGTGCAGCCAGCGCTCTCCGCGCTGCTCATTGGCTGCACGCATCAGCAGGGGGCCCAATATCGTGAGTGCCTGGCACTACTTAAAGCTGGCCTGCACCTCCTAAAGGGGAGGTGCATTGTGGCTGCTGGTGACGCGGAGATCATTCTGAGTATTATGATGTGGAAGATTCAATAATGGCTGACCATGGGAGAGAGTGTGCACCAAGGCTTTCGGACGCTGCACTGGAGGTCTTGGTGGAAAGAAGGAAAGATGTCCTGTATCCTCAGGGGGGCTGGAGGCCCTCCAGACACATACATCTACAAGGCACAAGTCAGAGTGTGATGGAATACTCTCCACTTGCCTGGATGAGTGCAGCTCCAACAACACGCAGGAAGCTCGACACCATTCAGGATAAAGCAGCCCGCTTGATTGGCACTCCATCCACCGCCTTCAACATTCACTCCCTCCACCACCGGCGCACTGTGGCTGCAGTGTGTACCATCTACAAGATGCACTGCAGCAACTTGCCAAAGCTCCTTCAACAGCACCTTCCAAACCCGCGACCTCTACCACTTAGAAGGGCAAGGGCAGCAGACGCATGGGAACATCACCACCTACAAGTTCCCCTCCAAGCCACACACCATCCTGACTTGGACCTGTATCGCCGTTCCTTCACTGTCGCTGGGCCAAAATCCTGGAACTCCCTTCCTAACAGCATTGTGGGTGTACCTACACCATATGGACTGCAGTGGTTCAAGAAGGTGGCTCACCACCATCTTCTCAAGGGCAATTAGGGATGGGCACTAAATGCAGGCCTAGCCTGCGACGCCCACATCCCATCAATGAATTAAAAAAAATACTCAGTAGGCAGTGGCAAGAGATAGCGGTGGAGGTCAATGCCACCAGGAGTGTTGTCCCAAGGACCTGGATGCAGTGCAGGAAGAAGTTTAAGGATCTCACACGAGTTGTCAAGGTCAGTGAAGGCATCTTCAAATACCATATCCTACCAACTGCACCACTAGCCTCATCTACTGCTCAATTCACTACAGCCCCATCACTCACCGACCAACAATCTCTATCAATCAGGACCCATTGATATGCTTTACCTCACACTCACACACTTAGCACTGTTGCAAGCCTCGCATCCTCATCTCACAGCTTGCACACACTGGCAGCTATTCAACCATGACAGCCACATCACCCCCCGCCCCCCCCAAACATATTGCACCACACTCACTGACACACTTCCCACTTTCTTGGCAGGGAAGGTGGGCGCACATCCGGAGGCAGCATGAACTAACCGGAGGGGGAGAGACGCGCCTGCATGTTCTAATCCCCATGGAGGAGACGGGGCTGGCCATTATGGGAAGGGCCATTGCAGAGGCTGTGGCCACCGGCGGGTCTGAAGCCATTGAAGATGAGGGTATCCGCACACCTAATCCTCCTTCTCTCATCCCTCAATCTCTTCTGACTGACAAGCTGCAGATGGCGTAAGTGCGCACTTCTTACTATCTCCTCTCCTCTCACCACAACCCAACCCTTGTCCCTTTCTCAGTCAGATACTCAATAATTGGAACCTGCCCAGGCAATGCGGGAAGAGCAAGAAGAAAGTGAAGATAAAAGGGCACCGTCACTCAATTTCACAGCTGCAGCCACCAGCTCAGATACTGACACTGCGTGTAATTTAGAGGTTAGGATCGAGGTGGGATCTGCACATGGTGAGACACCGGGCACAAATGTGCTGGAGCCCGGGCTGGAGGAAAGGATAGTGCAGGTGCCAGCTTGCCGGAGGGCACACAGAAATGCTTCCTTCCTCTTCCTGCAGCTTGTCCTGCTCTGTGGCAGCCGTGCCTCAGTGGGCAGCACCCTCGCCTCTGAGTCAGAAGGTTGTGGGTTCAAGTCCCACTCCAGAGACTGGAGCACAAAAATCCACACTTACACTCCAGTGCAGTGCTGAGGGAGTGCTGCACTGTAGGAGATGCCATCTTTCGGATGAGACGTTAAACCAAGGCACCGTCTGCTCTCTCAGGTGGATGTAAAAGATCCCATGACACTATTTCGAAGAAGAGCAGGGGAGTTCTCCCCGGTGTCCTGGTCAATATTTATCCCTCAATCAACATCACAAAAACAGATAATCTGGTCATTATCACATTGCTGTTTGTGGGAGCTTGCTGTGCGCATTTGGCTTCCACATTTCCCACATTACAACAGTGACTACACTCCAAAAAGTACTTCACTGGCTGTAAAGTGCTTTGAGATGTCCGGTGGTCATGAAAGGCGCTATAGAAATGCAAGTCTTTCTTTCTTTCTCTGCATGGCCTCTGCTCATTCTCCCAGTCATGCTCAATGCCATGAGGAAGCCCTACTAGGCCACCCATGTCTGGAAGCAACTGGTTTGTCCACAAGCCTTTAAGTCACCAAAAACGTCCTTCAACACCAGCCTGTACTTCCTGTAGCCTATTGAAACTTAAACAAGTCTGGAAAAGCTCCCAAAACGCGTAGAATTGCAGCAACAGCCAAAATAAATAATCCAGCGACTAATCTGCAAGTAGTTGATGATCCCTTTAAATAGCGCTGGGGGCAGGGGCAGCGGGGGATCCTTAATGCCGTTTAACATCGTGTTCAGCTTTGGGAGGTTAAGAGAGAGCGTACGTTGGAGCGTGGAGCTCCAAAATGTCAGCGCAGGCGTCAAATCAGCGTGTCCGTCATGATCTGCCTGCTCTGCATGCTGCCGGCGGTGGTTTGGTGGATGCGCGCAAACCCCTTTACAAATATGGTGTCCGGTGCACTTCCTGTCAGAAGTGTCTGCGCGCACAGCGGACACCATGTTTGTAGTTTAAGAGGCCTCGTAGCGCCCAAAATATGGCACTACAGAGCCCAATTCTACCCCCAGTGTACATGCACCCCAGGTCTCTCTGTTCCTGCACCCTCTTGAATGTTGCACCCTTTAGCTTTTGTTGCCATTGTCCTTACCAAAATGTATCACTTCACACGGCTGTGCATTAAACTGCATCTGCCACCTGTCTGCCCTCCTTGAGTCTGTTACTAATCTCCTCTCTCTTTGCTACCTTTCTGAGTTTTGTGTCATCTGCAAACTTTGAAATGATGTCCTGTAAAGCCAAGCCCAGGTCAGTAATATATAACCGACCTCTCAGGTCTCTCTACAAATTATGTTTCGGTTTTTGCTCCGGTCTCTCTGGTTCCTCAAAAAGATCCTTCCAACTTCAGTTCTTACCCGGTAGGTTCTGATATCCACTCGCTGTTGCCCTTGTGCTGACACCCATTCCCTTTTACAAAAGCGAAATACGGCGGATGCTGGAAATCTGAAATAACAACAGAAAATGCTGGAAACACTCAGCAGGTCAGGCAGCATCTGTGGAGAGAGAGAAACAGAGCCAACATTTCAGGTCGATGATCTTTCATCAGAACTGGAAAACGTTAAGAGATGGAACAGGTTTTAAGCAAGTGTAGAGGCAGGGAAATAATAATAATAATAATAATAATAATCAACTTTATTGTCATTGTTAGTGCACAAGTGCAGTACAACGAAATGTAGGCTTGCGGCTCCCGAGAGTGTACATTTAGAGACATTTAAACATACAACATTCATTTGGCTTGTAATACATTAACATAAACATAATAAAGTGCATTGGCAGATGTGCAGGCTTTAGAGTTTATTTGTGGAGTTCAGTAGGATGACAGCCCTGGGAAAGCTGTTCCTAAATCTGGTTGTACGGGTGCGAATGCATCTGTAGCGTCTCCCAGATGGTAGGAGGGCAAACAGGCTGTGGCTGGGGTGGGTAGGGTCTTTGATGATGGTCCGTGACCTCCGTAAACAGCGTTTCTGGTATATGTGCTCTATGGTCGGTAGCTGGGTGCCGGTAATGCGTTGGGCAGTTTTGACTACCCGCTGCAGGGCTTTCTGGTCATAGTAGCTACAGCTGCCATACCATACTGTGATACAGTTCGTCAGGATGCTCTCTATAGTGCAGCGGTAAAAGTTAGAGAGGATCAGGGGTGACAGGTTACATCCCTTCAGCCTCCTTAGGAAATATAGGCGCTGCTGGGCCTTCTTCCCAGAGAGGAGGTATTGAGGGACCAGGAGAGGTCTTCCGTGATGTGGACTCCGAGGAACTTAAAGCTGTCCACCCTTTCCACCACAGCCCCTTGGATGTGGATGGGGGTGTGACTTCCGCCTTTAGACTTCCTGAAGTCCACAATGATTTCTTTGGTTTTCTTGATGTTAAGGGCCAGGTTGTTATCGGCGCACCACTTCACTAGATGCTGGACCAGGTCTGTGATAGGGTGGAAGGCAGGATTGGTTAAATGTTGCCAATGGGGTTGGCAGAATCATCAACAACTGCCATGTGAAAAAATGGGGGGCAGGGGTTATGGTCTGAAATTGTTGAACTCAATGCTGAGTCCAGAAGGCTGTACAGTGCCTAATCGAAAGATGAGGTGCTGTTCCTCGAGCTTACGCTGAGCTTCATTGTCTGAAAGAAAGGGTAGTGGTAGGATTTTTTTCCCAGGGCCTTTTTTGGTATTTGGTAGCTAACAAGTGGCTCTTTTCACTAGTACGATAGCAAAATACTGCAGATGTTGGAAATCCGAAATAACAACAGAAAATGCTGGAAAAACTCAGCAGGTCAGGCAACATCCGTGGAGAGAAATTCTGTTGGTTTGGAGCAGCTGACATATCTCATACTTTGATCTGTTGCATCTTCAATCCTTCGTTCATCAGAGGCCGGTTACGGCAGGAGCGTGCTGGAAGGGCCTAAGTTTCTGACCCCAGTGTCAATTTGTAGTTTTAAGGATGCAGCAACATTTTCTAGAGCCTTTTGTCTCACTAATTAGTCTCTTGCGGAATAGTTTCAAACGATCACGTTCCAGAATAGTTTTCATTCCAACGACATACCATTGGAATTTGGCCAAACCACAAAATAATGGCTACAAGTTCTTTTTCAATCTCAGCACAACTTATTTCTCCTTCCATTAGAGACCAAGGCCGAAGCCACAGGCACTGGGCGAATTCCCGGTCCTCTCTCAAATGCGTCACACTGGGGAAATACATTGCTATTGATGGCAAAGAATTTGAGTACTCGAGTCTTCTGGACCTCTTGCAAACAGTTCTCATGCAGACAGCCCCCATGTGATGTCAACTTCTTCCTTCAGTAGAGCGTGAAGAGCAGCAGTTACCAGAGTCAGCCGTGGCTCAGTGGGCAGCACTCTCGCCTCCGAGTCAGGAGCTCGTGGGTTCTGAGTCCCACTCCAGAGACTTGAGCACTAAATCTAGGCTGACGCTCCAGTGCAGTACTGAGGGAGCGCTGCACTGTCGGAGGTGCTGTCTTTTGGATGAGACGTTAAACTGAGGCCCCTGCCTGCCCTCTCGGGCAGACGTAACAGATCCCATCAGTACTCGTTCGAACAAGAGCTGGGGAGCTCCGCACGGTGTCCTGGCCAACATCACAAAAACTGATTATTTGGCTTGATTTAAACATCATTTATTTCATTGAAGTTTGTGGGAGCTTGCTGTGCACAAATTGGCTACCGCATTTCCTACATTACAACAGAAAACGTGATGTGATTGGTTTGACTTTGTTATATGACAAAAAACAATTGAGATAACTGAGACGGCACCTCTGACAGTGCAGCACTCCCTCAGCACTGCACTGGAGTGTCAGCCTAGATTTTTGTGCTCAAGTCTGTGGAGTGGGACTTGAACCCACAACCTCCTGACACAGAGGCAAGGGTGTTGCTCACTGAGCCATGGCTGACTCCTGATGAAGATAAATGAGACACTGTGCCACTCTTCACCCACGCTATAGACTTTTCAATGGGGCAGACACTTTCAAATCAGATCCATTCTAAAATTAGCAATATTTTATAATCAAATAATTTTACAGCACAGGTGGAGGCCCATCTCTGAAAAAGCTATCCACTTAGTCCCATTCCCCTGGCCCTTGCCCCGTAGCCTTTAAAATTTTTCTTTTTCAAATATTTAGTCTGAATTGGCCAATTCGGAATAGTTTGCATTGCAAAGAAAGTTTGAAACCTCCTTGTACTGTTATGGTTCAGTCCCAAGGCACGTTTTACTGAGCCTGAATTGTACTGACTCCCCAATTACACAGATCCCGAGGAGCAGGGAAGTTCTCTGTCAGGGAGACTTTGATCCCGATAATAAACCTCCTCCCCCACCCCCCCACCCGGCCCACTTAAAATGGAGAACATGTCCCCAACATGCTGCGCGGCAGATATCGCGGCATCCGAGTGTCCCGTCATGGAGAGGCGGGACACTCATAAACATCGCTGGGTCGTCTTCACCACACGGACTGCAGCGGTTCAAGAGGGTGGCTCACCACCACCTTCTCGAGGGTAATTAGGGATGGGCAATAAATGCTGGCCTTGCCAGCGACACCCACATCCCGGAAACGAATAAAAAAAATATTTAAATCGGGCTCCCACAGTGCAATTGCAGGATCCGTTCCTCCACCCCCACCCCCCCACAAACGGTAAAAATTGGACTATGAATAATAAAAACTCAGAACTGCACAGCCCGCAAAAAGAGTTGGGCAATAAAGGGTTAATTCAGACATTGCGGCTGAATTGCTATACGAAGGTTTTCTGTCTAGGGAAGATACAAGAACATTCGCACATTCATTTACCTTAAGGGGTTACATTGTTAAAGAGGCGCACCTTGGACCATGGCTCCAGAAAAGCTGGTATCAGTGCAGGCCAAGACACTGGGCCGGGCCCTGAACCATTTGAATACGAATGCAAACAGAAACCAACAATTAGCATATGCAGTCACCTTGGGAAGGTTGCATTGTCAGAAAGGACCTCAATACAGATAGTCGATGCCCAAGTAGTCAATGGACAATACGAGGGACAATTAGCCATCAAGAATTCTCTGCTAGAGACATTCACACATTTTGACCCGGCTATCGTGTGCACAGGAGGGGACAGGAAATGTGTTTCAAGATATTGCAAGTTGGTTTTGGGTATAAAGCAAAAAAAAAAGCCACTTCGAAGAGAGCCGGCGTGGGGAGCTAATGCAAGAACAGCGAGCAAAAGGATTCGGGCCTATAATCAACTCCGGGAGACAGCTGATCGGGAGTGGTGACTGTATGTTTCAGTCAAATCATAGAGGGGGCTTTGTAATTGAGTCTGAGTACGTTTATATGTAACAGTCAAATCGCGCAAGGGTTTAACTGTGTCATATGGTGTCGATGCAAATGACCCTTGCGTAGGGGGATTGTATTTTGGGGTTGTTAGTCTAATATCAATCATAGGGATTTATACTGGGGAGGTAATTGTGTGTGTAAACGAATGAATCAAAGGTTGAGCCAAAACCCTGTGCCGTGTGTATTTTGTTCTTATAAATCCTGAAGTCCAAGAACTGTGTGTAACGGAGAAAACCCCTTACACAATTGGAAGCCCAATTTAAAACAATTTAAAACTCACTGCCGCTGCGCGGGTTTCCCGAGCCCTGGGGAGGTGGGAGTTGCCGGCTCCACAAGGAATGTGCCTCTTCCAGAACTCCTTGTGGGCCAGAAGGAGCAGGAGTGCTTCCACCCCGGCTCCTCAAGGAAGCCTTCTGTTATGTATTGTGTGTTCTCCTCCCACCTGTGGTGGCGCTGTCACAGGAGATAAATGGTTGGGTGTTCTCTCGGTTAAGTTTAGCTCTCTTTGTTCGGAACTTTCCAGAACTTCCTTTCCTTCCAATAAAGCACTTCATGTTTGAATCTCTGAGTTCTGAGTCCTAAATTGTGTCTAGGTAGAAAGGTCCCGACACAACAAGTGGCAACGAGGAGCGGATGAATCTGTGTACGTTACGGGTGCAGTGAGTAAACAGAAATTTTAATTTGAAATGTGAGATGGCTACTATATATTAGGAAACATCGGTGATTTTGATGAAAATGTGGAGCAATGGAGCGCTTATACAGAACGTTTTGACTATTTTGTATTGGCGAATGCGGTGGCAAATGAAAAGGTCGTGCCTACCTTTTTGAATGTAATTGGGCTGAAGACATTCAATTTACTTCGCAGCCTCGTGCAGCCAGATAAGCCAGGAACTAAAACATATAAGCAACTAGTGGAAATTCTTGGAGCACATTTTTCACCAAAACCTCTGGTTATTGCTGAGAGATTTCGATTTCACAAACGGAATCAAGAGGAGGGGGAATCAGTGACGATGTTTATTGCTGCTTTAAAAAGGTTATCAGAACACTGCGAGTTCAAGGAGGTGCTGAAGGACACCATTAGAGACAGACTTGTGTGTGGTCTGCAAAATGCAGCCACACAGAAGCGCCTTCTTACTGAGGACAACCTTACTCTTGAAAAGGCCATTGAAGTTAGTGTCTCCATGGAGATGGCGGGAAAGGAGGATCACCAGTTGAGTTCAACAGGGAGAGTTCACAAGCTGTCATCTGAGCCTAAAGGTGCGCGGAACGGCACATGTTACCGTTGTGGGAAAACGGGCCATCACGCTAATGACTGCTGGTGTACGGAGCTGGAATGCCAAAATTGTGGCAAAAAGGGTCACATTGAACGCGCCTGTAGAGGTAAAAAAAGAACAGACAGAGCTGGGAAGCATGGAAGCAAAATGTCTGTATTTGGACAAGAGAGGAAAAAGAGTGTTCATTCAGTGCAGTATGATGGAACAAGCAAAACAGAGGGGAGCGACACCTCTGAGGAGGAAGAGGTGCACATACTGACGGTTGCAGGTGATTCAAATGGCTACTGGATGTCACCACTGGTGGAGGGACAATTAGTGCGGATGGAGGTGGACACAGGCGCGGCTGTGTCCCTTGTTTCAGACACTGTCTACAACAAAATGCTAAAGCATCTTACCCTTCAGCCAACAAACATTGTGCTAAAGACGTATACCGGTGAACCTGTGGCCATGAGAGGCATCATTGAGGTGACAGTTAAATTGAACGGACAGACTGCAAAACTGCCACTATACGTGGTAAAGGGAAATTACCCATCGCTGCTGGGACGTGCGTGGCTAGAGAAAATCACACTGGACTGGCCTGCAGTCCGCATAATGTCAAAAGGGGAGTCAGGTCTGACTGCAGTGTTAAACAAACATGCAGAACTCTTCAATGGGGAACTTGGGAGCATGAAAAAGATCAGCGTGAGACTGGACATTAAACCTGACAGCAAGCCGAAGTTTCACAAAGCCCGACCTGTACCCTATGCAATTAGGCCGAAAGTTGAGGCTAACTTGGAGGCCTTAGTCGAGAATGGAGTCCTGGAGCCTGTGAGCGTGAGCAAATGGGCCACACCCATTGTTCCTGTCCTGAAAAAGGATGGATCTGTTCGAATCTGCGGGGATTTTAAAGTGACTATTAACCCGGTGCTGTCTGCGGAACAGTACCCTCTTCCCCTCATTGATGATCTTTTTACAGGCCTGGCCGGAGGGCAAAAGTTCAGCAAAATAGACTTATGCCAGGCTTATCTATAAATGCATGTCGATGACAAATCAAAGGAGTTGCTGACAATTGTGACACACAAGGGGCTATACAGGTACTGCCGCCTTCCGTTTGGAATTACGTCGGCCCCTGCTCTATTCCAAAGGGCAATGGCTCAGATTTTGAGTGGACTGCCAGGAGTCCAGTGCTACCTGGACGACATCCTTGTCACCGGGACAAATGAGGAGGATCATCTTCTGAACTTGGATGCGACACTACAACGACTGAAAGAGTACGGACTCAGAGTTCGTAAAGACAAATGTGAATTCTTTCAGTCTTCAGTTGAGTACCTGGGGCATGTGATTGATGCTACTGGCCTGCATAAGGCGCCGTCAAAGGTCAAGGCGATCGTGGAGGCCCCAGCACCCCAGAATGTGAGCCAGTTACGTTCATTTCTGGGGCTACTTAACTACTATGGGAAGTTTATTCCAGACTTAGCAACATTGCTGAAGCCGTTACATCAGTTGCTATGTCAAGGCAAAACATGGAAATGGACTGAACTGTGCAACGAAGCTTTCGCCCAAGCAAAGAAAGCATTGCTGAAATCGGAGGTCCTGACACACTTTGACCCAAAGCTACCCGTGCAGCTAGCATGTGATGCATCACCATATGGTGTGGGAGCAGTCATATCCCACATCGTGCCTTCGGGTGAAGAGAAACCTATCGCCTTCGCATCACGCACCTTGAACAAGGCCGAGAGTAACTATGCGCAGATCGAGCGCGAGGCCTTGGGAATCGTTTTTGGAATTCGAAAATTTCATCAGTACCTGTTTGGGAGAAGGTTCACACTCCTGACGGACCACTGTCCATTGACTTCAATCTTCGGGCCCCACACCGGAATTCCGTCTCTCGCTGCAAGCAGGATGCAAAGGTGGTCTTTACTGTTGTCAGGACACACATACGACATCAAATATCGCAAATCGGACTTGCACGGCGACGCAGACGGTCTCTCGAGGCTACCCTTGCCTGTTACTCCCCCAGAGCCTCGTCAGATAGACATCTTCTACTTTAGACAAGTGGAGGGAGCACCTGTCACTGCAGTTCAGGTGCGAAGGTACACCCGCAACGATCCAGTCCTGTCTGAGGTAATGGACGATGTCATTCGAGGGAGAGCTATAGGAGATTCTCCTAGTTTGAAACCTTACGTTTCAAAAAGAAATGAGCTCTCCGTCCAGGCAGGTTGTCTTCTTTGGGGACGCCGTGTCATCATTCCGCCACCTCTGAGGGAACCTATACAGCAACAACTTCATACAGGACACAGTGGGATGGTTCGGATGAAGGAAATGGCAAGAAGCTACTTCTGGTGGCCAGGTCTCGATGGGAATATTGAGGAGAAAGCCAAAACATGTTCCCCATGTCAAAGGGTCCGGAATGTTCCACAGCTGGCAACCCTACACCCCTGGGATTGGCCTGCAGAAGTGTGGCAGCGAGTACATGTGGACTTCGCTGGTCCTTTCGAAGAGAAGATGTTTATGGTGGTTGTAGATGCTCGTAGCAAGTGGCTGGAGGTCGCTGTGATGAGGTCTACCATGGCAGAGAAAACAATTGAGAAACTTGGTGAGATGTTCAGCCGTTATGGCTCACCGGAACAACTCGTAAGTGACAACGGTCCACAATTTGTATCACAGGAGTTTGCAACCTTCCTGCATGTGAATGGTGTCCAACACATCAGGTCTGCGCCCTATCACCCCTCTACTAACAGCCAGGCAGAAAGGTTCGTGCAAACTTTGAAGCACGCCTTGAAGGCATCGCAAGGTCAGGGCTCAATCCACCAACGTCTGAACAGCTTCCTGTTGTCCTACAGGAACGAGCCGCATGCCACAACCAAAACTTCCCCTGCTTCGCTCATGATGAAGAGGCAGTTGCGGACAAGTTTTGACTTACTCAAACCTCCAAGGGCAGAGCAGGTTGTCCATCGTCAACAACAAGCTCAAGTTGAAAAGAGAGAGAAAAGAGCCAAGGAGAGATGGTTTCATCCGGGAGAGCACGTCCTAGCTCGAAACTACAACACTGGACCGAAATGGGTTCCTGCTACGGTGATCGCGCAGACGGGCCCTGTGTCTTACATGGTTGAGACTGCTGAGGACGTTGTCTGGAGAAGACATACAGATCAACTGTTGCTAGGAGCAGAGACAGCCACAGAGGCTCCAACGGCTGGTTGGCCTGAACTGTTTCCAGATGATACCGCAAACCAGCATCCCTTGCCACAGTGCTCTTCTCCAACACAGGAAGTCAAAGAGACTGTTCCACCTGTGCAAACTCCTGACTTTCAACTGACACAGGCACCTTCTCCAGCCAGGCCTGTGTCAATGCCTACTGCTGTGGAAGCCAGCGATGACCGCCGGTATCCTGTCAGAGAGCGGCGGCCTCCAAGATGCTTGGATCTGTAGGCTTAGTGACTTACCCACAAGACTGGGGCAGAATAAACCCCAGGGTAAAGTCAGGGTTTGAGGCAGTCTACCTCTACCCTAGGTTCGTTGAGTGCATTGAAAGTAACTTACCTGTTGAGGAATAATGTGGACCTTCCATTTAAGAGGGGAGGAAATGTTATGTATTGTGTGTTCTCCTCCCACCTGTGGTGGCGCTGTCACAGGAGATAAATGGTTGGGTGTTCTCTCAGTTAAGTTTAGCTCTCTTTGTTCGGAACTTTCCAGAACTTCCTTTCCTTCCAATAAAGCACTTCATGTTTGAATCTCTGAGTTCTGAGTCCTAAATTGTGTCTAGGTAGAAAGGTCCCGACACAACACCTTCGGCCTCCCTCTGCCGCGATAGCTGACCTCCTTCCACCACCCCCACCCCCTCACCCCGCAGCCCCGATGGTCTCTCGCTCCCTCTCGTGCCAATGGCCTATCATTCCCTCCAGCCCCAATCGCCTCTCTCTCCCTCCAGCTCCGATCACTGACCTTCACCCCCCCTCCCGATTGCTGGGGACTGTCTGACATGAATCAGTCATTCATGAAAGACAGACTTATGAAATAACACTGAGCGGCCTGCGGGTGACGCTGTCCAGAGAGAGTATAAATACTCGGGCACGGGCCCAGCTTGCGCAGGACAATCTTAACAGGAACTAGTGAAGGACACAACTAGACCTCCATGTTGTAAAACAGTTGATTAAAGCTTTGTTTAACGCTTAGACCAAGTGCCTAGTAGTTTTCTAACGTCACTGTCCAAAGGGACCCTGGCTGTAGCCACCAGCTGCTGGACCTCCCTCCCACCCGCCGGTCAGGCTGTCGATTTGGGAGGCTGCCGGGCAGGCAGCGGATCCAAAAAATGATCACGGGGTCTTGCCGTTAAGTTCGGCGGGGCCACCACGTCCCTGGCCTTGGTCTGTTTCCTGCCTTACCCGCGCCCTCCCCTTTGTAACTGCAAGCTGCTTTATACAGAGACTAATTTCTCTTCCCTGAATAATAAGTTTTTGGGAAACTCCTTACAGACTGTGATTTCATAGAATCATAGAATGATACGGCAGAGAAGGAGGCCTCTCGGCCCATCATGTCTATGCCAACTCTTTGAAAGAGCTCTTCAATTAGTCCTGCTCTCATGCTCTTTCCCCATACCCCTGTAAATTTTTCATTTACAAGTAGAGATCCAATTCCCTTCTGAATGTGCAAGTCCCTTCCCTGAGGGACTTGCACATTTCACTGTGGCTACAAGTATATGATTATGGTCAGGGTCAAAGGTTACACAGAGTGAGGCAGGATGTGGCAGTGGGTTAACCAGTGCCCCCTGACCTCTGGTTTGAATGGAAATACAGCTAGGTTTCAAAGCCCCTTTCTCCCTGGCAACTGCATGGGATGTACGTGAAATGAGTTCCGGCAGTGTCAGGCCAGCCTAGGGTTGCCAACTCTGGTCAGACGTATTCCTGGAGCTTTCGTCACATGACCTCCCGCCTCCAACAGCCCCGCCCACCCCCCCACACTCCCGCCATTGGTTGCCCGACATGTCCATCCTCGCAGTGCCCCGCCTTCCCATGCCAATCGCAACGTGAATAGACCATCATTGCCCGATCGGATAATTCTTGACCATCAGTCAAACAGCGTTTTTACCCGATGTCCAATATTTTTTAACTGATAACCAAAAGTTTTTAAAGAAAATATTTTAAAAACACAATTTTTTTTTTAATGCCTCAATGGTTTGTCTCCCGGGTTTTTGCTGGAGATTAGTCTGTAATTTCTGGAGACTCCAGGGCAACCCTGGAGGGTTGGCAACCCTAACCCAGCCTGGTCAATACTTCTTCCTCAACCCACATCACTAAAAACAGATTATCTGGTCATTATCACATTGCTGTTTGTGGGAGCTTGCTGTGCGCAAATTGACTGCCACGTTTCCTACATTACGACAGTGACTGCACTTCTCAAAGTACTCCATTGGCTGTAAAGCGCTTTGGAACGTCCGGTGGTCATGACAGGCACTATATAAATGCAAGTCTTTCTTTTTCTTTGACTCCTGCGTGTGTGTCAGGAGCACCTGGACAATGCCGCTCAGAGCTTGTGGAGTCCTTTCAATGTAGACGGAAATACCTCCACTCACCGTCACAAGATAACTCAGCACTGACAGTGTTAATCTGTGTTAGTTGATCTCTGTGATTCGAAGACAAGGTGGGCTTTTCTATTCGACACAAAAACATCTGTTTAGCAGAAAATACCCTGAGGGAGGTGGGGGTGGGGGGTGGTGGGGGAGGCAGTTGGTACTGCATACGGAAACCTAATTAAAGGCAATTTTCTCTTGGATCATGAGAGGATATACTGTAATCGTTTCCTTCAATACCTGGTCTCTTGTAATCCAGCAGTGGATGACTTGAGTGATCCTGTTGATTCCGATGAATGAGACTAAAATTCAGAATGGCAAGAGGCTGAGTGGTACAGCGAGTTAGAATTTGCCTTTCATAGAATCATAGAACAGTACAGCACAGAAGGAGGCCATTCGGCCCATCGAGCCTGCGCCGGCTCTTTCGAAGAGTAAGCCAGTTAGTCCCACTCCCCGGCTCTTTCCCCATATCCCTGCAATTTTTTTCTCCTTCAAGTATTTATCCAATTCCCTTTTGAAGACTACTATTGAATCTGTATCCACCGCCCTATCAGGCAGTGCATTCCAAATCTTAACCACTCGTTGCGTAGAATTTTTTTTCCTCATGTCGTCTCTGGTTCTTTTGCCAATCACCTGAAATCTGTGCCCTCTGGGACCAATCCCATATGACGAAATTCTAATCTGCTGGCCGGCTTTAAGGATCAACAACAACAACTTATATTTCTATAGCGCCTTTAACATACTGAAACTTCCCAGGGCGCTTCACAGGAGCGATTATCAAACAAAATTTGACACCGAGCCACACAAGGAGATATTAGGACAGGTGACCAAAAGCTTGGTCAAAGATGTAGTGTATGTACCTTGAAGAAGGAACTATATTCCGCAGCCCCTGTATACTGCAGTACCAGTAGTGACCACCCCTGTATATAAGCCTGTGTAGTAACTTTGTATAGTAGTTCCAGTTTTGTCTCCATTCAGTAAACACCTGTTATAACCAACTTCTGCAGTCCGTGTCTCAATTACACACGGACATTACAAAAGAGGTAGGTTTTAAGGAGCGTCTTAAAGAAGGAGAGAGAGATAGAGAGGCGGAGAGGTTTAGGGAGCGAATTCCAGAGCTTAGGAGCCCAGGCAACTGAGGGCACGGCCGTCAATAGTGGAGCAATGAAAATTGGGAATGCGCAAGAGGCCAGAATTGGAGGAGCGCAGAGATCCCGGAGGGTTGGTAGGGCTGGAGGAGGTGACAGAGATAGGGAGTAGGCGAGGTCATGGAGGAATTTGAAAACAAGGATGAGAATTTTAAGATCAAGGCGTTGCCAGACCGGGAGCCAATGTAGGTCAGCGAGCACAGGGGTGATGGGTGAAGGAGCTTGGCACGGGTGAGGATACGGGGCAGCAGAGTTTTGGATGAGCTCAAGTTTACAGAGGGTGTAAGGTGGGAGGCCGGCCAGGAGTGCCTTGGAATAGTCGAGTCTAGAGGTAACAAAGGCTCGGATGAGGGTTTCAGTAGCAGATATGTTGAGGCAGGGGCGGAGACGAGCAAAACGCATTTGGGCTAAAGAAGCAAACCTGCCCCTTAGGAAGTTGGATAGCGAAGCGGAGAGACTTTACACAGAGACAGAGAGCGGCAGAAATACAGACAGTGTTATATAGACACAGAAAATTGAAAAAACAACGTACAGCGATTTACAGAGGGGCAGAGAGAGACAGAAACAGAGATACAGTTATATAGACACTGAACGTTGGAGAGACATAGAAGTATAGAGATTTACACAGGGATAGAGATATATATAGACACAGGAAATTGGAGAGAGAGAAAAAAAATCAAAGGATATAGAAAAAGCGGAAGGAAAGAGACCAAAACAGAGACAGAAATAGACTGAGATAGAACAAAAGACTTTATATAGTAGCTTTCACAACCTCAGGACATCTAAAAATGCTTTACAGCCAATGAAGTACTTTTGGAGTGCAGTCACTGCTGTAATGTAGTCCAACACCGCCTTCAGTGTGCCAGTGCAGCCTTCGGTCGCCTGAGGAAGAGAGGGCTTGAAGACCAGGACCTCAAACCCAGCACTAAGCTCATGGTCTACAGAGCAGTAGTGATACCTGCCCTGCTGTATGCCTCAGAGACACGGACCATGTACAGCAGGCACCTCAAAGCACTGGAGAGGTACCACCAACGCTGCCTCCGCAAGATCCTGCAAATCCATTGGCAGGATAGGCGCACCAACGTCAGTGTTCTTGCTCAGGCCAACATCCCCAGCATCGAAGCTTTGACCACGCTCGATCAGCTCCGATGGACGGGTCACATTGTCCGCATGCCCGATACGAAACTCCCAAAACAAGTGCTCTACTCGGAGTTCCGGCTCGGCAAGAGAGCCCCAGGTGGGCAGAGGAGACGCTTCAAGGACACCCTCAAAGCCTCCTTGAAAAAGTGTAACATCCCCACCGACACCTGGGAATCCCTGGCCCAAGACCGCACAAAGTGGAGGAGAAGCATAAGGGAAGGCGCCGAACACCTCGAGTCTCTTTGCCGGGAGCAAGCGGAAGCCAAGCGCAGGCAGCGCAAGGAGTGCACGTCAACCCAAGCACCCCACCCATCCGCACCTTCAACCACCGTCTGCCCCACCTGTGACAGAGACTGTAGGTCCCGCATTGGACTCATCAACCACCTGAGAACTCATTTTTAATGTGGAAGCAAGTCATCCTCGGTTCTGAGGGACTGCCTAAAAAGAAGAAGGATGTAGGAAACACGGCAGTCAATCCGTGCACAGCAAGCTCCCACAAACACCAATGAGATAATGATATTGGCCCGGATTTTGGGGTCGGTATGGCGGTGTACCTCCTTTGAAATCCACCGCAAGTTCGGGATTTCCGCATGTGCTTGGGTACGCGCGAAATCCGGAACTTGCGGTCTGTCAACATACGCGAGCAAGGTACAGAAAAAAGCAATCTCTGGCGCGGACTTGAGCTAGTTGCCCACCAACGGGCCAGTAATTGCGCACAGAAGTGTTACGGTTGATGCAAACAGGCCTGTTGCATGAGCATAAGGGGATATCCAAGGCATTAATTAAACATTTTCCGATTGTAAATTATACACATACACCGTATGAAATGAGTTTTTACAAGTATTAGCCCAGATTACAGTTTTAATGACGTCTAAAATTATCAAACAAATTACATTTTTCGTGCAGTTGGTGGAATGAAGGTAATTACGAATAAAATTCCAATTCTGTAAATTGTAATTAGATTAGATTTCGGGATTCCATTATATCTCACTGCAGGATTCCCTGCAGAAATGATTGAAATGGAATTCTGCGTTGTGATTGGAGGACCGGGCCCCCCTGATCCCAGGCAGGTTTCCGCACCGCCTGCGTCCCTGGGATCCGTGGGCCGTTACGCTGCCCGCTGCCTCGACGCCTCAGACCGCAAGTTTCGCAGCCTCGCCGCCCAACAGGTAGGTTCGTAATTCTTTCGCGGGTCGGAGGCGCACTCCAGAGGTACGCCTCCGACTGCAGTTTTTGGCCCAATTTAGTGACGTTGGTTGTGGGCTAAATGTTGACCAGGACACCGGAGACAACTCGCCTGCTCTTCTTCAATAATGCCCGCGGGATCTTTTACGTCCAACTGAGAGAGCACTTCCTCAGCACGGCACTGGAGGGCAAGCCTAGATTTTGTGCTCAAGTCCCTTATAGCAAGAACAAGAGAGGTCAGGTGCACACACTTGCACACATAGAGCAAAGGTTCACTTAAAATACCTGGCTTACCTAGATTTGTCTGAAGGGGTGGTATCTTTATCAGGGCGTAAGGTAAAGCAGGTACAAGAATTATCCATCAATTCTGCTGCATGTTCTGCAGGCTGCAGCAGTGTCGTGGCTATGGTACTGGACTAAGCAACCCATGAGTTCAAACCCCACCATGTCAAGTTGTGAAGTTGGGTACTGTACTGATAATTTGTGGGTTGGCACAATGAAACTCCACTGGGTTCACTAATGCCCTTCAGTGGAAGGGAACCTGCCACCTCTACCTGGTCTGGAATAACTGTGACTCCAGTCCCACATTATACGGTTGACGCTCCACGCCCTCTGAAGTAACCCAGCAAATCAATCGCTACAAAGTTCATGAAAGGAAATGGACAGATTCCTTACCCAACACCATTGCAGTTAACGAGAAAGGCCCACCACCAACTTCTCAGGTCATCTAGGGTTGGGCAACAAATACCAGCCTTGCCAGCGTCACCCATATCCCGTGAACAATTTATTTTAAAGTACATTGTGCGCAAGGGCGATGATGAGCTCCAAAGAGAAGTTGAAATCACGTTGTACGATGTTAGAATTACACTAAGGCGGTCCCCAGCTCTCGCCTCAAATCGATATTTTATTCCTTCAACTACCCAGTATTAAAGGATATGGAGCCAAGACGGGTGGATGGAGTTAGGGTACAGATCAGCCATGATCGAATTGAATGGCGGAACAGGCTTGAAGGGCTGACTGGCCTCCTCCTGTTCCTATGTGCCTTCCTACGGTTCCGTATGAATTTTTGTTGCATGGGTGGTAGGTTTAAAGTGACAGCAATTTCATCCCGTTATATCCCGCAGTGCCATTTCAACCCAAGTATCTCACATGTTAGCAATTAAAGAAGAAAAAGTTTGGCAAACATTGTTTGACGCAGATGTTGCGCTAATTATTTCAGACTTGTAGCACGCTGACCACCTCTTTTGTAGCCTGTCTTAGTGTACAAACATGGCCAGCACACAAGAGTCCTCTGAGAGAACCAGCCACTCTTTAAATCATCAGTGCAGCAACATAAGGTAATAAAGAGAATCATTTCTACCCCCCCCCACCCCCCCACTTCGGGTGGTCGACCTTCTGCTCTTGGTTTATCAGAGCAGCTCGCACGTCCTCGGGAGGTTTTCGAGAAAGGAGCACGCAGGGGGATGAGTCAAGCAGAGGCCAGGGTAGAGGCAAATTCTGGCAGGCAAGGTACCTCAAGCTGTCGATGTGTAACTACCCCCAGCTGGTTGCAGGACTGCTCAGCGAGAGGCCTGGGGGCAGGTGGTCTGTCTTCTCTCTCTCAAGCAGCAACACAAGGCATTGCGGAAGGAGAGTCAGGTCCAAAATAAGCGTTTAAAAAAAAAAATCCCGCCTCATCTCTTTTACTATTAGCTCAGTGAGAAATAGAATCAAAGAATAGAATCATAGAATGATACTGCACAGAAAGAGGCCAATCGGCCCATCGCGCCTGTGCCAGCTCTTCATAAGAACATAAGAACATAAGAAGTAGGAGCAGGAGTAGGCCATATGGCCCCTCAGGCCTGCTCCGCCATTCAATAGGATCATGGCTGATCCAAATCCAGACTCACGTCCACTTCCCTGCCCTCTCCCCGTAACCCCTAATTCCCTTATCAGCTAGGAAACTGTCTATCTCCATTTTAAATTTATTTAATGTCGCAGCTTCCACAGCTCTCTGGGGTAGCAAATTCCATAGATTTACTACCCTCTGAGTGAAGAAGTTTCTCCTCATCTCAGTTTTGAAAGGGCAGCCCCTTATTCTTAGATTATGCCCCCTACTTCTAGTCTCACCCATCAGTGGAAACATCCTCCCCGCATCCACCCGATCAAGCCCCCTCACAATCTTATATGTTTCGATAGATCGCCTCTCATTCTTCTGAACTCCAATGAGTAGAGTCCCAACCTACTCAACCTTTCCTCATACGTCAACCCCCTCATCTCCGGAATCAACCGAATTAACCTTCTCTGAACCGCCTCGAGAGCAAGTATATCTTTTCTTAAATATGGAAACCATAGAGCTGTCCAATTAGCGCCACTTCCCTGCCTTTTCACCATAGTCCTGCAATATTTTTCAAGTGCTTAAATATGGCTAGTAAAGATGTCGTTATTCAGCATGCAATGATACTGGCCCTTTAAACAGGAGATGCCCAGGCAAGCACTGGCCAGCTGTTTGTTTGGTTGATGGTGGTGCCTTTGGCCAGTAGATTCCTTGTTGGCTCAGTGGTTGAATGCACAACGTGGCGAAGTACTCACAGCGTTACTCTCTACTTTCAGAAGATCGAGTGCATTGCATGTCCTGACAACCCTAACACACACAACAGTTTTACCCCTAAGGTGAAGTCTTGATTTCAATTGTGCCTCAATGGTACACCCTGCCTATTGACACCATTGCGTCAGCCAATGAGCTGGAGGTGGAGCGGGACTTACGGCAGGACTCACAGCAAACAGTCTATTTTCTCAACAAACAAAGTCTATTTACTCAGCAAATAGCCTAAACAGCACACTACAGCAAACAGTCTACAGAGTCTATTTTTTTTAAAAGAGAGTCTCCACGAACTGCAGCAAACAGAACTCATGACCGAAACTGCTGCAAAGTCTCCCGATAAAAGCAGGGTGATTTCTCCAGCAACATGCAGTGAGTGGAGGATAGTTACATAATACAATGTGCATAAAATCAACCCCAGTCACTTTTAGCCTCGCGGTCTCTAGGCGTGATTGACGGGGGAATTACCCAATCATCTCCGTTCTGGCCGGGAGGTGGTGGCTTCACGATAGGCAGCTTTCAGTGGTAAGATGCTAAGTGACTATTTTACTTGTGTGAAAGGTGCTGGGGTAATCCTGCTTCTTAATATCACTTCCTTCTTTTCTCCAGCTGGTAAGTAAGGTGAGAGGGAATAGCACGGCACCCCAGCTCTGGCAACCTCCCAAAGCAAGGCAGACTATCGATGAAGACCCAAAGATATATAAAGCAGCAAGTCTGCCAAAGGCCACAGATAAGTGAAGAGTTGGATTGCTTATGGAGTAGAGCCAGTTGTACAGATCTCAGACCAACAACAACCACAACAACTTGTATTTGTACAGCACCTTTAACATAGTAAAACATCCCAAGGCACTGCACAGGAGTATTTTAAGACAAAAAATTTGACACCGAGCCATATAAGGATAAATTAGGGCAGGTGACCAAAGGCTTGGTCAAAGAGGTAGGTTTTAAGGAGCGTCTTAAAGGAGGAAAGAGAGGTAGTGAGACGGAGAGGTTTGGCCAGGGAATTCCAGAGCTTAGGGTCTAGGCAACAGAAGGCACGGCCACCAATGGTTGAGTGATTATAATCAGGGATGCTCAAGAGGGCTGAATTAGAGGAGCACAGATATCTCGGGGGGTTGTGGGGCAGGAGGAGATTACAGAGATAGGGAGGGGGCGAGGCCATGGAGAGATTTGAAAACAAGGATGAGAATTTTGAAATAGAAATATAGAAACATAGAAGATAGGAGCAGGGGTAGGCCATTCGGCCCCTCGAGCCCGCTCCGCCATTTAATGAGATCATGGCTGATCATCCAAATTCAGTATCCTGTCCCTACGCTTTCTCCCCATATCCCTTGATCCCTTTAGCCTCAAAAAATATATCCAACTCCTTCTTGAATATATTTAATGAATTGGCCTCAACTGCCCTGTGTGGCAGAGAATTCCACAGATTCACCACTCTCTGGGTGAAGAAATTCCTCCTCATCTCAGTCCTAAATGGCTTACCCCTTATCCTTAGACTGTGACCCCTGGTTCTGGACTCCCCGACCATTGGGAACATCCTTCCTGCATCTAGTCTGTCTACTCCTGTTAGAATTTTATAAGTTTCAATGAGATCCCCTCTCATTCTTCTAAACTCCAGCGAATATAAACCTAATCGACCCAATCGAGGTGCTGCTTAACCGGGAGCCAGTGTAGGTCAGCGAGCACAGTGGTGATGGGTGAACGGAACTTGGTGCAAGTTAGGACACGGGCAGCCGAGTTTTGGATGACCTCAAGTTTATGTAGGGTGGAATGTGGGAGGCCAGCCAGGAGTGCGTTGGAATAGTAAAGTCTAGAGGTAACAAAGGCATGGATGAGGGTTTCAGCAGCGGATGAACTGAGGCATATGTGGTCGGAAGCTCATTTCAGGGTCAAATATGACACTGTGGCAGAAAGACTGAATGACTCTGGCTAACTGTATATAATTCTCTTTAACGATGTTCTAACACCAGCCTAAACCTGTACCATTGTGTTAGGCATTACTGTGTTTTGTATATAGAGTTTGCATGTACGGGGCGTGGCCCCTTTAAGAGCGCGGGAAAACGCGATGATGTCACGTCGCAAACCACGGGGCTGCCCAGGCAGTCCTCGTGGCATTTCCGTTGAGCAAAGACCTGTTTAGTTGTTCTCTTGTGTCGATCTCCGTTATTCGTTGGAATTCGTTAATTCCTACAACACCAAGGTTGCGAACAGTGTGGTTCAGCCTCAGACAGATGTTAGGGAGAGGGATAGAGTCAGTGGCTAGGGAATGGAATTTGTGGCGGGGACTGAAAATAATAGCTTCGGTCTTCCCAATATTTAATTGGAGAAAATATTTGCTCATCCGGAACTGGATGTCGGACAAACAGCCTGACAATTTAGAGACTGTTGTGTGACAGGAAAAGCTTGACACTTTCGTTTGCGGGGCCTCCTGTTGTAATGACAAAAATTAGGCCACTTCTCTTCTCTCCAAGGAGCCTTGAAGAGCAGAAAGAAAAAGCTAACATTGATGCAGTTTGACTACTGGTTTCCGTAACTTATGAGGAATAGCGCAAGTTTCTATCCCAACCTCCTTACAGAGGAAGGAGGGACGGTAGGGAGGGCTTCACACATTCCTGTTTCGTTTAACGCAATGAATTGTGGTCCCAAGAAGCAAAAGTACGTTTCAACCACGTTTTTCCAATCGTAACAATTGAGCAGAAATTTTAGCGAATTCAACTTTCCCCACTGGGGTGGGTGGGGTGGTTATCGCAAGCCCTAGGAGGTCTGGGAGATAAAGTACTGGCAGGCTGCATCTCGTCACTACTCCGCTCTCCTCCCCTGACTGCTGCGTGTTCATGAAGATGATTAATGGTACAGGATAAAGTTATTTGTTGCTGCAATTACCTAACTTGTCCATACACATTACACAGAAAAATTCCTGCTGAGGCCAACTGCTGTGTTCTACGATGGTTCAAAGGACAATCGAGGCTGTTTTTGCTCCGTACCATAAGTGGCTGAAGTAAATGGGCAAAAATTGACTTCTGTTTTTCAAAGTGGACTTTGGTATCCAGTCTGCATTTTAAAGAAATTAAAAACTGGACTGTCTGGATGGGTGGAGACACTGGGTAGAAACGCAGGGTCTATTAGAAAGCACACAAGCTGAAGGGCTAATTTGAGGGGCTGTAAGATGTTCAGGTAACGGGAGTAAGATTAAGGCAGGCAATAGTGAAGAGGACAAGAGATGAGGCCAGATGAAGAAGATGGAAGATGAAGAAAAGGAGTTAAACACCACAGGTGCTTTTGGGAGCCTTCAGATTTTAGCCCTGAGGTTCAGACTTTAGCCAGGTTGAGGTTTCTTAATTGAGACGCTTAAGTGAAGGGCCAAGGCTTGTAGTGAAGTTTGAGAATAGTAGGAAAGCATGGGCAGGATTCACCACTTCCTGTCTGCTAGATATTGGGCAGAAACGACGGACTTCAGTTACGTGGAAGAACTGGAGAAGCTGGGGTTGTTTTCCTTAGAGCAGAGAAGGTTAAGAGGAGATTTGCTAGAGGTGTTGAAAATCATGAACTGGTTTTGATAGAGTAAATAAGGAGAAACTGTTTCCAGTGGCAAAGTGGTTGGTAGCCAGAGGACAACAGATTTAAGGTGATTGGCAAAAGAACCAGAGGCGACGTGAGGAAACATTGTTTTACGCAGTGAGTTGTTGTGATCGGGAATGCGCTGCCTGAACGAGCGGTGGAAGCAGATTCAACAGTAACTTTCAAAAGGGAATAAATAAATACTTGAAGGGAAAAGTTTCACAGGGCCATGGGGGAAGGGCGGGGAACTTGGATTAAACGGATTGCTCTACCGAAGAGCCGACAAGGGCACGATGGGCCGAATGGCCTCCTTCTGTGCCATAACATTCTATGAAATGGGGTGGTTACCCCTCCCTTGAAAACACCAATGGCAGCGGTGCCTTCAGCTGTCTAGACCCCACGCTCTGGAATACCCTTCCTAAACCCCTCCACCACCCTCTCCTCCTCTTAGACCCATCTCTTTGAAGCCCGCCTCTTTGGCCAGGTTCCTGGTCACCCTTCCTAATATTTCCTTTTCTGGCTCGGCGTCCAGTTTCTGTCTCATTGCTCTCGGTGATCCACCTATCGACATTTTTCTACACTGAAGGTGCCGTGTGAATTGCAAGTCGTTATTGTGGTATCAAGTGTGGGAAATGTGACAAGGTGCCATTCTGCTGGCTTCCCAGCACCCCGTGCCACTTCTGGGATTTTAAAAAAAAAATCCGTTCCTGGGATGTGGGTGTCGCTGGCAATGCCAGCATTTACTGCCCACCCCTCATTGCCCTTGAGAAGGTGGTGATGAGCCGCCTTCTTGAACCGTTGCAGTCTGTGTGGTGAAGGTACTCCCACAGCGCTGTTAGGGAGGGAGTTCCAGGATTTTGACCCAGCGACGATGAAGAAACGGCGATATATTTCCAAGTCAGGATGGTGTGTGACTTGGAGAGGAACTTGAAGGTGATGGTGTTCCCATGCACCTTGTCCTTCTAGGCGGAAGAGGTCACGGGTTTGGGAGGTGCTGTCGAAGAAGCCTTGGCGAGTTGCTGCAGTGCATCGTGTAGATGGTACACACTGCAGCCACGGTGCACCGGTGGAGGGAGTGAATGTTTAAGGTGGTGGATGGGGTGCCAATCAAGCTGTCCTGGATGGTGTCGAGCTTCTTCAGTATTGTTGGAACTGCACTCATCCAGGCAAGTGGAGAGTATTCCATCACACCCCTGACTTGTGCCTTGTAGTTGGTGGAAAGGCTTTGGGGAGTCAGGAGGTGAGATACTCGCCGTAGAATAACCAACCTCTGACCCGCTCTTGTAGCCACAGTATTTATGTGGCTGGTCCAGTTAGGTTTCTGGTCAATGTTAACCCCCCCAGGATGTTGATATTGGGGTATTCGGCGATGGTAATGCCCTTGAATGTCAAGAGGCGGTGGTTAGACGCCCTCTTGTTGGAGATGGTCATTGCCTGGCACTTGTGTGGTGCGAATGTTACCTGCCACTTATCAGCCCAAGCCTGAATGACGTCCAGGTCTTGCTGCATGCGGGCACGGACTGCTTCATTATCTGAGGAGTTCCACAGGTTGTTGGAATTGGTCACCTGTATTTGGAGAATCTAGCCCCATCAATCAGGTAGAGCGCGGGAGCAGTGCTGGAATTTCCACGTGGTTTCTCTCGATCATCCATCGTAATTTCAGCGGAAGATCCAAGGAATCCCTGGAGAAATGTTCTGTGGACCTTCAACCACAGTTACGGTGGACGATCAAGAGATCACCTGCGGAGATTCACCCCGGGGTGCTTTAGGTGAGGTCTAAAGCATCTCAGCTCACAGTGGCTCAGTGGGAAGCACTCTCACCACTGAGTCAGAGGTTGTGGCATAAAGTTCAACTCCAGAGACTTCAACACATAATCTAGGCTGACACTCCAGTGCACCACTGAGGGAATGCTGCACTGTCGGAGGTGCCGTCTTTCAGATAAGACGTTAAACCGAGGCCCCGTCTGCTCTCTCAGGTGGATGTAAAAGATCCCGCAGCACTGTTTCCAAGAAGCACAGGGGAGTTATCCCTGATGTCCTGCCCAATATTTATCCCTCAACCAACATAACAAAAAAACCAGATGATCTGGTCATTATCACACTGCTGTTTGTGGGAGCTTGCTGTGTGCTAATTGGCTGCCACATTTCCTACATTACAGCAGTGACTACACTTCAAAAAGTACTTCATTGGCTGTAAAGCACTTTGGGACGTCCTGAGGTCATGAAAGGCGCTATATAAATGCAAGTCTACCTTTTCTTTTTCAAAGTGCGAAATTTTGATGTGCCCCTCAAAATGTGGAAGAAGGAGATGTTTTAGGGGGAGAGGTGAAATTATGAAACAGGACGAGGGGGATACCAGGATGAGGGAAACAGAAGGGCGGGACTGAATTGAAAAAGTCCGTAGCCAAAAAAAATGAAATCTCGCAGCTTACAGAATTTGTAATATAATTATAGGGAAATACACAATCATTTAATCAGGCAGCATTCTGAGGCAGTGTTACTCCAGGTAACCTATAAGTCAAGATTCTGAGTCCTTTGATTTTACTAAGTGTCATCTACAGAGATAATTCTGAGGTTACAGAAAACAGAGGGATTCTTTTCCGTGATGTGTTCCTGCCGTGACATATCAACCAAATTTTGTGGATTGTCATTTTAAAAAAAAACCTCCTCAGGATGTGGGTGTCACTGGCAAGGCACAGTCTTGACGAAGGGTTTCGACCTGAAACATTAACCCTGTTTCTCTCTCCACGGATGTTGCCTGGCCTGCTGAGTTTTTCCAGCATTTTCTGTTGTTATTTCGGATTTCCAGCATCCGCAGTATTTTGCTATTGTCCCGGTATTTATTGCCCTGTTTGATATAACTGAGTGACTTGCTGGGCCACTTCAGGGGATAGTTAAAAGTCAACCAACGTGTGGGACTGGAGTCACATATAGGCCAGGTCGGGTAAGGACGGCAGGTTTCCTTCCCTAGAGGACGTGAGCGAACCAATTGGGTTTTTTATGACAATCCGATAGGTTCATGGTCACTGATGCCAGCTTTTTGCTTCCAGGTTTTTAAAAAACTGAATTCAAATCCCCATGGTGGGCTTCGAACTCACGTTTGCTGGATTATTAGTCCAGGCCCTCTGGATAAACTTGCCCGGTAACATCACCACTACACCATCATGCCCACTAGTGGGTAGCTCAGCTTACCACCTGTTGGGAACACCTTCCTTGATCAATACTTGTGGCAAAATTGCAAACGTGAGTATTAAGAGCTTGTTTATGATTTCAAGACTAAATCAGAGGAATTCTCCCCTCAAATTTGTAATATAATCCCAACCAATACTCCAGGTTTTCATCAGGAATAAAACGCCTTGAAATTTGCAATGGGAGTATTCCTCATTTGTTAACTTGAAAACAGATATTTGTGTGGCATGTTAATTTTAAGACTACAGTCAATATTAGCGGATCTCCCATCTGCTCGCAGCAAGTTAGATAATATGTGGTTTTATCGAGACAGAAGAATTATACCATATGACCCACAATGTATTATTCTGCTGCTAAAGTGCCTGTCCCTTTAAGACCATGATATCTGTTTTCTGTGACCTCTTAAGGTAATTAGAGGCTGGCTCATTGCCAGAGCCTTGAGCACATAATCCAGGCTGATGCTCCAGTGCAGTACTGAAGGAGTGCTGCACTGTCGGAGGTGCCGTCTTTTGACTGAGACGTTAATCTGAGGTCCCGTCTGCCCACTCAGGTGGACGTAAACAATCCAATGATACTACTTCAAAGAAGAACAGGGGCATTCTCCTCAGTGTCCTGGTCAATATTTATCCTGCAACCAATATCTCTAAAAAAACAGATTACAAGAAACTCTTTTTTATCCGGCACCGACGGGACCGGCGTGGTGCCGGTTGATCAAAAAGTCCGGATTACAGAGAGGTATACTTACTAAGGTACGAGAGCCCCGTACACGGCCACAGGTGCAGGAGCCCTGGTTACACGGCACTTGTGCAGAAACCCCGGTTACATGGCCACAGATCCAGGAACCCCGGTTACATGGCCACTAATATATAGTAAAACTTACCTGAACCTACTCCTGAATTTTGCCGGTTAAGAGAGATTTCCAGATATTTAGGTGCCAGTTAAAAGAGAGTTTCCTGTATCTGGTCATTTATCTCATTGCTGTTTGTGGGAGCTTGCTGTGCGCAAATTGGCTGTCACCTTTCCTACATTACAACAGTGATGGCACATCAAAAGTACTTCATTGGCTGTAAAATGTTTTAGGACGCCCTGAGGTCGTAAAAAGTGCAAGTCTTTCTTTTTCTTTCTTTAACAAGGACTAAGAAATGTTTACATGCTGATTATTGCTGAGTAAGGAATGACAATCTCACATCATGGGAATCAGTAGAGGGTCACAAGTACAATTAGTCATAATTCAACCTAATTTTACATTGCTTTTTTTTTGCCTGGGGCAGAAGGACACATAAAATAATTTTACACATATATTATATTCCCGATGCACTCTGCTTTAACATGATAATAGAGAAGGACATAAGTATGACAAAAACCAGGTTAATAGATTGGAGAAAAGCTGATTTTGAGGGGCTCAGAATAGAACTTGGGAAGATAAAATGGGCAACAATATTGGCAAACAATGATGTAGAACAACAATGGGAAACATTTAAAACGGTGTTCAACACAGTGCAGTAAAAATATATTCCGCTAAAAGGAAAGAACAAACTAAACACTAATGAGATTCCATGGATGAATAAAGACATAAGGGAACAACTGAGGGTAAAGAAAGAGGCATACATTAAATACATAGACAACAGGGGAGAGCATGATAAGAGAGAATACGAAGGGATTAGGAGAGAAGTCAAAAAAACAATTAGGAAGGCAAAGAGGAACTATGAAATTAAATTATCAAGGAACATAAAACAAAATAGTAAAATATTTTACAGGCACATCAGTTAAAAAAGGAAGGTTGGGATGGGAAAAGGGCCATTAAGGGATAGACAGGACAATACCACAGGTAATGATAGGGAGATGGCAGAAATATTAAATCATTATTTCGCTTCAGTATTTACCAGGGAGATAGAACAGGTGGACATGGCATTGGATGATGAGATTAGTAATGAGATAAGTGCATTTAAAATAAAAAAGGGGATATATTAAATAAACTAATCATATTCAAAGAGGATAAAACCCCTGGTCCGGATGGATTGCATCCACGCATTTTAAAAGAATCTAGGGAAGAGATAGCAAAGGCATTACTGCACATATTTAATAATTCGTTACACATTCTCCCCGTGTTTGCGTGGGTTTTCTCCGGGTGCTCCGGTTTCCTCCCACAGTCCAAAGATGTGCGGGTTAGGTTGATTGGCTATGATAAATTGACCCTTAGTGTTAGGGGGATTAAATACGTGGGGTTATGGGGATAGGGTGGGATATGTGTTGGTGTAGGGGTTACGGGGATCGGGTGGGATATGTGTCGGTGCAGGCTCGATGGGCCGAAATGGCCTCTATCTGCACTGTGGGGTTTCTGTGATTCTGTGATTCTGTGAAGGTGTAGTGCCAGAGGACTGGCGGATAGCTAATATAATACCGATATTTAAGAAGGGGGATAGAACATGTCCAGGGAATTATAGACCAGTCAGCTTAACATCAGTGGTAGGAAAAATAATGGAAACCCTACTAAAGGAGAGAATAGAAGAACATCTAGAAACACAAAGTATAATAAGGAATAGTCAGCATGGATTTCAAAAGGGAAAATCTTGCTTGACCAACCTTATTGAATTTTTTGAAGAGGTAACAGGGAGATTAGACAAGGGTAATGCAGTGGATGTAATTTATCTAGATTTTCAAAAGGCCTTCGATAAGGTACCCCATAATAGACTAATGAATAAGGTCAGAGAATGCGGAGTTGGGGGACAAGTAGCAGAATGGATTGCTAGCTGGCTTCAAGACAGAAAGCAGAGAGTGGGAGTAAAGGGTAGCTATTCACAGTGGCAGAAGGTGGGTAGCGGTGTTCCACAGGGATCAGTGCTGGGACCACTGCTGTTCACAATTTACATTAACGATTTAGACTTTGGAATCAAAAACACAATTTCTAAATTTGTGGGTGACACCAAATTGGGGGGATAGTCAATACTGAGGAGGACTGCAACAAATTACAGGAGGACATTAATAAACTTGCAGAATGGGCATATAATTGGCAAATGAAGTTCAACACAGATAAATGTGAGGTATTACATTTTGGTAGGAAGAATAGGGAGGTCACTTATTACTTGGAGGGTGCGAGTCTAGGTGGGGTAGAGGAACAAAGGGATCACAGAGTACAAATACACAAATCACTAAAAGTTGCAACACAGGTTAGCAAGGCCATAAAAAAAGCAAACCAAGCACTAGGGTTTATTTCTAGAGGGATAGAATTGAAAAGTAGGGAAGTTATGCTGAACCTGTATCGAACCTTGGTTAGACCACACCTGGAGTACTGCGTACAGTTCTGGTCACCATATTATAAAAAGGATATAGAGGCACTGGAGAGGGTGCAGAGAAGATTTACAAGGATGATACCAGAAATGCGAGGGTATTCCTATCAGGAAAGAATGAACAGGCTGGGTCTCTTTTCTCTTGAAAAATGAAGGCTGAGGGTGACCTAATAGAGGTCTTTAAAATTATGAAAGGTTTTGATAGAGTGGATACAAAGAGAGTGTTTCCACTTGTGGGGAAGAGCATAACTAGAGGCCATCAATATAAGATAGTCACCAAGAAATCCAATAGGGAATTCAGAAGTAACTTCTTTACCCAAAGAGTGGTGAGAATGTGGAACTCGTTACCACAGGAAGTGGTTGAAGCGAATAGTATAGATGCATTTAAGGGGAGGCTGGACAAACATATGAGGGAGAAGGGAATAGAGGGTTATACTGGTTGAGTTAGATGAGGAAAGACGGGAGGAGGTTCGAATGGAGCATAAATGGCATGGACTGGTTGGGTCAAATGGCCTGTTTCTGTCCCATTTTACTGAGAACTCCTCTTATTAAATCCTCTTGATGTCTCTCTGTGGTGGAGACATACCCTTTTGGTCATATATTAAACACAGGCTTCACTGCCTGGCCCACTGGGTGATAAAAGATTCCACAAAAGCAATAATTACTGCTAGCACAGCAACTCCTCTTCCCCAGTCCCGACTAACCAATCAGACTGATGTCCACACAGGTCCTCAGTGTAATTGTGCAACGTCGCTGCTTCAATACAGTCTACCTCTGCTTATACTCATAACAGTTCACGCTGCACAGGTACAAACATCTTGGCTGTTACAGAGATAGCCAAGTTTACACAATGAAGGTCGATTTCAGGAACACACAAATTATGTACTTAACAATGGCAGGGGATTGAGTTTAGCTAGGTAATGATACAACTGTTGCACTGGGGCCAGCGATACAGCTGTTGCACTGGGGTCAGCGATACAGCTGTTGCACTGGCGCTAGCAATACAGCTGTTGCACTGGAGCTCAAGATACAGTTGTTCGACTAGCGATATAGACACAGCTGTCAGGTTATTAACAGTGATACAGCGGCTACACTGAGGGATGCTTTAACAATCATCATTCCACTGCGGATATGTTAACTCAGGTCCCTCATACCATAGTCTCATAAATTCCTCCAGACTAGTTTGTCCCCAGCAACAGCTACTTAAGAAGAAATATCTATAATAAAATTTAAATCCTTTGTACGCGCACACTTCTTTTCTAAAAAAAAAACGTACTTCTTGTTGTCACATTTTTGTCACACTTTTGTGTCAAGCTTTCCATTGTAAATTCCTACATCTACAATAAGAATGGAAATGGCTGATGTTAACTTGTCATGCTGTAATTACACTCTCCCACCAATGGTGGTGCTGTCGTGCCTCAGTCTTGCATCCCACCTCCTCAGCCTGTCCTGTCGAGAAACTCCTCTGCTCCACCAACTCCACTGCTCTGCTGCATAAATTGCCATCAGTTTGGTTATTCAACTACAAATAATGTCAAATAGAATATTATATAAAAATAAGGACAGAATATATATATAACCTGGCCCTGGTCCAATTAGCCCCCACCCTCTAACCTGAAGAGCACACTCGGCCATGATTCCCTTTGAACAACACCTTGGGGAGGTCAATTAGTACATTAAAAAAGATCAAAATAAACAGTCAGGAATGGTGATCAAATGATGATAAATTAATCATGTTCCCTTGGGTTTGATTTTTTTTTTACCTTAAAAAAAACTTTGGGTGAACGGTTAAATCGAAAGCTCTGCCTGCCTGTTCAGGGGGAATATTGCAGGTCACTTGTCAACCGTGGCAGCATTTTAACCTGTGAGTCAAAGGTTGCAGGCTCAACCTCCACTCCAGAGACTTGAGCAGAAAGATCTAGGCTGACACTCCCAGTGCAGTGCCGAGGGAGCGCTGCACTGTCGGAGGTGCCGTCTTTGGGATGTGATATTAGGCTGAAATCCTGTCTGCCCTCTCAGCTGAATGTAAAAGATCATATGGCACTATTCAAAGAAGAGCAGGGGAGTTCTCCCCGGTGTCCTGTCCAATATTTATTCCTCAACCAACATCACTAAAAAAAAAACAGATTGAGTCATTCCGCACTGCTGTTCGTGGGATCTTGCTGTGCGCAAAATTGCCTGCCGCGTTTCCTACATTACAACGGCGACTACACTTCAAAACGTACTTCATTGGCTGTAAAGCGCTTTGGGATGTCCTGAGGCCGTGACAGGCGCTATATAAATGCAAGTCTTTTCTTCCTTTCAGCGGGACCTGGATTTGAAGAGAGCCGAGGCTGATGAGATTAAAGTCTGCTCGTCTTTCAGCGGTTAAAGGGTCCAAAGCGAAGTGAGTTTGAAAATTCACAAGCCGGTTCCTATTGCAGGCTTGGGCCCGCGCACAATGTAATTTGGCACTAAATTGGCAGTGTCGCTCAGAGAGACCATGGGACGGCTATTGTGGGAAACGGAAAATGTCAGACTGGCGCAATAAGAGCTCGCTTCTGAAGTTCGGATGGAGCAGTGGGAGTCTGCGGGAGTTTGATACCGCCGCTGGGTGCCTGAAATGGGAAAACAAGCAGTGCTGACCATCCCTCATCGCCAACCAAAAAAAAAAGGAGAAATCAGAAATAGCACCAGTAAATTGTGCAGATAACGGACTGATTTTTGACCCACATACAAAGGGAATCTCCAGCCAGTGTGTCAATTCCCATTTGAGTGAATTCCAGTCTTCAACGCTTCGACATCTGCTGTGCACGCGGCCACCGTATCAGCCCAAGCTGTGGAGTACAATAAACTGGCTCAAGTCAACACGTTTGGAGCAGAGTGATGGCTCTATTTCATCACAGAGCACTTAATACTCAAGCCCCTGGCAATTCCTGTGTCCCTGGGACCGTTGGGGTTTGTACATTTTCAACTGAGGCACATGACAAAAAATGACATTCAATCACAGTAACACAGTCACTCCATCATTAGGGGTAGTTTTATTATTCTGACCTACACCCTGAGCTACTAAAATAGACAATTAAACAATTTAGTTTCAAAGAATCTTTAATCCTGTACAAACAATCTTTCTTTCCCTGTTCACTTCTCTCTTCCATTTTCGCTCTGGCCTATTCCACCTCCACCGCCCCGCCCCCACCCCGCCTTCTCTCCCAAGTCTTTTTTCGCGACACTTTATTAAAAAGTAATGATCTCCTTTTTTCTTCCTCCTGTCCCATAACATGGAAGGCGGGAGAATTAAAACAAGTGCGAGTTAGCAAAAGCCCAAAACTTAAAGATAAGAACATAAGAATATAAGAAATAGGAGCAGGAGTAGGCCAATCGGCCGCTCGAGCCTGCTCCGCCATTCAATAAGATCATGGCTGATCTGGTCCTAACCGCCAATCTACTATCACAGAACCATCTCCTGAATCTAACAGAATTAGACACACGAAATAGGAGCAGGATCAGGCTACACGGCCCCTGGGCCCGCTCCGCTACCCACAGGGCCATGACCGATCCGAACCTAGACTCATGTCCAAATTCCTGCCCGCTCCCCGCAACCCTTAATTCCCTTTACTTCTAGGAAACTGTCTATTTCTGTTTTAAATTTATGTAATGATGTAGCTTCTACAGCTTTTTGGGGCAGCATATTCCATGGACCTACCACCCTCTGAGTGAAGTAGTTCCTCCTCATCTCAGTTTTGATCTCAACTTGGTCACATAGATGAGGCCAGGTCAGTCCTTGACCCAGTGCTGACACCTAGTTGGCACCATCTGTACCTCTCTCTCCTTTAAGACGCTTCTTAAAACCTTCCCCGTTGGCCAAGCTTTTGGTCATCTGTCCTAATATCTGGCCCGGTGTCAAATCTCGTTTGATAACGCTCCTGTGAAATGTCTTGGGATGGTTTACTACATTAAAGGCGCTATATAAATGCAAGGTGTTGTTGCTGTCCAGTGACTCTTACTAAAAAGTGCTTATGGGTGGATATTAGGGAAGAACAGATCAGTCAGTGTCATCTATGACTCCTCCTTCTCCTCTATTGTTGATGGGAGAGCCTTCAGCACCTTACCCCATGCTCTGAATCTCCCCCCCCCCCACAACCCCTTGCTACATTCCTCCCCACCTTCAAGATCCCACTTAGAACCTACCTCTTGGACAGTGCCTCGGTCAACTGCCCTCGTACCCGCTTCCAATCCAACCTCCAACTGGAAGGTGCCATGGGATATTTTGCTTTGCTATATAAAGTCAAGTTGTTGTTGTTGTTCACCCCCACCCCCCGCCCCCCGCCTCCCCCTCCCCGCCCCCCATAGCCAACGCTTATGGTCTGGATTCATATATGCAGAATGGCCACTGGGGTAAGTTACCAGAGGGTAGGTGGTGCCTGTGGACCTGTACCAAAGAGGAAAGGCCAAAATTGGGCGGGGCAGAGGAGGATACTTAACCACAAGGTTAAACATACCTTGGAGAGTATGGAATAGCAATTGTGGGGCTATATTACTAGGTTGCAAGCAGACGCGGTTGTGTTTCATAGTTGGGTATTATTCGCAGTGAACTTATTTTGAAAAGGACCTTCTGCAGTTCATTACACCCAAGCTGGATTGCTCACATCTGCTGAGAGAAGCCTAATCCAAGCCGTGTGTGTACGTGTGCGTATGAGTGTGCACGCATGCGTGTGCACGTATACGTGTTAGTGTGCGCGTGTGTGCATCTGTATGAATGTGTGAGTGCGTGTGCAGAGAGGGGAGCGGGGAGGGGAGGAAGGTGGCATCGTTCCTGTCCAGAGGCATCTTGTAGTCTTGATACTGATAACACCCCCAAATTTCCTTATGGGCCTCACTTCAATTTGAGAACGAATCTGCTAATTGGTCATCCCAACAGTTCAACAGCTCATTTATATTCATCAGTTCCAAGGCTCAAGTCGATCTAAAGGGCTGCTGGAATGAGCCTCCCTGTTGTGAACATACAGAACACTGCAGACAGAATTACTGGGATGGAGTTCAGCATGGGGTCACCTTATAGTGTTACCAACCCTCCAGGGTTGCCCTGGGTTCTCCAGGAATTACAGATTAATCTACTGGACACTGTTGTTCAAAACAGGCGCAATTTGCGCCGGGAATCGCTGCTTGCGCTCAAAGAGGAAACTCAGCCCCTCCGCATCTACCCTGTTGAATCCCTTTATCATTTTGAACACTTTGAGTCGAGCACGCCTCAACCATCTAAACCTAAGGGACTTTTATGTAACCTGTCCTCATAATTTAACCCTTTTAGCCCTGGTATCATTCTGGTGGATCTGCGCTGCACCCACTCCAAGGCCCTCCCTGAGGTGCGGTGCTCGGAACTGAACGCTGCACCCCAGATGCGGTCTGACCCAGGCTCTGTACAACTCAAACACGAGTTCCTCCTCACTTTTGAATTCCAACCCCCTGCGATAAAGGCCAACATTTTATTCGCCTTTTGATTACTTTTGTACCTGCGCACTAACTTTTAGCGATCTGTGTACATGCAAACCAAATCCCTTTGCTCCACCACAGCCCCTAGTCTCTCACCATTAAGAAAATATTCAGATTTATCTTTCTCGGATCCAAAGTGGATGACGTCACACTTCTCCACATTGAACTCCATCTGCCACAGCTCTGCCCACTCACTTGGTCTGTTTATGTCCCACTGTAACTTCCTGCTCCCATCTACACAACTTACTGTGCCCCCTCACTTAGTGTTAGCTGCAAACTTGGATACACAACTCTTTCTTCACTCAAGTTACTAATATATATATGACGAAAAACTGTGGCTGCAGTAGGAATCCCTGGAGAATACGTCCACAAAATCACAACTTGTGAGTGTCACGCTGCATCTTAAGCTTGAAGCTGCAACTGATGGCCTACTTCCTAGGGTTTTGAAAGAGGTGGCTATAGAGATAGTGGATGCATTGGTTGTCATTTTCCAAAATTCCATAGATTCTAGAATGGTTCCTGTGGATTGGAAGCTGACAAAATAACCCCACTATTTAAGAAAGGAGGGAGAGAGAAAACGGGGAACTACAGACCAGTTAGCCTGACATCAGTAGTAGGGAAAATGCTAGAATCTATTATTAAGGATGTGGTAACAGGGCAGTTAGAAAATAATAATAGGATTGGGCAGAGTCAACACGGATTTATGAAAGGGAAATCGTGTTTGACGAATCTGTTAGAGTTTTCTGAGGTTGTAACTTGCAGAATAGATAAGGGGGAACCAATGGATGTGGTGTATTTGGATTTTCTGAAGACATTCGATAAGGTGCCTCACAAGACGTTACTAAACAAAATTAGGGCTCATAGGATTGAGCATAGCATCATAACGGCACAGAAGGAGGCCATTCGGCCCATCAATCCATGCCGGCACTCTGTAGAGCAATCCAGTCAATCCCATTTTCCCGCTCTATCTCCGTAGCCCTGCAAGTTTATTTCCCTCAAGTGCCTATCCAGTCTCCCCTTGAAAACATTGAGTGTCTCCGCTTCCACCACTTCCGTCGGCAGCGAATTCCAGGTCCTCACCACTCGCTGTGTAAAAAAGTTTTTCCTCACATCCCCCCTGTATCTCTTGCCCAAAACCTTAAATCTGTGTCCCCTAGTCCTTGTACCATCAACTAGTGGGAACAGCCTTTCCCCGTCTAGCCTATCCAAACCCATCATAATCTTGTACACCTCTATCAAATCACCCCTCAACCTCCTTTGCTCTAATGAAAACAAATCCAGCTTCTCCAACCTGTCCTTGTAGCTAAGATCCTCCATCCCCGGAACCATTCTGGTAAATCTCCTTTGCACCCTCTCAAGTGCCTTCACATCATTCCTAAAGTGTGGTGACCAGAACTGGACGCAATACTCCAGTTGTGGCCTAACCAGCGCTTTATAAAGCTTCAGCATAACTTCTCTACTTTTGTACTCAATTTATGAAGCCCAAGATCCCATATGCTTTGCTAACCACTCTCTCAATATGTCCCGCCACCTTCAGGGACCTATGCACATTAACTCCCAGGTCCCTCTGTCCCTGCACACTCTTTAAAACTGTGCCATTAAGTGTATATTGCCTCTCCCTGTTCCTTCTGCCAAAATGCATCACCTCACAGTTCTCTGTATTAAATTCCATCTGCCACTTGTCTGCCCATTCTGCTAGCCTTTCTATGTCCTGTTGCAGTCGATTGGTATCATCATCACTGTTTGTCACACCCCCAAGTTTGGTGTCATCGGCAAATTTAGAAATTCTACTCTGTATTCCAATATCCAGGTCATTTATATATATCAAAAAAAGCAGTGCCCCAGCACTGACCCTTGGGGAACACCACTGTCTACCATCCTCCAGTCTGAAAAACAGCCATTTACCACAACTCAGTTTTCTGTCCTTAAGCCAATTCCTTATCCAAGCTGCCACTGACCCACCTATTCCATGAGCCTCAATTTCGTTAACCAGCCTTCTATGTGGTACTTTGTTAAATGCCTTCTGAAAATCCATGTAGACAACATCATTGCATTCCCTTCATCAATACTCCCTGTTACTTCATCAAAAAATTCAATTAGATTAGTCAAACACGATCTGCCTTTTACAAATCCGTGTTGGCTCTCCTTAATTAGCTTCAACCTCTCCAAGTGCCCATTAATTTTTTCCTTGATTATGGTTTCTAAAACTTTACATAAGAACATAAGAACATAAGAAATAGGAGCAGGAGTAGGCCAATCGGCCCCTCGAGCCTGCTCCGCCATTCAATAAGATCATGGCTGATCTGATCCTAACCGCCAATCTACTATCACAGAACTATCTCCTGAATCTAACAGAATTAGACACAGGAAATAGGAGCAGGATCAGGCTACACGGCCCCTGGGCCCGCTCCGCTACCCACAGGGCCATGACCGATCCGAACCTAGACTCATGTCCAAATTCCTGCCCGCTCCCCGTAACCCTTAATTCCCTTTACTTCTAGGAAAATGTCTATTTCTGTTTCAAATTTATGTAATGATGTAGCTTCTACAGCTTTTTGGGGCAGCATATTCCATGGACCTACCACCCTCTGAGTGAAGTAGTTCCTCCTCATCTCAGTTTTGAAAGAGCAGCCCCTTATTCTAAGACTATGCCCCCTAGTTCTAGTTTCACCCATCATCGGGAACATCCTCCCCGCATCCACCCGATCCAACCCCTTCACAATCTTATATGTTTCAATAAGATCGCGTCTCATTCTTCTGAACTCCAATGAGTAGAGTCCCAATCTACTCAACCTCTCCTCATATGTCCATCCCCTCATCCCCGGGATTAACCGAGTGAACCTTCTTTGTACTGACTCGAGAGCAAGTATGTCTTTTCTTAAGTATGGACACCAAAACTGTATGCAGTATTCCAGGTGCGGTCTCACCAATACCTTGTACAACTGAAGCAATACCTCCCTATTTTTATATTCTATCCCCCTAGCAATGAAAGCCAACATTCCATTGGCCTTCTTAATCACTTGCTGCACCTGCATACTAACCTTTTGAGTTTCGTGCACCAGGACCCCCAGATCCCTTTGCACTTCAGTACTTTCCATTAAGATAATAGCTTGCTCTACGATTTTTCCTGCCAAAGTGCATAACCTCACACTTTCCAGTATTGTATTCCATCTGCCAAATCTCTGCCCATTTACTTAGCCTGTCTATGTCCCCTTGCAGGTTTTTTATGTCCTCCTCACTCACTACTTTCCCTCCCATCTTAGTATCATCTGCAAACTTTGATATGTTACACTCGGTCCCCTCCTCCAAATCGTTCATATAGATTCATATCCCTGTTACCCCTCTATCCTCGAGCACAGAATCCGTATCCCTGTTACCCTTCTATCCTCGAGCACAGAATCCGTATCCCTGTTACCCCTCTATCCTCGAGCACAGACTCCGTATCCCTGTTACCCCTCTATCCTCGAGCACAGAATCGGAATCCCTGTTACCCCTCTATCCTCGAGCACAGAATCCGTATCCCTCTTACCCCTCTATCCTCAAGCTCTTCTATGGCCATTCAGACACAAACATGTTTGTGAATGTGGTGAAAAGACTGCTTTGCCTCCCTGTCTCCAGGCAGTTGGCTTTCCAGATTACCCACACTCCTCCCAGTTCATCTTAGTGCAGCACATGTACCTACCTACATCTGCTTCAGTACTTTTCTTCATGTCTTTGTGAAGTTTCTTAATCTGATCTTCCAGCTGTTGGAGCTTGCCACCACTGATGTTAAACTGACCGGCCTGTAGTTACTAGGATTGTCCTTGCACCCTTTCTTGAACAATGGTGTCACATTTGCCACATTCCAATCCTCAGGCACCTCCCCCGCGTCTAGGGAAGATTGGAAAATTATGGCAAGCCCTTCCGCTATCTCCTCCCTCAATTCCCTTAGCAACCTGGGATGCAAGCAATCTGGACCAGGCGACTTATCCACTCTAAGCATACCCAGCCTTTCTAGTCCATCCTGTCTTATCAATTTTCATCCCTTCCATTGCTTCTACCTTTTCCACTTCTACCGATATTTTGTCAGCATCCACCTCCTTAGTAAACACCGATACAAAGTACTCATTGAGTATTCTAGCCTTGCCCTGCACCTCTAAGCATATATCACCTTCTTTGTCCCTAATAGGCCCCACCCCGTCTCTTACTACCAGCTTACTGTTTACATGCCGGTAGAAGATTTTTGGGTTCCCTTTTATGTTAACCGCCATTGTACTCTCATATTCTCTCTTTGCCAATCTTATTTTCAACTTCACTTCCCCTCTCAACTTATTCTCCCTTGAAGAATTCACCTGACATTCATCATACACCCTCTTTTTCTGTTTCATCATCTTCTCTATCTCCTTTGTCATCCAAGGAGCCCTTGCTTTGGTTCCCTTACCCTTCCCTCTTGTTGGAATGTATCTAGCCTGTACTTGGAACATCTCCTCCTGAAAGATCTCTCATTGTTCCGTTACAGTTTTTCCTGTCAGTCTTTGGTTCCATTTTACTCTGGCTAGATCCTTTCGCATCCCATTGAAGTTAGCCCTATTCCAGTTTAGAAGTTCCACTCTAGATTGTTCCTTGCTCCTCCCCATTGCTAATCTAAATCTTATGATACGATGATCACTCGTACCCAAGTGTTCTCCCACAGACACTTGGTCGACCTGGCCCACTTCATTCCCCAGCACCAGATCCAGCAATGCCTCCTTCCTAGTTGGGCCAAGAACATACTGGTCAAGGACATTCTCCTGAGCACATTTCAGAAATTCCTCCCCCTCCTTTCCCTTTACCCTAGCATTATCCCAATCGATATTTGGGTAATTAAAGTCCCCCAATATCACCACTCTAGCTCTTGCATATCTCTGCGATTTTCCTGCAGATTTGCTCCTCTACCTCCCTCTCATTATGGGGGTAATATACTAGCATGGATTGAGGATTGGTTAACGGAAAGAAAACAGAGAGTAGGAATAAACGGGTCATATTCGGGTTGGCAGGCTGTAACTAGTGGGGTACCGCAAGAATCAGTGCTTGAGCCTTTAAAAAAAATATTTGTTCATGGGATGTGGGTGTCGCTGGCAAGGCCAGTATTTATTGCCCATCGCTAATTGCCCTTGAGAAGGTTGTGGTGAGCCACCTTCTTGAACTGCTGCAGTCCGTGTGGTGAAGGTACTCCCATAGTGCTTAGGGAAGGAGTTCCAGGATTTTGACCCAGCGACGATGAAGGATCGGCGATATACTTCTAAGTCAGGATGGTATGTGACTTGGAGGGGAACTTGGAGGTGGTGGTGTTCCCATGTGTCTGCTGTCCTTGTCCTTCTAGGTGGAAGTGGTCGCAGGTTTCGGAGGTGCTGCCGAAGAAGCCTTGGCGAGTTGCTGCAGTGCATCTTGTAGATGGTGCACACTGCAGCCATGGTACGCCGGTGGTGGAGGGAGTGAATGTTTAAGGTGGTGGATGGGGTGCCAATCAAACGGGTTGCTTTGTCCTGGATGGTGTCGAGCTTCTTGAGTGTTGTTGGAGCTGCACTCATTCAAGCAAGTGGAGAGTATTCCATCACACTCCTGACTTGTGCCTTGTAGATGGTGGAAAGGCTCTGGGGAGTCAGGAGGTGAGACACTCTGACCCGCTCTTGTTGCCACAGTATTTATGTGGCTGGTCCAGTTAAGTTTCTGGTCAATGGTGACCCCCAGGATGTTGAGGGTGGGGGATTCGGCGATGGCAATGCCGTTGTCAAGGGGCGGTGGTTAGACTCTTGCTTGTTGGAGATAGTCATTGCCTGGCACTTCTGAGGCGCAAATGTTACCTGCCACTTATCAGCCCAAGCCTGAATGTCGTCCAGGTCTTGTTGCATGCGGGCATGGACTGCTTCATTATCTGAGGAGTTGCAAATGGCACAGAACACTGTGCAGTCATCAACGAACATCCCATTTCTGACCTTATGTTGGAGGGAAGGTCATTGATGAAGCAGCTGAAGATGGTTGGGCCTAGGATACTGCCCTGAGGAACTCCTGCAGCGATGTCCTGGGGCTGTGATGATTGACCTCCAACCACCACAACTATCTTCCTTTGTGCTAGGTATGACTCCAGCCAGTGGAGAGTTTTCCCCCCGATTCCCATTGACTTCAGTTTTACTAGGGCTCCTTCATGCCACACTCTGTTAAATGCTGCCTTGATGTCAAGGGCAGTCACTCTCACCTCACTTCTGGAATTCAGCTCCTTTGTCCATGTTTGGACCAAGACTGAAAGGAGGTCTGGAGCCAAGTGGGCATCAGTAAGCAGGTTATTGTTGAGTAAGTGCCGCCTGACAGCACTGTCAATGACACCTTCCACCACTTTGCTGATGATTGAGAGTAGACTGATGGGGCAGTAATTGGCAGGATTGGATTTGTCCTGCTTTCTGTGGACAGGACATACCTGGGCAGTTTTCCACATTGTCGGATAGATGCCAGTGTTGTAGCTGTACTGGAACAGCTTGGCTAGAGGCATGGCTAGTTCTGGAGCACAAGTCTTCAGCACGATAGCCGAGATGTTGTCGGGGCCCATAGCCTTTGCTGTATCCAGTGCAATCAGCCATTTCTTGATATCACGTGGTTGGGCCTCAGCTATTCACAATCTACATCAATGATTTGGGTGAGGGGACCAAATGTAATATATCCAAGTTTGCTGATGATACAAAGCTAGGTGGGAATGTAAGTTGTGCAGAGGATAGAAACATAGAAACATAGAAACATAGAAGATAGGAGCAGGAGTAGACCATTTGGCCCCTCGAGCCTGCTCCGCCATTCAATGAGATCATAGAAACATAGAAACATAGAGATAGGAACAGGAGTAGGCCATTCGGCCCTTCGAGCCTGCTCCGCCATTCAATGAGATCATGGCTGATCTTCATCTGAGATCTTAGCTGATCTTACCAGTTCAGTACCCCGTCCCCGCCTTTTCTCCGTAACCCTTAATCCCCTTAGCCTTCAGAAATATATCCAATTCTCTCTTGAAAATATTTATTGAATTAGCCTTCACAGCCCTCTGTGGCAGGGAATTCCACAGGCTCACCACTCTTTGAGTGAAGAAATTCTTCCTCATCTCTGTTTTAAATGATTTGCCCGCTATTTTTAGACTGTGGCCCCTGGTTCTGTGCTCCCCTGCCATTGGAAACATTCTCTCTGAATTCAGCCTGTCCAGGCCTGCCATAATTTTATATGTTTCGATGAGATCCCCTCTCAATCTTCTAAACTCCAGTGAGTACAAGCCCAAACTATTCAATCTCTCCTCGTAGGTCATTCCCGCCATTCCAGGTATCAGCCTGGTGAATCGCCGCTGCACTCTTTCCATGGCAAGAACATCCTTCCGCAGATGGGGCGACCAAAACTGTACACAATACTCCAGATGCGGTCTCACCAGCACCTTGTACAGCTGTAGTAAGGTATCCCTATTCCTATACTCGAACCCCCTTGATATGAAGGCCAACATACCATTTGCCTTCTTAATCGCCTGTTGCACCTGCATGCTCTCCTTCAGTGACTGGTGCACAAGAACACCCAGGTCCCTCTGCACTTCCCCATCTCCCAATCTATTGCCATTTAGATAATAATCTACCCTCCTGTTTTTACCCCCAAAGTGGATAACCTCGCATTTATCCACATTATAGTGCATCTGCCACGTATCCGCCCATTCCCCCAACCTGTCCAAATCGCACTGTAGCCTCCTGACATCCTCATCAGAGCCCACCCCTCCTCCTAGTTTAGTGTCGTCAGCGAATTTGGAAATATTGCATCCAATTCCCTGATCCAGATCATTTATATATATTGTGAACAGCTGGGGTCCCAGGACAGATCCTTGCGGCACCCCGCTGGTCACTGCCTGCCACTCCGAAAACGAGCCGTTTATTCCAACTCTCTGTTTTCTATCCGCCAGCCAGTTCTCTATCCACGTTAATACTTTGCCCCCAATCCCATGAGCCTTAATTTTGCATGATAATCTTTTGTGTGGAACCTTATCGAAGGCTTTCTGGAAGTCAAGGTACACCACATCCACTGGCTCTCCCCCATCTATTTTACCAGTTACTTCCTCAAAAAATTCCAGCAGATTAGTCAAACACGATTTACCCTTTGTAAATCCATGTTGACTCTGTCCGATCCTTTCCCCATTTGTCAAGTGCTCCGCTATTTTATCCTTAATAATGGACTCTAGCATTTTGCCCACAACCGATGTAAGGCTTACTGGTCTATAATTCCCTGCTTTCTCTCTACCCCCCTTTTTAAATATTGGGGTAACATTAGCTACCCTCCAATCCACGGGTACTGTTCCCGAGTCAATGGAGTTCCGGAAGATGATCCTTAGAGCATCTGCTATCTCCAGGGCCACCTCCTTAAGTACCCTAGGATGTAGTTTATCAGGCCCCGGGGATTTGTCGGCCTTCAGTCCCCTCAACTTACCCAACACCATATCCCTAGAGATACTAATTTCTGTCAGCTCCTCCCTCTCATTAGTCCCTATGTTTGCCGATATTCCCTGCTTTCTCCCCATATCCCTTGATCCCTTTAGCCTTAAGAAGTACATCTAACTCCTTCTTGAACATATTTACTGAATTGGCCTCAACTGCCTTCTGTGGTAGAGAATTCCACAGGTTCACTACTCTCTGGGTGAAGAAATTCCTCCTCATCTCTGTCCTAAATGGTTTACCCCTTATCCTTAGACTGTGACCCCTGGTTCTGGACTCCACGGAGGCTTCAAGGGGATATAGACAAGCTAAGTGTGTGGGCAAGGACATGGCAAATGGAATATAATGTGGAGAAATGTGATGTTATCTACTTTGGTAGGAAAAATAGAAAAGCAGAGTATTTTTTAAATGGTGAGAGATTGGGAAATGTTGGTGTTCAGAGGGACCTGGGTGTCCTTGTACACAAATCACTGAAAGTTAACATGCTGGTACAGCAAGCAATTAGGAAAGCAAATGGTATGTTGGCCTTTATTACAAGAGGATTTGAGTATAAGAGTAAAGACATCTTACTGCAATTATATAGGGCCCTGGCGAGACCACTCCCGGAGTATTGTGTACAGTTTTGGTCTCCTTACCTAAGGAAGGATATACTTGCTACAGAGGGAATGCAACAAAGGTTCACCAGACTGATTCCTGGGATGGGGGGATTGTCCTATGAGGACAGATTGAATTGACTAGTCTTATATTCTCTAGAGTTTAGAAGAATGAGAGGTGATCTCATTGAAACATACAAAATTCTTACAGGGCTTGACAGGGTAGATGCAGGGAGGATGTTTCCCCTGGCTGGGGAGTCTAGAACCAGGGGTCACAGTCTCAGGATAAGGGGTCGGCCATTTAGGACTGAGATGAGGAGGAATTTCTTCACTCAGAGGGTGGTGAATCTTTGGAATTCTCTACCCCAGAGGGCTGAGGAGGCTCAGTCATTGAGTATATTCAAAACACAGATTGATAGATTTTTGTACATTAAGGGAATCAAGGAATATGGGGATAGTGCAGGAAAGTGGAGATGAGGAAGAAGATCAGCCCATGATCTTACTGAATGGCGGAGCAGGCTCCTATTTCTTATATTCTTATGTTCTTATTAACCGAGTTACGCGATACTTCCCGAGGACTCGTGTCCCTACACTAAACAGGTCAGCCCGCTCCCTCCCCCCACTTTGTCAGTGAATCAAAGAAGAAGATGGAACTCAAACTCCCACACCAGGCAGTTGGCACATTCCCAGCACCATCGGGACTCCAGGAAACATCACTAATTACAGGGCAAATTGAAACACGCTGACCGCAAATTGGCTCGAACTTTGAATTACTGACAGTTCAAGAGTTACGAGACCATGTCCCCTCCTTTTATTTAGCCAGCTGATTTGGATTCCGAGCCCATCTAACACGAGATTCAGATAAACTGCGCCCTTTACAAGCTACGACACAACTCATTTTTCCTTTGAGTAGGGTGTGCACATGCTCCCATGTTCAGTGAATAACTTATTGCATAATTTTACTCATTTATCACATACCTGTAACACTTTTTTCTGTTGCACAAGATCTTGGCAGACTTTTAATGAAGGATGAATATTTCAAAATTTCACTACGGCTTCACCTTTCCACACTCCAGGGCACTGTTGAGTCGCCGTCACAAATCCATCCCCTCGCCACCGAATCTATCCTCCACCCCAGCCAATGTCTCAGGTTGAAGCAGACTGTTCGCAAGCATGCCGTCCCATTTGACCCCGAGCTGAGCTTCTGACCCCAGCGCCCCTCTCCTACTTGTCTCTACCACAAAGAGCGCCACCTAGCTGCTGATACCCACGTCCGAGGCCTGTCACCTCCAGACCCGACTATTCCAAAGTTGAAATAACAACAGAAAATGCTGGAAATACTCAGCAGGCCTTTTTCCAGTTCTGATGAAGGGTCCCAGACCTGAAACGTTAACTCTGTTTCTCTCTCCACGGATGCTGCCTGGCCTGCTGAGTATTTCCAGCATTTTCTGTTGTTATTTCAGATTTCCAGCATCCGCAGTATTTTGCTATTGTATTCCAAAGTTGTCCTGGCTGACCTCTCACCTTCCACCCTCCCTAAACTTCAGCTCATCCAAAACTCTGCTGCCCGCCACCCCCCCCCCCCCCCGCTACCCTATCACGCGTCAAGTCCCACTCATCCCTCACCTCTGTGCTGGCCGGCTGGCCAACATTGGCTGCCGATCCCTACGCATCAAGTACAGGAGCAAGGATGTCTTGCTGCAGTTGTACAGGGCCTTGGTGAGACCACACCTTGAGTATTGTGTGCAGTTTTGGTCGCCTTATCTGAGGAAGGATGTTCTTGCCATGGAGGGAGTACAGCGAAGATTCACCAGGCTGATACCTGGGATGGCAGGAATGACGTATGAGGAGAGATTGGGTCGATTGGGCTTATACTCGCTGGAGTTTAGAAGAATGAGAGGGGATCTCATTGAAACTTATAAAAGTCTAACAGGACTAGACAGACTAGATGCAGGAAGGATGTTCCCGATGGCGGGGGAGTCCAGAACCAAGGCTCACAGTCTAAGGATAAGGGGTAAGCCATTTAGGACAGAGATGAGGAGGGATTTCTTCACCCAGAGAGTGGTGAACCTGTGGAATTCTCTACCACAGAAGGCAGTTGAGGCCAATTCATTAAATATATTCAAGAAGGAGTTGGATATATTTCTTAAGGCTAAAGGGATCAAGGGATATGGGGAGAAAGCAGGGACCGGGTACTGAATTTGGATGATCAGCCATGATCTCATTAAATGGCGGAGCAGGCTCGAGGGGCCGAATGGCCTACTCCTGCTCCTATCTTCTATGTTTCTGCTATGTTTCTATGTAATCGGACTGCAGTGAGGCCGTGGGTCAGGATCTCAGGAGCCGGCGTCCCTTAAAGGGTTGCAGTGTCTAAAGGAGAAAAGACTTGCTCAGCAGGGAGGGGTGGGTGGGGAGGAAGAAAAGTGCCCCTGGAGAAGAAACAGCCTTTTGGGGCCCAACAATGGAGCAAGACGTAACTCAGGTTGTCCAGCCGTATTTGTGTGGAGTAGCCCCTAATTAGCCAAATTCTGGTGCCAAATCACCCACCAACCCTGTGCTCACTCATTGGCTCCTGGTCCGGCAACACCTCAATTTTAAAATTATCATCCTTGTTTTCCAATACCTCCGTGGCCTCATTCCTCCCTCTCTCTGTAATCCCCTTCGGCCCTACAGCCCTCCGAGATCTCTGCGCTCCTCCAATTCTGGCCTCTTGTGCATCCCCAATTTTAATCACTCCACCATTGGCGGCCGTGCCTTCAGCTGCCTGGGCCCTGAGCTCTGGAATTCCCTCCCTATACCACTCCGCCTCTCGACCCCTCTTTCCTCATTTAAGATGCTCCTTAAAACCTACCTCTACCTGTCCTAATGTCTCCTTATGTGGCTCGGTGTCACATTTTGTTTGGTAGCGCCTTGAAACGTTTTACTATGATTCCTGGGATGAGAGGGCTGTCCTATGATGAGAGATTGTGTAGAATGGGCCGATACTCTCTGGAGTTTAGAAGAATGAGAGGTGATCTCATTGAAATATATAAGATTCTGAGGGGGATTGACAGGGTAGAATCTGAGAGGCTGTTTCCCCTGGCTGGAGAGTCTAGAACTAGGGGTCATAGTCTCAGGATAAGGGGTCGGCCATTTAGGACTGAGATGAGGAGGAATTTCTTCACTCAGAGGGTGGTGAATCTTTGGAATTCTCTGCCCCAGAGGGCTGAGGAGGCTCAGTCATTGAGTATATTCAAAACAGAGATTGATAGATTTTTGTACATTAAGGGAATCAAGGAATATGGGGATAGTGCAGGAAAGTGGAGATGAGGAAGAAGATCAGCCCATGATCTTACTGAATGGCGGAGCAGGCTCCTATTTCTTATATTCTTATGTTCTTATTAACCGAGTTACGCGATACTTCCCGAGGACTCGTGTCCCTACACTAAACAGGTCAGCCCGCTCCCTCCCCCCACTTTGTCAGTGAATCAAAGAAGAAGATGGAACTCAAACTCCCACACCAGGCAGTTGGCACATTCCCAGCACCATCGGGACTCCAGGAAACATCACTAATTACAGGGCAAATTGAAACACGCTGACCGCAAATTGGCTCGAACTTTGAATTACTGACAGTTCAAGAGTTACGAGACCATGTCCCCTCCTTTTATTTAGCCAGCTGATTTGGATTCCGAGCCCATCTAACACGAGATTCAGATAAACTGCGCCCTTTACAAGCTACGACACAACTCATTTTTCCTTTGAGTAGGGTGTGCACATGCTCCCATGTTCAGTGAATAACTTATTGCATAATTTTACTCATTTATCACATACCTGTAACACTTTTTTCTGTTGCACAAGATCTTGGCAGACTTTTAATGAAGGATGAATATTTCAAAATTTCACTACGGCTTCACCTTTCCACACTCCAGGGCACTGTTGAGTCGCCGTCACAAATCCATCCCCTCACCACCGAATCTATCCTCCACCCCAGCCAATGTCTCAGGTTGAAGCAGACTGTTCGCAAGCATGCCGTCCCATTTGACCCCGAGCTGAGCTTCTGACCCCAGCGCCCCTCTCCTACTTGTCTCTACCACAAAGAGCGCCACCTAGCTGCTGATACCCACGTCCGAGGCCTGTCACCCCCAGACCCGACTATTCCAAAGTTGAAATAACAACAGAAAATGCTGGAAATACTCAGCAGGCCTTTTTCCAGTTCTGATGAAGGGTCCCAGACCTGAAACGTTAACTCTGTTTCTCTCTCCACAGATGCTGCCTGGCCTGCTGAGTATTTCCAGCATTTTCTGTTGTTATTTCAGATTTCCAGCATCCGCAGTATTTTGCTATTGTATTCCAAAGTTGTCCTGGCTGACCTCTCACCTTCCACCCTCCCTAAACTTCAGCTCATCCAAAACTCTGCTGCCCGCCACCCCCCCCGCTACTCTATCACGCGTCAAGTCCCACTCATCCCTCACCTCTGTGCTGGCCGGCTGGCCAACATTGGCTGCCGATCCCTACGCATCAAGTACAGGAGCAAGGATGTCTTGCTGCAGTTGTACAGGGCCTTGGTGAGACCACACCTTGAGTATTGTGTGCAGTTTTGGTCGCCTTATCTGAGGAAGGATGTTCTTGCCATGGAGGGAGTGCAGCGAAGATTCACCAGGCTGATACCTGGGATGGCAGGAATGATGTATGAAGAGAGATTGGGTCGATTGGGCTTATACTCGCTGGAGTTCAGAAGAATGAGAGGGGCTCTCATTGAAACTTATAAAATTCTAACAGGACTAGACAGACTAGATGCAGGAAGGATGTACCCGATGGCAGGGGAGTCCAGAACCAGGGGTCACAGTCTAAGGATAAGGGGTACGCCATTTAGGACTGAGAGGAGGAGGAATTTCTTCACCCAGAGAGTGGTGAACCTGTGGAATTCTCTACCACAGAAGGCAGTTGAGGCCAATTCATTAAATATATTCAAGAAGGAGTCAGATATATTTCTTAAGGCTAAAGGGATCAAGGGATATGGGGAGAAAGCAGGGACCGGGTACTGAATTTGGATGATCAGCCATGATCTCATTAAATGGCGGAGCAGGCTCGAGGGGCCGAATGGCCTACTCCTGCTCCTATCTCCTATGTTTCTGCTATGTTTCTATGTAATCGGACTGCAGTGAGGCCGTGGGTCAGGATCTCAGGAGCCGGCGTCCCTTAAAGGGTTGCAGTGTCTAAAGGAGAAAAGACTTGCTCAGCAGGGAGGGGTGGGTGGGGAGGAAGAAAAGTGCCCCTGGAGAAGAAACAGCCTTTTGGGGCCCAACAATGGAGCAAGACGTAACTCAGGCTGTCCAGCCGTATTCGTGTGGAGTAGCCCCTAATTAGCCAAATTCTGGAGCCAAATCACTCACCAACCCTGTGCTCACTCATTGGCTCCTGGCCCGGCAACAACTCAATTTTAAAATGATCATCCTTGTTTTCCAATCCCTCCGTGGCCTCATTCCTCCGTCTCTCTGTAATCCCCTTCGGCCCTACAGCCCTCCGAGATCTCTGCGCTCCTCCAATTCTGGCCTCTTGTGCATCCCCAATTTTCATCACTCCACCATTGGCGGCCGTGCCTTCATCTGCCAAGGCCCTGAGCTCTGGAATTCCCTCCCTATACCACTCCGCCTCTCGACCCCTCTTTCCTCATTTAAGATGCTCCTTAAAACCTACCTCTACCTGTCCTAATGTCTCCTTATGTGGCTCGGTGTCACATTTTGTTTGGTAGCGCCTTGAAACGTTTTACTATGATTCCTGGGATGAGAGGGCTGTCCTATGATGAGAGATTGTGTAGAATGGGCCGATACTCTCTGGAGTTTAGAAGAATGAGAGGTGATCTCATTGAAACATGAAAGATTCTGAGGGGGATAGACAGGGTAGATGCTGAGAGGTTGTTTCCCCTGGCTGGAGTGTCTAGAACACGGGCAGCATGGTGGCATAGTGGTTAGCACTGTTGCCTCACAGCACCAGGGACCCGGGTTCGAATCCGGCCTCGGGCGACTGTCTGTGTGGAGTTTGCACATTCTCCCCGTGTTTGCGTGGGTTTCCTCCGGGTGCTCCGGTTTCCTCCCACAGTCCAAAGATGTGCAAGTTAGGTTGATTGGCTATGATAAATTGACCCTTAGTGTTAGTGGAATTAAATACGTGGGGTTACGGGATAGGGTGGGATATGTGTTGGTGTTGGTGTAGGGGTTATGGGGATCGGGTGGGATATGTGTCGGTGCAGGCTCGATGGGCCGAAATGGCCTCTATCTGCACTGTGGGGTTTCTGTGATTTCTGTGAACTAGGGGTCATAGTCTCAGGATAAGGGGTCGGCCATTTAGGACTGAGATGAGGAGGAATTTCTTCACTCAGAGGGTGGTGAATCTTTGGAATTCTCTGCCCAGAGGGCTGTGGATGTTGAGTCTATTCAAGGCTGAGATAGCTAGATTTTTGGACTCAAGGGGAATCAAGGGATATGGAGATCGGGCGGGAAAGTGGAGTTGAGGTCGATGATCAGCCATGATCTTATTGAATGGCGGAGCAGGCTCGAGGGGCCGAATGGCCAACTCCTGCTCTTATTTTTCATGTTCTTATGTTCTTAAAGGTGCTATATAAATGTAAGTTATGTTGTAAATGAGCCAAGTGCGCCACTTTACAACCGCAATGTCTGACTTGGAAGTCAGAAACTCCAAATGACAATGTTCATTGAAGGTAGACATAATGCCCTGGCTCAGCATGGCTCAGTTGGTCGCACTCTCACCTCTGAGCCAGAAGGTTGGGAGTTTAAGTCTGACCTCAGGACTTCAATACGGAATCTAAGCTGGCCCTTCAGCACACTACCTCACAGCATCACTGCAAGTTTCTCTGTCCTCTTCAATATCATCTATTTCTCCTTACCTCTGCTGCCATCCAGTCCCCCCTTCCCTTCATTGCTATACATTCCCCCAGTCTTCTCCACTCTCCACCTATACCTCCAGTTACCATAGTTACACCAGTAGCTATTCCTTTAGTACAATTAGGTATCAGGCGATGGTTGTATGTTAAATGCACAATCACTGTTGTACAAGATGGAGTCACAGATTTGAAATGGAGAAGTCAATTCACGACTTGGCGCTGGAGATCTTTCCATTGTTTCAGTGTCAGCCTTGGTAACACTTTCACCTTTGAGCAACTAGAGGTTTGTGGGTTCAAGTCCCACTACGGGACCTGAGCGCATAACTCAGGCTGACACTCTGGTGCAGTACTGAAGGAGCACAGAGGTGCTGAATATTGGATAAGATGTTAAAATGAGGCCCTGTCTGTCTGTACAAATGGGCATAAAGCCTCCATGTGGGTTTTCCTTGTGTCCTGGTCAACATTCATCCCTCAACCAACATTATCAATCAAAAGCAATCAAAAAGGTCCTCATCTCAAGGGGACTGGATTAAAATGGGGAGGACGTTATGCTTCAGTTGTATGGAGACTTGGTCAGACCCCTCCTGGAGTACTGTGTTCAGTGTTGGGCCCCGCACCTCAGGAAGGATACACTGGCCTTGGAGGGAGTGCAGCGCAGATTCATCAGAATGATACCAGGTCTTAGCGGGTTAAATTATGAGGACAGGTTGCATAAGCTTGGCTTGTATTCCCTTGAGACTAGAAGATAGAGGGGTGATCTGATCAAGGTGTTGAAAATGTTAAAAGGATTTGATAGGGTAGGTACAGAGAAACTATTTCCTCTGATGGCAGAATCAAGAATGAGGGGACATAATTTTAAAATGAGTGCTCGGCCATTCAGGGGTGATGTCAGGAAGCACTTTTTCACACAAAGGGTAGTGGGTATCTGGAACTTTCTTCCCCCAAAAGGCTGTGGATGCTGGGACAATTGGAGCTTTCAAGGCTAGGATCGATAGATTTTTGTTAGGTGAGGGTATCAAAGGACATGACAGCTAAAGTGGGTAAATGTAGTTGAGGTACAGGTCAACCATGATCTAGTTGAATGGTAGGAGAGGCTCGAGGGGCTGAATGGCCGACTGCTGTTCCTATGTTCCTATCAAAAAACAGATTAACTGTTGTTGGTGGGGTCTTGCTGCGCGCAAATTGGCTGCCATCTTTGTCTACTAAACATAAATGTTTAAAACACTTCAAAGGGTAATTCATTGAGTGTGAAGCGCATCAGGACGGCCCAGGGACATTAAAGGCACTACAGAATTGCAAATCTTTCTTTCCCCGCCGACCTTCGGCTGGGCGAAGCATCAAATCAGCATCCATCTGGACCTGGTCTGCTGTCCAAAATATGACAGGACTCTGAAAGGGAAACAGCCAGGCCGTGAAGTAAATCTTTACAGACTATCACAGGAAGTCACTGTCTCTTGACCTCCCCAGTGTGGAATGTCTCCATCAGTGAGCACGCTTAAAAGTCTAATAACAGACAGATGTTGGTGTGATGAAGGAGACACATTATTGTAAACTATTTGAGATATATATATATAAAAAAGAAATAGCTAAAGGCTTTGATTTGACCAGTGTCTCCCACTCATGTGTTCAATATATTTTCAGTCACTAGTGTTTTCTGCTGCTTTGAAAGGAACCCTGATATATTGGCCAGGGATAGGGTTTTGTCACCAACAAATAATAATTCAAAATGTGAAGGGTGTTATATCCTAATGTGCTGGTTACATATTTAAACCACTTGTCTGGTCGTCATGGGGATCAAAGTCTCTAAAGTTGCCACATCATCAGCCTTCCTTTCAGCTCTGGATGAAGGCGCCAGGGGAACTATCCGCAAGTTCGATGTGTAGGTGGAAGAACCTTAAATGAGAAAAGTAGTGATGCAGACAGATCTCGATATTACATAGAATCTACAGCAAAGCTGGCCATTCGGCCCAACTGGTCCGTGCCGGTGTTCATGCTCCACACGAGCTGCCTTCCACCCTTTTTCATCTCAGCCTCTCAGCATAACCTATTCCTTTCTCCCTCGTGTGTTTATCTAGCTTCCCCTTAAATGCATCAATACTATTCCCCTCAACCACTCCCTGTGGTAGCGAGTTCCACATTCGAGTACAGGAGCAAGGATGTCTTGAGACCACACCTTGAGTATTGTGTGCAGTTTTGGTCGCCTTATCTGAGGAGGGATGTTCTTGCCATGGAGGGAGTGCAGCGAAGATTATAGAGTCATAGAGTCATAGAGTTTTACAGCACAGAAAGAGGCCCTTCGGCCCATCGTGTCCACGTCGCCCATCCATCCCTGTCCTGTCTAATCCCATTTTCCAGCATTTGGTCCATAGCCTTGTATGCAATGGCATTTCAAGTGCTCATCCAAATGCTTCTTGAATGTTGTGAGGGTTCCTGCCTCTACCACCCTTTCAGGCAGTGAGTTCCAGATTCCAACCACCCTCTGGGTGAAAAAGTTCCTCCTCAAATCCCCTCTAAATCTCCTGCCCCTTACCCTGAATCTATGCCCCCTTGTTATTGACCCCCCTACTAAGGGGAAAAGTTCCTCTTTATCTACCCTATCTATGCCCCTCATCATTTTGTACACCTCAATCAGGTCCCCCCTCAGCCTTCTTTGCTCCAAGGAAAACAACCCCAGCCTGTTTAGTCTTTCTTCATAGCTGAGGCGCTCCATCCCAGGTAACATCCTGGTGAATCTTCTCTGCACCCTCTCCAAAGCAACCACATCCTTCCTATAGTGAGGCGACCAGAACTGCACACAGTACTCCAGCTGTGGCCTCACCAGCGTTTTGTACAGTTCCATCATAACCTCCCTGCTCTTATATTCTATGCCTCGGCTAATGAAGGCAAGTATCCCATATGCCTTTTTAACCACCTTATCTACCTGTTCCGCTGCCTTCAGAGATCTATGTACATGTACACCAAGGTCCCTCTGACCCTCTGTACTTCCTAGGGTCCTACCACTCATTGTGTATTCCCTTGCCTTATTTGTCCGTCCAAAATGCATCACCTCGCACTTTTCAGGGTTAAATTCCATTTGCCACTTTTCCGCCCATCTGACCAACCCGTTTATATCGTCCTGTAGCCTGAGGCTTTCCTCCTCGCAATTTACCACCCCACCAATTTTCGTGTCATCTGCGAACTTACTGATCGTACCTTTTACATTCTCATCCAAATCATTTATGTAGATCACAAACAACAAGGGACCCAGCACCGATCCCTGAGGTATCCCACTGGACACAGGCTTCCAGTCACAAAAGCATCCTTCGACCATCACCCTCTGCCTCCTGCCACTCAGCCAGTTTAGGATCCAACGCGCCAAGGCACCCTGGATCCCATGGGCTCTTACCTTCTTGACCAGTCTCCTATGCGGGACTTTGTCAAAAGCTTTACTGAAGTCCATGTAAACCACATCCACAGCATTTCCCTCATCCACCCCCCTAGTCACCCCCTCGAAAAATTCAATCAGATTTGTCAGACATGATTTACCCTTGACAAAGCCATGCTGACTATCCCCGATTAATCCTTGCCTCTCCAAGTGGAGACTAATTTTGTCCCTCAGAATTTTTTCCAATAATTTCCCTACCACAGATGTTAGGCTCACTGGCCTGTAATTCCCTGGTTTATCCCTGCTACCCTTCTTGTATAATGGTACTACATTAGCTGTTCTCCAGTCCTCTGGTACATCCCCTGTGGCCAGAGAGGTTCTGAAAATTTGTGTCAGAGCCCCTGCAATCTCCTCCTTTGCCTCCCACAGCAGCCTGGGATACATCTCGTCCGGGCCTGGGGATTTATCCACTTTTTGGCCTGCTAAAACCGCTAGCACCTCCTCCCTCTCGATGCTAATATTAATGTTCAAGTATGTCACAGTCCCCTTGCCCGATTTCTATGTCTGCATCGTCTCTCTCCATAGTGAACACAGATGCAAAAAATTCATTTAAAACCCCGCCTACATCATCTGGCTCTACACACAGATTGCCACTTTGGTCCCTAATGGGCCCTACCCTTTCCCTGGTTATCCTCTTGCCCTTAATATACTTATAAAACATCTTAGGATTTTCCTTTATTTTGCTCGCCAGTGTTATTTCATGGCCCCTCCTCGCCCTCCTAATTTCTTTTTTAAGTATGCCCCTGCACTTTTTATACTCCTCTAGGGCTTCTTCCGTCTTTAGTCTTTTGTAACTGCCAAAAGCCCCCCTTTTATTTCTAATGCATTCACCAGGCTGATACCTGGGATGGCAGGAATGACGTATGAGGAGAGATTGGGTCGATTGGGCTTATATTCGCTGGAGTTTAGAAGAATGAGAGGGGGTCGCATTGAAACTTATAAATTTCTAACAGGACTAGACAGACTAGATGCAGGAAGGATGTTCCCGATGGCGGGGGAGTCCAGAACCAGGGGTCACAGTCTAAAGATAAGGGGTAAGCCATTTAGGACAGAGATGAGGGGGAATTTCTTCACCCAGAGAGTGGTGAACCTGTGGAATTCTCTACCACAGAAGGCAGTTGAGGCCAATTCATTAAATATATTCAAGAAGGAGTTAGATATATTTCTTAAGGCTAAAGGGATCAAGGGATATGGGGAGAAAGCAGGGACAGGGTACTGAATTTGGATGATCAGCCATGATCTCATTAAATGGTGGAACAGGCTCGAGGGGCCGAATGGCCTACGCCTGCTCCTATCTTCTATGTTTCTATGTTTCTAACCACTCTCTGGGTAAAGAAGTTTCTCCTGAATTGCCTATTGGATTTACTAGTGACAATCTTATATTTATGGCCCCTAGTTCTGGTCTCCCCCACAAGTGGCAACACCTTCTCTACGTCTACCTTATCAACCCCTTCATAATCAAACCCCTTCTATTGGGTCACCCCCTCAGCCTTCTCTTTGGGTGAAAAGAGCCCCAGCCTGTTCAGCCTTCCCTGATAAGTATATTCTCTCACTTCTGGTTTCATCCTTGCAAATCTTTTTTGCACCTTCTGCAGTGCGTTTATATCCTTTTTATAATACGGAGACCAGAACAGTGCTATGACGGGGGTAAATGGACACTTATCTGACAGATGTCTTTTAATATAGACAAATACTTGGGTAGACGCAATGTCAAGGAGGGCTGCATGCTCAGGCCTGCTGAGCAGGAGAAGGACCGAGATGTTCTGGTGAATGGATCATTGAAGGTCCATGATCGGTGCCGTGAGGTTATTACAAAAGCGAACAGAGTGGTCGGATGTATTGCCAGGATGATTAAATACACAAGAAATAATATTGTCTCTGTACAAGGCCTTGTTCAGGCCTCATCTCGAAAACGGTGTCGAGTTTTGGTCTCCTCACCTGGTGGGTGAAATAGAGGAGGGCCGATAGATTGATACCTAATATAAAGGTCCTTAGTTACCACTGAGTTGCAAATTATTGTAAACTTTTTAACTCTAGAAATGTTTAGATTTGAGGAGATTTAATTGAGGTCTTTAAAATAATGAAACGATTAGACTCAGTTCACAAGGCGCTAGCTGGCCAATATTTATTCCTCAATCAACACCACAAAAACACATTATTTGGTCATTATCACATTGCTATTTGTGGGACCTTGCTGTGCGCAAATTAGCTGCCACATTTCCTACATTACAGCAGTGGTACATTTCTAAAGCACTGCATTGGCTGAAAAGCACCTTGAGACATCCTGAAGTTGCGAAAGGCGCTATATAAATGCAACTCTTTCTTTCTTAGATAGGTTAGGGAGGACCAGGGTGCAAAGTTACATAAGAACATAAGAATTAGGAGCAGGAGTAGGCCACACGGCCCCTTGAGGCTGCTCCGCCATTCCATAAGATCATGGCTGATCTTTGACCTCAACTCCACTTTCCCGCCTGATCCCCATATCCCTTGATTCCCCAAGGGTCCAAAAATCTATCGATCTCAGCCTTGAATATAGTCAACAGCCCTTTGGGGTAGAGAATTCCAAGATTCACAATCCTCTGAGTAAAGAAATTCCTCCTCATCTCGGTCTTAAATGACCGACCCCTTACCCTGAGACTATGCCCCCTAGTTCTAGACTCTCCAGCCAGGGGAAACAACCTCTCAGCATCTACCCTGTCAATCCCGCACAGAATCTTATGGGGGCTAAATTCGGTTGATTAGCGCTAACGGGGCACAAATTAACTAGCGCCTAGGCGCGGCGGCGCTAACGCCTCCCACGAAATTCAGTGGGAGGTTAGCGGCGGCGCTAACCATTAGTGCCCCGGCTGTAATATTGGGTGGCGCCCCCCCAACTTACCGCCGGACGCTATGCCCGCCGGGGTCAGGGGGCCTACATGCGGCCGGGGCGGCGCTAGTTAAAGGGGAGGTGGCGACGGCCATTTTTGTTGCGGGCCGCCTGCCAGCACCTGCCCCCATTGCTGTCTCCGGCCCCTGTGAAGCCCCATCGCGGGGTGCCGGCTGCTCTCTGTGAGCCCGGCACTCCTCTTGAGTGCCGGGCTCGTTTGCCGGCACTCCGGATCCCTGCTGGCCCAGCTGGGCGCCGGGTTGCACTGCGCCAGGCCCCTCCCCTTTAATAAGGGGAGGAAGGCCTGCAGTACTGCAGTGCATAGCGCCGCAATATTGGCTCGCAGCGCCCCAAGAGGGACGCGGGGCGCTTCCAGTAGCACCCCTCCTCCCTCTTGGGGCACTACCTGGGAAAATTGCCCGCGGGGGCGCTAACTTTTTCGAGGCGCTAAAACTAGCGCTCCAGCGAAGGTAGCATCGATGCACTACCCAATTTTTATCTGTATATGTTTCAATGAGATCACCTCTCATTCTTCTAAACTCCACAGAGTATTGGCCCAATTTACTCAATCTCTCCTCATAGGACAACCCTCTCTAAGGCAAGTATATCCTTCCTCAGATAAGGAGACCAAAACTGTGCACAGCACTCCAGGTGTGGTCTCACCAAGGCCCTGTACAATTGTACCAAGACGTCCTTACTCTTATACTCCAATCCTCTTGCAATAAAGGCCAACAAGTCATTTGCCTTCCTAATTGCTTGCTGTATCTGCATGCTAACTCTCTGTGTTTCCTGTACGAGGACACCTAAATCTCTCTGAACACCAACATTTAATAGTTTCTCATCATTTAAAACATGTTCTGTTTTTCTATTCTTCCCACCAAAGTGAATAACCTCACATTTCCCCACATTATACTCCATCTGCCACCTTATTACCCACTCACTTAACCTGTCTATATCCCTTTGCAGGCTCTTTGTGTCCTCCTCATAGCTACAATCCCTCCTAGCTTTGTATCGTCAGCAAACTTGGATACATTACACTCGGTCCCTTCATCTAAGTCATTAATATAGATTGTAAATATCTGAGGCCCCAGCACTGATCCTTGTGGCACCCCACTAGTTACAGCCTGCCAACCAGAAAATGACCCGTTTATCCCTACTCTCTGTTTTCTGCCTGTTAACCAATCCTCTATCCATGCTAGTATATTACCCCCAACCCCATATCTTGCATAGCAACTTTTAATGTGGCACCTTATCAAATGCCTTTTGGGAATCCAAATATACTACATCCACTGGTTCCCCTTTATCTACCCTGCTAGTTACATACTCAAAAAACTCGAATAGATTTGTTACTGTGAGACTAGGTTGGATGCTAGGAGGTATTTTTTTTCACAGTGACGAACCTCTTGAACAAGTTGCCAGCAAATGCACTGTAGCGAATTCACTGCAAGGGTTCAAAGGAGAACAGGACTGGTTCCTGAGTGTAATCAACATAACCTCATATAGCATGTAGGTGGGTATTGGGGGATGTGTCTCCCAATCACGACAGTCTCCGGAAACTTATTTGATTGCCCTCAGGGATCGGAGAGGAAATTTCCAAGAGATTTTTTGCCTCTCCCAGGATATTGCGTGACTGGGGGTTAGAGGGGGGGGGCCAGTTTGGTGCGTAGAGGTCACACCATGACAGTATAGGTCAGGCTCGATGAATCAGCTGGTCCTTTCCTGTCAACCATTTGCATATGTTCGCATTTCACCATTTGACAACTTGACCCTTAACTGGAGGGATGGACACCTCTAGCCTTCAAAGCCAGCTCACTCACAAATGCATGGGAGGTGTACCAGGAAACAGAGTCATAGTCATAGAGTCATAATGGCACAGAAGGAGGCCATTCAGCCCATCGAGTCCGTGCCGGCTCTCTGTAGAGCAATCCAGTCAGTCCCATTCCCCCGCTCTATCCCCGTAGCCCTGCAAGTTTATTTCCCTCAAGTGCCTATCCAGTCTCCCCTTGAAAACATTGAGTGTCTCCGCTTCCACCACTTCCGTCGGCAGCGAGTTCCAGGTCCTCACCACTCGCTGCATAAAAAAGTTTTTCCTCACATCCCCCCCTGTATCTCTTGCCCAAAACCTTAAATCTGTGTCCCCTAGTCCTTGTACCATCAACTAGTGGGAACAGCCTTTCCCTGTCTAGCCTATCCAAACCCGCCATAATCTTGCATACCTCTATCAAATCACCCCTCAACCTCGAATGAAAACAAATCCAGCTTCTCCAACCTGTCCTTGTAGCTAAGATCCCCCATCCCAGAACCATTCTGGTAAATCTCCTCCGCACCCTCTCAAGGGCCTTCGCATCCTTCCTAAAGTGTGGTGACCAGAACTGGATGCAATACTCCAGCTGTGACCTAACCAGCACTTTATAAAGGTTCAGCATAACTTCTCTACTTTTGTACTCAATACCTCTATTTATGAAGCCCAAGATCCCATATGCTTTGCTAACCACTCTCTCAATATGTCCCGCCACCTTCAGGGGCCTAGGCACAGAAACATTGGCACCTTTGCTGCAGCTTACCGGTTGCCAGAGGCAACAGAGCCATAGGTTAAGTTCCAATATTGTACAAAATTAAGAGATAGATTTAGAATTAGAGAACAACTTAGATTGTGAAATCTTTCCGCCTCCCCAAACTCACAAACGCATATCTTACAACATCACCTCCTTCGGCCACAGTTTCCTTTGGTCCCCAGAATTATTTACTATGCCCCCTATTCTGGTATCATCTGCAAATTTGACCACTGCTCCCTCTATCCTATAATCCAAATCATTGAGGCAGACAATGAACTGGGCCCTGCGGGACATCGCTGGCCACTCTGAGAAACTGCTCTTAACTCCTCCACTCTGTTTCCTCCCTCCCTTATTGTACTAACCTTTAATTTTATTTTGCTTCCTGAGCAAGTAACTGGCTGTAACACATCTTCCTGTAGTTGGAAAAGCTGGTTGGGGACAATGTTGTATCTCTACCCCTCCCATTCCCACTCCATCTCATGGCCCAGCAGATGACTTACTGTCAAAGCTCCTCCGATCAAGGCAAGCAAGTTGGAGCTTAGGTACGACTCAGTGGAGCGTGGTGGGCAGCCCCTGCAGTGAGTAAGACATCATCCGTTGATTCATTTTGCAATTTCTTTTCCTTTGTTTCCACAAGATAAGTCATGCCAACCCTGGAGTACTGAAAATTTTTCTGTTTCTGCACTGAAGGTTGGCATTAGGTGGGGCATAGTGGGCTGCATGTAGAGGAAGCTGCCTCGCCTTTACCCTAACTGCACCTCAAACTCTGAACAATGCCCCTTATTACATAGAAACATAGAAGATAGGAGCAGGAGTAGGCCATTCGGCCCCTCGAGCCTGCTCCGCCATTTAATGAGATCATGACTGATCATCCAAATTCAGGACCCTGTCCCTGCTTTCTCCCCATATCCCTTGATCCCTTTAGCCTTAAGAAATATATCTAACTCCTTCTTGAATATATTTAATGAATTGGCCTCAACTGCCTTCTGTGGTAGAGAATTCCACAGGTTCACCACTCTCTGGGTGAAGAAATTCCTCCTCATCTCTGTCCTAAATGGCTTACCCCTTATCCTTAGACTGTGACCCCTGGTTCTGGACTCCACGGAGGCTTCAAGGGGATACAGACAAGCTAAGTGTGTGGGCAAGGACATGGAAAATGGAGTATAATGTGGAGAAATGTGATGTTATCTACTTTGGTAGGAAAAATAGAAAAGCAGAGTATTTTTTAAATGGTGAGAGATTGGGAAATGTTGGTGTTCAGAGGGACCTGGGTGTCCTTGTACACGAATCACTGAAATTGGCCTCAACTGCCTTCTGTGGTAGAGAATTCCACAGGTTCACCACTCTCTGGGTGAAGAAATTCCTCCTCATCTCAGTCCTAAATGGCTTACCCCTTATCTTTAGACTGTGACCCCTGGTTCTGGACTCCCCCGCCATCGGGAACATCCTTCCTGCATCTATTCTGTCTAGTCCTGTTAGAACTTTATAAGTTTCAATGAGATCCCCTCTCATTCTTCTAAACTCGAGCGAATATAAGCCTAATCGACCCAATCTCTCTTCATACGTCATTCCTGCCATCCCAGGTGTCAGTCTGGTGAATCTTCGCTGCACTCCTTCCATGGCAAGAACATCCTTCCTCAGATAAGGCGACCAAAACTGCACACAATACTCAAGATGTGGTCTCACCAAGGCCCTGCACAACTGCAGCAAGACACCCTTGCTCCTGTACTCGAATCCTCTCGCTATGAAGGCCAACATACCATTTGCCTTCTTAACCGCCTGCTGCACCTGCATGCTTACCTTCAGCGACTGGTGCACAAGGATACCCAGGTCTCGTTGCACTTCCCCTTTTCCCAATCTATTGCCGTTCAGATAATAATCTGATTTCCTGTTTTTGCCACCAAAGTGGATAACCTCGCATTTATCCACGTTGTATTGCATCTGCCATGCATCTGCCCAATTACCCAACCTGTCCAAATCATACTGGAGTTTCTCTGCATCCTCCTCACAGCACACACGCCCACCCGACTTTGTGTCATCTGCAAACTTGGAGATATTACATCTAGTTCCCTCATCATTAATATATATTGTGCATAGCTGGGGTCCTAGCACCGATCCCTGCGGTACCCCACTAGTCACTGCCTGCTGCAGTGTGCCATTTCCATGTCCAATGTGAGTCATCCCATGGTTGGGCAGGCTGCCAATCTAGGGGTCCAAATGTCCAATATGCCCCTCTCCCAGTGCATGCCAGGAGTGGCTGCACACCAGAATTTTTACCCTAGTGCCCCAATAGTCTTGTGCTGCCCACAAGTCAAGGATCTGAATTGAACTCAGATGGAATGGATGTAAGCCTCATCTCTCTATCAAGCTGTAAGACACCTAAAACAGAAAGAACTTGCATTTATATAGCATCTTTCACGTCTTTAGGACATCCCAAAGCTCATCACAGCCAATTAATTCCATTTGACGTTTAGTCAGTATTATTTTGTAGGTAGTTTGCACACGATAAGGTCCCACAAAAAGCAATGAGATGAATGGCCAGTTAATGTCGGCCAGGACACTGGTTCTTCTTTGAAAGAGTACAACAATAATAACTTGCATTTATATAGCACCTTTAACGTAGTAAAACGTCCCAAGGTGCTTCACAAGAGCGTAATCAGACAAAAATTGACACCGAGTCAAAGAAGGAGCTATTAGGGCAGGTGACCAACAGCTTGGTCAAAGAGGTAGGTTTTAAGGAGCGTCTTAAAGGAGGAGAGAGCTAGAGAGGCGGAGAGGTTTAGGGAGGTAATTCCAGAGTTCAGGGCCTCGGTAGCTGAAGGCACGGCCGCCAATGGTGGGATGAAGGAAGTGAGGATGGACCATGGAGTCTTTCACATTGACCTGGACGGTGACCAGTTTAACGTCTCAGCCAAAGCACGGCACCTCCCACAAGACAGCACTGCCTCGGTACGGCACTGAAGTGTCTGCTTAGTTTATGTGCTCACAACTCACAACCAGCTGACTCAGGGCTGAGCGTTTACCACGGAGCCAAGGTGACACGCAGTTCAATCAATGAGTCCTCACAGCTCACGATTTTCCATGATTTGGCGTTATTTAGCACTCTCACTCAGAGGGATAAGGATGATGGCTAAACAAAATGAAAAGTAAGTGTTCCATCAAGGTGAAATCCAAGCCTGCTTTCCATCTCTATCCAATGTGTTGGAGATATGTATGTATGTGCCCCATGGGACTCAGACTCCTGTACTTCCTGGCAGTGGAGCTATCTATACCAGATGTCCAGGAACAAAGCCAAACACTGTGCTGACTCTTTCAGGTATAGGTACAATACGCAGTGTGAAAGCAACAGTTCACTGTCCCATCTGGTAGTCTATAGCTTGTGTGCCGTCTTACTGCCAATTCTTGCCCATCAATGGTGCAAGCTGGATACAGTGCAGTGCCGAGGGAGGGCTGCACTGTCGGAGGTGCCGTCTTTTGGATGAGACGTTAAACCGAGGCCCTGTCTGCCCTTTCGGGTGGACCTAAAAGATCCTAGTTTGAAGAAGAGCAAGGGCATTCTCCCTGGTGTCCTGGCTAACGTTTATCCTTCAACCAACAACACTGAAACAGATTATCTGGTCATTTATCTCATTGCTGTTTGTGGTAGCTTGCTGTGCGCAAATTGGCTGCCGCGTTTCCTACATCACAACAGTGACCACACTTCAAAAAGTATTTCATTGGCTGTAAAATGCTTTGGGACGTCCTGAGGCCGTGAAAGGTGCTATAAAAATCCAAGTTCTTTATATTCTTAGGGTTCTGAATAAGCCAGCAACTAAAGGAAAAATAACTGATATATTCTGGTTGAAAATAACTTTACATACAACAGATGACTGCTGGCTCACGAACTCCAATTTGTAGACTGTTAGGGGGTCCATGAACACAGATCACTAAAATGTAGTTGTCACGGGATGTGGACATCACCAGCATTTATTGCCCATCCCCCAATGACATTTTATAACAATCCAGTAATATCACAGTCACTATTTCTGATACGAGCTTTTTACTCCATTTATTATCCTTTGAACTCATTAGGTCAGACCTCTGGATTACTTTAAAAAAAAGACTAGAAAGATTTACATTTCTATAGTGCCTTTCACGACCACTGGACAACCCAAAGCACTTTCCAGCCAATGAAGTACTTTTTTAAGTGGAGTCACTGTTGTAATGTTACTAGCCCTGTAACATTTTTTTTTAATTCGTTTTTATGGGATGTGGGCATCGCTGGAAAGGCCAGCATTTATTGCCCATCTCTAGTTGCCCTTGAGAAGGTGGTGGTGAGCCGCCTTCTTGAACTGCTGCAGTCCGTGTGGTGAAGGTACTCCCACAGTGCTGTTAGGGAGGGAGTTCCAGGATTTTGACCCAGCGACGATGAAGGATCGGCCGATATACTTATAAGTCAGGATGGTGTGTGACTTGGAGGGGAACTTGGAGGTGGTGGTGTTCCCATGTGTCTGCTGCCCTTGTCCTTCTAGGTGGAAGAGGTCGCGGGTTTGGGAGGTGCTGCCGAAGAAGCCTTGGCGAGTTGCTGTAGATGGTACACACTGCAGCCACAGTGCGCCGGTGGTGGAGGGAGTGAATGTTTAAGGTGGTGGATGGGGTGCCAATCAAGCGGGCTGCTTTGTCCTGGATGGTGTCGAGCTTCTTGAGTGTTGTTGGAGCTGCACTCATCCAGGCAAGTGGAGAGTATTCCATCACACTCCTGACTTGTGCCTTGTAGATGGTGGAAAGGCTTTGGGGAGTCATATTCACTAGGCTACCGTACCCCTATAACTAGAGGACGAGAATATAAAGGGGAGGAGGTTTTGCCTCAGCTATACAAAGGCCTGATTAGACCACATCTGGAGCACTGTGTACAGTTCTGGGCACCGCACCTTAGGATATATTGGCCTTGGAAGGAGGGCAGCGCTGATTCACCAGAATATTACCAAGGCTCCAAGGGTTAGATATTGAGGAGAGATTACATAAACTAGGCTTGTATCCCCTGGAACATAGCAGGTTAAAGGGTGATTTGATGGAAGTTTTTAGGATTTTGAAAGGAATTGACAGGGTAGAGGGAGAGAAACTTTTTCCGCTGGTGGGGGGGAGTCTGGGACAAGAGGGCATAACCTTAAAATCAGAGCCAGGCCACTCAGGAGAGAAGTCAGGAAACACCTCTTCATTCAAAGGGTGGTGGAAGTGTGGAACTCTCTCCCACAATAAGCAGTAGATGTTAGCTCAATAAATAACTCTAAATCTGAGATCGATAGATTTTTGCTAGACCAGGGTATTAAGGGATATGGAGCCCAGGCGGGTGGATGGAGTTAGGAGACAGATCAGCCATGATCTCACTGAATGGAGGTATAAGCTCGAGGGGCTGAATGGCCCCCTCCTGTTCCTGTCACATTGCTGTTTGTGGGAGCTTGCTGTGCGCAAATTGGCTGCCGCGTTTCCTACATTACATCAATGACTCCACTTCAAAAAGTACTTCATTGGGTGTAAAGCACTTTGGGACATCTTGAGGTCGTGAAAGGTGCTTTAGAAATGCAAGTTCTTCATATTCTTAGGGTTCTGAATAAGCCAGAAACTGATTTTAAAGGAAAAATAACTGATTTATTACAGTTGAAAATAACAGCCTTACAGCAGATGACAGCTAGCTTACAATCTCCACATTTGCAGACTGTCTATCCTGTCCAGTCTAGATCTAACCACTCGCCTAATTGTGCTATTAGTGTTAAGGGACCATCTCTAAATTCCTGTATTCGAACTGCTATATCATTCCAAAAGCCTCCTAACAGAGTAAACTGAGGCTCCCAAGGTCCCTGCGGATCGTAGAGTGTGATCGCACTAGCCACACAGCAATCTGTTTTAAAATCAGGTTATACAGACGTGTAAGTCGCGCAGAGGGTCTGTCTGAGAAACGGAAATCAGGTGTTGTGTTTGGGATAACCACAACTGTCTGGGGACCACCACAGCCACAGCTGTAGATGGGAAAGAGAATCTTTCTATTGCACCGTGAAAGCTTCGAGGTTTTTCGAAGTGTAAAGTTTTGAAGCTGTCACACAACGACAAACATCTCGAGAGCACCGAGGATGGGGGGGCTCTCAGAGACCCGGCCTCAGCTCATCTGCGGCCGTGCCTTTGTCACCTTCAGACTCAAGCATTCCCATGCTCCACTGGTCGGCCTCCCACCCTCTCCCTCTGCAAACTTCAGCTCATCCAGAACTCTGCTGCCCCCGTATCCTGTCCTATCCCGCACCAGGTCCTGCTCCCCCGTCACCCCCTGTGGTGGCTGACCTACATTGGCTCCCAGGGTATCATTGGGCAGGAATTTAACTCAGGAGTTGGTTTGGAGGTGGGACTACAACTTTCAGGGTTGTAGTCCCGCCTCCATCGAGATGTGGCCAACCCGCGCGATTTTGACTTGATTAAGGGCCACCCGGCAACAGGTGACATCACAGACTGAAATTTAATCTGTCAAGAGGTTTTGACAGATGAAATATCAGCGTTTCACAGCTGTTTGAAGCTGTCAAACACTGACAGTCTTACTTCTAACCTGAGTCCTTCTCCACAGACTCAGTTAGAAATCTCTCCTGCACGGAAAACTGAAGGCTGTCACTTTTGACAGTTCACAGCCATTCTGCTTTCTGTGCCGGTGAGATGAGGGACTCCCAGAACCTAAAGGAAGGAAGGCTGAAAAGGTAAGAAAAGGTCATTTAAACTTATTTAATCACTTTAGACACACCAAACACACTTACCTTTGCACTCATGCAGACATCACTCACCTGAACACCGACATCTCGACCCCTCCAAGTCCTTCAACCCGACGGCCCGTCTCCTCTAACTTGGCGTGGTTTGGAGCCATCGGGAATCCCACACTTCAACATCAAAAATAGGGATTAGGCTAAAAACTGCCTGTTAACTATCTGTTAACAGGCAGTTAATTGGCACAAATCCCTTCCCGCCTCGGGGAGGCGGGTCCCAGTGCGGGTCGGGTACCCGCCTCCTTTGAAACTGAAATGGAGGCGGGTTTGGGTGCGGGAAGGGGTCGGGACCCCCGAATTCGGGATTTTAACCCCCCGCACGCCTCCACTCCCAACTCCACGGCACAATGAAAATCCTGCCCAATTGTGTCAAACTCCCTACCTGGCCTTGCCCCTTCCCTACTTCTGTAACCTCCCCCCAGCCCTGTAACCCCCCACCCCTCACACAAACTCCCTGCTCCTCCGATTCTGTCCTGTTGCGCACCCTCCTTCTCTTCGCCCCATGATTGGCGGCCGTGCTTTCAACCTCAGCTCAGGAACTCCCTCCCTCTGTCTATCTCCTTCTCCCTCTCCTCCTTCCATATCCTCCTTAGGATCCACCTCTTTGACCAGGTGTTGTTTTGGTCACCCCTCCTAACACCTCCTTCTAATTTGTCTCGGCACTCATTTATTTTTGTCCAATTACAGCCATGGGACGTTGTTCTACTGTAAAGGCACTATAGGAATAGAAACATAGAAGATAGGAGCAGGAGTAGGCCATTCGGCCCCTCGAGCCCGCTCCGCCATTCAATGCGATCATGGTTGATCATCCAAATTCAGTACCCTGTCCCTGCTTTCTCCCCATAACCCTTGATCCTTTTAGCCTTAAGAAATATATCCAACTCCTTCTTGAATATATTTAATGAATTGGCCTCCACTGCCTTCTGTGGTAGAGAATTCCACAGGTTCACCACTCTCTGGGTGAAGAAATTCCTCCTCATCTCAGTCCTAAATGGCTCACCCCTTATCCTTAGACTGTGACCCATGGTTCTGGACTCCCTGGCCATCGGGAACATCCTTCCTGCATCTAGTCTGTTTAGTCCTGTTAGAATTTTATAAGTTTCAATGAGATCCCCTCTCATTCTTCTAAACTCCAGCGAGTATAAGCCCAATCGACCCAATCTCTCCTCATACGTCATTCCTGCCATCCCAGGTATCAGCCTGGTGAATCTTCGCTGCACTCCCTCCATGGCAAGAACATCCTTCCTCAGATAGGGCGACCAAAACTGCACACAATACTCAAGATGTGGTCTCACCAAGGCCCTGTACAACTGCAGCAAGACATCCTTGCTCCTGTACTCGAATCCTCTCGCTATGAAGGCCAACATACCATTTGCCTTCTTAACCGCCTGCTGCACCTGCATGCTTACCTTCAGCGACTGGTGCACAAGGATACCCAGGTCTCGTTGCACTTTCCCTTTTCCCAATCTATTGCCATTCAGATAATAATCTGCCTTCCTGTTTTTGCCACCAAAGTGGATAAACTCGCATTTATCCACATTATACTGCATCTGCCATGCTTCTGCCCAATCACCCAACCTGTCCAAATCATACTGGAGTTTCTCGGCATCCTCCTCACACCACATAATGTTGTTGTTAATAGATATGCGTCAGTAAGAAGATGCAAGATTGCACCTGCCGAAATGGCGCCATCTGTAATGGCCTGGATTCAAACACAGAAATGTTGACGGCGATTGGTTTGTCAGCTCGTGGAATCAGAAGCTGAGAAAAAATCGGACGAATTTCACAGATTCGGTCTCCCAGTGCAGAATTAAATCCAGCATGTTTGGAATTCCAGCACGCGCTCCAGATCATTTTCCATCCATCCATTCGTTTTAAGGGGCAGAGGAACGTAGGATCAGGAGGGAGGCCACTCAGCCCCTCGAGCCTGCTCCGCCATTCAATGAGATCACGGCTGATCTGTACCTCAACTCCAGCCACCCGCCTTGGTTCCATAACCCTTAATACCCTAATGCCCAACGATCCTTCATCATAAGGGCAGCACGGTGGCATAGTGGTTAGCACTGTTGCCTCACAGCGCCAGGGACCCGGGTTCAAATCCGGCCTCGGGTGACTGTCTGTGTGGAGTTTGCACATTCGCCCCGTGTTTGCGTGGGTTTTCTCCGGGTGCTCCGGTTTCCTCCCATAGTCCAAAGATGTGCGGGTTAGGTTGATTGGCCATGATAAAAAATTGGCCCTTAGTGTTAGGCGGGATTAAATACGTGGGGTTACAGGGTTACGGGGATAGGGCTTGGGTGGGATGGCTGTCGGTGTAGGGACCGGGTGCTAGGGTTTGGATGATCAGCCATGATCTCGTTGAATGGTGGAGCAGGCTCGAAGGGCCGAATGGCCTACTCCTGCTCCTATCTTCTATGTTTCTATGTCACTGGGTCAAAATCCTGGGACTCCCTCCCTAACGGCACTGTGGGAGCACCTTCACCACACGGACTGCAGCGGTTCAAGAAGGCGGCTCACCACCCTCTCAAGGGCGATTAGGGATGGGCAATAAATGCTGGCCTTGCCAGCAACGCCCACATCCCATAAACGAATAAAAAAAAACATCAAACTCGGTCTTGAAATTTTCAATTGACCCCCGGCCTCAACAGCTTTTTGGGGGAGAGAGTTCCAGATTTCCGCTACCCTTTGTGTGAAGAAGTTCCTCCTGACATCACCCCTGAACGGCCTGGCTCTAATTATAAGGCTCTGGACTCTCTCACCAGAAGAAATAGTTTCTCTCTATCAACACTATTAAATCCTTTAATCACCTTAAGCACCTCAATTTGATCACCCCTTAATCTTCTATATTCAGGAAACTCTCTGTTAACCGGCAAAATTCAGGAGTAGGTTCAGGTAAGTTTTACTTCATATTAGTGGCAGTTCCTGGATCTGTGGCCGTGTAACTGGGGCTCCTGCACTTGTTGCTAAGCAACAGGGACGCTTGGTCTGTGGCCGGAGTTCCTGCACATGTTGCTAAGCAACAGGGAAGCCTGGATTTGTTGCTGTGTACGGAGCTCTCGTACCTTTTAACTATACCTCTCTGTAATCCGGACTTTTTGATAAACCGGCACCACGCCAGTCCCGTCGGTGCCCGATAATAAAGAGTTTCCTGGTTTAAAGGAATACAAACCTAGTCTATGCAACATGTCTTCACAATTGAACCCTTTTAGCCCCGGTGAATCTTCGCTGCACCCCTTTCACGGCCAGTCCATCCTTCCTGAGGTGCAGTGCCCAGAACGGAACGCAGTGACTCCACACGGGTGCCTAACCGGAGCTTTATACAGCTGGAACATCACTTCCAGCCCTCTGCATTCCAACCCACTGAGAAAAAGGCCAGCATTCCAATCGGCTTTTTCATTATTTTTTGTACCTGTCATCACAGAAATCACAGAAACCTCACAGTACAGATAGAGGCCATTTCGGCCCATCGAGCCTGCACCGACACATATCCCACCCGATCCCCGTAACCCCTACACCAACACATATCCCACCCTATCCCCGTAACCCCACGTATTTAATCCCCCGAACACTAAGGGTCAATTTTTATCATAACCAATCAACCTAACCCGCACATCTTTGGACTGTGGGAGGAAACCGGAGCACCCGGAGAAAACCCACGCAAACACGGGGAGAATGTGCAAACTCCACACAGATAGTCACCCGAGGCCGGATTCGAACCCGGGTCCCTGGCGCTGTGAGGCAACAATGCTAACCACTATGCCACCGTGCTGCCATAGCTATCCCGCTATGTATCTGCCATAGCTATCCCGCATAGTATCTGTCCCGCTAGTTTTTAGTGATTCCTGTACGCAGACCCCTAAATCTCTCGGCTCCTCCACAGTTCCCGAGCTTCTCGCCATTTAGAAAGCACTCTTGATCTGTCTTAGGGCCAAAGTGGATTCCCCACATCGAACTCCCTCGGCCACGGCTGCGCCCAGGAGAACCGTCGGGAACGGGCGCCCGAGTTTCTGATGTGCACCCCAGGGTGGTGAATTGCTGGCATTACCCCTGATTGTGTGCCTCGAATGGCTGCACTGTGATCAGTCAGCCTGACCGAGTGTCTGCGGGGCTCAGAGCTGGAGAGTCACTGCCCCCTGGTGTCCGATTATCAAAAAAAAAACGTTACACCAGTTACTCTTGAACCAACAAGCGAGCCGACAATCCTAGAGTTAGCGATGAGCAATGAGCTAGTTCATAATCTAACGGTAAGGGAACACCCAGCAAACAGTGACCACAACATGACTGAATTCGACGTTAGGTTTGAGAGGCAGAAGGGTGAGTCAGGAACTAAGGACGAAGGGTCATCGACCTGAAACGTTAACTCTGTTTCTCTCTCCACCGATGCTGTCTGGCCTGCTGAGTTTTTCCAACGTTTTCTGTTGTTGTGACTAAGGTTTTAAATTTAGGTAAGGCTGACTTTGGAGGGTTGAGGCAGAAGCTCACCACAGTAGACGAGGCAGAACTATTAAAGGATAAAACTACAGACAAACAGTGGGAGGTGTTCAAAGAAGTATTTGGTAGAATACAAGACCTACGCCTACTCCTAAAGGTCTGAGTGGGAGTGGGTCGGAGAATTAAAGTGACAGGCGACCGGAAGCTCGGGGTCCCCCTTACGGACTGAACGGAGGTGTTCCGCAAAGCGGTCACCAATCTGCGTTTGGTCTCCCCAATGTAGAGGAGACCGCATCGTGAGCAGCGAATACAGTATACTAAATTGCGAGAAGTACAAGTAAATCACTGCTTCACCTGGAAGGAGTGTTTGGGGCCCTGGACAGTGGGAAGGGGGGAGGTATAAGGGCAGGTGTAGCTTCTCCTGTGCTTGCACGGGAAGGTGCCGGGCGAAGGGGAAGGGGTGCTGGGGGTGATAGAGGAGTGGACTAGGGTGTCTCGGAGGGAGCGGTCCCTATGGAATGCTGAAAGGGGAGGTGAGGGGAAGATGTGTTTGGTGGTGGGATCACGTTGGAGGTGGTGGAAATGGCGGAGGATGGTCCGTTGAATGTGGAGGCTGGTGGGGTGAAAGGTGAGGACAAGGGGAACCCTATCGTGGTTCCGGGAGGGAGGGGAAGGGGCGAAAGCAGAAGTGCGGGAAATGGAACGGACACGGTCAAGGGCCGTGTCAACCACAGTAGAGGGGAATCCTCGGTTGAGGAAAAAGGAAGACATGTCTGAAGCACTGGTGTGGAAGGTGGCATCGTCAGAGCAGATGTGGCGGAGACTGAGAAACTGGGAGAATGGGATAGAGTCCTTTCAGGAAGCGGGGTGGGAGGAAGTGTAGTCCAGGTAGTTGTGGGAGTCAGTGGGCTTATAGTGAATGTTTGTCAGTAACCTATCGCCAGAAATGGAGACAGAGAAGCCGAGGAAGGGAAGGGAAGAGTTGGAGATGGACCATGTGAAGGTGAGGGAAGGGTGGAAATTGGAAGCAAAGTGAATGAAATTTTCTAGTTCAGGGCGAGAGCAGGAAACGGCACCGATACAGTCATCAATGTACCGGAAAAAGAGGTGAGGGAGGGGACCTGAGTAGGACTGGAACAAAGAATGTTCCACATATCCCACAAAAAGGCAGGCATAGCTAGGGCCCATGCGGGTTCCCATAGCAACACCTTTTAATTAGAGGAAGTGAGTGGAGTCAGAGGAGAAGTTGTTCAATGTAAGAACGTCATGGAGATATTTGTAATCATGAGGGGGATCCGAAATATGATGGATGGAATTAAAGGTGTCCTGGGCCAATATTTATCCCTCAATCAACATCACTAAAAACAGATGATCTGGTCATTATCACATTGCTGTTTGTGGGAGCTTGCTGTGCACAAATTGGCTGTCGCGTTTCCTACATTACAACAGTGGCTACACTTCAAAAAGTACTTCATTGGCTGTAAAGCGCTTTGGGCCGTCTGGTAGTTGTGAAAGGCGCTATATAAATGCAAGTCTTTTTTCTTTTTCTGAAATCTGGGTTATAACTAACCCAGAGTGATGTGGCTAAAGTCACTCAAAGATCCTCCTCCCAAGTTGAGTGTGGTCTGTGAACCCCGCTCAGATTAAATGATCGATATGGCGAGCGACCGTTTAAACCTGATTCTTTTCCAAAGTGAACAACTGGTGCTGGTTCATGGAGTTCTGCCGCCCTCTGCTGCTCAAAGCCTTCCTTGCAGCTCCACCACCTGCAGCTGGGAACTCTGCCCTCTGTTGGTCAGACTGTTAACAACAACAGCTCAAAAATAACAACAGAAAACGCTGGCAAAACTCAGCAGGCCAGGCAACATCCGTGGAGAGAGAAATAGAGTCAACGTTTCAGGTTGAAACCCTTCATCAGGACTGAAAAAGCACAGGAAATGAAACAGATTAAAAGGCCAGTTTGGGGGCTGGGAAATGGGGATGAGAGAAACATAGAAACATAGAAGATAGGAGCAGGAGTAGGCCATTCGGCCCCTCGAGCCTGCTCCGCCATTCAATGAGATCATGGCTGATCATCCAAATTCAGTACCCTGTCCCTGCTTTCTCCCCTATCCCTTGATCCCTTTAGCCTTAAGAAATATATCCAACTCCTTCTTGAATATATTGGCCCTGAAATTAGGATCGGGAGCTTGCCGCGCGTGCAAGCCCCCGATCTGCACTCACCCTGCGCGCCGGCATCTGAAGCCCGGGCCTGCTTGCATTTCCTGTCACTGGCCCGGTTCCAATGCCGGCGCGATGTGCTAACCTGATCCAGCGGCGTAGTTAGTGCGATGTGCCGGCTGGGATCAGGTGAGCACTGTGCAGCCAATCAGGGGAGGGGAAACTCATTCATGAGTTTGAGAGTAAGAACTGTCAAACTCATGAAAACTCCTGGCCCCAAAACACTACTTAAACCTGAAAGAAAATTTAAAAAAGCATTGCACTACTTAAATGAACAATAAAGAACTCTGAAAAACTATTTTAAACAATAATTTTAAAATTTGAAAAAAAAAAAAAATTTTTAAATCGGGGCTAAAACTAAACTTACCTTACTGTCAATTCTTTAAAAATAACAAAACTGTGGAAAAAAAAATTCTCAATTGTACTAAAAGCCCACTTACCTGAAAAACTAAGTACTTACGTGTGGTTTTTCAATGCGTAAAGACCGGAGGCCTTTACACACGCGCAACTCTGAAAAAAAAAAGGAATTTCACTGCGCACGCGCTGCCTGTGCAGTCGCGTGCGTTCTGCCTCTTAACCCCTTGGGTCAGAGGACAGGAAATGCCGGTTTTCAGCGCATGCGCTGTGCATGCTGAAAACCGGCAATTCCTCCGGGCACACGCGTGAGTACCCCGTCCGTACTCGCGCGTTGTGCCCGGAATTACTGGGCCATTTAATGAATTGGCCTCAACTGCCTTGTGTGGTAGAGAATTCCACAGGTTCACCACTCTCTGGGTGAAGAAATTCCTCCTCATCTCTGTCCTAAATGGCTTACCCCTTATCCTTAGACTGTGACCCTTGGTTCTGGACTCCCCGACCATCGGGAACATCCTTCCTGCATCTAGTCTGTCTAGTCCTGATAGAATTTTATAGGTTTCGATGAGATCCCCTCTCATTCTTCTAAACTCCAGTGAGTATAAGCCCAATCGACACAATCTCTCCTCATACGTCATTCCTGCCATCCCAGGTATCAGCCTGGTGAATCTTCGCTGCACTCCCTCCATGACAAGAACATCCTTCCTCAGATAAGGCGACCAAAACTGCACACAATACTCAAGGTGTGGTCTCACCAAGGCCCTGTACAACTGCAGCAAGACATCCTTGCTCCTGTACTCGAACCCTCTCGCTACGAAGGCCAGCATACCATTTGTCTTCTTAACCAAACAAAAGAGAAGTGAAGAGACATTAAGAGGTATTCAAAACCAGACGAGATGGTGATCGGACTAGTGGAGACAAAAGACGGCTCTAGATTAGGTGTGAAATGCGCTGGCAGAATGGGAGACAGCTGCCATGTGGGAAAGAGAAAAGGGGGAAGGGCACAAAACAAAGGTGTGGATAAAAAATATATATAAAAATGTAATAGGGGCCGAGGTTATGATCTGAAATTGTTGAACTCGATATTGAGTCCGGAAGGCTGTAAAGTGCCTAATCGGAAGATGAGGTGCTGTTCCTCGAGCTTACGCTGAGCTTCCGTGGAACAATACAAGAGCCCGAGTACGGTGAGGTCTGAGTGGGAATGAGGCAGCTCCACGGGTACAAATATATGTCAGAAACACCCAGCTGTGGGTGTTGAAAATACACAGCCGGTCAGGCAGCATCTGTGAGGAGAACAGGCAAGTTAAAGTTTCAGGTATGGAACCTTCACCGGAACTCAAAAGTAAAAGATGGGGAAGCATCTTAGTATGGTCGGAAAAATAGAAACGAGGTATTTTCCAATCACAGCGAGGAAGTTAATGACCTGCAAAGTGCTTCCATTGTCATCTCTATGTCCTCCACTGCTCCCTCAGTGATCTCCACCGCCACCCACATTAGATAGAATCACATTGAATTTACAGCACAGAAACAGGCCATTCGGCCCAACTGGTCCGTGCCGGTGTTAATGCTCCACACGAGCCTCCTCCCACCCCTCTTCATCTCACCCTGTCATATCCTTCTATTCCTTCCTCTAGCTTCCCCTTAAGTGCATCTAAGGGTACGGTAGCATAGAGGTTATGTTACTGGACTGGGCTAATGATCTGTGAGATGTGAATTCAAATCCAACCACAGCAACTGCGGAATTTAAATTTCAGTTAAATAAGTAAAGCTGGAATAACAAGCTAGTGTCAGTAATGGTGACCATGTAACTACTGGATTGTTATAAAAACCCATCTGATTCACTAATGTCCCTTAGGGAAGGAAATCTACTGTCTTTACCTTTATGGATATTATTTATATGGACTTCCAGAAGGTATTTGATAAAGTCCCACATAAAGAGACTGTTAACTAGGTTGAAGCCCATGGAATTGAGGGCAAATTATTGACCTGGTTCGGAAGTTGGCTGAGCGGCAGGAGACAGAGGGTAGGGATAATGGGCAGGTACTGAAATTGGCAGGATGTGACTAGTGGTGTCCTGCAGGGATCTGTGTTGGGGCCTCAGCTATTCACAATATTTATTAACGACTTAGATGATGGCATAGAAAGTCATATATGCAAATTTGCCGATGACACAAAGATAGGCGGCATTGTAGGCAGTGTAGATAGAAGCATAAAATTACAAAGGGATGTCGACAGATTCAGTGAATGGGCAAAACTGTGGCAAATGGATTTCAATGTAAGCAAATGTGAGGTCATCCACTTTGGACCTAAAAAGGATAGAACAGGGTACTTTCTAAATGGTGAAAGGCTAAAAAGTGTTAATTCACCGCTCCATTCCCACTCGGACCTCACCGTCCTTGTCTCTTGCATTGTTCCACGGAAGCTCAACGTAAACTCGAGGAACAGCAACTCATCTTCCGATTAGGCACTCTGCAGCCTTCCGGACTCAATATCGAGTTCAACAATTTCAGATCATAACCTCGGCCCCTATTACTTTTTTACTTATAATTTTTTCCACCCCTTTGTTTTGGGTCTTCCTTTCCCCCCCCCCCTTTCCTTTTGTTTCTCTCGCCCACCTGGCAGCTGTCTCTTACCTGCCAGCACACTTCACACCTAATCTCAGCTGCCTTTTGTCTCCACTGGCCTATTACCATCTCGTCTGGTTTTGAATACCTTTTATTGTCTCTCTTACTTCTTTTGTTCGATCGCAGCCCTGCCTTCGATCTATTTTCTTTTCTTTCCAGTTTTGAAAAAGGGTTTTGACCCGAAACGTCAACTCAAATTTCTCTCCACAGATGTTGCCTGACCTGCTGAGTTTTTCCAGCATTTTCTGTTGTTATTTCGGATTTCCAGCATCTGCAGTATTTTGCTATCGTCGTAGGTCCAAAGAGACTTGGGGGTCCAGGTACGTAGATCATTAAAATGTCATGAACAGGTACAGAAAATAATCAAAAAAGCTAATGGGATGCTGGTCTTTATATCTAGAGGACTAGAATACAAGGGGGTAGGAGTTATGCTGCAAACTATACAAAACTCTGGTTAGACCACACCTGGAGCACTGTGAGCAGTTCTGGGCGCCACACCGTAGGAAGGATATATTGGCCTCGGAGGGAGTGCAGCGTAGGTTTACCAGAATGATACCTGGACTTCAAGGGTTAAGTTACAGGAAACTCTTCATTATCCAGCACAGACGGGACCGGCGTGGTGCCGGCTTATCAAAAAGTCCAGATTACAGAGAGGTATAGTTAAATGGTACGAGAGCTCGTACACAGCAACAAATCCAGGCTTCCCTGTTGCTTAGCAACAAGTGCAGGAACCCCCGATTACACAGCCAAGAATCAAGAAACGGCCACTAATATGAAGAAAAACTTACCTGAACCTACTCCTGAATTTTGCCGGTTAACCGAGATTTCCGGTTGTTTGGGTGCCGGTAAATCGAGAGTTTCCTGTACATGGAGAAATTAAGGTTGTATTCCCTGGAATTTAGAAGGTTAAGCGGTGATCTGATCGAAGTTTTCAGGATATTAAGGGGAACAGATAGGGTAGATAGAGAGAAACTATTTCCACTGGTTAGGGATTCTAGAACTAGACTTTTCAGGAGTGAAATTAGGAAACACTTCTACACACAAAGGGTGGTAGAAGTTTGGAACTCTTTTCCGCAAATGGCAATTGATGCTAGATCAATTGTTAATTTTAAATTGGAGATTGATAGCTTTCTGTTAACCGAAGATATGAAGGGATAGGGGCCAAAGGCGGGTAGATGGAGTTAGGTCACAGATCAGCCACGATCTCGTCGAATGGTTTATCGACTTGTCATCCAAAGGATCACATGCACACTAGAGGGCAGTGTTTCTCACAGGATGCTCTCGCTCAGTGTTGGGCAGGAGTGGGGTCACTGTCAGCAGGACTTTGGGTTGGTTTTCACAGATCACAGATCACACAGATCACAGAAACCCCACAGTGCAGATAGAGGCCATTTCGGCCCATCGAGCCTGCACCGACACATATCCCACCCGATCCCCGTAACCCCTACACCAACACATATCCCACCCTATCCCCGTAACCCCACGTATTTAATCCCCCTAACACTAAGGGTCAATTTATCATAGCCAATCAACCTAACCCGCACATCTTTGGACTGTGGGAGGAAACCGGAGCACCCGGAGGAAACCCACGCAAACACGGGGAGAATGTGCAAACTCCACACAGACAGTCACCCGAGGCCGGATTCGAACCCGGGTCCCTGGCGCTGTGATTAAATGGGATGGTCCAGCTTCTGAGTGAGGCGAAGCGGAAATTTCTAAAAATGGAAGTCAAGCGCATAACGTCTGGGTTTTTAAAAAAAGAGTTCCATCTTAACTCCTTTATCTCGTGATGTGGGCACAGTATTGTATAAAAATAAATAATGCTTGCTAGTATGTGTCACGTTGAAACGTTTTAAAAATGTTTCACACGGTGCATTACGTCTGGAAGTGCGGTACCTGTTGGAAACGCGGCAGCCATTGTGCGCCAGCAACATCCCATAAAAAGCAAAGAGTCCCACTATTCTGCTGCTTTGTTTTTTGGCGGTGTTGGGAAAGCGGGAAAACTCCCTGCTCCTCTTCAAATAGTGTTGCTGGATCTTTGGTGTCCAGGCAGAAGGGAGTTTGGTTTAAAGTCTCACAGGATGGACTTTTTCAAAATATTTCAATCCTCGCACTCCCTTCACACCGTCGGCGGCCGTGCCTTCAGCTGCCCGGCCCTAAGCTCTGGCATTCTCTCCCTAAACCTCTCCGCCTCTCTCTCTCCCTTTAAAACGCTCCTTAAAACCTGCCTCTGTGACCATGGTCACCTGTCCTAATATCTCCTTATGTGGCTCAAACTTTGTCTGATAATCGCTCCTGTGAAGCACCTTGGGACGTTTAACTAGGTGCTGTATAAATGCAAGTTGTTGTTTTTATTTATCTAATCGTAGCCAGAGAATCACCTGCAACGGCTTCTCTTCCCGCTCCCGCATCGTTACCTCTGGTGTCCCCCAAGGATCTATCCTTGGCCCCCCTCCTATTTCTCATCTACAGGCTGCCCCTTGGCGACATCATCCGAAAACACAGCCTCAGTTTGGACATGTACGCTGACAACACCCAGCTCTACCTCACCACCACTTCTCTCGACCCCTCCACGGTCTCTAAATTGTCAGACTGCTTGTCCGACATACAATTCTGGATGAGCAGACATTTTCTCCAATTAAATATTGGGAAGACCGAAGCCATTGTTTTCGGTCCCCGCCACCAACTCCGTTCCCTCGCCACTGACTCCATCCCTCTCCCTAACATCTGTCTGAGGCTGAACCACACTGTTCGTAATCTTAGGGCTGGATTTTGTCAATGGGGAGCTTTTGGAGGCGGGACTCCCACTTGTCGGGTTTTAGTCCCGCCTCCATCGACTTGTGGCCAACCCACGCTATTTTCCCTTGATTGACCTTGTTAAGCCCGCCCAGCGGGTCTAGCAGGTCAATTAAGGGAAAGCCAGTTACAAGTGACGTCAGCGAATGATGTTTCATCTGTCAAGAGCTTTTGCCAGATGAAATGTCAGTGTTTGACAGCTCTGTGAAGCTGCCAGACACTGACAATCTGTGCCCTAAGTTGAGTCTTTACATAAGACTCAATTAGAAAGCCTTCCTGACCAGAAAGCAGAGGCTGCAGCTTTTGACAGTTCAGCGGCCATTCTGCTTTCTGTGCCGGTGAACTTAGGGACTCCCGAGAACTGAAGGGAGGAAGCCTGCAGGAGAAAGTAAAGGGAAGTAAAACTTACTAAAACACTTTACACACACCTCACACACTTACCTCTCCACACTTGCACTCATCACTCACCTGCACACCGGACATCTCGGCCCCTCCGACTCCTGCAGACCGACGGCCCACCTCGCTGACCCTGGCGAGGTTTGGAGCCGTCGGGAATCCCACACTTCAGGGCTCAAAATAGGGATTAGCCCAAAAACTGCCTGTTAACTACCTGTTAACAGGAAGTTAATTGGCAGTAATCCCCTTCCCGCCTCGAGGAGACGGGACCTGGTGCGGGTCGGGTACCTGCCTCCTGGGAAGACCTGTGGGTGGAACAGCGAGCGCGGCGGGTTTAAAAGGAGCAGCGAGGCGAGGCCCGACCAGAGCGGACCTGTGTGTGGAACAGCGAGCGCGGCGGGTTTAAAAGGAGCAGCGAGGCGAGGCCCAACCAGAGCGGATCTGTGTGTGGAACAGCGAGCGCAGCGGGTTTAAAAGGAGCAGCGAGGCGAGGCCCGACCAGAGCGGACCTGTGTGTGGAACAGCGAGCGCGGCGGGTTTAAAAGGAGCAGCGAGGTGAGGCATACCAATTCAACAGCGGGGGAGGGAGGTAAAAAGTTATCAAAGTGTGACGTCACCAGGAAGCAGGTAAGTGATTGGTTGGTGAGTATTTCTCTCTTTCTTAAACTTTAACTCTGTGGGTTGTAGTTACTAAGGTCTCTCTGGTGTAGCGGGGACTGTTGGTAAACCATTTAACTGTAGTGTAATTAGTGGGATTGATTGATTTAATTTAAATTCAATTAATTAAAGGGTAAGTCATGGCAGGACAGCCCGGCCACGTGATATGCTCCTCCTGCGATATGTGGGAACTCAGGGACACTTACTGGTTCAATTGTAATGAAGGATATTAGCTCTGATTATGTGGAATCTGTATGGGTTGAATTGAGAAATACTAAGGGGAAGAAAACGTTAGTGGGAGTGGTATATAGACCTCCAAACAGTAAGGCAGAGGTTGGGAATTGCATTAAAAGGGAAATTAAAGAAGCGTGCAATAAGGGCACAGAATTCATCATGGGTGACTTTAATCTACATATAGATTGAGCTAACCAAATTAGTAACAATACTGTGGAGGAGGAATTCCAAGAGTGTTTACGGGATGTTTTCCTGGACCAATATGTCGAGGAACCAACCAGATATCAGGCCATCTTAGACTGGGTATTATGTAATGAGAAAGGATTAATTAGCAATCTTGTTGTACGAGGCCCCTTGGGTCGGAGCGATCATAATATGATCGAATTCTTCATTAAGATGGAGAATGAAGTAGTTGACTCAGAGACTAGGGTCCTCAATTTAAATAAAGGAAACTACGATGGTCTGAGGAGCGAGTTGGGTAGGATTGATTGGGGAATGTCACTCAAAGGGTTGACGGTGGATAGGCAATTGCAAACATTCAAAGACCGAATGGATGAACTACAGAATTTGTTCATCCCAGTTTGGCATAAAAATAAAACAAAAAAGGTGACTCAACCGTGGCTAACAAGGGAAATTAGGGATAGCATAAGATCCAAGGAGAGGACATATAAATTGGCCAGAAAAAGCAATAATCCTGAGGATTGGGAGCAGTTTAGGATTCAACAAAGGAGGACAAAGGGATTAATTAAGAAAGGGAAAATAGATTATGAGAGTAAGCTTGCAGGGAACATAAAAACTGACTGTAAAAGCTTTTATAGATATGTGAAGAGAAAAAGATTGGTGAAGTCAAGCGTAGGACCCTTGCAGTCAGAATCAGGGGAATTTATAATGGGGAACAAAGAAATGGCTGACCAACTAAATACATATTTTGGTTCTGTCTTCACAAAGGAGGACACAAATAGCCTCCCAGAGATGCTGGGGGACATAGGGTCTGATGAAAGGGTGGAACTGAAAGAAATCAGTATTTGTAGGGAAATGGTGTTCGGAAAATTGATGGGACTGAAGGCCGATAAATCCCCAGGGCCTGATAATCTACATCCTAGGGTACTTAAGGAAGTGGCCTTAGAAATAGTAGATGCATTGCTGGTCATCTTCCAGAACTCGATAGACTCTGGAACAGTACCCATGGATTGGAGGGTAGCTAATGTTACCCCATGTGGTAAACCACTGTTTGTATTCCACTGTGTACATGCCTGGACATGCCTCGGCTGACTCCTCCCACAAGTCCTAGTATAAAGGTGACTGCTCCCCAGCCCTTTGTATTTCTGGACCAGTCGACCACTCGAGGCAGACCTTCATTCTTTTGTTAATAAAAGCCTTTAGTTACTCTCTTAACTCTCAGTCTTTTATGAGTAATTGATAGCGCATCACCCCACTATTCAAAAAAGGTGGTAGAGAAAAAGCGGGGAATTATAGACCAGTAAGCCTGACATCGGTAGTGGGGAAAATGCTAGAATCTATTATAAAAGATGTAATAGCAGAGCACTTGTTAAGCAGTGACAGGATCGGACAAAGTCAACATGGATTTACAAAAGGTAAATCATGCTTGACTAATCTACTGGAATTTTTTGAGGATGTAACTGGTAAAATAGATAAGGGAGAACCAGTGGATGAGGTGTATTTGGACTTTCAGAAGGCTTTCGATAAGGTCCCACATAAGAGATTAGCGTGCAAAATTAAGGCACATGGAATTGGGAGCAAGGTATTGACTTGGATAGAGAACTGGTTGGCGGACAGAAAGCAAAGAGTTGGAATAAACGGGTCATTTTCCGAGTGGCAGGCAGTGACTAGTGGGGTACCGCAAGGATCGGTCCTAGGACCCCAGCTGTTCCCAATATATATTAATGATCTGGACGAGGGAATTGGATGTAATATCTCCAAATTTGCAGACGACACAAAGCTGGATGGGAGGGTTTGCTATGAGGAGGATGTCGTGAAACTCCAGTACGATTTGGACAGGTTGGGTGATTGGGTAGAAACATGGCAAATGCACTATAATGTGGATAAATGTGAGGTTATCCACTTTGGTGGCAAAAACAGGAAGGCAGATTATTTTTTGAATGGCAATAGATTGGGAGAAGGGGAAGTGCAAAGAGACCTGTGTGTTCTTGTGCACCAGTCGCTGAAGGTAAGCATGCAGGTGCAGCAGGCGGTTAAGAAGGCAAATGATATGTTGGCCTTCGTAGCAAGAGGGTTCGAGTACAGGAACAAGGATGTCTTGCTGCATTTGTACAGGGCCTTGGTGAGACCGCACCTTGAGTATTGTGTGCAGTTTTGGTCACCTTATCTGAGGAAGGACATTCTTGCCATGGAAGGAGTGCAGCGAAGATTCACCAGGCTGATACCTGGGATGGCAGGAATGACGTATGAGGAGAGATTGTGTCGATTGGGCTTATACTCACTGGAGTTCAGAAGATTGAGAGGGGATCTCATCGAAACCTATAAAATCCTGTCAGGCCTGGACAGACTAGATGCAGGAAGGATGTTCCCGATGGTCGGGGAGTCCAGAACCAGGGGTCATAGTCTAAGGATAAGGGGTAAGCCATTTAGGACTGAAATGAGGAGGAATTTCTTCACCCAGAGAGTGGTGAACCTGTGGAATTCTCTGCCACAGAGGGCGGTGGAGGGCAGTTCATTAAATATATTCAAGAAGGAGTTGGATATATTTCTTAAGGCTAAAGGGATCAAGGGATATGGGGAGAAGGCAGGGACAGGGTACTGAATTTGGATGATCAGCCATGATCTCATTAAATGGCGGAGCAGGCTCGAAGGGCCGAATGGCCTACTCCTGCTCCTATCTTCTATGTTTCTATGTAAGATGGCACAGAGGCGGGGTTGGGGGCGGGATGGGTACCCGCTCCCAGATTCTGCCATTTTCCCGGCAGTCCCACCTCCAAACGTGCCTCCCCAGGGCTGGCAAAATCACCCCCTTAGTGTCATATTTGACCATGAAATGAGTTTCCAACCACATGTCCGGGTGATAACTAAGACTGCCTATTTCCACCTCCGTAACATCGCCCGTCTCCACCCTTGCCTCAGCTCATCCACTGCTGAACCCCTCATCCATGCCTTTGTTACCTCTAGACTTGACTATTCCAACGCACTCCTGGCTGGCCTCCCACATTCCACCCTACGTAAACTTGAGGTCATCCAAAACTCGGCTGCCCATGTCCTAACTCGCACCAAGTCCTGCTCACCCATCACCCCTGTGCTCGCTGACTTGCATTGGCTCCCGGTTAAGCAATGCATCGATTTCAAAATTCTCATCCTTGTTTTTAAATCCCGCCACGGCCTCGCCCCTCCCTATCTTTGTAACCTCCAACAGCCCCACAACCCTCCGAGATACCTGCGCTCCTCTAATTCTGCCTTCTTGAGTGTCCCTGATTTTAATCGCTCAACCATTGGCGGCCGTGCCTTCTGTTGCCTGGGCCCTAAGCTCTGGAATTCCCTCCCTAAACCTCTCCGCCTCGCCACCTCTCTTTCCACCTTTAAGATGCTGCTTAAAACCTACCTCTTTGACCAAGATTTTCATCATCTGCCCTCATAGCTCCTTATCTAATAATAATCTAATATCTAGTGGCTCGGTGTCAAATTTTGTTTGATAACGCTCCTGTGGAGTGCCTTGAGATGTTTTACTGCGTTAAAGGCGCTATATAAATACAATTTGTTGTTGTTGTAATGAATTGTTAGCAGCAATTACTCGAGCTGGATGCTCCCTCTCTCTCCTGGCACTTCTCTGGTTTTGCAGTTGGTAATACCTGCCCACCAACGTTCCCCCTAAGGTGTGCGGGCGCGAGGCCGTGCATCAATCCGGAGGTCCCACGCAGGCCGCTCGCAAGCTGTTGCAGATGGAAGAGATACCGTGCAGCAACTTTTAAAGGGACTGCGCATGGAAAAGGAAAATTAGAGGAAACATTGGTGTCCACTCAGGCAATATTATGAATTTCACTGCACCTTATTCAGGAGGGGGTCACTGGCTAGAAGACAGGAACAGGAACACAGGCCAACTTTCCCCTCCCTCACTCGGGGATGCTCTGGTCAATACCCAATCCACTGCCCAGGGTGAGGTCATCCATACTCAACTCAGACCTCCCTGGTCTCCAGGGTTCAGCCACTCAGTGGATGAACTCACTGAGCCAAAGGGCAGAGCCCAGAAAAAAATAATATTATTAACAGAGTGAATATTGACACCACTGTGTCAGCCAAGGAGCTGGAGGTGGAATAATACTTATGGCAGGGCGTACAGCAAATCAAGTCTATTTTACAGCAAGCAGAGTCTATTTTACAACAAACAGAGTCTACTTTACAGCAAACAGAGTCTATTTTATGGCAAACAGAGTCTATTTTATGGCAAACAGTGTCTATTTTACAATAAACAGAGTCTACTTTATGGCAAACAGAGTCTACTTTGCAGCAAACAGTCTATTTTACAGCAAACAGAGTCTATTTTGCAAGAGTCTATTTTACAGCAAACAGTCTAATTTACAGCAAACAGAGTCTACTTTACAGCAAACAGAATCTATTTTACAGCAAACAGAGTCTATTCTACGGCAAACAGAGTCTATTCTACAGCAAACAGAGTCTATTTTACAGCAAACAGAGTCTACTTTACAGCAAACAGAGTCTATTTACTCAGCAAAGATCTCTCTACAAACTACAGCAAACAGAACTAATGACCAAAACTACAGCAAAATCTCCCGATAAAAGCAGGATTATTTCACCAGCAAAATGCAGTGTGTGGAGGATAGTTACATAATATAAAGTATGTGTGTAAAATCAATCCCAGACACTTACAGCTGGCATGATTGATGGGGAGAGTTACCCAATCATCTCCATTCTGGTTGGGACTTGTGGTGTTACTATATGCAGCCTATTAATAAAGCCTATTAAAATGGTGGAAACATTGAAAGCTGATGCAGTGGGATCTGATGACATAGACCCAGTGGAACTTTCTTTGTTGCGGTCGAAATATGTCCTTATCAAAGTAAAAGTTGATGTGCTATGAGAGGAAAATCAAGAGCTCCTAGCATTAGTATGGCACAGGTTAGATACAAGTAAATAAAAGTGACCTTACTCTGTCCCAACAGTGTCCCTTAACCACAATCTCTGAATTGGTTACCCTATGGCTTCAGTGTGAAGTTTAGCATTTCTCCACAATCTAAGTGAATACAATCAGAGTGCAATTGCCAATTTAGTGTCCATTAGTATCAAGTTATACAACAATTTGCATTTCTATAGCACCTTTAACATAGTAAAACATCCCAAGGCACTCCACAGGAGCGTAATCAAACAAAATTTGACACCGAGCCACATAAGGAGATATTAAGCCAGGGGTCCAAGAGCTTGGTCAAAGAGGTAGATTTTAAGGAGTGTCTTAAAGAAGAAGAGAGCCAAAGAGGTTTAGGGAGGTAATTCCAGAGTTTAGGGCCTAGGCAGCTGAAGGCAAGGCCGAAAATGGTGGAGCGTTGAAAATCAGGGATGCGCAAGAGGCCAGAATTGGAGGAGTGCAGAGATCTTGGAGGCTTGTAGGGCTGAAAGAGGTTACAGAGATAGGGACCATAGATTATATATAAATTATAGCCAGTTTTGCCATGGACCACCAGGAAATGAAAGCCAACATGGATCTACAAGCAGGAGATGAGGTCTATGTAGTTATCGCTACCTCTCTTTCCTCCTTTAAGGTGCTATATGAATGCAAGGTGTTGGTGTGGTTGTTGTTGTAATTCCGATAGACCGCCCCTCCCCCCATTCCCTGCACTCCGACATAACACATGCTTTTCATGTCTGTCTCATTAATAAACAATATAAGGCAGCCTGCAAAACACACAGCTCTTTGTGTCTGCCTTTGTGTGTCTCCTTTCAACACTCCCATAGAGAGTGCCTTGTGCCTTTGCAAAATATTTCAGGTCTGTGGTCTTTCATTAAATTGTACTAGGCTTCTTTAAAGCGTTCCTTAAATTTGTTTATTTCAAAAATATGCGCTGATGTCAAAACCTGCTGTGAGGACACAAACTACCGTAACCGATTTAGAAATGACCAGTTGAAGCAGAGTAGCTAGCATTAAATCAATGGAAACCGACTGTATTTGAGACGGGTTTCTGGACAATATATTCTTGAACCAACAACCAGGAGAAACGTCTTTGCCCAGAGAGTGGTGAGAATGGAACTCCCTGCCACAGGGGGAGTGGTTGAGGAGAATAATAGATGCATTTAAGGGGAAGCTGGATAAGCACATGAGGGAGAAAGGAATAGAAGGTTGTGCTGATAGGGTGAGATGAAGAAAGGTGGGAGGAGGCTCGTGTGGAGCATAAACACCGGCACGGACCAGTTGGGCCGAATGGCCTGTTTCTGTGCTGTAAATTCAATGTAGTTCTATGTACAGGAAACTCTCTGGTATCCGGCACCGACGGGACCGGGATGGTGCCAGTTGATTAAAAATTCCGGATGACGGAGAGGGTTATCTACCGAGGCTATTTTTAACAAACAAAGAGTCAGACTCCTGTTATTGAGGTGTTCGGACTGCCGACAGCACCAAGAAGCCGAGTAGTGGCAGTTTGGGGAACTACCCCCACTGACTAACTCGGTCACCGCGGGAGACTCGGACTCGGAATCGGCAACTTTTCCGGTTATTGAGGTGTTTTCGGAGTATGAATTTTGCCGGTTAATAGAGAGTACCGGATATTTAGGTGCCGTTTAAACGAGAGTTTACTGTCTCACATAGAGGGGAGAGTAAAATGCTGTGTTCATTCATACAGTGCGATTTTTTCCTGTGGATTTTTTGTGTTCATCAAGTTGAGGGAGGTTGAACGCTGAGGATTGAAACTCTCCAATTCAGGTGCCTGCAGTTCAATGTTACAAATTAAGAAAATTGCGAAAGACACGAGTCGGACGTACTGGCTTTTACATCCACAACTTCAAGAAAGTGAAATCTTTGAGCATCCACCCCAACCCCTCCGTCTTCTTCAAGTTCATGTCTCTCGGCTGGACTTCGAAGTTCTGGCTCCTTTGGTGACCCATGCCTCCATCTCTCAGTTTTTGAAAATTCCTCAGGGATTAGTGCTGACTGCTACCAGCCTTGCCTCTTGTTGATTTAAGTTGTATTGTTCAGTGACGTGACTGGGATGGTTTCGAATTAGGACTGGAATGAAGGTTCGTTTATCGAACGTCTGTGGCGAAGAAAGAAAAGCTTTTAAACCCGATGTCCTTCTTCAGCAGGTCTTTTGCTTGTCACTGTTTTTCTCAGAAGCTAATGGTATCGTTTAGTTCTTAGCCATTCCAAACACTCGTAAGATGGCAGAGAGCTCTTCTAATCTTTCAACAGACAATCATGTTTCTTTCCTCATCTCCTAATGATGCTTGCTGCATTATGGTTTATTGAGGCACTGTAGGGGGTGGCGTGTGCCCAGTCAGCTTCACCTCTGACTCTCTGAGCGGTTCGAATCGCTCCCACACCCCAGGGTTCTAGACACCGGACTAGGTACAGGCGGCGATACAGAAAATCGAGTAGACAAGTGGTTTGGTGCAAGAAAACCAAAATTTTATTAAAGGCAGAATAAAACACAATCTTACTGAGAATTACTGATATGAATACAGGCATAAAACAATTACACTTATATGGGAATGGGGAACACACGGCACATCGAGGGAAACAAATACATTAAAAATCCCCTTATCCTTATCCCACCCCCTAATACCTAACTAGATCAAGCTACGAGGGGCCAGGAATTCATGCTCACCAATTCGAAACCTGTTGCTTTAACCGGTTGGGTTTTGAGGTTCACTCTTTCTGTCCTCTGGGGTACTTCGTTGCCACGTGGTCACAGGGCGCGGTGATGGAGTTGTTTATGCGAATCACCCTCCTTTTCCTCAGCTAACGTCGTCGTCGAGTCGCGATGGGTCTTCTTCACAGAAACAGAGAATCACAGAATCACAGAAACTCCACAGTGCAGATGGAGGCCATTTCGGCCCATCGAGCCTGCACCGACACATATCCCACCCGATCCCCGTAACCCCTACACCAACACATATCCCACCCTATCCCCGTAACCCCACGTATTTAATCCCCCTAACACTAAGGGTCAATTTATCATAGCCAATCAACCTAACCCGCACATCTTTGGACTGTGGGAGGAAACCGGAGCACCCGGAGGAAACCCACGCAAACACGGGGAGAATGTGCAAACTCCACACAGACAGTCGCCCGAGGCTGGATTCGAACCCGGGTCCCTGGCGCTGTGAGGCAACAGTGCTAACCACTATGCCACCGTGCTGCCCGTTCTTCTCCTTCCTCGGCCGGTTTGGTCGCTGACGGGTTTTTAAAACGGTTGGGGGTCGGTTGGCAGTTTACACTGTCAAGCTGATTTTACTACCCATGCTTCGAACGCCAGTTTATTCGTCATGGATGCTGCTATCCATGCTTCGAACGCCAACTTATTCTTAAATTGGGGTTTTACTGTCCATGCATGCAACGCCAACTTATTCGTCAAACGCCAGCTTATAACTAGGCGTTCGTTCACCAACACGTCTTTCCGCTGCCCTTCTCTGCCCTTATCGGTTTACCGTATTCTTTGTCTTGTCTCATCTCGTCTGCCCGTTTGTAGCCTGTGTGTTTTCGAATTCGAGTCTCGTTCTCCTCCCGCGTTTGGCCCTCAGTGTAGTAATGGGCGTCCTTGGTGTTGAGCGGCGCGGGGAGCGAGAAGAGAGCCCGCCACGAGGCCAGGGCACAAGAACGAGAGGCAGGAGGCCAAGGCCAAAAGATGAGGGCAGGAGCAAGAGAGCGATCACCACTGATGGGTCTACAATTATACCCGTTCTTCACCCCCTTATCTGCGCGCCAAATCAGGTCAGTCCTTTGTCTAACTTTTGGCGGGCTCGTTTAAAATGATTACAGCCATTTACTTTAACGACTTCTGGGGCGGTTGTCTCCTGGTATAATAGCTTCGACGTCCTGGTTGTTTGTCATTTATGAAACTTAATCGGGTTTCCTGACTGGGCAGCTACCTGTGAGCTGTTACCGATTATTTATGCGAAGAGTAGATGGCTTTCAGATTAGGGCCATCCTGGCTTGATCTGTTCCAAGGTGAAGAATGCATATTCTGTGTTTACTTATCTGTCTGGCTTTACAAAGTCTTTTCACAGATTCCTGCATGTTAGGTTTCGTTTCAGGGCCTGCCTGTTTGCAGGGCCTTGATTTTAAAATCCTGTCGGTTTTGCTCACGAGGTTACAGAGGCCATTTTGGGTACCCTTTTTTAATAACTTGTCCATACAGGGTCCCTTTATCCATAACCTTTGGGGAATGTGGGAACTTTGAGAACCCTACACTTTGAGAACCTCTAGCACCTGACTCAAATGGGTCATTCTTCATGTGTGAACCCAAAACGGGCTATGATGAGCCCATTATGCATGGCTGGCAATGTCACCCCCAGGGTGTCTTTTACTTTGAAGAAAAAAGAAAGAAAGACTTGCATTTATATAGCACCTTTCACGACCACTGGACGTCCCAAAGTGCTTTACAGCCAATAAAGTACTTTTTTGAAGTGTAGTCACTGTTGTAAGGTAGGAAACGCGGCAGCCAATTTGAGCACAGCAAGCTCCCACAAATAGTGACGTGATAATGACCAGATCATCTGTTTTTTAAATGATGTTGATTGAGGGATAAATGTTGGCCCAGGACACCGGGGAGAACTCCCCTGCTCGTCTTCAAAATAGTGCCATGGGATCGTTTACGTCCACCTGAGAGAACAGACGGGGCCTCGGTTTAACATCTCATCCAAAAGACGGCACCTCTGACAGTGCAGCACTCCCTCAGTACTGCACTGGAGTGTCAGCCTAGATTTTTGTGCTCAAGTTTCTGGAGTGGGACTGGAACTCACAACCTTCTGACTCAGAGGCAAGGGTGCTACCAGCTGAGCCACTGGCTGACACGAAGACGATTACGTGATGTCCTCACAATAAACAAGCCATCAAAACGTTCACCACTTTTAATACCTGGATGGTCGGAATATGAATTGAAGCTTCTCGGCAGCCTGATGGTCTGTTTCTGGCATCTGACAGCAATTGGAAATAGAAACAGTACGTAAAATAACCCTTCAAAGAACCTAGCATTTGATAAACTTGGTATCAAAGCTTTACTGGAGCGGTGGGCCAGGCACACGTGGTCTGCAACAGATGTTACAATGTTCACGAGATGTACCTAGATGTCATCGCAAGCTGGCACAACGTTAAATTAATACGTATTCATAAAAATATGAAACAAGACCTCTGTCCAAGTACTTTTTGAATGTGATGAGGGTTTCTGCCTCTACCACCCTTTCAGACAGTGAGTTCCAGACCCCCACCACCCTCTGGGTGAAAAAAGTTCTCCTCAACTCCCCTCGAATCCTTCTACCAGTTACTTTAAATCTATGGTTTTTGACCCCTCTGCTAAGGGGAAATAGGTCCTTCCTATCCACTCTATCTAGGCCCCTCATAATTTTATACACCTCAATTAAATCTCCCCTCAGCCTCCTCTATTACAAAGAAAACAACCCCAGCCTATCCAATCATTCCTCACAGCTAACATTCTCCAGTCCTGGCAACATCCTTAAACTGATAAACTGAGGCCCCGTCTGCTCTCTCAGGTGGATGCAAAAGATCCCACGGCACTATTTCGAAGAAGAGCAGGGGAGTTATCCCCGATGTCCTGGAGCCAATATTTATCCCTCAATCAACATCACTAACACAGATTACCTGGTCATTAATCACATTGCTGTTTGTGGGAGCTCGCTGTGCGCAAAATTGGCTGGCGCGTTTCCCACATTACAACAGTGACCACACTTCAGAAAGTACTGTCATTGGCTGTAAAGCACTTTGGAATGTCCTGAGGTTGTGAAAGGCGCTGCAGAAATGGTGGAGGGCAGGAGTGATTAAATGACAAAAGGGATGATGGAGCGAGGAAAACTGGGGTGTGAATGGGGCAAGTGGAGAAACAAAAGATGGATCCCGAGAAGCTGTAAACGTTCTGGACCAATCTTCTGGTTCTTCACTTGGCCCATTATTGTGAGGATTTGTAAACAAGGACGAGGGTTTTGATAATTGGGAGGGACACAGGCCTCCTTTGGAGGTTCAAACTTAACCAAGTGAATTTGTAGTATGGGATTTATTTATACGCTTTAGCTCATCAGTCCTAGCGGCCCACTACTAAGTTTGAATTTAGCAGTGGTTGTAGAGTGACAGATTGCGGGAATCCAGGAGGCTCTAAAATCCAGGGGTGGAAACACAACAAAAGATTCCATTCTTCTATTAATTTTTTGTGCGGTGTTTCAATTTATTCAAATACATTGGAAAAGGAGCTTGTAGTTCAAATTAACTTTCAATCAAAAAAAAAAATCCAGGGACTGCTGGCATCTCACAGGGCTACTAATGAATAACCACTGCGCTGTTTTAAAGCAAAATATTGTACGAGTTAAAACGACTGAGCTGTGAAAGGCAAGGTCACGTCGGAGAGCCCCTGCCCCCCTGTGTTATAGCTGGTTCTTCCCCTCTAAATAAATTACCTTGCAATAGACAGGGGCCTGGGAAAGTGCTTTAAGGAGCGAAGTGTTGTTAGTTTTTACTTAAAGAATTCCTTTAATTTGCAAGTTGTTTGGCTCCCGTCTAAAAGCAAAGAAAGACTTTGAATGCCACAAGGGCGGGGGGCGGGGGGTGCGGGAGGAGGGGGGTGTGGGCGGTGGTGTGGGGGGAAGGCTCGTGTTCATAATACTTGGCATCTGCTGTCAACTGCCCTGTGATAGGGCAACCAAATGATTGTTCAACATTTCGCTGAAGATGAAGGACCAGGTGGGAACTGAGAGAAAATAAAATGGCCAATAAAGTGGCTTCTATTTAGAAAACCCTTAGCGCGCATGTTTGGGGTTTTTTTTTTTTGGTTGTTGTAGATTCCAAGCTAGGCCATTGAGTTGAAAGGTTCGACAGGACAGAATGTGTCACGCCACCTCCTGACTCGCACTGATCTCCTTGGGCTTTGCTTTAACTGGGGATTTCCGTGGCTTGGAGTGAAAGCAGAGGAACATCTCCAGGCACTGCAGAACGTCTTGCTAAGAGAAGCCACAGCCATGTACCACATACTCAGAAAGTGCGACTTGGACAGCCAGTACAGGTACTAAGTGGACATTTTCCGAGTGGACCAATACTGACTGGATAAACCAAGAGGCTGCCCAATGCAGGTTTAGAGGGAAACTATGTTGAGTATTTTTGCATCTAATCCAATCCTTACCTACTAAACAGGAATCTCTCTCACGCTCTCTCAGCCTCCGTACTATTCCTTTCTTTCTTTTATCTATTTTTCTATCTCTTTTTCTTTCTTACTGCCCCCACTCCTGCAACCCTCCCCCTGAAGATTTTGACTGATTCTTCGGCCCAAATGGCCTTTCCTTGTGCTTGACCTTTGTCGGGGGGGAAGAGACAGCAGGCTATTCGGGCTTAAGCGGCATCATGGCCAAGCCCAATGCTATCATAGAATCATACCGCACAGAAGGAGGCCGTTCGGCGTATCGTGCCTGTGCCCACTCTCTGAAAGAGACACCAATCAATCCCACTTCCCCCCCCTGTCCTCTTTGAATCTCCACACATGAGCACTTCCAGCAGGGATTGCTGGACAGTCATCAGGCCCAGAGAGCTGAGAAGCCTTACTGCCACCCCCCATTTGAATTCAGCCGATGCCACAGATTGAGCGTGGGATCTTGCTGGTCTGTATTGCTCCACTACCCACTAGATAAAGCCACTGGGTGAATTTTGATATTCAGTGTACCTTGGCTTTCGATATTCGGTGTACATCAGGGCAAGTTATGTTGCAGGTATATATAGCTCTGGTTAGACCCCATCTGGAGTCACCGCATTCCGTTCTGGGCCCCACACCTCAGGAAGGATAGACTGGCCGTGGAGGGGGACCATCGCAGATTCACCAGAACGATACCGGGGCTAAAAGGGTTAAATTATGGGGACAGTTGCATAGACTGGGCTTGTATTCCCTCGAGTATAGAAGATTAAGGGGTGATCTAATTGAGGTGTTTACGATGATTAAAGGAGTTGATAGGTTAGATAGAGAGAAACTATTTCCTCTGGTAGGGGGAGTCCAGGACAAGGGGAAATAACCTTAAAATTAGAGCCAGGCTGTTCAGGGGTGATGTCAGGAAGCACTTCTTCACACAAAGGGTAGCGGAAATCTGGAACTCCCCCGTCCAAAAAGCTGTTGAGGCCGGGGGTCAATTGAAAATTTCAAGACTGAGATTGATGGGTTTTTGTTAGGCAAGGGTATTAAGGGTTATGGAACCAAGGCGGGTGGCTGGAGTTGAGGTACAGATCAGCCGTGATCTCATTGAATGGCGGAGCAGGCTCGAGGGGCTGAGTGGCCTCCCTCCTGATCCTACGTTCCTCTGCCCCTTAAAACGGATGGATGGATGGAAAATGATCCGGAGCGCGTGCTGGAATTCCAAACATGCTGGATTTAACTCTGCACTGGGAGACTGGAATTAAGACACAAATCAGCCATGATCTCATTGAATGGCGGAGCAGGCTCGAGGGGCTGAATGGCCGACTCCTGCTCCTATGTTCCTAGATGGGCAAAGGGCAGAGGCCCATCTGCTTTTGTGGTTGGGACTCATTGTAATAGAATCTGGGAGCTGCCAGTGCTGGGGGTCGGGTTGGGGGTGGGGGTGCGGGTGGGGGTTGGGGTGGGGGTTGGGGGTGGGGGGTTGGGTCGGGTTGGGGGTGGGGGTGGGGGTGGGGATCGGGTTGGGGTTGGGGGTTGGGGTTGGGGGGTTGGGTTGGGGGGTGAGGAGGTGAGAGCAGGAAATCCAGCAGCTCCTTCACGGTGGTATAACTCAAAATGGACGCCAATTGCCTGGGCAATGAAGGCAGAACTTTGATTGGTCGATGCACCATATTTATATCTGCCCTAGCGGTGATGGAACCATGCATTTGTTCCTTCATGATCGCTGGGTCAAAATCCTCGAAATATCTAGGACACCAGGGAGAACCCCCACCCCCCTGCTCTTCTCTGAAATACTGGCATGGGATCTTCTACATCCACCTGAGCGGGTCCTCAGTGTAACATCTCATCTAAAGGACAACACCTCTGACAGACGGACTGCAGTGGTTCAAGAAGAAGGCCCACCACCACCTTCTCAAGGGCAACTAGGGATGGGCAATAAAAGCCGGCCTTGCCAGTGACGCCCACATCCCGTGAATGAAAGAGAAATGACTGGGCAATGTAGCAATTATGATTCATTCATTCACTTACATAACAACATGTCCTTTCAGCTCCAAGTAACTGTATGTGGAGTATCTTCAGTCACTTCTGAGAATGTGATCAAGTGTTATATAAATGCAAGCCTTTCTTACAATTCGTTCAAGTAGATCTAGTGTAGCTGATAATGGATTTACCTGATGCTACAGACACAGCCACCAACGAATTTGTTGACTGACCTTGAAGAACAATGGTGAGGCTAAATAGCACAGGCTTTGGGTCTTTCTTTTCATGTTATTCTGAACAGTGCTGCAAAAACTACAGAGACCTGTATAAATCTCTCATTATGTTCTAACTGTGTAAAGCAAACTGAGAGAAAATCTTTACCGCCACTCTCCATGGACTTTCGATTCAGGGGCATCCTGGTTTTCTTAAGCTTGCTGCCTGTGCGTTGACATTCAAGAATAAAACTGATTCTGTAAAAAAAAACTTTGCTTACATCTGAGGTTTAGGCCGCAGGAGGAAAACACCGCGCACACAGGGTAAGCAGACCAACGGTTGATGAGGTCCCGCTCACTCTTGTGCCAGCTGACTGTTGCACTCTCGCCTCTGGAGGCAGAAGGCTGTGGGTTTGAAATCCCACATCAGTGACTTCAGCACATACTCTGGGCTGACACTCCCAGCGCAGTGCTGAGGGAGGCGCTGCACCGGCGGACGTGCTGTTTATCGATGAGATGTTAAACCGAGGCCCCGTCTGCTCCCTCAGGTCGATGTAAAAGCTCCCACGGCCACTATATTGAAGAGTATCCTGGTCAATATTTATCCCTAAAATCAGCAGATGATCCGGTCATTTATCACATGGCTGTTTGTGGGAGCTTGCTGTGCGCGTTGGCTGCTGCGTTTCCCACATTACAACAGTGACAACACTTCAAAAAGTATTTCATTGGCTGCAAAGCGCTTTGAGACGTCCTGAGGTTGTGAAAAGCGCTACATTATTACAAGTCTTTCTTTTTAATGTCATATAAAATATTTTTAAAAGGCTCCAGTGAAACACAATAAAAAGCACCCCACAAATTCCATCATCCGGAATAACTCTGGTCAGAGGGTGGTCAAAGGCAGAATGGGGGGGGAGGAATTTTTCTCGGGCGGTATCACATCAGACGTCCGTTATACGGTCCCCCCCCCACCACACCCTGATATTCAGTTCGATTCACTTCAATATAGAAACATAGAAGATAGGAGCAGGGGTAGGCCATTCGGCCCCTCGAGCCTGCTCCGCCATTCAATGTGATCATGGCTGATCATCCAAGCTCAGTACCCTGTCCCTGCTTTCTCCCCATATCCCTTGATCCCTTTAGCCTTAAGATATATATCTAACTCCTTCTTGAATATATTTACTGAATTGGCCTCAACTGCCTTCTGTGGTAGAGAATTCCACAGGTTCACCACTCTCTGGGTGAAGAAATTCCTCCTCATCTCAGTCCTAAATGGCTTACCCCTTATCCTTAGACTGTGACCCCTGGTTCTGGACTCCCCCGCCATCGGGAACATCCTTCCTGCATCTAGTCTGTCCAGTCCTGTTAGAATTTCAATGAGATCCCCTCTCATTCTTCTAAACTCCAGCGAATATAAGCCCAATCGACCCAATCTCTCCTCATACGTCATTCCTGCCATCCCAGGTATTAGCCTGGTGAATCTTCACTGCACTCCCTCCATGGCAAGAGTGTTGTGAATGTTGACTGTTCTAATACAGGTGCTGCGGGCTCTTTCCCCAGTTAGTCCATGGTAATCGAGGGACTTCACGTGATTCGGGAAGCTCCGTGCTATAGTTACACCGCACAGTTGGGTATTTTTGTTAAAAAATTCATTCTCAGGATGTGGCCTAAGGCCAGCATTCATTGTCCTGAGAAGGTGGTGGTGGGCCTTCTTCTGGAACCAAGATTAGCGGTTTGCTACAACTGAGTGGCTTGCTAGGCCACTTCACAGGGCAGTAAAGAGTCAACCGCATTGGTGTGAGATTGGAGTCACCACTAGGCCAAGGCTGGGTTAGGCCGGAAGCGACACTACCCTTTGAAAACAAATGGCCCAGAAATTCGTGTCGGGGGCTTCCCGCAGGTGCAAGCCCCCGACCTACATTTACCTAGCGCGCCGGCAGTTGAGGCCTGGGCCTGCGTGGATTTCCTCTCTGTGGCCCGGTCCAGCTCCCGGCGCGCTGTGCTTGCGTGATCCAGCGGCGTACTTAGTGCGATGCGTCCGCTGGGATCACATGAGCACTGGGCAACCAATCGGAGGAGGGAAAATCCCATTCATGAGATTGACAGAAAGAACTGTCAAACTTATGAAAACTCCGGCCCCCAAAACAGTACTTAACCTTAAAATATTTTTTTTTTTAAAAATCACACTTTTTAAATAAACTATAAATAACATGAAACAACTATTTTAAACAATAATTTAAATTTTTGAAAAAAATAATTTTATTAAAAAACGGGGCTAAAAATACACTTACCTTACTTTAAAGTATTTAAAAATAATAAACCTGTGGAAAAAATGTTCTAATTTTAATTAATTGACCACTTACCTTTTAAAATGAAGTCCTTACGCCTGGTTTTTAAATGTGTAAAATGTAGAGGCCTTCACGCACGGAAAAACCTGTAAAAAAAAAGGAAGTTCAACGCGCACGCGCAGACTCCCGCGCGAACGCGTTCGACCTCTGAACCCCTTCGTTCAGAGGATCGGAAATGCCGGTTTCCCGCGCATGCGTAGTGCATGCAAGAAACCGGCACTTCCATCGGGTCCACGCGTGAGTACTCCGTCCGTACTCACGCGTTGGGACCCGAATTTCTGGGCCAATGTTTCTTTTGGGGGGGGCGAGCAGCCCCTTTAACGGGCTGCGCGGCCCGTTCAAATTCCCGCGCATGCACGGTTCTCCCTGCCGTGAAGCCGGCAAGCTCGGCAACATTGGATGGGAGGTTTCCTTCCCTGAAGGACAGCAGCGAACCGGTGGTTTACGACAAAGCGACAGCTTCGTGATCACTCGCACCTCACGTTCTGTGGATCATTAGGCCGGGCCTCTGAATTACTAGCCCAATAACACATCCACTATGCCACCGCACCAGTCACATTGACGGGAAAGGTGGCTCAGAAGAGGAGGCTTTCCCCTCCGGTGCTCCTGCTGCAGAATATCGGGACATTGCATGCTCAAGAGCCTGCTAATTCTCATGGCTGCACGGGGTGTGGAATTTCCTGATTTTTCACCCCCCCCCCCCCACAGTGAGGGCACTAGTGCACCAAAAGCGAATCAAAAAAAAAACGAGCTCCCTTATAATTGAAATACTCGTCTGAACACGTGAGAAACAGTAACTTAGAGCAGCGAAGAAAGAAAACAGTAGCTCAAATATCGTAATTTATTCACCTCCCAGCTTTGTGATGTTTACTTTACGGTCAAGCTATCAGTCCGAGAGAAAACTACAAACCGCCGCATTCCAGTGAGAAAGTGTGAACCGGGAGCAAGCATTCAAACTCAGTCCCTATTTCTGCCCCAGTGCTCCCGCAATTTCCCCTCTTTCCAAATTCCTTCAAATTTATGTGACAGTTTAACAGAAAGTGGTGATTACCTTACAATAATACAGTGGCAGGTCAGACTGGAATTCCGGAGTGTGGGCCTTTCCTTGGCAGGAATGCTTTCATCCTTTGTCCTGGTACCTACAGCGGCATTAATGAGCTTGAACGAGTTCAGCACTTCATTTAATCCATTATTCACCACGGAGCCAGGGGGCAGGCTGCCGAACAAGCTCGTACAATCCAATTGCTTCCACACCCCCCCCCACCCCCCCAGCCCCTCCCAACACCACCACCCACCCAAAAAAATAAAATCCCAAGGGAAGGATGCTCCATCGGTCCATTAGCATCCATATAGCGAAGAGTCAAGTTAACGATCCATGTGTAGGCCCTTCAACAACAACAATTTGCATTTATATAGCGCCTTTAACATAGTAAAATGTCCCAAGGTGCTGCACAGGAGTATTATAAGACAAAAAAATTTGACACCGAGCCACATAAGGAGAAATTAGGGCAGATGACCAAAAGCTTGGTCAAAGAGGTAGGTTTTAAGGAGCGTCTTAACTGAGGAAAGAGAGGTCGAGAGGTGGAGAGGTTTAGGCAGGGAATTCCAGAGCTTAGGGCCGAGGCAACAGAAGGCACGGCCACCAATGGTTGAGCGATTAAAATCAGGGCTCCTCAAGAGGGCAGAATTAGAGGAGCGCAGATATCTTGGGGGGTTGTAGGTCTGGAGGAGATTACAGAGATAGGGAGGGGCGAGGCCATGGAGGGATTTGAAAACAAGGATGAGAATTTTGAAATCGAGGCGTTGCTTAACCGGGAACCAATGTAGGTCAGCGAGCACAGGGGGTGATGGGTGAACGTAATTTGGTGCGAGTTAGGACACGGGCAGCCGAGTTTTGGATGACCTCAAGTTTACGAAGGGTAGAATGTGGGAGGCCAGCCAGGAGTGCGTTGGAATAGTCAAGTCTAGAGGTAACAAAGGCATGGATGAGGGTTTCAGCAGCGGATGAGCTGAGGCAAGGGCGGAGACGGGCAATGTTACGGAGGTGGAAGTAGGCGGTCTTTGTAATGCTGCGGATATGTGGTCAGGAGCTCATTTCAGGGTCAAATATGACACCAAGGTTGCGAACAGTGTGGTTCAGCCTCAGGCAGATGTTAGGGAGAGGGATGGAGTCGGTGTCTAGGGAACGGAGTTTGTGGCGGGGGCCGAAAACAATGGCTTCGGTCTCCCCAATATTTAATTGGAGGAAATTTCTGCTCATCCAGTACTGGGTGTCGGACAAGCAGTCTGACAATTTAGTGACCATGGTGAAGTCAAGAGAAGTGGTGGTGAGGTCGAGCTGGGTGTCGTCAGCGTACATGTGGAAACTGACGCTGTGTTTTCGGATGATGACGCCAAGGGACAACAGGTAGACGAGAAATAGGAGGGGGCCAAGGATAGGTCCTTGGGGGACTCCAGAGGTAACGATGCAGGAGTGGGAAGAGAAGCCATTGCAGGTGATTCTCTGGCTACGATTAGATAGATAAGAATGGAACCAGGCGAGTGCGGTCCCACCAAGCTGGACGACGGTGGAGAGGCATTGGAGGAGGATGGAGTGGTCAACCATGTCAAAGGCTGCAGACGGGTCGAGAAGGACGAGGAGGGATATGTAATGTATGTAATGTATAATATACCTTAAGGGAGAGAACTACTTTTTACAGCTCCTGTATACTGTAGTACCGGCAGTGACCACACCTGTATATAAACCCTGAGTAGTGATCTGTACTGTTAGTTCTAGAGTAACCCTCATTATTCAGTAAACACCTGTTGAATCGTTCCCTGCAGTCTGTTGTCTGATTATTGAAGGACACAACATTACGATACACGGATATAACATTGGCGACGACGCAGATTCGAACCTACCTGCAACTCTGCATCACCTCCCAGGGATTCGCTCCTGGAGAACAGCGGAAGGAGGTCGAGTCCAGAAGCACGGGCGTCGACCACGGGCAACCACCCAGTCATCCAGCGGAGATTTGAGCATCGCAGGGGAGGCTGTCGAGAGCCAGGCTTGGCTTTCCAGTCACGGTGGTCCAGCGAAACGGGCTGGCAACAGGTACTGCGCAGACCCTTCCCGGACAGCGACGGGCTAGAGCCCGACCGAGCGGCACAGAAAAAGGCCGAGCAGCGTCGACGGGGGAGAGAGAGAGGGCAGAGCGCACAGGGCGCAGCTGGTGTTCAGGACCGAGCGACGTCAACGGGGGAGCGAGACGAGAGAGAGCAGAGCGCAGCTGGTGGTCAAGGGCCGAGCAGCGTCAACGGGGGAGAGAGGCGCGCAGGAAAACGCGAGGCGCTGCCATTGCCATGAGGACCGCAGAGAGCGGCGTTGGCAGCAGCGCGGGAGACGCCATTTTAAGCCGCAGCGGGGAAGAAAGGAAAGCGCGGGAGATGCCATTTTAAGCCAGTCTAACCACACCCAAAAATGCCGAAGTGTGGCAGTATCACAGCGTTCGACAATGAAGTCGAAGATTGGACGACATATGTCGAACGCATAGAAGTATACTGCAAGGCGAATGAAGTGCCAGATGACAAGAAAGCACTGGTATTGTTGAATTCAATAGGTGCAAAAACATATGGCTTACTACGAAACCTAGTAACCCCAGAGAAGCCAGTAGAAAAGGATTTTGGAAACATAGTGTCAATCCTACAGGACCACTTAAACCCCACACCGCTGCTGATAGCAGAAAGATTTAAGTTTCACAAAAGGAACCAGCATAAAGATGAAAGTAATGCTGAGTATTTAACGAAACTGCGCAAGCTATCGAAACACTGCCAGTTTGGAATGGGACTAGCAGATACTTTAAGGGACAAGTTTGTGTGTGGGCTTCAAAGTGAAGGAGCCCAGAAACGGCTTCTATCAGAAAAGGATCTTACGCTGGACAAGGCTTTTAGCATTGCAGTATCACATGAAGCAGCAGCACAGGGCGCTGCAGAGATACAACGGAGACCGCAAGAATATGGCACAAATGAAATGTCAAACGGAACAGTGAAGTGCTATCGCTGCGGCAGAACAACACATGACCAGAATGATTGCTGGTTCAAGGACAAAGTGTGCAGGCAGTGTGGAAAAGTAGGACACATAGCAAGAGTCTGCAGGTCGGGAAAGAAAACCAGCAGCAAGAAATCTCCACAGGAGAAGTACAAGAAGGTACATAAGGTGATGGAGTGTAGTTCAGACGAACAGAAGAGTGATACAGACTCCGGAAGCAAGGAGCTGGGTTGTCTGAAACTACATAATGTGATCAAAATGGAGGATCACCAAACTATCTGGGTCACGCTCAAGATAGCAGGAGTCCAAGTGAAAATGGAATTGGACACAGGATCAGCCCTAACAGTCATAAACCGAAGGGACTACAAGCGGCTATTCTCACATATACCCTTGAGAGATACAAAGATTGTCTTGAAGACGTACACGGGCCAAAAAGTCTACCTCAAAGGAAAAATAAGGGTGAACGTTATATATAACGGCAAGGAAACACCAAAAATGGACCTATATGTATTGCCAGATGGAGGACCACCACTACTAGGACGTGAATGGATCCGGAAGATACAGCTAGATTGGCATTCCATACAAGCACTGACTGTAGATGCCAAAAAGGATGACGACGTCACACCTGGACGACTGTCAAAAATGCTAACATGCACAAGAAGTGTTCCAGCAGGGACTCGGAACACTAAAAGGCATAACAGCGACGATCAAAATAGAGGAAAATGCAAGCCCAAAGTTTTTTAAGGCCAGACCGGTACCTTATGCGATCCGCCCAGCCGTCGAAGCAGAGCTGGAAGGTTTGGAACGTTCAGGAGTACTGTCCAAAGTGGACTGAAGCGAGTGGGCTACACCCATCGTTCCTGTAATGAAGAGGTCGTTGAGTAATACGCCTGGGGAACCAAAGAAGGTTCACATCTGTGGGGACTTTAAGGTGACAGTGAACCCAGTCCTTCACACTGTACAATATCCGCTTCCGCAGATTGAAGATATTTTCGCCTCGCTATCTGGAGGGAAACGCTTCACTAAGATTGATCTGGCCCAGGCGTACCTGCAAATGGAGGTAGAAGAAGCCTCGAAAGTACCTCACGATCAACACTCATAAAGGTCTCTACCAATACAACCGGCTGGTGGTCGGGGTAGCATCAGCTCCGGCTATTTGGCAAAGGGCAATGGAACAAGTCCTGCAAGGGATTCCAGGGACCCAGTGTTACTTGGACGACATCCTGGTCACGGGTGAAAATGACAGTGATCACCTCGCCAACCTGGAGCAGGTGCTCACTAGATTGAAGGAATATGGGCTCCGAGCTAATCGCCACAAATGCGAGTTTTTCCAGAAGCAGATCTCGTATTGTGGCCACGTTATTGATAAAGAGGGGTTACATAAGTCCCCTGAAAAGATTGAGGCAGTAGTCAAGGCTCCAGCACCGGAAAATGTGTCACAACTGAGGTCATTCCTCGGGCTGGTGAACTACTACCATAAGTTCTTGCCGAATTTGTCTACTGTACTACACCCACTGAACACCCTACTGCAAACGGGGGTACCATGGAAGTGGAGTGACGAATGTAAACGAGCTTTCCAGAAGAGCAAAGCATTGATCACATCAAAAGAGGTGTTGGCTCATTTCAACCCAGCACTACCAATTCGGTTGGCGTGTGATGCATCACCCTATGGCATTGGAGCTGTGCTGTCGCACAAATTCCCAGACGGCTCGGAGAGGCCAGTGGCCTTTGCGTCTCGGTCACTAACCTCAGCCGAGCATAACTACGCCCAGATTGACAGGGAGGCCCTCAGCCTAGTGTGGGGAGTGAAAAAGTTCAATCACTATCTGCACGGGCAGAAGTTCACCTTGCTGACTGACCACCAACCACTTGTCTCCATCTTTAATCCAAAGAAGGGCGTTCCGGTGATGACTGCGCAACGGTTACAAAGATGGTCCCTTTTTCTAGGGGCGCACCAATATGATATCGAGTATAAGGGCACGAAACAGCATGGAAACGCTGATGGGCTATCACGCCTGCCACTGCCTACTGCGGAGGAAGCACCAGCAGTGGATCCTGTCGAAATATTTCATTCGACTATAATTGAATGCTTGTCAGTAACTAACGCTGGTATAGAGAAGGAGACCCGAAATGACCCGACACTGTCTCGGGTATATGATTTGACGGTGAAGGGATGGCCAGCACATGGCGACTCACTGTTGCCAGCATTCTCATCCAGAAGGGAACAGCTGTCAGTATGCCAGGGGACCTTGATTTGTGGATCCCGAGTGGTAATTCCACCCAAGTTAAGGGAGAGAGTGCTCAATGAGCTTCACGAAGGTCATCTGGGAGGGGTGAAAATGAAAAGCCTTGCTAGGGCTTATGTGTGATGGCCGGGGATCGATCAGCAAATCGAGGACCTGACAAAAAGCTGCTCAGGATGCCAGAAGGTCCAAAATGCACCACCACATGCCCCTCTACACCCATGGGAGTGGCCCTCATCTCCATGGCAACGGGTGCATATTGATTTTGCTGGTCCATTCATGGACTCAATGTTTTTAATAGCCGTGGATGCGCACTTGAAATGGCCTGAGGTGATCAAAATGTCCTCCACCACCACGGAGAAAACTATTGCAGTCCTACGGACCATTTTTGCCAGGGATGGCTTGCCAGAGCAGATTTGCTCTGATAACGGACCACAGTTTGTGTCCGAAGAGTTTCGAAGATTTATGAAAAGGAATGGGGTAAGGCATTACACGTCCGCCCCATATCATCCAGCCACAAATGGATTGGCTGAGAGGTTCGTACAAACCTTTAAAAAAGCAGTAAAGGCCATGTGCGATGACGACATTCCACTGCAGCATAAGGTGGACAATTTCCTGTTAGCCTACAGAAATGCGACACATGCAGTCACCAACCAGGCCCCGGCCATGATGTTCTTTAACCGAAGGTTGAGATCTCGTCTGGATTTGCTCAGACCAAATGTACGAAGAGATGTTGAGAATAAGCAATTCCAGCACATCAATGAGAAGCCGACAAGGAGCTTCAATGTAGGGCAACCAGTCTTGGCCCGCGACTACCGAACAGAGAAATGGCAACCAGGAACGATATGCACACGGCAAGGGCCACTAATGTACACAGTGGATGTTGGGGAGAACATTGTGAGACGCCATGCTGACCGGATACTAGAGTCACAGGAACGAGTCAACCCCATATCTCGGCCATACGTACCTGGTGAGGAACCCGACGTACAGGTCACATCTACCTCAGAAACAATAGCATTGGAAGCTCAAGAATCAACTGACGACAGGGTGCTAGAATCGCCTCCGCACCAAGAGCGAGACACTCAGGAAAGGCGTTATCCAGAAAGAATCAGAAAGCCTCCCCAGAGACTGAATATATGAATGGACTATTTTCATATAACATTGTATATTAAAAATGTTAATTGTTAAATGAGTATTATGGTACTGTTAATCTAAAAGGGGAGGAATTGTAATGTATGTAATGTATATATATACCTTAAGGGAGATAAGTACTTTTTACAGCTCCTATATACTGTAGTACCGGCAGTGACCACACCTGTCTATAAACCCTGAGTAGTGATCTGTACAATTAGTTCTAGAGTAACCCTCATTCAGTAAACACCTGTTGATCGTTCCCTGCAGTCTGTTGTCTGATTATTGAAGGACACAACATCAAGATACACGGATATAACAGGATAGTTTACCTTTGTCACAGTCACAAAGGATGTCATTTGTGACTTTGATGAGAGCCATCCCGCAACTCCATGCTTGTTGTTTGTGGGAGCTTGCTGTGCGCAAATTGGTTGTTGTTTTTCCCACATTACAACAGTGTCTACACTTCAAAAGTACTTAAAATGCTGTGAAGCACTTTGGGACGTCCTGAGGTTGTGACAAGTGCTACAGAAATGCAAGTCTTTCTTTCCTGAGTCATGCAGCAGGGTTACAGTCCCAGTAAGACCAACAGACCTCTCGTACCTGGTCCAGCTGGTCATTCATTGAGTGTGAGCCCAGTCAAAGGTCGCAGGCTACTTGACTGAAGAGGTACAAGAGCCTAACCTGGTCCTGCCCTCATTGAAGTCCACAACCGTACGTGTTTCCCAGTGAGACTGACTGGATGGGGATCAGGAGTGGGAATGCCAGCTGGTTGTTATGCACAGGATCCAGGGCACTGAGGCCAATTGCGTCCCCACTACTGACACGCCAGCCAAGAACGGAGCACAAACTAGACACTGAGTCTGGAACCTTCTGGTCTGTCTGGCTCAGCTTCAGACTGGGCTGTGCATTAACCCACTGATCCATGGGGGAGGGGCTAAAGTCATTTTTAACAATTAACATTTGTCATTTTATTTATTTATAAATACGCTATAACAAAAGAAAGCCTTGCATTTATACAGCGCCATTCGTCGCAAATCGCTTTACAACTAATGAAGTGCTTTTTGAAGTGTGGTCACTGTTGTAATGTAGGAAACGCAGCAGCCAATTTGCGCACAGCAAGCTCCCACAAACAGTAACGTGATAATGACCAGATAATCTGTTTTTGGTGGTGATTCAGGGATAAACATTGGCCAGGACACCGGGGAGAGCTCCCCTGCTCTTCTTCGAAATAGTGCCATGGGATCTTTTATGTCCCCCTGAGAGAGCAGACGGGGCCTCAGTTTAACGTCACATCTGAAAGACGGCACCTCTGACAGTGCAGCACTCCCTCGGTACCGCACTGGAGAGTCAGCCTAGATTTTGGTGCTCAAGTCTCTGGAGTGGGACTTGAACCCACAACCTTCTGACTCAGAGGCAATGGTGCTACCTGATCATCCATACCCCTAACTAGAACGGTGGGGGGGGTGGGGGGGTGGTTGGCGGGGGATGGGGGGGCAGCAGGGTGCAGTTCCAGAGACTCTTGAAAAATACTTTTGCTGTAAGTTAGGAAGTCCCGTCCATCATTGACTGCACTGCTCCTGTTGCTGTGGACATGAAAACGTTGTGGTTCCATCCCCAGCAGAACCTGAGAGCTGGAAACGTCTCTGTTCGTTCGAGAAACAGGAGGCGTATTCAGCGTTAGCGCCACATGAGCTTAACCCTTGCACTGCTGGATGGCCCAGCGGCAGTGACGGTCTGCCCAGGCCAGCTGCTTTGCAAAAAAGAAATATTTTTAGTCGCCTACACCATAACATTCAAACAAACTAACCTCCAGATCTCTACACTGGGGAGACCAAACGCAGATTGGGTGACCGCTTTGCGGAACACCTCCGTTCAGTCCGTAAGGGTGACCCCGAGCTTCCGGTCGCCTGTCACTTTAATTCACCGCTCCATTCCCACTCTCACCTCACCGTCCTCGGCCTCTTGCATTGTTCCACGGAAGCTCAACGTAAACTCGAGGAACAGCACCTCATCTTCCGATTAGGCACTTTGCAGCCCTCCGGACTCAATATCGAGTTCAACAATTTCAGATCATAACCTCGGCCCCTATTACATTTTTACTTATTTTTTTCCCACCCCTTTGTTTTGGGTCTTCCCTTCCCCCCCACCCCTTTCCTTTTTTTTCTCCCTCCCACATGGCAGCTGTCTCTCTTTCTGCCAGTACACTTCACATCTAATCTTAGCCATCTTTTGTCTCCACTGTCCTATTACCATCTCGTCTGGTTTTGAATACCTCTTAATGTCTCTTCACTTCTCTTTTGTTCTATCGCAACCCTGCCTTCGATCTATTTTATTTCCTTTCCAGTTTTGAAAAAGGGTTTTGACCCGAAATGTCGACTCTTAATTTCTCTCTACGGATGTTGCCTGGCCTGCTGAGTTTTTCCAGCATTTTCTGTTGTTACTCCAGGTCCAATCTGGATCTGGATTTCCCTACCAGAGGAAATAGCTTCTCTGTATCTACCCTGTCGAATCCCTTTATCATTTTGAAGAACTCGATTAGATCACCCCTCAACCATCTAAACTCAAGGGAATACAAGCCAAGTTTATGGAAACTGGCCTCATAATTTAACCCTTCAAGCCCTGCGCTGCACCCCCTCCAAAGGCCAATTTATCTTTCTTGAGGTTCGGTGCCCAGATGGGGTCCAGCCAAGCACAGGCAAACCTTATACAAGAGGCAGCTTTGTGCCGTTTCTCTGTGACCTCCAAAGTCACCCCGCTAACTAGCTGCCAGGTTATCAATCCAATATTAGATTAGCCTGTACACCTCGCCGCTGACATTTCCATGATTCGATGCCATAAGGCTCCCTCGGGTATTCGGTGATTTGTGCCCATACTTATTCTTGTAGCCTTCATTCCTTGTTATAACTGAGGCCGAAAAATTGCTTTTGGTGCTGCTCAGGGGTTAGCTAAGGGTTACTGAAAGTTATTACAGAATGAAAGAAAGAAAGAACTTGCATTTATGTAGAGCCTTTCACGGCCTCAGGACGTCCCAAAGTGCATTACAGCCAATGAAGTACTTTTTGAAGTGTAGTCATTGTTGTAATGTAGGAAATGTGGCAGTCAATTTTGCACACAGCAAGCTCCCACAAACAGCAATGTGATATGTGACCAGATAATGGGTGAGAAATAACAACAGAAAACGCTGGAAAAACTCAGCAGGCCAGGGCAACATGCGTGGAGAGAGAAATAGAGTCAACGTTTCGGGTCGAAACCCTTCGTCAGAACTGAGAAAAAGGCAGGAAATGAAACAAAAGGCAGTTTGGGGGCGGGGAAATGGGGGAGGGGATGAAAGAAGAGACATTAAGAGATATTCAAGGTGAGACGAGATGGTAATAGGACAGGTAAAGAAACAGACAATGGCTCTAGATGAAGTGTGAAATGCACTGGCAGAGTGAGAGACAGCTGCCATGTGGGACAGAGAGGAAAAAAGGAAAAGGCACAAACCAAAAGTGTGGATACAAAATATAAAAATATAATAGGGGCCGAGGTTATGATCTGAAATTGTTGAACTCGATATTGAGTCCAGAAGGCTGTAAAGTGCCTAATCGGAAGATGAGGTGCTGTTCCTCGAGTTGTTGGGTGAGAAATTCGGTATTGCCCCGTTTGGGGGTGCTAAATTCTGAAAGCTGGAAAAATTAACGGCAGGCGCTGATCATTCTCAGCTATCGGTAAATTCAGTGTTAGCGCTGGATGAAGGAAGTGGAGCGCTAAATCAAGTGCGGTGGGGGGGGTGGGCGCGGTAGAGGTGCAGTGCTGCACAATGACCACCGCAGCGCTGCCGGATTCCGAGGCCCCTTCCCTCCCTTAAAGCGAACGACCATCGCTGGCGGAGCTGCATCTGAACGATCTCCCTCGTCACTGACGGCAGCCAGGATCCTCAACGATCAGCCCCAAGCACTCTGACAGAGCGCAGGGCTGATCAATCGCGGAGCCCCGAGCACTCTGACAGAGCGCAGGGCTGATCAATCGCGGAGCCCCGAGCACTCTGACAGAGCGCAGGGCTGATCAATCGCAGAGCCCCGAGCACTCTGACAGAGCGCAGGGCTGATCAATCGCGGAGCCCCGAGCACTCTGACAGAGCGCAGGGCTGAGCAATCGCGGAGCCCCCAAGCACTCTGACAGAGCACAGGGCTGATCAATCGCGGCATTTAAAAGATTTCCAAAATGCGCCCTAAAGGAAGGAAACACATTTCTGCTGAAGATCAGCGGCCTTACCTTTAATTAGCGTTCCCGAAGCACCCGGCCTCCCGAGCAACGCCTCCTGCAGCTGTCGGTGTTGTCGCCCTGCGATGCTGCAGGGGGCGAAACCGAATTTCGGGTCCGGGGCGCTGACGGGGTGCCGCGCAGCCAGATGACGTCACGATTTCCAGGCGCAACAGTGACTACACTTCAAAAAGTACTTCACTGGCTGTAAAGTGCTTTTCATGTGATATCTGCCAATTTGTGTGAAAGCACTGATGGTTTCTAGTGAAACCATCGAGACTTATAAATCATCAGACTTGGGAAAGGCTTTGTTACCTGAGAGAGAGTAAGTAGTCTAAGGGGAGGGGGGATGTCACTATCGGCATTAGACAAAGAGTAGAGGACTTCTTCATTAAAACAAACCTTCAGGACAATAAAAAGTGACTCTCCATGACTAACCTGACCAAAAGAATCAGTCCGTTACAAACAGTCCTGGTTAATTTTAATGTCCCTTTTTGTGCTTCCCCCTCTATCAATTTCCATTCTTTGGTGTGAATATGTCATTGTGGTCGGGGCGACTCGGAGGAGTTGCTGAGCCTGACTGTGTCACTCAGCTGAAAGTTTGGAAATTACAAGATCAGTGAAGCACCGTTGGGTTAATGATTGTCCTCAGGTACTCCATCGGGAGCAGTAACGACCCTAGACTAGTTCCCCCGATGGTGTCATCAGCACTCTCTGCTTAAATTTTTGCATCCCTTCCAGTTTTCTCCCCTTCCTCTCTCCTCACCTGAAAACACCAGGGAAGGAATAGCAAGGCTCCACAGCTGGCGCAAGGTGTCTCTCGACTTGCATACAAGGGGCTTTTTAAAAATTCATTTATGGAATGTGGGTGTCGCTGACATTTATTGCCCATCCCTAGTTGCCCTTGAGAAGGTGGTGAGCTGCCTTCTTGAACCGTTGCAGTCCGTGTGGTGAAGGTACTCCCACAGTGCTGTTAGGGAGGGAGTTCCAGGATTTTGACCCAGCGATGATGAAGGATTGCCGATATATTCTCAAGTCAGGATGGTGTGTGACTTGGAGAGGAACTTGGAGGTGGTGGTGTTCCCATGCGCCTGCTGCCCTTGTCCTTCTAGGTGGTAGAGGTCGTGGGTTTGGGAGGTGCTGCTGAAGAAGCCTTGGCAAGTTGCTACAGTGCATCTTGTAGATGGTACACACTGCAGCCACGGTACGCCGGTGGTGGAGGGAGTGAATGTTTAAGGTGGTGGATGGGGTGCCAATCAAGCGGCCTGCTTTGTCCTGGATGTGTGGAGCTTCTTGGGTGTTGTTTGAGCTGCACTCATCCAGGCAAGTGGAGAGTATTCCATCACACTCCTTACTTGTGCCTTGTAGATGGTGGAAAGGCTTTGGGGAGTCAGGAGGTGAGACACTCGCCACAGAATACCCAGCCTCTGACCTGCTCTTGTTGCCACAGTATTTATGTGGCTGGTCCAGTTAAGTTTCTAGTCAATGGTGACCCCCCAGGATGTTGATGGTGGGGGATTCGGTGATAGTAATACTGTAGAATGTCAAGGGGCGGTGGTTATACTCTCGCTTGTTAGAGATAGTCATTGCCTGGCACTTGTGTGGCGCGAATGTTACCTGCCACTTATCAGCCCAAGCCTGAACGTTGTCCAGGTCTTGTTGCATGTGGGCATGGGCTGCTTCATTATCTGAGGTGTTGTGAATGGCACTGAACACTGTGCTGTCATCAGCGAACATCCCCAATTCTGACCTTATGTTGGAGGGAAGGTCATTGATGAAGCAGCTGAAGATGGTTGGGCCTAGGACACTGCCCTGAGAAACTCCTGCAGAGATATCCTGGGGCTGTGATGATTGACCTTCAACCACCACAACCATCTTCCTTTGTGCTAGGTATGACTCCAGGGCTGCAGTGTTACAGCCCTATTCGCCAACTCACATCTGCATCTAGTGAAGCTCCAGGTGGACTGTGGAGCCTCACAGTTTCTGCCCCTATGCTTCTTTTTCCTGGGCCACAGTTCCACAGGTGGTGGTGGCCCCTCCCTTCCCCACAATGCCTTGCCCTAAAGGCTTTTCTGCACATCTGAGCCAAGAAAGAACTTGCATTTCTATAGCGCCTTTCAGAACCTCAGGCTGTCACAAAGCCCTTTACAGCCAATCAAGTACTTTTAGAAGTGTATTCACTGTTGTAATGTGGGAAACGCAGCAGCCAATTTACACACAGCAAGCTCCCACAAACAGCGATGTGATAATGACCAAATAATCTGTATTTTAGTGATGTTGGTTGAGGGATAACTATTGGCCAGGACACCAGGGAAAACGCTCTTCTTCACAATGGTGCCATGGGATCATTTACATCTTCCCAAGAGAGCAGACGGAGCCGCGGTTTAACGTCTCATCCGAAAGATGGCACCCCTGACAGTGCAGCACTCCCTCAGCACTGCACTGGAGTGTCAGCCGAGATTTATTTTGTGCTCAAGTCTCTGGAGCGGGACTTGAACCCGCAACCTTCTGACTCAGAGACAAGAGTGCTAGCACTGAGCCACGGCTGAAACCTGGACCTACTTGAGATTTGAAGGAAATGTTCCTTTTTACCCCCTGCACTCACCCAATCTGAGAACTAGCGCATCCCACTTTAAGTGACTATTATTAGGCTTATTTCAATATATTTATAATTGAAGCTGCATAATCTATGGGAGATAGTTGCACCAACGACCCTCGTCTAAATATAATCAGAGGAGTGCACTCAGATGTACTGATGTGATAATGTAATCACATGCTTATTGAACCATGTTAGGTGTGAAAATATTTCAAAATCATGCCCAGGTCAATCAGTAGCCATTGAATTATATTCATGTCAACAGAACTCTGAGAATCCTTTCCTGGCTCAAGTAATTAAAGGGAAATGCAATTAAAGGGAAATGTAATTAAAGGGAGGAGGAAGAGCTTTGAACAGAATGTATTTATCCTGTGTGTGCGCCTCACAGAGTTAGGTTTCAGCCAGGAATGATCATTTAAAAAAAGGGAGTGTTTAGTGTCCCGCTGGTTCTCAAGGTAGAGACACCAACCGACGGGGAAGTGCTCGGTTCGATCCGGGGTTGAGTTATCTGATCTCAGCCAGTACAGCAAATAGGATGCTATCAAAGAACCAGAGGGGCGATGAGGAGAATTATTTTTTACGCGGCAAGTTGTTATGATCTGAAAGGGAAGCAGAGTCAATAGTAACTTTCAAGGGGGAATTGGGTGTATATTTGTTAAGGAAACATTTGCAGGGCTATGGGGATAGAGCAGGGATCGAGAGTGGGACTAGTTGGATCGCTCTTTCAAAGAGCCGGCACAGGCACGATGGGCCGAATGGCCTCCTTCAGCGCCCCTGAGCGAGGCAAAGGAAGCTGCTAGGTAGTCCGACCTTGGTAACTTCCATCAGGTGTGCCACGTGTTTGGCGTCCAATCCCAGGTCACGGGGTCAAGTGCTCAGTTTTGAGCCGGGCTGCCGCCTCCTGCCAGGCTTCACTGCCCTGCTGCCCTCTGGAGAAAGTGCCCTGCAGTGCCAAAGAGGGCAGCCCCTCCTTCATCTGACTCGACCCTCGAGCGCCTGATGGATGCAAGTAGTGCAGCAATGTTCCGTTCCTCAGCCCTAACTTGTTGCTTTAATCATCTCGGTGCTTTTCTTTTGAAGTAAGTTTCGCCGGAGGTGCCGTCTTTCGGATGAGACTTTAAGCCGAGGCCCCGTCTGCCATCTCGGGCGGGCGCAAAAAAGGTCCCGTGGCACTATTTCAAAGAAGAGCAGGGGAGTTATCCCCGTGTGTCCTGGCCAACATTTACCCCTCAACCAAAAAAACAGATTAACTGGTTGATGTAAGAAAACTACTAGGCACTTGGTCTGCATATTAAACAAGGCTTTAATCAACTGTTTTTCAACATGGAGAACTAGTTGTGTCCTTCACTAGTTCCTGTTAAAGAATGTCCTGCACAAGCTGGGCCCATGCCCGAGAATTTATACTCTCCCTGGACAGCGCCACCAGCAGGCCGCCCAGTATTATTACATAAGTCATTTTCACATGAATGACAAGATTCATGTCACTGGTCATCTACCTCACTGCTGTTTGTGGGATCTTGCTGTGCGCAAATTGGCTGCCTGCATTGCAACAGTGACGACACTTTGCAAGATATTTCATCGGCTGTGAAGCGCTTTGGGATGTCCTGACAACATGAAAGGCGCTATACAAATGCAAGTTCTTCTATTACCAAACCCCACAAGACACTCCTACCACGTGCATGCGAGCGGACACACACACGCCAGTTGTAAGGTTGGCACAGGGTTTATTGTCAAGCATGGAGCAGCTGTTAATTCAACAGTATTTTCCACTCCACCTTCCCCAGCGTCTGCAGGCATTTTATTTAAAATGGTGCTGGCAGAAAGAACCCCCCTCGTGGTTCAACGAGTAAATGCACCGTATGCTGCGCGACATCATTGAATCATGAGGCCTGATTTTAACCTAACCCATCCAGACAGAACGGGACGGGTTTGGGCCGCACGTCCGACTTACACCCTGCCCGATTTTTGTGCTCCGTTGAAGTTGGGTTAGGCTAAAATCGGGGCTGTGGAATCTACATCACAGAAGGCCGTTCGGCCATTGCCTACACAACAACAGTCACAACACTTCAACAGAGCTTCATTGGCTGTAAAGCGCTTTGAGGCGTCCTGAGGTCGTGAAAGTCGCTTTATAAATGCAAGTTCTTTTTAAGGCCATTCGGTTCATCCCACCTGTGCTGGCTCTCTGAAAGAGCCGTCCATTTCGTCACATTCCCTTCCCCTTTCCCCATGCCCTTTTAATATTTTTTTTCTACATGTTTCTCCACTTCCCTTTTAAAAGGTATTATGGATGCTGCTTTCAGGTAGAGCATTCCCGGTATCGGAAATCCGCAGCCCTTCCGATCCACTCCTGCAGTAACTCCGTTGGGAGTCTGGTAAAAGGGCAGCAAAAAATAGGCCAGGGCTTGGGCCCAGGCCTTGTTGGGAGCCAAACCACCTCCCCCCCCCGACCCTCCCACTGCCCCAAATGAAGACACTGGTGTAAAAGGTGCGGGGAGGGGGAGGGGGAGGAGGAGGGCCATTGCCGCGGCAACGACTCCCCGGTTGGGAATGCCCAGGCCGCTGACTCAGCAGAGCATCGTCAGTCCCTCTCGGGTTGGGGACAGTCATGTTGGCCTCCCTGAGCAGCAGAAGTGAGGCCCGCCCGGGATTTCAGGCCCAGGCTATGACTCGGACTCCCAAAGATACTGTAAAAATGTCACGTTTTCTTGCGGCCTCCTTAAAACGGGAACCAGCGAGGGACTTGCAGCCTCTTCCGAGGGGGTGGGAAAGGGAGCCTGGATCCCTCAACCAACATCAGTAAGAGCAGATTGTCTGGTCATTATCATACTGCTGTTTGTGGGAGCTTGCTGTGCGCAAATTGGCTGTCGCGTTTCCTGAATTACAACAGTGGCTCCACTTCAATTGTACTTAAATGAAGTACTTAATTGGCTGTGAAGCGCTTTGGGACACCCTGCAGTCTTGAAAGGCACTATATAAATGCACATCTTTCTTTGTGTTTGGCTAGGGAGGAGATAAACCAGCCAGGGTTCCCGTGCTGCTGACAAATGAGTCACGTGTTGGCCTTGCATGCAGGTGCAGCAGGCGGTTAAGAAGGTAAATGGTATGTTGGCCTTCGTAGCGAGAGGGTTTGAGAACAGGAACAAGGATGTCTTGCTGCAGTTGTACAGGGCCTTGGTGAGACCACATCTTGAGTATTGTGTGCAGTTTTGGTCGCCTTATCTGAGGAAGGATGTTCTTGCCATGGAGGGAGTTCAGCGAAGATTCACCAGGCTGATACCTGGGATGGCAGGAATGACGTATGAGGAGAGATTGGGTCGATTGGGCTTATATTCACTGGAGTTTAGAAGAATGAGAGGGGATGTCATTGAAACTTATAAAATTCTGACAGGACTGGACAGACTAGATGCAGGAAGCATGTTCCCGATGGTCGGTGAGTCCAGCACCAGGGTTTACAGTCTAAGGATAAGGGGTAAGCCATTTAGGACAGAAATGAGGAGGAATTTCTTCACCCAGAGAGTGGTGAACCTGTGGAACTCTCTACCACAGAAGGCAGTAGAGGCCAATTCATTAAATATATTCAAGAAGGAGTTGGATATATTTCTTAAAGCTAAAGGGATCAAGGGATATGGGGAGAAAGCAGGGACCGGGTGCTGAATGTGGATGATCAGCCATGATCGCATTGAATGGCGGAGCAGGCTTGAGGGGCCAAGTGGCCTACTCCTGCTCCTATCTTCTATGTTTCTATGGAATGAAAACAGAGAATGCTGGAAACACTCAGCAGATCAGGCAGCATCTGTGGGGACAGAAATAGAGTTAACGTCTCAGGTCGACGTCCTTTCATCAGAACTGGATGAAGTTAGAGACAGTGCTAAGCGATCTCACAATCAACGGATCAGATCAAAGCTCTGCAGTCCCGCCACATCCAGTCATGAATGGCGGTGGACCATTAAACAGCCAACGGGAGGAGGAGGCTCCATGAATATCCCCATCCTCAATCATGGCGGAGCTCAACACATGAGTGCAAAAGAAAAGGCTGAAGCGTTTGCAACCATCTTCAGCCAGAAGTGCCCAGTGGATGATCCATATCGGCCCACTCCTGAGGTCCTCACCATTACAGAAGCCAGTCTACAGCCAATTCGATTCACTCCACGTGATATCAAGAAACAGCTGAGCTCACTGGATACAGCAAAGGCTATGGGCCCCGACAACATCCTGGCTATCGTGCTGAAGACTTGTGCTCCAGAACTAGCCGTGCCTCTAGCCAAGCTGTTCCAGTACAGCTACAACACTGGCATCTATCCGACAATATGGAAACCTGCCCAGGTATGTCCTGTCCACAAAAAGCAGGACAAATCCAACCTGGCCAATTACCGCCCCATCAGTCTACTCTCAATCATCAGCAAAGTGATGGAAAGTGTCATCGACAGTGCTATCAAGTGGCACTTACTCACCAATAATCTGCTTACTGATGCCCAGTTTGGATTCCGCCAAGACCACTCAATCCCGACCTCATTACAGCCATGGCCCAAACATGGACAAGGGTGCTGAATTCCAGAGATGAGGTGAGAGTGACTGTCCTTGACACCAAGGCAGCATTTGACCGAGTGTGGCATCAAGGAGCCCTAGTAAAACTGGAGTCAATGGGAATCGGGAGGGAAAACGCTCCACTGGCTGGAGTTATACCTAGCACAAAGGAAGATGGTTGTGGTGGTTGAAGGTCAATCATCACAGCACCAGAACATCGCTGCAGGAGTTCCTCAGGGCAGTGTCCTGGGCCCAACCATCTTCAGCTGCTTCATCAATGACCTTCCCTCCAACATAAAGTCAGAAATGGGGGTGTTCGCTGATGACTTCATAGTGTTCAGTGCCATTCACAACTCCTCAGATAATGAAGCAGTCCATGCCCACATGCAACAAGACCTGGACGACGTTCAGGCTTGGGCTGATAAGTGGCAGGTAACATTTGCGCCACACAAGTGCCAGGCAATGGCTATCTCCAACAAGCAAGAGTCTAACCATCGCCGAATCCCCCACCATCAACGTCCTGGGGTTCGCCATTGACCAGAAACTTAACTGGGCCAGCCACATAAATACTATGGCAACAAGAGCTGGTCAGAGACTAGGAATTCTGTGGTGAGTGTCTCACCTCCTGACTCCCCAAAGCCTTTCCACCATCTACAAGGCACAAGTAAGGAGTGTGATGGAATACTCTCCACTTGCCTGGATGAGTGCAGCTCCAACAACACTCAAGAAGCTCGACACCATCCAGGACAAAGCAGTCGCTTGATTGGCACCCCATCCACCATCTTAAACATTCACTCCCTCCACCACCGGCGTACCGTGGCTGCAGTGTGTACCATCTACAAGATGCACTGCAGCAACTCGCCAAGGCTTCTTTGGCAACACCTCCCAAACCCGCGACCTCTTCCACCTAGAAGGACAAGGGTAGCAGGCGCATGGGAACACCACCACCTCCAAGTCACACACCATCCTGACTTAGAATTATATCGCCGATCCTTCATCATCGCTGGGTCAAAATCCTGGAACTCCCTCCCTAACAACACTGTGGGAGCACCTTCACCACACGGACTGCAGCGGTTCAAGAAAGTGGCTCACCACCACCTTCTCAAGGGCAATTAGGGATGGGCAATAAATGCTGGCCTTGCCAGCGATGCCCACATCCCGTAAACAAATAAAAATAATGCAACAGTTTATAAGCAAGTACAGAACAAGGTAAAAGTGTGTGGTGGTGGGGCGGGCGTGGGTGGGGGAAGGAAAGAACAAAAGGGAATGTCTGATAGGGTAGAGGGCAGGCAAGAGGGACAGGTAATGGGACAATAAAGAAACCAAAGAGGTGTAAATGGTAACAGCAGAACCATTACCAGTACCTGCTGTCCGTGAAAATGGGAGCGGGGTGGTCATGATCTGAAATTGCTGAATTGGAACCGTGTAGGAGGCTGAGGACAGAGAGGTCTGAGTGGGAGTGGGATTGAGAATGAAAGTGGCAGGTGACCGGGAGCTCAGGGTCACGTTGGGTTTGCCGTGATGCCCGCTGGCACTGACTGGCAAGACTCACAATTTGAGCGACATACCAGGGATCCGGCATCCCCCGTGGAATCATATTCGTGGCAAGAGCCTGGGCCTTTGGAAGACATGGGGAGAAAATTGTGAGGGGAAGTGACCACAGGAAGAACAGATAAATAAATAAATGTCTCATCCCACCCTATTGAAAATAGTGCAGACAGAGGCCAAGATTTAGCTTTTTCTTAATTCATTCCTGGGATGTGGGCGTCACTGGCAAGGTGGTGGTGAGCCGCCTCCTTGAACCGCTGTAGTCCATCGGAGCAGGTTTTTTTTTGATACGACAGGGTGGCTTGCTAGTGGCCATTTCAGAGGGCAGTTAAGAGTCAATCACATTGCTGTGGGGCTAGAATCACATATCGGCCAGACCGGGTAAGGGTGGCAGATTTCCTTCCCTTAAAGGACATTAGTGACCCAGATGGGTTTTTACGACAATCCGATAGATTCATGGCCACCATTATTGGTACCAGTTTTTTATTCCAGATTTAAATTCCCCAACAGTCGTGGTGGGATTTGAACGCACGTCTCCGGATCATTAGTCCAGGCCTCCGGATTAGAGTCATAGGGCGGAATCTTACCTGGAAGGCCGAGTTTGAGGCGGGACTGCTGGTTTTCAGGTTCCAGTCCCGCCCCTAGCGACGTCTGATGAGTTGACGCTATTTTCCCCTGATTGGCCTTGTTAAGCCCGCCCTACGGGCTTGCCGGCCAATTAAGGGAAAGCCGGTGTCAGATGACGTCAGTTGAAGGCGCTTCATCTGCCGGTTTTCTTAAAGGCATATGCACCACACTTGTTTGACAGATGATTTAACAGTGTTTGACAACATTGAGATGCTGTCAAACACTGACAATCACTGTCTAAAGGTGAGCCCTTGTACCCAGGCTCTCCAATTACTTTTTCCTTAGGATAAAACAGATGGCAATTGCAGCTGAGATTGCAGAAGCCATCTGTCACTTGTCCCGATGAGATGAGGCTACATAAACACTTCACAGCTTATCACCTGCAGAAACATCTAACCACATTAAAAATTACTTTCATAACTTTTCTTTACCTCTCATACTCACCAGTGTCCCATTGAATCCTTTAAGCTACTTCTGCAGCTGTCATCTATACACAAAAATTACAGTAGACCCACATTACGCCTCACTTACACTGATGGGGTTTCCCGACGTCGGGAAGCCCGCAGCAGCAGTCGAACAATGGGAAAAAGCCTCTTAACTGCCTGTTAACTACTTGTTAACAGGCAGTTAAGTGGCTGTAATCCTCTTCCTGTCACTAGGAGTCGGGTCCCTGTGCAAATCGGGGGCCCGACTCCCGGGAAGATTGGTTGGAGGCGGGTTGGGAGCGGGTTTGGGACCCGCTCCCATTTTTGGGTATTTACCCAGCAGTCCCACCTCCACACCTGCCTCCTCAGGGCTGGAAAAATCCAGCCCATAGAGTCATAACGGCACAGAAGGAGGCCATGTCTACTATATTATTAGTCCCGGTCTCTGGATTACTAGTCCAGTAACATAACCACTATGCTACCGTACCCGCCATGTATCTGACCACGTTATCTATCTGATCATGATGACAGGCTCCTATTTTCTATTAAATAAGAGAGGTTCAAAGATAAATAAATATGTAACATCAGAACTCAGAAAGTTCTGCAATGTCTAAAATATGAAGTGAGTAGCCTCACCGTTAGAAGTTTCCTACCTCAATGTAGGGGGGCTTTCTGGGAAAACGGATAAATCAGCTCAGCCTGTGGTGGGGAATTATGCGGGACCTCATGAACTTTCAGAACGTTGCCTAAATCAACATACGGGATAACTCCGCCTGCCTCTGAGGAACAATCTGGCTTCTCTATGAATCTAAGTAGTGTTACGTGAGTAAAGGGGGGATGTCAATTTAATCTGAATAATATAGCCGGCTTCTCTTTGGTGTATAATTTATTGGGTAATTTTTCCTCACAACAGCCATTATGTTCAGTTAATAAGACAAGTGCACCCAATGGTATACTTAAGCTGTCTTGACTGTTGCCATCTAGTTCAACCCTTTCAGCAGCACCCTGTCACACCAAAGGGTTCTGTTTGAGTTCTGTCTCCTGTGAGACTGGCTTCCCTGCCAGTTTAAAAGGGTGGCTTTTTCTTCTTCTTCTTAGGCAGTCCCTCAGAACTGAGGATGACTTGCTTCCACATTAAAAATGAGTTCTCAGGTGACTGATGAGTCCAATGCAGGACCTACAGTCTCTGTCACAGGTGGGGCAGACGGTGGTTGAAGGGGCAGATGGGTTTCTTGGGTTGACGTGCGCTCCTTGCGCTGCCTGCGCTTGACTTCCGCTTGCTCCCGGCGAAGAGACTCGAGGTGTTCGGCACATTCCCGGATGCTTCTCCTCCACTTTGTGCGGTCTTGGGCCAGGGATTCCCAGGTGTCAGTGGGGATGTTACATTTTTTCAAGGAGGCTTTGAGGGTGTCCTTGAAGCGTTTCCTCTGCTCACCTGGGGCTCTCTTGCCGTGTCGGAGCTCCGAGTAGAGCGCTTGTTTTGGGAGTCTCGTATCGGGCATGCGGACGATGTGACCCGTCTATCGGCGGTGAAGTTACAGCACTGGAGCGGAGAGCAGCTCCGAGGAAGTTCCCGGCCAATGTTCTTGAAGGTAGAGTCTACATCAACCCTGGATGCTGCAACGTACGTTAGCCCTGTGGTATCGGGGTCAAATCTCCCTATGCCGCCAGCCGTCATATGCTTTCTGGGTCTCCCGAATACCCAGCAGGTTCCCAGTAGCAGCATTTTTGGCAGCGCCACCCAAACCTATGACCTCCACCACCTAGAAGGACAAGGGCAGCAGGCGCATGGGAACACCATCACCTCCAAGTTCCCCTCCAAGTCACACACCATCCCCACTTGGAAATATATTGCCGATCCTTCATCGTCGCTGGGTCAAAATCCTGGAACTCCCTCCCTATCAGCACTGTGGGTGTACCTTCACCACACGGACTGTAGGGGTTCAAGAAGGCGGCTCACCACCACCTTCTCAAGGGCAATTAGGGATGGGCAATAAATGCTGGCCTTGCCACCAACATCCATGTCCCAAGAACAATTTTTTTTTAAAGTACACTCGCTGTGGCAGTGCCTGCTCCCTACTCCCAATCTTTTAGAGTCAGCCGTGGCTCAGCAGGTAGCACTCCCATCTCTGAGTCAGAAGGTTGTGGTTTTCAGTCCTACTCCAGAGACTTGAGCACTAAAATCGGGGCTCACCCTCCAGTGGCAGTGCTGAGGGAGTGCTGCACTGTCGGAGATGCCCTTTTTTGGATGAGACGTTAAACTAAGGCCCCATCTGCCCTCTCAGGTGGATGTAAAAGATCCCACGGCACTATTTCGAAGAAGAGCAGGGGAGTTATCCTCGGTGTCCTGGGGCTAATATTTATCCCTCAATCAACATCACTAAAACAGATTATCTGGTCATTATCACATTGCTGTTTATGGGAGCTTGCTGTGCACAAATTGGCTGCCACGTTTCCTACATCACAACAGTGATCACACTTCAAAAGTACTTCATTTGGTTGTAAAGCACTTTGAGATGTCCTGAGGTCGTGAAAGGCGCTATATAAAAGCAAGTCTTTCTTCTCTTTTCTTTCTTTTACAGATGAGCCGCCTGACTGAAGTGCTGCAATGCCTTGTCTGGAGAATTGTCTTCATAAGAAGGTGCTCGCTTGAGTCTGCAAGTGTGTGTTTGTGTGTGTGTGTGTTGTGGGCGTGTGTAGGTGGGTTTGTGTAGGTGTGTGAATGTGTGTGGGTGTGTGTGTGTGTGTGTGTGAGTGTGTGAGTGTGTGTGAGTCTGGGTGTGAGTGTGAGTGTGTGTTGTGGGCGTGTGTAGGTGGGTTTGTGTAGGTGTGTGAATGTGTGTGGGTGTGTGTGAGTGTGTGTGTGTGTGAGTGTGTGTGAGTGTGGGTGTGGGTGTGAGTGTGGGAGTGGGTGGGTGGGTGCGTGCGTGGGTGTGTGGGTGTGTGAGTGCGTGTGAGTGTGAGTGGGTGTGTGAGTGGTTGTGACTGTGAGTGTGTGTGTGAGTGTGTGTGTGTGTGAGTGAGAGTTGGTGTGTGTGTGTGAGTGTGAGTTGGTGTGTGTGAGTGTGTGTGTGAGTGCGTATGTGAGTGTGTGTGAGTGTGTGTGTGAGTGTGTGTGTGTGAGTGTGTGAGTGGGTGTGTGTGTGAGTGTGAGTGTGTGTGTGTGAGTGTGTGTGAGTGTGTGTGTGAGTGTAAGTGTGTGTGTGAGTGTAAGTGTGTGTGTGAGTGTGAGTGGGTGTGTGTGTGTGAGTGTGTGTGTGTGTGAAAGTGTGTGTGTGTGTGTGTGAGTGTGTGTGTGTGTGTGTCATAGAGTTATACAGCACAGAAAGAGGCCCTTCGGCCCATTGTGTCTGCACCGGCCATCAAGCCCTGTCTATTCTCATCCCATTTTCCAGCACTTGGTCCGTAGCCTTGTATGCTATGACGTATCAAGTGCTCATCTAAATGCTTCTTGAATGTTGTGAGGGTTCCTGCCTCTACCACCCTTTCAGGCAGTGAGTTCCAGATTCCAACCACCCTTTGGGTGAAGAAGTTTTTCCTCAAATCCCCTCTAAACCTCCTGCCCCTCACCTTGAAACTATGCCCCCTGGTTATTGACCCCCCTACTAAGGGGAAAAGTTCCTTTCTATCTACCCTATCTATGCCCCTCATAATTTTGTACACCTCAATCAGGTCCCCCCTCAGCCTTCTCTGCTCCAAGGAAAACAACCCCAGCCTGTCCAGTCTCTCCTCATAGCTGAAGCGCTCCAGCCCAGGTAACATCCTGGTGAATCTCCTCTGCACCCTCTCCAATGCAATCATATCCTTCCTATAGTGTGGTGACCAGAACTGCACACAGTATTCCAGCTGTGGCCTAACTAGTGTTTTGTACAGCACCATCATAACCTCCCTGCTCTTATATTCTATGCCTCGGCTAATGAAGGCAAGTATCCCATATGCCTTTTTAACCACCTTATCTACCTGTCCTGCTGCTTTTAGAGATCTATGTACATGCACACCAAGGTGTATTGATTTCTTTGTGAGTTCAATGATGAGACATTTATGAAAGAGAATGAGTTTTAATCTAAAGTCTGTTCAACTCTTTTATACAGCTTTTACAGGAGACACGATGCTGTGATGCATCTAGAACGAAACCGAAACTAAAACTAACTGCCTTGATTCTCTCGGTCACATGCCCTCTGCTGGTCAGGCACAAGCAATCAATACATGCAATCATGCTATTAAGGCATCATAATCGAACAGGCAAATACCATCTCTATTTGCTGATATCATTACATCTCCTTTTCTTAAAACAAAAGTATTTTACTTTTAACTAACAACATGTTTTCTTTGTATTAATCTGCATTTTAACTGTAACACTTAATGAACTTACATTATCATTATCATGATCAAGGTTTTTTAACCTTGCTTTGTGTGTTCACATGAAATATGTCAATACACTAGAACTTGAAGAAAGAATAAGATAACATTACTTCCTTCTATAACAATAGTCCTTAAATTTGCTCAATGAGTCTCTCAGGAGGCTTCATGTGTCTTGAGGATTTTCTGATTGATTGTCCTTGAATCTGAGTTGTTGCCTCAGATGATGTGTTCTCAGCTGTGTGATCAGGTTGTTCAACAGTATCAGTCTCTTGACCTGCTGTGGCTGGTCCCATGAGAAGATCTCGACGATTTCTCCTCAGAACAGCACCCTCATCTGTCTGAATGGTGTATGATCTTGGTTGAACTTCACTCAGGACAGTTCCCTTCTGAGTCCATGTGTTTGTTTTGTCTTTCAACCTTACTTGGTCACCAGTGTGGAGTTCAGGTAGGTTTTGTGTTCCTCTGTCATAGTAGTACTTTTGCTTTTCTTTCTGTTGTTCTTTGAACTTCCTCACTTTCTCCCCCTCTTTTGTTTTCAGGAGGTTCTCCGGGATGGGTAGGTTTGACCTTAGCCGACGTCCCATCAGGAGTTGGGCTGGTGACATACCACACTCGAGCGGCATTGTGCGGTATACAAGCATGCTTTGGTAGAAGTCAGTTCCGCTGTCTTTTGCCTTGTACTTCAGTCTTTTCACTGTGTTTGCGGGCTCTCCTGGGTCAACAGCTCTGGACAACGTGTCTGCTGTATACATCAGCTTACCCAGTGTGTACGCAACATTCAGTTCATCATAGACTGTCTCTCCTTCGCTTTCCACAACGAGGTCTCTCTTTACCAGGTTCAGTCTCTCACAGGCTTTTAAACCTAGTATGGCTTGCACATCCTTTGGCACCACGATTAATGCTAGCGTGTGCTCTCTGTCCTTGTGTGTTACTTTGACAATGCATCTTCCTTTCACTGGTATATCAGTACCTGAGTATCCTGTCACTTTCACTTTGATTCCATGTATCTTTGGTCTGGGTCTAATTTTCTTAAAATCAGTCTCTGATATCACGTTAACTTGTGCTCCAGTATCCAATTTAAATGGAATATGTATGTCATTCACTTTTAGTGTCAACATCCAGTCTCTTTCTTCTTTTTTGTTTTCAGACACAACATCTACATAGAACTCCTCTATCTCGCTCTCATCTACTGTATGGACCTTGCTTTGTTGCATTTGGTTCTTGCAGCAACGGGCATAATGGTTGTTTTTGTTGCAACTATTGCATTTTTTACCATATGCTGGACACTTTTTTGGTGGATGCTGTGTACCGCATCGACTACATGACTTTCAATTGTCCCTTTCATTTTCGTTCGCTGGCCACGCCTCTTTTTTCACATTGGCACTCGTTTTGTTAAACGGTTTGTATCCGTTCTTTCTCACTGCATCCACGTTGCAGCTATTGTCACTGAACAGCTCCTTTGCCTGCAACTTCACAGTCTCTGTAGCCCTACACAGTGCTATGGCTTTTCCCAGGTCTAGATTTTGCTCTCTTAGCAGTCTTTCCCTTAGACCATTATCTGGAATACCACACACCAGTCTGTCTTTTATCAGCGAGTCTGTCAGTCCCCCAAATTCACATGATTTGCTTCTGTTTCTCAGTTCAGTCACATACTGATCAATAGTCTCACCCGTTTTCTGAACACATGTGAAAAATCTGTGCCTCTCAAACGTCACGTTATGTTTAGGTATGCAGTAGGCCTCAAACTGTTCCATTATTTTATCTAGCTTCATTTTGTCTCCATCAACAGCGAATGTGAAGTTATTATACACCTCCAGCGCTTCATCACCCACGACATGTAAGAACAGTGACGCTTTTATTTTATCACCTTTCTCGTCAGCTCCGATTGCTGATAAATACAACTCTAAACGTTATTTGAATCTCCTCCAATTTTCAGCCACATTACCTGTCATCTGAAGCATCGCCGGTGGGGGTAAACCTTCCATTTTTTCACTTTGTTAGCTATTCTCCAATGGTAAGCAACGATGTTTTCTTTTGGCTTGCTAATCTGTGGAGAACTGATTTAACTTCAGATTTTTTCTCTTCAGCTCTTTCAGCCACTTCTGACACCATGTATTGATTTCTTTGTGGGTTCAATGATGAGACATTTATGAAAGAGAATGAGTTTTAATCTAAAGTCTGTTCAACTCTTTTATACAGCTTTTACAGGAGACATGATGCTGTGATGCATCTAGAACGAAACCGAAACTGAAACTAACTGCCTTGCTTCTCTCGGTCACATGCCCTCTGCTGGTCAGGCACAAGCAATCAATACATGCAATCATGCTATTAAGGCATCATAATCGAACAGGCAAATACCATCTCTATTTGCTGATATCATTACACAAGGTCCCTCTGATCCTCTGTCCTTCCTAGGGTCCTACATTCATTGTGTATGCCCTTGCCTTGTTAGTCCTCCCAAAATGCATCACCTCACACTTTTCAGGGTTAAATTCCATTTGCCACTGTTCTGCCCATCTGACCAACCCATCTATATTGTCCTGTAGCCTGAGGCTTCCCTCCTCACTACTTACCACTCCACCAATTTTCATGTCATCTGCAAACTTACTGATCATATCTCCTACATTCATATCTAAATCATTAATGTACACTACAAACAGCAAGGGACCCAGCACCGATCCCTGCGGTACACCACTGGACACAGGTTTCCAGTCACAAAAACAACCTTCGACCATCACTGTAGTGTATTTACTTTGCAGAAGGAACTATATTCTGCAGCCCCTGTATACTGCAGTACCGGTAGTGACCACCCCTGTATATAAGCCTGTGTAGTAACTTTTGCATAGTAGTTCCAGGTTGTCTCCATTCAGTAAAGACCTGTTATAACCAACTCCTGCAGTCCGTGTCTCAATTATACACGGACATAATACTGGCGACGAGCAGATACGAACTTACCTACAGTCTGCACCACCTCATGGGGATCCATCCCTGAAGCGAAGTTATCAGAGGTCGAGGCCAGAAGGAAGAAAGAAACAGAAGAAACGGGCATCGACCGTGGGCATCCGCCTCTGATTCAGCGGAGTTGAAGATTTGCAGGAGAGGCTGTCGAGAGCGGGGCTTGGTTATCCTGTCGACGGTGCTTCAGCTAATCGGGCTGGTGGCAGGTAGTACACTGATCCTTCCTGGGCTGCGGCGGTCTAGAGCTCGAGCGGGTGACTTTGCAACGGGGCCGAGCAGCGTTGTCGGGAAGAGGAGAGAGAGGGTGGAGCACACAGGGCGCGGCCGGTGCTACGAAGCCGGGCAGCGTACAGACCCGAGAAGAGGGAGGCAAGTGTCCCGCAGGGTTGTTCCAACGATGGGGAAATAATAAAAATTAAACGCGCAGAAAGCCGCGAGGAGCTGCAGTTTGCCACGGGAACCGCGGAGAGCGGCGTTAGCAGCAGCGCGGGGAGAAGTGCGTGAAGACCATAGGGCGTCGCCATCAAGGCATATAATGCCAGCAAGAGCGCTAGCAACAGCGGAGAAGACAGAAAGCACGGGAGGCGCCATTTTGTTAAATCGGGGAAGAAGGCAAAGCGCAGGAGGCGCCATCTTAGATTTCCAAGATGCCGAAGACTGGCAATATCACTGCCTTCGATAATGCAATAGAAGACTGGACCACGTATGTGGAAAGAGTCGAGGTATATTGCGAGGTAAATGAAGTAGCCGATGAGAAAAAGGCATCGGTACTGCTAAACTTAATGGGCGCAAGAACGTACGGCCTATTGCGGGACCTGATTACTCCAGCCAAACCGAAGGCGAAGAGTTTTAATGAAATTGTTGCTATCCTACAGGAACACCTAAATCCTACACCGCTGCTGATAGCAGAAAGATTTAAATTCCACAGGCGAAATCAGCATAAAGATGAGAGCAATGCTGATTACCTTACGGAGCTACGCAAGCTATCAAAGCACTGCCAGTTCGGAGCAGGACTGGCAGATACCCTATGGGACAAATTTGTCTGTGGACTCCTGAGTGAAGGAACCCAGAAGAGGTTACTCTCAGAGAAAGAGCTGACGCTAGATAAGGCTTTCAGCGTGGCAGTATCGTACGAAGCAGCAGCAAAGCGAGCTGCGGAAATACAGCAAAAGCCACAGGACTACGGCACCCACGAAATGATACGGGGATTTGCAAAATGTTATCGCTGCGGCAGAACAACCCATGACCAGAAGGACTGCTGGTCCAAGGACAAAATATGCAGGCAATGCAGAAAGATGGGACACATTGCACGAGTTTGCAGGTCTGGGAAGAAGACCAACGACAACAAAAAGGCTACTAAGGAACCGTACAGGAAAGTACAAAAGATGACGGACAGTAGTTCCGAAGACCAGAAGAGCGATAGTGAATCCGGGAACAAGAGACTAAGCTGTCTCAAACTTCATAACGTAATCGCAAAAGAGGATCACCGAACCATTTGGGTCACCCTCACGATAGCAGGGTCCCAAGTCAAAATGGAATTGGATACAGGATCAGCTCTAACCATCATGAATCGACGAGACTACAAGCGGCTATTCTCACACATACCCTTGAAAGAGACATCCATTGTCTTGAAGACATATACGGGGCAAAAAGTATACCCCAGAGGAAAAATAAGGGTGCCTGGCGAATACAACGGCAAGGAAATACAGAAATTGTATCTGTACATACTGCAAGATGGTGGACCACTGTTATTGGGACGTGAATGGATCAGAAAGATAAGTTTAGACTGGCACTCCATTCAGGCACTGACGGTGGCTGGTAAAAAGGATGATGACGTCACTCCTGGACGATTGTCAACAATCTTAGCTAACGCCAAAGAGGTATTTCAACAAGAACTGGGAACTCTTAAAGACGTAACTGCCTCGATAAAAATAGAAGAGAATGCAATTCCCAAGTTTTTCAAAGCAAGACCGGTACCATATGCAATTCGCCCAGCCGTCGAGGCAGAGCTGGAGAATCTGGAGAATGCAGGTGTGTTATCTAAGGTAGACTGGAGCGAGTGGGCGACACCCATCGTTCCTGTCATGAAGAAAACGTTAAACAATAAGTCTGAGGAGCCAAGGAAGGTTCGCATCTGTGGGGACTTCAAGGTGACGGTGAACCCAGTCCTTCACACAGTACAATATCCTCTTCCGAGGATAGAAGATATCTTCGCCTCACTATCTGGAGGGAAGCGTTTTACAAAAATTGACCTAGCACAAGCATACTTGCAGATGGAGGTTGAAGAATCCTCTAGGAAGTATCTCACGATAAACACTCACAAAGGTCTTTACCAGTATAATCGACTGGTGTTCGGAGTGGCATCAGCTCCAGCGATATGGCAAAGAGCGATGGAACAAGTCCTGCAAGGGATTCCGGGGACTCAGTGTTACTTGGACGACATCCTAGTGACAAGTGAAGATGACAGTGAGCACCTTGCCAACCTAGAGCAGGTGCTCACTAGACTACGTGAACATGGGCTATGAGCCAATCGCCCCAAGTGCGAGTTTTTTAAGAAACAGATATCGTATTGTGGCCACGATGTTGATGAAGAGGGGTTACATAAGTCCCCTGACAAAATTGAAGCGGTAGTTAAGGCTCCAGCGCCTGAAAATGTGTCGCAACTGAGGTCATTCCTCGGATTGGTGAATTACTACCATAAGTTTTTGCCGAATTTGTCCACAATTCTGCACCCACTGAACACCCTACTACAAACGGGAGTAGCATGGAAATGGAGCGATGAATGTAAGCGGGCCTTTCAGAAGAGTAAGGACCTAATCACTTCAAGAGAAGTATTGGCTCACTACAACCCATCACTACCGATAAGACTGGCGTGTGATGCGTCTCCCTACGGCATTGGGGCGGTAGTGTCACATAAATTCCTTGGTGGTTCAGAGAGGCCGATAGCTTTTGCGTCACGCTCGTTAACTTCAGCCGAGCGTAACTACGCCCAGATTGACAGAGAGGCCCTCAGCCTGGTGTGGGGGGTGAAGAAGTTCAATCACTACCTGCACGGTCAGAAATTTACTCTACTAACTGATCATCAACCTCTTGTCTCCATGTTCAACCCTCAGAAGGGCGTACCGATAATGACAGCACAACGGCTACAGAGGTGGTCCCTTTTCCTAGGGGCACACCAATATGACATCGAGTACAAAGGAGCTAAACAGCATGGGAATGCTGATGGATTGTCGCGCCTACCGTTGCCGACGGTGGAAGAAGAACTTACAGTGGATCCAGTGGAGATATTCCACTCGACCATAGTCGAATGTCTCCCTGTGACGAATGCAAACATAGAAAAGGAAACACGAAATGACCCGACACTCTCCTGGGTCTATGATTTAACGGTGAAGGGATGGCCAGCACATGGCGAACCACTGCTGCCAGCATTCTCGCCGAGAAGAGAACAGCTGTCAGTGTGGAGAGGAACCTTGATGTGTGGATCCAGAGTAGTAATTCCACCCAAATTGCAGGATAGAGTGCTCAATGAGCTTCATGAGGGTCATCTGGGAGGGGTAAAAATGAAGAACTTAGCCAGAGCGTTTGTGTGGTGGCCGGGAATCGATAGAGAAATCGAAGAGATGACCAAAAGCTGTACAGGATGCCAGAAGATCCAAAACGCCCCACCACAAGCTCCTCTACATCCATGGGAGTGGCCCTCATCTCCATGGCAAAGGGTGCACATTGATTTTGCTGGTCCATTTATGGACTCGATGTTTTTAATTGCGGTGGATGCACATTCAAAGTGGCCAGAGGTAATAAAAATGTCCTCAACCACCACAGAAAAAACTATCACAGTCTTACGAACCATATTTGCCAGGAATGGGCTGCCTGAACAGATTTGCTCCGACAATGGACCACAGTTTGTGTCTGAAGAGTTCCGGAGGTTCTTAAAGAACAATGGTGTTAAGCATTACACATCCGCCCCATATCATCCAGCCACCAATGGATTGGGCGAGAGGTTCGTTCAAACATTCAAGAAGGCTATCAAGGCAATGTGTAATGAAGATATATCCCTACAACACAAGGTGGATAACTTCTTGTTTGCCTACCGGAATGCGACACATGCGGTTACCAACCAAACTCCAGCCATGATGTTCTTCAATCGAAGACTACGATGCCGCTTGGATTTGGTTAAGCCAAACATCAGAAGAGATGTGGAGAACAGGCAGTTTCAGAATATGAATGAAAGGCCGACCAGGAGTTTTAAGATAGGTCAACCAGTTTTGGCCCGGGACTACCGCACAGAGAAATGGCAGCCAGGAACGATCTGTACACGGCAAGGACCACTAATGTATACCGTGGACGTTGGAGAGAGCATTGTAAGACGCCATGCTGACCAGATTCTAGAGTCACTGGAAAACGTCAACTCCACACCACGATCTGATACACCTGGCGATGAAACCGAAGTACCAATTGCATCTACTTCAGAATCGGTGATATTGGAAGCAGACGAACCAAACAACGACATTGATCCTGACTCAACTTTGCCAGAAGAACCTGATACCCCAAAGAGGCGTTATCCAGACAGAATCAGGAAGCCTCCTCAAAGACTGAACTTATAATTGCTTAACTTCAACTAATGTATCTAGCAATTGTAATTGTAAATATGTTATTTCATTGTTAATCGCATGTTATGTACTGTTTAGCTAAAAGGGGAGGAATTGTAGTGTATGTACTTTGCAGAAGGAACTATATTCTGCAGCCCCTGTATACTGCAGTACCGGTAGTGACCACCCCTTTATATAAGCCTGTGTAGTAACTTTTGCATAGTAGTTCCAGGTTGTCTCCATTCAGTAAAGACCTGTTATAACCAACTCCTGCAGTCCATGTCTCAATTATACACGGACATAATAATCACCCTCTGCCTCCTGCCACTAAGCCAATTTTGGATCCAATATGCCAAATTGCCCTGGATCCCATGGGCTCTTACCTTCTTGACCAGTCTCCCATGCGGGACTTTGCCAAAGCCTTACTGAAGTCCATGTAGACTACATCAACTGCACTACCCTCATCCACACACCTAGTCACCCCCTCGAAAAATTCAATCAAATTGGTTAGACATGATCTCCCCCTGACAAAGCCATGCTGACTATCCTTGATTAATCCTTGCCTCTCCAAGTGGAGACTAATTCTGTCCCTCAGAATTTTTTCCAATAATTTCCCTACCACTGATGTTAGGCTCACTGGCCTGTAATTCCCTGGTTTATCCCTACTACCCTTCTTGAATAATGGTACTACATTAGCTGTCCTCCAGTCCTCTTGCACCCCGCCTGTGGCCAGAGAGGTTCTGAAAATTTGTGTCAGAGCCCCTGCAATCTCCTCCCTTGCCTCACACAGCAGCCTGGGATACATCTCGTCTGGGCCTGGGGATTTATCCACTTTTAAGCCCGCTAAAACCGCTAGTACCTCCTCCCTCTCAATACTAATTTGTTCAAGTATATCACAATCCCCCTGCCTGATTCCTATGCCTACATCTTCCTTTTCCATAGTGAACACAGATGCAAAATATTCATTTAAAACCTCACCTACATCTTCCAGTTCTACACACAGATTGCCACTTTGGTCCCTAATGGGCCCTACTCTTTCCCTGGTTATCCTCTTGCCCTTAATATACTTATAAAACACCTTGGGATTTTCCTTTATTTTGCCCGCCAATGTTTTTTCATGCCCTCTCTTCGCTCTCCTAATTTCTTTTTTAAGTACCCCCCTGCACTTTCTATACTCCTCTAGGGCTTCCACTGTTTTTAGTCCTTTGTATCTGCCAAAAGCCTCCCTTTTTTTCTTAATCCATTCTTGTATATCCCTTGACATCCAGGGTTCCCTGGACTTGTTGGTCCCACCCTTGACCTTTACGGGAACATGTTGGCGCTGTACTTTCTCTATTTCCTTTCTGAATGACTCCCACTGCTCTGATGTGGATTTTCCTACAAATAGCTGATCCCAGTCCACTTTGACAAGATCCTGCCTTATCATATTAAAATCGGCCTTCCCCCAATTTAGAACCTTTATTTCCAATCCATCTTTGTCCTTTTCCATGACTACCTTAAATCTCACCGAATTATGGTCACTGTCACCAAAATGCTCTCCTACTGACACTTCTACCACTTGCCCGGCTACATTCCCTAGAATTAGATCCAGTACCGCCCCCTCTCTTGTAGGACTTTCTACATGCTGGCTCAAAAAGCTCTCCTGGATGCACTTTAAGAATTCTACACCCTCTAAGCCTTTCACACTCTGACTATCCCAGTTAATATTGGGGAAGTTGAAATCCCCTACTATTATTACCCTATTATTTCTACACTTCTCTGAGATTTGCCTACATATCTGTTCCTCCATCTCCCCCTGACTGTTTGGGGGCCTATAGTACACTCCCAGCAAAGTGCTTGCCCCCTTTTTGTTTTTAAGTTCTACCCATATGGCCTCATTGGAGGAACCTGCTAAGATATCATCCCTCCTTACTGCAGTAATTGACTCCTTGATTAATATTGCGACACCCCGTCCTCTTTTACACCCCCCTCTGTCTCGCCTGAAGATTCTATACCCCGGAATATTGAGCTGCCAGTCCTGCCCTTCCCTCAACCATGTCTCTGTGATAGCAACAATATCATACTCCCATGGGTTCATCAACACCTTCAATTCATCTGCCTTACTCGCAAGACTCCTTGCATTAAAATAAATGCCATCCAGCCTTGCCATGCTCCCTTGTGCCGTTACATATTTGCTCTGCCTTCCAGACTGACTTGTTTTTTCCTCCATATTTGGCTGTGCATCACCCCCTACTATAGCTCCACTCTGTATCCCATCCCCCTGCCAAGTTAGTTTAAACCCCCCCCAACAGCACTAGCAAACCTCCTCGCAAGGATGTTGGTCCCGTTCCGGTTCAGGTGCAACCCGTCCGACTTGTACAGGTCCCACCTTCCCCAGAAACAGACCCAGTGATCCAGGAAACTAAACCCCTCCCTCCTGCACCAACTCTTTAGCCACCCATTCATCTGCGCTATCCTCCTATTCCTATACTCACTAGCATGTGGCACCGGGAGTAATCCAGAGATTACAACCTTTGAGGTCCTGCTTTTTAATCTGCTGCCTAGCTCCCTAAATTCTTGTTGCAGGACCTCATCCCTCTTTCTCCCTATGTCGTTGGTACCAATGTGAACCACGACCTCTGACTGTTCGCCTCCCCCTTCAGAATGCCCTGCAGCCGTTCAGTGACATCCTTGACCCTGGCACCAGGGAGGCAACATACTATCCTGGAGTCACGTCTGCGGCCGCAGAAACACCTGTCTGCACCTCTCACTATTGAGTCTCCTACCACTATTGCCCTTCCACTCTTACTCCTCCCCCCATGTGCAGCTAAGCCACCCACAGTGCCGTGAACTTGGCTCTGGCTGCACTCCCCAGAGGAACCGTCACTTTCACCGTTTTCCAACACAGAAAAACGGTTGTTGAGTGAGATGCACTCTGGGGCTTTCCTGACTACCTGCCTGCCCCCCTTCTTCTGACTGTTGGTCTCCCATTCCATCTCTGATTGCACTTTCTTAAGCTGCGGGGTGACCACGTCTAAAAACATGCTATCCACGTAACTCTCAGCCTTGCGAATACACCGCAATGCCTCCAGCTGACGCTCGAGCTCTGAAATCTGAATCTCAAGTTGGCCAAAGTGGGTGTGCGTGTGTGTGTGAGTGCATGTGTGTGTGTGTGGGTGTGTGTGTGTGCGAGTGTGTGTGTGTGTGTGTGTGTGTGTGTGTGTGTGTTTGTGTGTGAGTGTGTTTGTGTGTGAGTGTGTTTGTGTGTGGGTGTGTGTAGGCGTGTGTGGGTGTGTGTAGGTGTGTGTGGGTGTGTGTAGGTGTGTGTGGGTGTGTGTAAGTGTGTGTGGGTGTGTGTGGGTGTGTGTAGGTGTGTGTGGGTGTGTGTAGGTGTGAGTGGGTGTGTGTGGATGTGTGTAGGTGTGAGTGGATGTGTGGGTGTGTGTAGGTGTGTATGTGTGTAGGTGTGTGTGGGTGTGAGTGTGTGTGTGTAGGTGTGTGTGTGTGTGTGTGTGTGTGTAGGTGTGTGTAGGTGTGGGTGTGTAGGTGTGTGTGGGTGTGAGTGGGTGTGTGTAGGTGTGTGTGTGTGTGTGTGTAGGTGTGTGTAGGTGTGGGTGTGTGGGTGTGAGTGGGTGTGTGTGGGTGTGTGTAGGTGTGTGTGTGTGTAGGTGTGTGTAGGTGTGGGTGTGTGGATGTGTGTGGGTGTGTAGGTGTGAGTGGGTGTGTGTGGATGTGTGTAGGTGTGAGTGGATGTGTGGGTGTGTGTAGGTGTGTGTGGGTGTGTGTAGGTGTGTGTGGGTGTGTGTGGGTGTGTGTAGGTGTGTGTGGGTGTGTGTAGGTGTGTGTGGGTGTGTGTGGGTGTGTGTGTGTAGGTGTGGGTGTGTGTGGTTGTGTGTAGGTGTGAGTGGGTGTGTGTGGATGTGTGTAGGTGTGAGTGGATGTGTGTGTGTGTGTAGGTGTGTGTGTGTGTAGGTGTGTGTGGGTGTGAGTGGGTGTGTGTAGGTGTGAGTGGATGTGTGTAATTGTGTATAGGTGTGTGTGGGTGTGTGTGGGTGTGTGTAGGTGTGAGTGGATGTGTGTAATTGTGTATAGGTGTGTGTGGGGGTGTGTGTGGGTGTGTATAGGTGTGTGTGGGTGTGTGTGGGTGTGTGTAGGTGTGAGTAGGTGTGTGTAGGCAGTAGAGAATCACAAAGATCTTGAGCATCGTGTACATGTAGAATGAGTTATTTGGGTCACTGGAAAGTGGTTTGGGGGGGGGAGGAGAGTTAATTACACGCTATGCAAAATAGTTGAGTGTACCCGGAAGTTTAAATGTTGTAATCAAAGGCACCCTTCTAATAAACAATCTTCGAATAAACAATCCAGTAAACACAGGACAACAGTAGCACTTCTCCAGTCAGCTTTTATTTCAAGGAAATCTTAAATGTTTCTGCCAATTTTGCAGTAAAGTGTTTACATCTGAAAGTCTCGGTGCCAAACTCCAGCTCAGACAGTTAATGAACTCCACTCTGCGGTAATATGTTTAGTCGATCTCATTGTGTTTAAGGCCTTCTTTCAATTCCACCTAGCACCGAACTGACTGGCTGATCGTGGGAAACTGGCTTCACATTGTAGCACAAATTCTTTTCCACCCTTGTTCCCTTGTAATTGATCTTAGCTCATGTCATGTGGCGGAGCAGATCAAAAGGTGAGGCCAGCTCCTGGAGGTCCAAGAGACCCCTTGCGAGTGCAAAAAAAAATCACTTCCAGAAAGGTAGTCAGCAGCTGAGAGGCTACTGGGGCTCCATTCTCCTGGGTGGGGGAGTGAGAGGAGGGAGAGAGAGGGGGAGAGAGAAAGGGAAGAGAGAGAGGGGCCGAGGGGGAGGGGGAGAGGGGGGGATGAGGGGGAGGGGGAGAGAGAGGGGGAGAGAGGGGGAGAAAGGGGAGAGAGAGGAGGAGAGAGGAGGAGAGAGTAAGGGGAGAGAGAGGGGGACGAGGGAGAGGGGAGAGAGAGGGGGGAGAGAGGAGGAGAGAGAAAGGGGAGAGAGAGGAGGAGAGAGAAAGGGGAGAGAGAGGAGGAGAGAGTAAGGGGAGAGAGAGGGAGCAGAGGGGGGAGAGAGAGGGGGACGGGGAGGGAGAGAGAGAAAGAGGAGAGATTGGGGGGAGGGGGGGAGAGAGAGGGGGACGGGGGAGGGAGAGAGAGAAAGGGGAGAGAGAGGGTTCGAGGGGGAGGGAGAGAGAGAAAGGGGAGAGAGAGGGGGACGAGGGGGAGGGGGAGAGAGAAAGGGGAGAGAGGGGGGAGAGAGGGAGTGGGGAAAGGGGGAGAGGGGGAGAGAGAACGGGGAGAGGGAGGGAGAGAGAGAGGTTGAGGTGAAGAGAGAGAGGGAGAGAGAGCTGGGAGAGAGAGGGGAGAGGCTAAGAAAGGGAGAGGGTAGAGAGGGGGGAGAGAGAGAAGGTGAGAGAGAAGACAGCTGGGAGAGAGAGAGAGAGAGGGGAGCGAGGTTGAGGGAGAGTGGGAAAGAGAAGGGTGGAGAGAGAGCAGCACGGTGGCATAGTGGTTAGCACTGTTGCCTCACAGCGCCAGGGACCCGGGTTCGAATCCGGCCTCGGGTGACTGTCTGTGTGGAGTTTGCACATTCTCCCCGTGTTTGCGTGGGTTTTCTCCGGGTGCTCCGGTTTCCTCCCACAGTCCAAAGATGTGCGGGTTAGGTTGATTGGCTATGATAAATTGACCCTTAGTGTTAGGGGGATTAAATACGTGGGGTTACAGGGATAGGGTGGGATATGTGTCGGTGCAGGCTCGATGGGCCGAAATGGCCTCTATCTGCACTGTGGGGTTTCTGTGATTTCTGTGAGAGGGTGGAGAGGGATGAGAGGGTGGAGAGGGATGAGAGGGTGGAGGGGGATGAGAGAGGGAGAGAGAGAGAAGGGAAGGAGAGAGAGGAGGGGATGGGGTGGGGGGAGGAGATGACAGTTGTCAGCACCCTGTGATCGGGAGAACTGCCCCCCTCCCCGCCCCCCCCCTCCTCCTCCTCAGAAATTCTACCCCTTGCTTTCCATCTGTCCTGTGTCATCCTTAACCTGGAAGAACTTGGTGCTGACACCACGGGAGTAGATCTTGACTTTGTGCGATAATGTAAAACGGTTGGTCTTCTTCTTCTTAGGCAGTCCCTCGGAACCAAGGATGACTTGCTTCCACATTAAAAATGAGTTCTCGGGTGACTGATGAGTCCAATGCGGGACCTACAGTCTCTGTCACAGGTGGGGCAGATGGTGGTTGAAGGGGCGGGTGGGTGGGGTGCTTGGGTTGACGTGCGCTCCTTGCGCTGCCTGCTCTTGGCTTCTGCTTGCTCCCGGCGAAGAGATTCGAGGTGTTCAGCGCCTTCCCAGATGCTTCTCCTCCACTTTGTGCGGCCTTGGGCCAGGGATTCCCAGGTGTCGGTGGGGATGTTACACTTTTTCAAGGAAGCTTTGAGGGTGTCCTTGAAGCGTTTCCTCTGCCCACCTGGGGCTCTCTTGCCGTGCCGGAGCTCCGAGTAGAGTGCTTGTTTTGGGAGTCTCGTATCAGGCATGCGGACAATGTGACCCGTCCATCAGAGCTGATCGAGCGTGGTCAAAGCTTCAATGCTGGGGATGTTGGCCTGAGCAAGAACACTGACGTTGGTGCACCTATCCTGCCAATGGATTTGCAGGATCTTGCGGAGGCAGCGTTGGTGGTACCTCTCCAGTGCTTTGAGGTGCCTGCTGTACATGGTCCATGTCTCTGAGGCATACAGCAGGGCGGGTATCACTGCTGCCCTGTAGACCATGAGCTTAGTGCCGGGTTTCAGGTTCTGGTCTTCAAACACTCTCTTCCTCAGGCGACCGAAGGCTGCACTGGCACACTGAAGGCGGTGTTGGACCTGTGCACGAATGTTCCCCCCGACCCCCCCAAATAAAATACAACACTGAAATGCTACAGTACATCTAACTTGTACAATGGACGATTCTAAAGTTAATTTTGAACTAGACAAGGATATATTGCTACAAGAATCCTCTGTGGAATTCACAGCGAAGACGGAAACACAATTTCCAGGATTTACTACAGTTTAATGTACTGTTGGCAAGGTTCGTGAGCAGGAAAAGGGGCCACAGTCAACAGCACAAATACTAGGGGAAAATGAAAGATTTAGCATTTCCACTTCATGGAAGTGGATGGATATCCCTCCAACACAGCAAACAACAATGTGGCTGGGCCTGTTCAACTGGTCTCTGTCTATAGAGCTTGGCTCAGTTGGCAGCACGCTCACCTGAAGCAGATGTTTATGGGTTCGAGTCCCATCCACTATGGGCTCAAGCATTTCACCTAGGGTGGCTTATCAGTGTCGTACTGCCTTGAGGTGTCAGCCGTGGCTTAGTGGGTAGCACTGAGTCCGAAGGTTGTGGGTTCATAGACCCACGCCAGAGACGTGAGCACAAAATGTAGTTTTTAACACTCCCACTGCAGTGCAGGGGGAGTGCTGCACTGTCGGAGGTGCCGTCTTTCGAAGAGATGTTAAACCGAGGTCCCATCTGCCCTCTCAGGTGGACGTAAAAGATCCCATGGCACTATTTTGAAGAAGAGTTCTCTCCCCGGTGTCCTGGGCCAATATTTATCCCTCAATCAAAATCACTGAAAGCGGATCATCTGGTCATTATCACATTGCTGTTTGTGGGACCTTGCTGTGCGCAAACTGGCCTACATGTTTCCTGCATATTAAGAGTGACTACACTTCATTGACTGCAAAGCGCTTTGGGATGTCCTGAGGTTGCTACATAAATGCAATTCTTTCTTTCTTGCCACAAGCACGGTCTTTCAGACATTAAGCCTCGGCCCTGTCTGCCTGCTCAGGTAGCTGATAGTCATACCAACATCTCGCAATCATAAATATATCAACATACAGCAAATTCTGATCCACAGCATGCAATGTATAAAATGCACTAGGCTCAGCATCAGCTGAGTGCAATTTTTGAGACACATTTCCCCCTGAAATTCTGCAATATTGGGGGACAAGATTCCACAGCAACTGTGCAATATCTGTATGAAACATGATGTGGAGATGCTGGTGTTGGACTGGGGTGGACAAATGTGAGAAGTCGCACAACACCAGGTTATAGTCCAACAGCTTTATTTGAAATCACAAGCTTTCGGACTAGTGCGGTGCACGGAGTGCTTTGTGCATTGAGTGCTGTTGGAGTTTTGCTAAGTGGGAGAAAAATCATTTAAGTGTATTTTGTGAATTTTAGTGTGTTAAGAAGTCAATTATTTGAAGTAAGTTTAATTTTTTAAGGGTTTTTTAAACTCTTGGGCAGTTTAAACCGGAAGTAGAATCCGGGTATAAAAGGGGAGGGGCTAGTGCAGTGCACGGAGTGCTTTGTGCATTGAGTGCTGCTGGAGTTTTGCTAAGTGGGAGAGTTCGGATAAGTGGGAGGTGAGGGTGTGTTTTTTGCTCTGTTTTGTTCCCCACTCCCAGGCTTAGACAGCACTGCGGAGGCAGAGCAGCGAGGCGAGTCAACCAAACAGGCTCCACAGACAGTATTCAAGGAGGAGGTTGGTGATCAGCTGGTTGGTTGGTTTTCTTCCTTCTCTTCTCTTTTATACCTTTAAGTTGGTAAGTCCTATTGAATAGTGGTGTGATATTATCATATATATCCGGGCAGGGTCTTCATAACTAATAATAAGAAATTTAATTAATTATATAGAATGGAGCAGGTGATGTGTTACTGTTGCGAGATGTGGGAGCCGGTGAACCCCATTGAGGCTCACGGTGATTACATCTGCGACAAGTGTTTGCTGCTAGAGGAACTCAAGTTCCACGTTATGGAGCTTGAGACCGAGCTTCAGACACTGCGACACATCAGGGAGGGGGAGAAGTTCCTGGACTCTATGTTTCAGGAGATGGTCACACCTATGAGGTTAATTACTGCAGATGTAGTCCGTGGTCAGGGACAGGACGGTGTGACTATGAGTGAGGAAGGTACAGGGATCCAGGATGTAGTGTTGAAGGAGACGCAGCCCTTGTTCTTGTCCAGCAGGATTGAGGTTCTTACTCCCTGTGAGGGCGGGAGCGGGGACTGCAGGGAGGATGAGCAACCTGGCCACAGCACCGTGGTACAGGGGGCCATTCAAGTGGAGGGAGTAAAAAGAAATGTTGTAGTGGTAGGGGATAGTATCATTAGGGGGATAGATAGGGTTCTCTGCAGTCAAGAGCGGGAGTCCCGAAGGCTGTGTTGCCTGCCTGGTGCCAGGGTTAAGGACATCTCTTCTGGGCTGGAAAGAAACTTGGAGTGGGAGGGGGATGATCCAGTTGTCGTGGTCCATGTTGGTACAAATGACGTAGATAGGACAAGGAAGACGGTTCTGTTAAAGGAGTATGAGCAGCTAGGGGTCAAATTAAAAAACAGAACCTCAAGGGTAATAATCTCTGGGTTATTACCTGAGCCACGAGCGAATTTGGCTAGGATAAATAAAATTAAAGAGTTAAATGCGTGGCTCAAAGACTGGTGTGGGAGAAATGGGTTTTGCTTCTTGGGACACTGGCACCAGTACTGGGACAGGAGGGAGCTGTTCTGTTGGGACGGACTCCACTTGGCCAGTGCTGGGACTAGAGTCCTGGCGAATCATATAACTAGGGCTGTAGAGAGGGCTTTAAACTAATTAGTGGGGGGGAGGTTTCTAGAGAGCAAATAATAGAAATGACAACAGAGAAGGTCATAGACTTAGGTAGCAGTGGGGGAATTAAAAAACAGAATGTGTCAGGAAGGGACAGAAGGTATGGAGTAAAAAGTAAAGTACTAAAAAGGGAAAAAACAGGAACTAAGTGTTACAAAACATATTTGAAAGATCTTTATCTGAATGCACGTAGCATTCGTAACAAAATGAATGAGTTAACGGCACAAATAATGACATATGGGTATGATCTTGTGGCCATTAGAGAAACATGGCTGCAGGGTGACCATGACTGGGAATTAAACATACCAGGTTATTTAACAATCAGGAAGGACAGGCAGGAAGGGAGAGGAGGTGGGGTGGCTATGTTAATAAAGGAAGGAATCACTATAATACAGAGAAATGATATTGGGTCAAAGGAGCAGGATAGTGAAACAGTTTGGGTGGAGATAAGGAATAATAAGGGGAAAAAAACACTAGTGGGTGTAGTCTATAGGCCTCCGAACAGTTGCAACTCTGTTGGACGGAGTATTAATCAGGAAATAGTTGAGGCTTGTAATAAGGGAACAGCTATAATTATGGGGGATTTTAATTATCATATTAACTGGACAAATCAAATTGGGCAGAGCAGCCTTGAGGATGAGTTCATTGAGTGTATTAGGGATGGGTTTCTTGAGCAGTATGTAACTGAACCGACCAGGGGGCAAGCAACCTTAGATTTGGTCCTGTGTAATGAGACAGGATTAATTAAAAATGTCCTAGTAAAGGATCCCCTTGGAATGAGTGACCATAACATGGTTGAGTTCCATATTCAATTAGAGGGTGAGAAGGTTGGATCTCAAACAAGCGTGCTGAGCTTGAATAAAGGAGACTATGAAGGTATGAGAGCGGAATTAATTAGAGTGGACTGGGAAAATAGATTAAAGGGTAAGACGGTACATGATCAGTGGTGTACATTTAAGGAGTTATTTTACAACTTCCAAAAAATATATATTCCACTGAGGAAAAAAGGGTGTAAAAGAAAAGATAGCCATCCGTGGCTAAGTAAAGTAATTAAGGATAGTATCCGACTAAAAACAAGGGCATATAAGGTAGCCAAATCTAGTGGGAGGATGGAAGATTGGGAAGTCTTTAAAAGACAGCAAAAAATAACTAAAAGATTGATTAAGAAAGGGAAGATAGATTATGAAAGTAAGTTAGCAAAAAATATAAAAACAGACAGTAAAAGTTTCTATAGTTATATAAAAAGAAAAAGGGTGGCTAAAATAAATGTTGGTCCCTTAGAGGATGAGACCGGGAAATTAATGGTGGGAAGCATGGAGAGGGCAAAAACACTGAACAATTATTTTGTATCAGTCTTTACAGTAGAGGACACTAAGAATATCCCAACACTGGACAAACAGGGGGCTCTAGTGGGGGAGGAACTAAATACAATTAAAATCACTAAGGAAGTGGTACTTGGTAAAATAATGGGACTCAAGGCGGATAAATCCCCTGGACCTGATGGCTTGCATCCTAGGGTCTTGAGGGAAGTAGCGGTAGGGATTGTGGATGCATTGGTAATAATTTTCCAAAACTCACTGGACTCAGCAAAGGTCCCGGCAGATTGGAAAACTGCTAATGTAACACCCTTATTTAAAAAGGGTAGTAGGCAGGAGGCTGGAAACTATAGACCTGTTAGCCTAACGTCTGTGGTTGGTAAAATGTTAGAGTCCATTATTAAGGAGACAGTAATGGGACATTTGGATAAACATAATTTAATAAGACAAACTCAGCATGGTTTCATGAAGGGGAAGCCATGTTTGACAAATTTACTTGAGTTTTTTGAGGAAGTAACATACAGGGTGGATAAAGGGGAACCAGTGGACGTAGTGTATTTAGACTTCCAAAAGGCATTTGACAAGGTGCCACACAAAAGATTATTGCTCAAGATAAAATATCACGGGATTGGGGGTAATATTCTGGCATGGGTGGAGGATTGGCTCTCTAACAGAAAGCAGAGAGTTGGGATAAATGGTTCGTTCTCAGATTGGCAACCAGTAACTAGTGGTGTTCCGCAGGGGTCAGTGCTGGGTCCCCAACTCTTTACAATCTATATTAACGATTTGGAGGAGGGGACCGAGTGTAACATATCAAAGTTTGCAGATGATACAAAGATGGGACGGAAAGTAGTGAGTGAGGAGGACATAAAAAACCTGCAAAGTGACATAGACAGGCTAAGTAAGTGGGCAGAGATTTGGCAGATGGAATACAATACTGGAAAGTGTGAGGTTATGCACTTTGGCAGGAAAAATCATAGAGCAAGTTATTATCTTAATGGAAAGAAACTGGAAAGTACTGTAGTACAAAGGGATCTGGGGGTCCTGGTGCACGAAACTCAAAAAGTTAGTATGCAGGTGCAGCAAGTGATTAAGAAGGCCAATGGAATGTTGGCTTTTATTGCTAGGGGGATGGAATATAAAAACAGGGAGGTATTGCTGCAGTTGTACAAGGTATTGGTGAGACCGCACCTGGAATACTGCATACAGTATTGGTGTCCATACTTAAGAAAAGACATACTTGCTCTCGAGTCAGTACAAAGAAGGTTCACTCGGTTAATCCCAGGGATGAGGGGGTGGTCATATGAGGAGAGGTTGAGTAGATTGGGACTCTACTCATTGGAGTTCAGAAGAATGAGAGGCGATCTTATTGAAACATATAAGATTGTGAAGGGGCTTGATCGGGTGGATGCGGTGAGGATGTTCCCAATGATGGGTGAAACTAGAACTAGGGGGCATCATCTTAAAATAAGGGGCTGCTCTTTCAAAACTGAGATGAGGAGAAACTTCTTCACTCAGAGGGTGGTAGATTTGTGGAATTTGCTGCCCCAGAAAGCTGTGGAAGCTACATCATTAAATAAATTTAAAACAGAAATAGATAGTTTCCTAGAAGTAAAGGGAATTAAGGGTTACGGGGAGCGGGCAGGAAATTGGACATGAGTCTAGGTTCGGAATGGTCATGGCCCTGTGGGTAGTGGAGTGGGCCCAGGGGCCGTGTAGCCTGGTTCTGCTCCTACTGTGTTCTAATTCTGTGTTAGATTTCAGGAGATGGTTTTATTCCTGTTCCTGGCTGGGGTGGAGATCGCCTTTACAGAAGGTAAGTACTGTAGAAAATATAGGGACAGAGTGATCTCCTGGAAGAATTTCGATCGCCTAGATGGGTCGGAGAGGAATTTCCCAGATTTTTTTCTCCCAAATTGGCCATTGGGTCTTTATCTGGTTTTTCGCCTCTCCCGGGAGATCACATGGGTTCGGGTGGATGCAGAGTGATAGAAGATTTGAGGTTAGGATCAGATCAGCCATGATCTTATTGAATGGTGGAGCAGGCTCGAGGGGCCGATTGGCCTACTCCTGCTCCTATTTCTTATGTTCTTATGTTCTTACACCTCGGCAGAGAGATAATCACAGCAATCAAAGGTGTGAATGGTGTCCAAACAGGTCAGTCAGGAAAAAATTACATCAAAGAACAATGAGGTGGGGTCACAAGGGGTCAAATGTTGCAGATGCTGGGGTCTGTATGAAAAACAAAAAACAAACAACAATTTTTTTTGCTGGAAATCACAGCAGGTCCGGCCGCATCTGTGTAGAGAGAACAAGCCAACGACGACTTGAGTCTGGATGACTCTACGTCAGGTGGGGTTACATGTAGCGTGACATGAACCCAAGATCCCGGTTGAGGCCGTCCTCATGGGTGCGGAACTTGGCTATCAGTTTCTGCTCGACGATTTTGCGTTGTCGTGTGTCTCAAAGGCCGCCTTGGAGAATGCTTACCCGAAGATTGGAGGCTGAATGTCCTTGACTGCTGAAGTGTTCCCCGACTGGGAGGGAACACTCCTGCCTGGCGATTGTTGCGCGGTGTCTGTTCATCTGTTGTCGCAGTGTCTGCATGGTCTCGCCGATGTACCATGCTCCAGGGCATCCTTTCCTGCAGCGTATGAGGTAGACAATGTTGGCCGAGTCACATGAGTATGTACCATGTATCTGGTGGGTGGTGTCCTCACGTGTGATGATGGTATCTGTGTTGATGATCTGGCATGTCTTGCAGAGGTTGCCGTGGCAGGGTTGTGTGGTGTCGTGGTCGCTGTTCTCCTGAAAGCTGGGTAATTTGCTGTGAACGATGGTCTGTTTGAGGTTAGGCGGCTGTTTGAAGGCGAGTAGTGGAGGTGTGGGGATGGCCTTAGCGAGGTGTTCGTCGTCATCGATGACATGTTGAAGGCTGCGAAGAACATGGCATAGTTTCTCCACTCCGGGGAAGTACTGGACAACGAAGGGTACTCTGTTGGTTGTGTCACGTATTTGTCTTCTGAGGAGGTCTATGCGATTTTTCTCTGTGGCCCGTCGGAACTGTCGATCGACGAGTCGAGCGTCATATCCCGTTCTTACGAGGGCGTCTTTCAGCGTCTGTAGGTGTCCATCGCGTTCCTTCTCGTCTGAGCAGGTCCTATGTATTCGCAGGGCTTGTCCATAGGGGATGGCTTCTTTAACGTAGTTAGGGTGGAAGCTGGAGAAGTGGAGCATCGTGAGGCTGTATGAAACATGTCCAGGAGTCCCATGGAGTTGTAGAGATGCTACAAGAAGATTGCACTCCTTGCAATGCCTGCAGCCCCAGAGATAGCACGTAACAATTGCAAGGAAGGAAGACCTGGGAAGTCAAAATGCTCCACATTGACCGGCGTAAATCACTGCACATAGGGGTGGATTTTCAACTCGGTGTTCGGGCATAAACCGGGCTTTGCGGATCGGCCTCCTGTTATAGACACCGCTGAAATCGGACGGGAAATGAAAAGTCGGGCGGTTTCTATAACGGCCGTCTGATCTGCGATGTTGAAAATCTACCCCATAGTGTCGAGAGCAATGATCCATTTCGGTATGTCATCTAGGGTTGCCAACCCTCCAGGGTTGACCTGGAGTCTCCAGGAATTGAAGATTTATCTCCAGGACACCGCTGCCAGCAAACACCCGGGAGAAAAATCACAGGGGGCATTAAAAAAATGATGTTTTCGTTTCATTTTCTTTGAATTCTTTCATTTATTAGTGATAAAAATATTGGCGATGAGGTTAAAAAAAAAAGGCTGTATCACTAATAGTCAGGATAAATTCAATTGGGTAACAAAGGGTCTGTTCCATTTCCAATTGGCCGTGGGAAGGCAGAGCACCCGGTGGATGGACCAATGGCGGGAATGTGGGAGCGTGGCAGTGCGAGGTGAGAGGTCCTGTGATGGAACTGCCAGGAATACACCCAACCACAGTTGGCAACCCTAGTGACATCACAGTGCAGTTACTGCCCAAAAAAACAGCCTCAATCCGGTATGGGTTGGGTTCAGGTAGGTGGGTTTCTTGGAAGGCATGAACGTTGATCATTGGTGTTCTAAGTTCCCTTGACAAGACCTCACACTTCGCTCTCAATAGACCTTCAGCGTTGGGCTGATAATTGCGGCGTGGTTGGTTGGTCCTGAAAATGACCTTTGGTTGACATGTTCGATGCTTTCGTGCTTTTCAGACCGTTAGGCCGCTTTTGGGCGTTGGGTCGTCTGCTTGACGACGTTACCTGGCAAGTTCTCGGTGAACTAGCGCGCACACACGGAGACCACGTGTAGGTTGTCATCAGGTCCCCATGGGACGCACGCAACATAAAGAACCAACACATCATTGCTGACCCAACAGCAGAGGTCCCTGGCTTCGACCTCCCTCGGAGACAGTGGACGGCGCTCCACCCAATCCGCACAGGGCGTGGACGATGTGGCCACCTGCTCCACAAGTGGAAGATGAGGGACGACCCGAAGTGCGACTGTGGCAGTGAGTCCCAGACCATGGAACACATCACATCAGCCTGCCCACTGAGATCTGTTGTGGGAGGTACCTCATTTCTCCACTCGGCCTCTCAAGAGGACATCGAATGGAGAGCCAAACTAGACCATTATAAGCTTTTCCCATCATACGAAGCAACAACAACAGCCTCAATTCTCAGAGACAGGAATATCCTGTTGTGTATGTACCTTTAAGGGAGTAACTGGTCTTAGACTGCAGTACCGGCAGTGACCACCCCTGTATAAAAGGCCCTAGCAGGCTTCTGTAGTTTCAGTTTCAAGCTGCCTCTTGTTCAGTAAAGTACCTGTTAAACTGTTCTCCCGAAGTCCGTGTATTATTGAGGCGCGGACTTTACAGTGGCGACGAGTAAGTTCGAACTCACTTGCAGTGTGGCATCATCTCACGGGGATCTCGCCTGAAAGGAAGGTCCTGGAAGGTCGTAGTCTGAGCAACGGGCGTCGACCGAGGGCAACCGCCCGAAGAATCCATCTGTGTTTGGAGAATTGCGGGAGAGACTGTGGTTCCAGCGAATCGTGCTGGTAGCAGGTAGCGCGCTGACCCTTCCGGACTGCGGCGGGCTCAAGCTCGATCGAGCGGCTCTACAAATCGGGCCGCGCAGCGTCGCCGGGAAAAGAAAACAAGAGAGAGAGGGTGGAGCGCACAGGGCGCGGTCGGTGCTCGAGAACAGGACAGCGGAGAGAAACTAAACGGGGGGGAAGGAAAGCGAGACGCGCCGAAGCTGCGGGTCGCTGCCATTACCCCGTAGAACACTAGGAGCAGCGTGGCAGTAAGGGGAAGAAGCAAAAGCGCGGGAGGCGCCATTTTATCCCGTTGGGGAAGAAGCAAAAGCGCGGGAGGCGCCATTTTATTCCATTGGGGAAGAAGCAAAAGCGCGGGAGGCGCCATTTTAAATCGCCCAAGGTGCCGAAAAGTGGCCGTATCACTGCTTTCGACAACGAGGTAGAAGACTGGACCACGTATGTGGAAAGAATTGAAGTGTACTGCAAGGCAAATGAGGTGGCTGATGGAAAGAGGGCGTCGGTATTATTAAATCTGATGGGTGCGAGTACGTACAGCCTATTGCGGAATTTAATTACCCCAGCTAAACCAATGGAGAAAAGTTTTGAGGAGATTGTTCATATCTTACAGGAACATCTAAGCCCGACACCACTGCTGATAGCAGAAAGATTCAAGTTCCATAAAACAAACCAGCACAAAGATGAGAGCAATGCTGACTATCTTACGGAACTATGCAAGTTATCAAAGCACTGCCAGTTCGGAGCAGGACTGGCAGACACCTTACGGGATAAGTTTGTCTGCGGGCTCCAGAGTGAAGGATCCCAGAAATGACTACTTTCAAAAAAGGACCTGACGCTAGAACAGGCTTTCAGCGTGGCAGTATCCTACGAAACAGCAGCACGGGGAGCTGCGGAAATACAACAGAAACCACAAGAATACAGCGCTAACGAAATGGCGTATGGAGCCGAAAAGTGCTATCGCTGCGGCGGAACAACCCATGAGCAGAAGGACTGCTGGTTTAAAGACAAAATATGCAGGCAATGCGGGAAAATGGGACATATAGCAAGAGTCTGCAGGTCGGGAAAGAAGACCAACACGACAAGAACTACTAAGGAACAGTACAGGAAGGTAAACAAACTGACAGATAGTAGTTCAGAAGATCAGGAGAGTGATAAGGACTCCGGGAGCAGGCGACTAAGTTGTTTAAAGTTACACAACGTGATCGCAAAAGAAGATCACCGAACCATTTGGGTCACCCTCATGATAGCAGGGTCCCCAGTGAAGATGGAATTGGACACAGGATCAGCCCTAACTGTCATGAATCGACGAGACTATGAGCGGCTATTCTCACACATACCCTTAAAGGACACATCCATTGTATTGAAGACATACACGGGGCAAAAGGTCTACCCCAGAGGAAAAATAAGGGTGCCAGTTGAATATAACGGAAAGGAAACACAGAAACTATACATATACTACGAGATGGAGGACCACCATTATTGGGGGACGTGAATGGATCCGAAGACTACAATTGGATTGGCATTCCATTCTGTCACTAACTGTGACTGACAAAAAAGATGATGACGTCGCACCTGGACGTCTGTCACAAATTCTATCTGACGCGGAACAGGTGTTCCAACAAGGACTTGGGACTCTAAAAGGAGTAAAGGCAACCATAAAGATTGAGGATAACGCAACCCCAAAATTTTTCAAGGCCAGACCGGTGCCATACGCGATACGCCCAGCTGTGGAAGCTGAACTGGAGAGTCTGGAGCGTTCGGGGGTGCTGTCTAAGGTGGACTGGAGCGAGTGGGCCACACCCATCGTTCCTGTAATGAAGAAAGCATTGAGCAGCGCGCCTGGGGAGCCAAGGAAGGTTCGCATCTGTGGGGACTTCAAGGTGACTGTGAACCCAGTCCTGCACACAGTACAGTATCCGCTTCCGCGGATAGAAGATATTTTCGCCTCACTATCTGGAGGGAAACGTTTTACAAAGATTGACCTGGCTCAAGCGTATCTACAAATGGAGGTGGAAGAAGCATCTAGGAAATACCTCACGATAAACACTCACAAAGGCCTTTACCAATACAATCGACTGGTATTTGGGGTAGCATCGGCCCCGGCTATGTGGCAGAGGGCGATGGAACAAGTCCTGCAAGGGATCCCGGGGACCCAGTGTTATTTGGACGACATCCTGGTTACGGGCGAAAATGACAGTGAACACCTTGCCAACCTGGAACAGGTGCTCACGAGATTGCAGGAATATGGGCTACGAGCCAACCATCCCAAATGCGAGTTCTTCAGGAGACAAATCTTGTATTGTGGCCACATGATTGATGAGGAAGGGTTGCATAAGTCGCCGGACAAGATTGAGGCTGTAGTCAAGGCTCCAGCACCAGAAAATGTGTCGCAACTGAGGTCGTTCCTCGGGTTGGTGAACTACTACCATAAGTTCTTGCCGAATTTATCTACAATTCTGCACCCACTGAATGCCCTCCTTCAAACTGGTGTAACATGGAAATGGAATGATGAGTGTAAGTGTGCCTTTCAGGAATGTAAATGCCAAATCACTTCAAAAGAAGTATTGGCCCACTACAACCCAACACTACCGATTTGGTTGGCATGTGATGCGTCACCTTACGGCATTGGTGCGGTGCTGTCACACAAATTCCGTGACGGTTCAGAGAGGCCAATAGCCTTTGCATCGCGCTCGCTAACCTCAGCCGAGCGTAACTACGCCCAGATTGACAGGGAGGCCCTCAGCCTGGTGTGGGGGGTGAAGAAGTTCAATCACTATCTGCACGGGCAGAAATTCACCCAACTGACTGATCATCAACCCCTGGTCTCAATTTTTAACCCAAAGAAGGGCGTTCCGGTGATGACGGCGCAATGGCTGCAAAGATGGTCACTTTTTCTAGGGGCACATCAGTATGACATAGAGTACAAAGGTACGAAACAACATGGAAACGCTGATGGGCTGTCGCACCTACCGTTGCCTACGATGGAAGAAGCACCTGCAGTGGACCCGGTGGAGATGTTCCATGCGACCATAGTCGAATGTTTGCCTGTTACAAACGCAAGTATTGAGAAGGAAACCCGAAATGACCCGACACTCTCTCAGGTCTATGATTTGACGGTGAAGGGATGGCCAGCATATGGCGACTCACTGTTGCCAGCATTCTCGCCAAGGAGGGAACAGCTGTCAGTGTGCCGGGGAACCTTGATGTGTGGATCCCGAGTGGTAATTCCACCCAAGTTGAGAGATAGAGTACTCAATGAGCTTCACGAGGGTCATCTGGGAGGGGTAAAAATGAAGAGCCTAGCCAGGGCGTTTGTGTGATGGCCGGGAATCGATAAAGAAATCGAGGATATGACCAAGAGATGCACAGGATGCCAGAAGGTCCAAAACGCTCCACCACAGGCCCCGCTACATCCATGGGAGTGGCCCTCATCTCCATGGCAACGGGTACACATTGGTTTCGCTGGTCCATTTATGGACTCAATGTTTCTAATCGCTGTGGACGCCCATTCGAAATGGCCAGAGGTCATTAAAATGTCCTCCACCACCACGGAGAAAACTATTGCAGTCTTAAGGACCATCTTCGCCAGGAATGGGTTGCCAGAACAGATCTGTTCCGACAATGGCCCACAGTTTGTGTCTGAGGATTTCCGGAGGTTCCTGAAGAATAATGGGGTGAAACATTACACATCTGCCCCATATCATCCAGCCACAAAGGGATTGGCTGAGAGGTTTGTTCAGACCTTTAAAAAGGCCATAAAGGCAATGTATAATGACGACATACCACTGCAACACAAGGTGGATAACTTCCTGTTTGCTTGCCGGAATGCGACACATACAGTAACCAACCAAACTCCAGCCGTACTGTTTTTCAACCGGAGACTAAGATGTCGCTTGGATTTGCTCAAACCAAACATAAGACGAGATGTTGAGGATAAGCAGTTCCAGCACATAAATGAGAAGCCAACCAGGAGCTTCAAGATAGGGCAACCAGTCTTGGCCCGCGACTACCGAACAGAAAAATGGCAGCCAGGCACGATATGCACACAGCAGGGACCACTAGTGTACACAGTGGACGTTGGAGAGAGCATCATGAGACGCCATGCTGACCAGATTCTAGAGTCACAGGAACAAGCCAAACCTGTACCACAAGCATGTGCACCTGGTAATGAGCCCGAAGTACAGATTGCGTCTACCTCAGAAGCAGGGGTATTGGAAGCTGACGAACCAACCAATGACAATGAGCCAGAATTGACTCCACCGCCAGAACAGGATACTCGAGAAAGGCGCTATCCAGTCTGGATCAGGAAGCCTCCTCAAAGACTGAACTTATAAATGACTATTTCAGTTGATGTATATATTACTGAGAAAATTGTAATTGTAATTAGTTATTATTTAGTTGTTAAATGAATGTTATGTACTGTTTATCTAAAAGGGGAGGAATTGTTGTGTATGTACCTTTAAGGGAATAACTGGTCTTAGACTGCAGTACCGGCAGTGACCACCCCTGTATAAAAGGCCCTAGCAGGCTTCTGTAGTTTCAGTTTCAAGCTGCCTCTTGTTCAGTAAAGTACCTGTTAAACTGTTCTCCCGAAGTCCGTGTATTATTAAGGCGTGGACTTTACATATCCCACTCGCAATATTTAGAGGGGTCCATTATGGTTGAGATTCCATCTCTAAAGAGTAACTCCAGCTCGGTACAACCAGTAGAGTTTCGAGTGTCCAATGTGACAGACCTCTTCTTCATGGCAAATGAAAGCAAACTGCCATTACTTGGTTAGGCCACTTGATGGCGCACTTTGTGGTAGACAGCCTCATCCTCCATCTATCACACAAGGGACAGCAGGATCAAGCTCACCCAGGGACAGTGGCCAATACGGTAAGATGCTATAGGGCTGCTGGAGCCTTGTCAAACCATGCCTCAGAGTCAGGACAGGAGTTAAGAAAAGGCCAAAAAATTGGCAAATGAGACCCAGGTGGGTTGAAGTGTATTAAAAGGCTGCAATGTAATTGAGAAGTTCTGATAATTCCCCATCAAACTACCAGAGCAAAGTGCGGGTTTATCTGAATTACAGCGACTCTGCCATACTCCCCATCTCAGTCCTAGCATTTCTTTCAAATTCCCTAACCCTATAGCGATTGTGCCACAGTCCCTAACCCAACCCTAGACATGTGCTACAGTCACTATCAACGACATAGGGTATACGGCACAGAATCAGGCCATTCGGCCCAACTGGTCTATGCTGGTGTTTATGCTCCACTCAAGCCATCATAAAACAATGCACTGCCTTTCATCAGGACTTTCAATAATGGGTGTGTATTCAAACTTGCCGTTAACCTTCGTATTGGGTTCATCTCATTGAAGTGTTTGGATTCCTCAGTTACTATAATGATACCTCCAATGGGAACCAAGGGAAATTTCTATTGATAAGATGTTTGTAATTACAGCATTAGTATTAGCAAGATTCAACAGTATTATTTGTATATTATATATCAAAAGCTGACTATACTGATAACAATGATTCTCTGTCAGCTGCGGCTCAGTGGGTAACACTCTTGTCTCACTGTCTAGAAGGTTGTGGGTTCAGGTCCCACTCCAGAGACTTGAGCACAAATATCTAGGCCGACACTCCAGTGCAGTGCTGAGGGAGTGCTGCACTGTCGGAGGTGAGGATGTAACTGGTAAAATAGATAAGGGAGAACCAGTGGATGTGGTGTATTTGGACTTTCAGAAGGCTTTCGATAAGGTCCCACATAAGAGATTAGCGTGCAAAGTTAAGGCACATGGGATTGGGGGCAAGGTATTGACTTGGATAGAGAACTGGTTGGCAGATAGAAAGCAAAGAGTTGGAATAAACGGGTCTTTTTCCGAGTGGCAGGCAGTGACTAGTGGGGTACCGCAGGGTTCGGTCCTTGGACCCCAGCTATTCACAATATATATTAATGATCTAGACAAGGGAACTAGATGTAATATCTCCAAATTTGCAGATGACACAAAGCTGGATGGGCGTGTGTGCTGTGAGGAGGATGCCGAGAAACTACAGAATGATTTGGACAGGTTGGGTGATTGGACAGAAGCATGGCAGATGCAATATAACGTGGATAAATGTGAGGTTATCCACTTTGGTGTCAAAAACAGGAAGGCAGATTATTATCTGAATGGCAATAGATTGGGAGAAGGGGAAGTGCAAAGAGACCTGGGTGTTATTGTGCACCAGTCGCTGAAGGTAAGCATGCAGGTGCAGCAGGCGATTAAGAAGGCAAATGGCATGTTGGCCTTCATAACGAGAGGGTTTGAGTACAGGAACAAGGATGTCTTGCTGCAGTTGTACAGGGCCTTGGTGAGACCACATCTTGAGTATTGTGTGCAGTTTTGGTCGCCTTATCTGAGGAAGGATACTTTTGCCATGGAAGGAGTTCAGCGAAGATTCACCAGGCTGATACCTGGGATGGCAGGAATGACGTATGAGGAGAGATTAGGTCGATTGGGCTTATACTCGCTGGAGTTTAGAAGAATGAGAGGGGATCTCATTGAAACTTATAAAATTCTGGCAGGACTGGACAGACTAGATGCAGGGAGGATGTTCCCGATGGCGGGGGAGTCCAGAACCAGGGGTCACAGTCTAAGGATAAGGGGTAAGTCATTTAGGACAGAAATGAGGAGGAATTTCTTCACCCAGAGAGTGGTGAACCTGTGGAATTCTCTACCACAGAAGGCAGTCGAGGCCAATTCATTAAATATATTCAAGAAGGAGTTGGATATATTTCTTAAGGCTAAAGGGATCAAGGGATATGGGGAGAAGGCAGGGACAGGGTACTGAATTTGGATGATCAGCCATGATCTCATTGAATGGCGGAGCAGGCTCGAGGGGCCGAATGGCCTACTCCTGCTCCTATCTTCTATGTTTCTATGTTTCTATGTGCCGTCTTTTGGATGAGACGTTAAACCGAGGGTCCCGTCTGCTCTCTCGGGTGGACGTAAAAGATCCCATGGCGCTATTTCGAAGAAGAGCAGGGGAAGTTATCCCCGGTGTCACGGCCAATATTTATCCCTCAATCAACATAACAAAAAAAAACAGATAATCTGGTCATTATCTCATTGCTGTTTGTGGGAGCTTGCTGTGCGCAAATTGGCTGCTGCATTTCCTACATTACAACAGTGACTACACTTCAAAAAGTACTTCATTGGCTGTAAAGCGCTTTGAGACGTCCGGTGGTCGTGAAAGGTGCTATATAAATGTAATAGCAAAATACTGCGGATGCTGGAAATCTGAAATAACAGAAATTGCTGGAAACACTCAGCAGGCCAGGCAGCATCCATGGACAGAGAAACAGAGTAAGTTTTCCTTTAATTATATATTGATAAGCAGCGGTGTATAATATATATTGATAACCACTGGATATCAGAAATTAATAACTCACTATTATATATATTGATAACTGGCTTTATGTTATATATTGATAATTGACTATTATATATTGATATTTCCTGCTCTTCCTGGCTCACAAGGAACCAAATAATATTCCCAATTATGTCTTTGAAGCCCGATCTGCATATTTAAAGGGACCCCGCGAGCTTGGGTGTGGGTGTCGTTGTTGCCTGGAATTTAAAATTGCATTCGGCTAGATCGGGAAAGGAGTGGCTAAGACCCCCCCCCCCCCCCAACCCCCCGCTCCATTTTAACTGCCCGACCTCTGCCTGGGTTCCGCCAGGCGGGGGAGTTAAAATCGAGGCCACAAAGCCTGATTCTGCTTCTGTCGCACCTTCGCCTCTACAGGTCTCGGCACAGCCACCTGGCAGTGACTGGAGAGCACTATCTCTGGAGGCTACGGCTGCCTCAGTGAGATACTTCCTTCGTCGCGGCGGTGTTTCCTGGGGGGGGCAGGAACCTGGTGTAAAATCCCCGGGGAGAAGGATTCCAGGATGGACAGCGGCACTGACAGTCCGGGGGGATCGGAGCAAGATTGCAACGGACATATTCTGAGGTGGAGTTGTGGTCGGAGGCCTCCCCGCCCCATTTCCCCAGCCAGACCACCTCTGTACCACCCAGATTTGGGTGGCCTTTTGCAGGAAAATCCAGGCATCTTGTCTTGAGAGTGTCCACGTTCAGATAGCAAAGACAGTGACATATAGCAGTCCATCCTGTCTGACACTAAATGAACATGCGTCATGCAGCTAGACTGATCTTCAATGACTTCCTGTGTCAAACCCCTTTAAGATTTCTGGGTGCCCACAATCTGAGTTATAAGTTGGCACTTGTATTTCCCCCATGTTGGAGTATGGGCCATGCAGGGTTAGCAGTCAGAAGCCCTCATAGACTTGTCAGCGGCATACGGCGCTGTCTGGGGTGAAGGTCTGCTACTGAAGCTTTCGATGATCATCCCCCTCCGGCTACAAAAGCAAAATACCGCAGACGCTGGAAGTCTGAAATAAAACCAGAAAATTGTGGAAACACTCAGCAGGTCAGGCAGCATCTGTGGAGAGAGAGAAACAGAGTTAACATTTCAAGTCATCAGAACTGGAAAAGGTTAGAGATGTAACGGATTTTAAGCAAGTGCAGGGGCAGGGAGAGGGGGGAAAGAACGAAAGGGAAGGTCTGTGACAGGATGGAAGGCAGGAGAGATTAAAAGACAAAAGGGATGATGGTGCGAGGCGAAAGGAGATGGTCATGGGACAAGTAAAGAAACAAAAGATGGGTCTAGAAGAGGTGTAAATGGGGATGGCAGAATCATCAACAGCTGCCATGTGAAAAAATAGGGACAGAGGTTATGGTCTGAAATTGTTGAACTCGATGTTGAGTCCGGAAGGCTGTAAAGTGCCTAATCGAAAGATGAGGTGCTGTTCCTCGAGTTTGCGTTGAGCTTCATTGGAACAATGCAAGAGGCCGAGGACGGAGAGGTCAGAGTGGGAGTGGGGCGGAGAATTAAAGTGACAGGCAACCGGAAGCTCGGGGTCACCCTTACGGACTGAACGGAGGTGTTCTGCAAAGCGTTCACCCAATCTGTGTTTGGTCTCCCCAATGTAGAGGAGACCGCATCGTGAGCAGCGAATACAGTATACTAGATTGCAAGAAGTACAAGTAAATCGCTGTTTCACCTGGAAGACCCTCAGGCTTATCAACACCCTAACGAGCAACCGTAAGTTCCGCCTCTATCTTAGTGACAAGACCAGACGAACACGGACAGTCTGCCACAGGGGTCAGTGCTCGCACTGGCCTTTTTCAACATCTATACGGCGGACATGCCCTGCGCCAAATCCCGGAAGTTCAACTATGCCGATGACATAGCACTGCTGACGCAGGCATCAATGCCAGAGGAAGCAGGTAGCACGCTAACAAACGACCTGGACCTACTGGAATGCTACTTTAGGACCTCCGTCCCAATCCAGAGAAAACAGTTGTGTCGGCGTTCCATCTGAACAACAACTTTGGTGGGAAAAAACTCAACGTTTCCTTCTGCAGAAGGCAACTTACCCATGAACCCCACCCAAAATCCCAGGGCACCACCCTAGACAGGAGTCTCACCTATCGGCCTCATCTCACCAACACCAGCCGAAAAGTAAAAACCAGGGAGAACCTAGTCCAGAAACTCGCTGGAGCGTCATGGGGGGAGCACAGCCAGAGCACTTTGCACCTTAACAGTGGCCCTGGTCTACTCTGCTGCAGAATGCTGCTCTGCCTCATGGTCCTGCAGCCGCCACACAAAGATCGTGGGCGTGCAGCTAAATGTCGGCATATGGACGGTGTCTGGGACGCTCAAGTCCACTCCAACTGAACGGCTCCCGGTGCTGTCCCACATTGCCCCGTCCGCCATTCGCCGCGACGCCACCATGCTCCGTGAGACGGAAAAAATTATGAGCAACATCGACCTTCCCATTCATGAAGACTTGAAAATCCCACCACGATAGCGCTTAAAATCGCGCCGGGCATTCTGGGAAACAGCAGCCATTATTCACGCAACTAGTATCGACCCACTATCCAGATGGAGGGAATCGTGGGACGCACGCAACATGAAGAGCCAACACCTCATCACTGACCCAACAGCAGAGGTCCCTGGCTTCGACCTCCCTCGGAGACAGTGGGCAGCGCTCAACCCAATCCACACGGGGCACGGATGGTGCGGCCACCTGCTCCACCAGTGGAAGATGAGGGACGACCCGAAGTGCGACTGTGGCAGAGTCCCAGACCATGGAACACATCACATCAACCTGCCCACTGAGATCTGTTGCGGGAGGCACCTCATTTCTCCACTCGGCCTCTCAGGAGGACATCGAATGGACAGTCGAACTAGACATCCCGTTACAAGCTTTTCCCGTCATACGAAACAACAAGAAGAAGCCCTCTTCTTTCACGGCCGGACTCCACAGGAGAAGTTTCTATCAGTGGTTAGGATCATTCAGTGCGAAATGCTTTTTTCTATTCCTTCATGGGATGTGGGCATCGCTGGCAAGGCTGGCATTTATTGCCCTTCCCTAATTGCCCTCGAGAAGGTGGTGGTGAGCCACCTTCTTGAACCGCTGCAGTCCGTGTGGTGAAGGTACTCCCACAGTGCTGTTAGGGAGGGAGTTCCAGGATTTTGACCCAGCGACGATGAAGGAATGCTGGTGTGTAGTTATGAGGCTACACTTTATGACATGCCTACCTGGGGAAGCTGCTGGTTATTCAAAGCTGCACTGGAGACTCACCAGAGCGGCTTTCTTCGGATCAGCTGTTTTCCTGACCTATCCACTGGTTTCTGCAGACAGCATTGACTCTCTCCACAATTTTTTAAATATATATATTCATTCTTGGGATGTGGGCTTTGCTGGCAAGGCCAGCATTTATCGTCCATCCCTAGTTACCTTTGAGAAGGTGGTGATGGGCCTTCTTCTTGAACTGCTGCAGTCCGTGTGGTGTTTTTGGCTGGCGAGTTCCAGGATTTTGACCCAGCGACGATGAAATAACAGCGATACATGTCCAAGTCAGGATGGTGTATGGCTTGGAGGGGAACTTGGAGGTGGTGGTGTTCCCATGCGTCTGCTGCCCTTGTCCTTCTAGGTGGAAGAGGTCGCAGATTTGGGAGGTGCTGCCGAAGAAGCCTTGGCGAGTTGCTGCAGTGCATCTTGTAGATGGTACACACTGCAGCCACGGTACGCCGGTGGTGGAGGGAGTGAATGTTTAAGGTGGTGGTTGGGCTGCCGATCAAGCGGGCTGCTTTGTCCTGGATGGTGTCGAGCTTCTTGAGTGTTGCCGCAGCTGCACTCATCCAGGCAAGTGGAGAGTATTCCATCACATCCCTTACTTGTTCCAAACCCTGTTGGAACTAAACACTTCTGAAGAGACTGTCCTTGTGTAGCAATGTTGGACAACCCTCTTTTCCCTCAATAGCACTTCCCAGTACTTGCTCATCGATCATGCACCCTCATCCCACATGCAATTTCCAAGGATTTTGTTGCATGGATGGAGAGCATTGGCCATTCAACGGATCCTCCGTCTGTCAATCAGCTCACGCGCTAAGTCAGTCAGTCTGCGATGGGAGTGCCAAATCACACAATTTATGCCTGTAGCTAATAACAGCAATATCTGGGGTTAACAGGCAGAAGGAAATTCTCCCCAAAACTTTCGGTCGCCCGCAGTTAACCCTTAAATTGCACACCGACAGCAATCTCTAGCCTGTGCAGTCTCAACTGCAATAGCGTATTGGGGTGGGAGCAGAGGCACAAAGGGTTTTAGATGTCAGCTGTGGCTGTAATGTCCATTTACAAACTATACTGTTAAGAGAAAAGAAAGACTTGTATTTCTATCATGCCTTTCATGACCTCAGGACGTCCCAAAGCGCTTTACAACCAATGAAGTACTTTTTGAAGTGTAGTCACTGTTGTAATGTAGGAAACGCGGCAGCCAATTTGCGCACAGCAAGCTCCCACAAACAGCAATGTGATAATGACCAGGTCATCTGTTTTGCTGATGTTGATTGAGGGATCAATATTGACCACGACACCGGGGAGAACTCCCCTGCAATTCTTCGAAATAGTGGCCATGGTATCATTTACATCCACCTGAGAGGGTAGACGGGGCCCTCGGTTTAACATCTCGTCCGAAGGACAGTGCCCCCAATGTCTCCTATACAATGCAGCACTCCCCCTGTAATGCACTGCGAGTGTCAGGCTAGATTATGTGCTCAAGTGTCTGGAGTGGGACGCGAGAGTGCTACCACTGAGCCACGATCGACACAGCTAAGAATGAGACAGCTCATGTCCTCCATCTCCACAGTCCATGCTGTGCTCTTTATTCCTTTAGATCAGCAACACTTGGGTGGGCCTGGGGTCAACCTTGCTCACAATCAAACCCCTGACAGGAGAGTCCTCTGCTTTGTCGCCATCTGCTGGGCAAGGTCTCCTATCCTTGCCTGTTTTACTGAGGCGCTTACAGAGAGACTTTGGCAGATCTTCCGATTGTTTTCTTCCCCAATAAACACGCGTAAGTTGGGCTAAAGCCATCATAGAATGATACGGCACAGGAGGAGACCATTTGGCCCATTGTGCCTGTGCTGGCCCTTTGACCGAGCTGTCCAATTAGCCCCACACCCCTTCTCTTTCTCCATAACCCAGCAAATTTTTCCAATTCACTTTTAAAAGTTACTATTGAATCTGCTTCCACCACCCTTTCAGGCCGTGCATTCCAGATCTTAACAACACGCTCGGAAATGTTTTTCCTCCTCATCTCCCCCCTAGCTCTTTTGTCAATTACCTTAAAGCTGTGTCCTCTGGTTGTAATTGTGAACACCTTCATGAAATCTCCCCTTAACTTTCTCTTCTCTAAGGAGAACAATCTCAGCTTCTCTAGTCTCTCCACATGACTGAAGTCCCTCGCCCCTGGCACCATTCTAGTAAATCTCCTCTGCACCCTCTCTGAGGTCCGAACATCCTTGCGCCTGATAATCTGCATCCCAGAGTACTAAAAGAGGTAGCCATGGAAAGAGTGGATGCATTGGTTGTCATCTTCCAAAATTCTATAGATTATGGAACAGTTCCTGCAGATTGGAGGGTGGCAAATGTAACCCCACTATTTAAAAAAGGAGGGAGAGAGAAAACAGGGAACTACAGACCGGTTAGCCTAACATCAATATTAGGGAAAATGCTAGAGTCTATTATAAAGGATGTGATAACAGGACACTTAGAAAATATCAACAGGATTAGACAAAAAGTCAACATGGATTTATGAAAGGGAAATCGTGTTTCACAAACCTACTGGAGTTTTTTTGAGGATGTAACTGGTAGAATAGATAAGGGAGAACCAGTGGATGTGGTGTATTTGGATTTTCAGAAGGCCTTTGATAAAGTCCCACATAAGAGGTTAGTGTGCAAAATTAAAGCACATGGGATTGGGGGTAATATACTGGCATGGATTGAAAATTGGTTAACAGAGAGGAAACAGAGAGTAGGAATAAATGGGTCTTTTTCGGGGTGGCAGGCGGTGACCAGTGGGGTACCGCAGGGATCAGTGCTTGGGCAATGATTTGGATGAGGGAACCAAATGTAGTATTTCCAAGTTTGTTGATGACACGAAACTAGGTGGGATTGTGAGTTGTGAGGAGGATGCAAAGAGGCTTCAAGATGATTTAGACAAGTTGAATGAGTGGGCAAATACATGGCAGATGCAGTATAACATGGATAAATGTGAAGTTATCCACTTCAGTAGGAAAAACAGAAAGGCAGAGTATTATTTAAATGGTGATAGATTGGGAAATGTTGATGTACAAAGGGACCTGGGTGTCCTTGTACACCAGTCACTGAAAGCAAACATGCAGGTGCAGCAAGCAGTTAGGAAGGCAAATAGTATGTTGGCCTTCATTGCAAGAGGATTTGAGTACAGGAGCAAGGATGTCTTACTACAGTTATACAGGGCCTTGGTGAGACCACACCTGGAGTATTGTGTACAGTTTTGGTCTCCTTACCTAAGAAAGGATATACTTGCCATAGAGGGAGTGCAGCGAAGGTTCACCAGACTGATTCCTGGGATGGCAGGACTGTCGTATGAGGAGAGATTGGGTCGACTAGGCCTGTATTCACTAGAGTTTAGAAGAATGAGAGGGGAATCTCATTGAAACGTATAAAATTCTGACAGGGCTAGACAGACTAGATGCAGGGAGGATGTTTCCCCTGGCTGGGAGCTCTAGAACGAGGGGTCACAGTCTCAGGATACGGGGTAGGACATTTAGGACTGAGATGAGGAGAAATTTCTTCACTCAGAGGGTGGTGAACCTGTGGGATTCTCTACCACAGAAGGCTGTGGAGGCCAAGTCACTGAATATACTTAAGAAGGAGATCGATAGATTTCTAGACACAAAAGGTATCAAGGGGTATGGGGAGAGAGCGGGAATATGGTATTGAGATAGAGGATCAGCCATGATCATATTGAATGGCGGAGCAGGCTCGAAGGGCCGAATGGCCGACTCCTGCTCCTATTTTTCTGTGTTTCTATGTTTCCCACCAATGAAAGGAAGTTTCCACCTGAAAATTAGCAGGGACTGACAAGGTTTTGTCCTGCATGCTATTTCCCAATGTTGTGAGCATTTAGGACTTTGAGTGTTCTTCATGTCCTTAAACACTGAGCAACCAGAGATGGAGGTTTAAAGGGCAAGAGTAAGAAGACCATTTCTCAACTGTTTTGCTTGCTTTTATTTTGTTTGTTTTCTATCGTGACTCAGGATTTCATGGGCCTTTGTGACAATTGTGTTGCCCTGGCTGGCTTCCCGCCTTACACCCTGCGTAAACTTGAGCTCAACCAAAGCTCTGCTGCCCGTATCCCAACTCGCACCAAGTCCCGTTCACCCATCACCCCTGTGCTCGCTGACTTACACTAGCTCCCGATCCCTGGACGCTTAAAATTCTCGTTCTCATGTTCGAATCCCTCCATGGCCTCGCCCCTCCCTATCTCTGTAACCTCCTCCAGCCCTACAACCCCTCCGAGATATCTGCGCTCCTCCAATTTTCTTCGCTCCACCATTAGTGGCCGTGTCTTCAGCTGCCAAGGCCCTAAGCTGTGGAAACCCCTCCCTAAATATCTCCACCTCTCCTTCTTTAAGACGCTCCTTAAAACCTTCCTCTTTAACCAAGCTTTTGGTCACCTGTCCTAATATCTCCTTATGTGGCTCGGTGTCAAATTTTGTTCGATTTTGTGAAGTGTCTTGGGACGTTTTACTATGTTAAAGGTGCCATATAAATGCACGTTGTTGTTGTGCCGCTGTCTTTTCTCCCAACACTTCCAACAGTGCCACACGTGGATTGCCACATGGGAATCCTATATCTCTGCTTTATGAAGGATAAAGAGGAGGACCAAGGGAGGGATACCAAGCTGGTGTGGCAGCACCAGAGGTGCTGTGCACCAACCCGCCGATAGCCCCACACCAGAATCTACAGAGGGGCATTTGTCAGAGGAGCATTGCCCGTGGAGACTTTCTGATTTAGAAGGGATGTCACGCTCCAACCAGACCTGCTCTCAAGTGCCACCATCGGCCAGCTCCGTCTCAGGCTGTCAAAGTCACAACGTTTATGCTTCGGGATCATTTCAATCCTCTACTGGGGAGGTCGGCAGTATAAGCCAATCAGCTGTCTATCGATGTGTAAAAACAAGTCACCAATGCCTATAGTTTGCTCGCACAGTCAATTTCACCTCCTTCCTCATGAACTATAGACGGCAGCGCGAGAGGACGCCACAACTTTACAGAGTGGCAGGGTTACGAAATGTCTAGACGGCTGCACATTGCACCCATTTTGGATCGACGTGCTCCATTACACAACAGCATTACCTATATGAATAGGAAAAGGATTCCAGTCCCTCAACGTTCAGCTTGTTTGCGACTATCAGCAATGGATTTTAGCAATTTACTCTTCCCTTCCCAGGAAACTGTCACAATGCCTTCAGTGTTCCACTGTTATTTGACCTACACGAGCGAGTCTCAAGGTGACTCCTGAGCGATCAAAGGTATCCTCTCCAACCTTTGGCTATCGACACCTGGGGAGTATCCCAGAACACCAGCTGAGCGCAGGTATAATGAAGGGGGCTGGCGTCCACCAGAGGGATTATCGATCGCGCCATTGTGTGAAGACGCGCTGCAGGTGCCTGGGTGGATCTGGGAGTGCCCTGCGACAGAGCCGGGCAGATGTTCCCGGGACTGTCGCAGGCTTGCCCCACACCGAGGCATCGTCACCCTGAGGGGCCCTGGAGGAGGAGTGCCCTTCACCACAGCAAGGAAGCAACACAAAGGAGTAGGAAGAGGGTGCAGAGCAGAACCCACTGCTGGCAAAAAGAGCCATTCGGGCAGATCTCATGAAAGACACTCTTGGATAAGCGGCAAACTGCATTAATAGGCCAGTCTACATCAAACTCATGTCCTCCACAAATATGCTTTCAGCTATAACGCCTTCTCCATACAACTCACAAGTCTACCAATCGTGACTTCTGATGAAACACGCAGGAAAATCTTGCCCAGAATACGCTCTGCACACATGTAAACTTCACTGCTACCAAGTCCTTTTTTGACAACCTAGTTATGTGCGAGAGCCTAGTGTTTGTTTCCACGGTGCCTCCCCTTGGTGATTGTGTGTAAGGCCTGTTGCTCTTAACCCTAGTCTTGTGCTTCTTCTAGGTCCTACCTCAGGGGCAGGAGTATGTGAGGCTGCTGTGTGTACATACGAGTCGTATGGGAGTGAGGTGGGTCTTCCCACCCAGCGGCTGAGTCCTGAGGTGGACTTGCTGCAGGCTACAACACTTCCACTACTGTGTGGTCAACCTGGGCTTTCATGCAGCTTGTGCAGGCATCAGTACATCTGATTTTAAGTCCCTCCATCGCTCCTGTGAAGCGCCTTGGGACGTTTTACTACGTTAAAGGCGCTATATAAATGCAAGCTGTTGTTGTTGTGCCGCTGCCTTTTTTCCCCCGACAGTTCTAATAGTGCAACAAGTGGATTGCCACGTGGGAATCCTATATCTCTGCGTTGTGAAGGAAGAAGAGGAGGACCAAGGGAGGGATGCCAAGCTGGTCAGGCAGCGCCAGAGGTGCTGTGCACCAACCCACCAATACCCCAGAGGAGCAATTGCCCTTGGAGACTTTATGATTTCGAAGGGACGTCATGCTCCAACCAGACCAGCAGTCAAGCTCCTCCGTAGGCTGGCTCTGCTGATGGCTGTTAAAGTCGCAAACTCCCTGAACGTTTATGCTTGAGGATCATTTCAGGCCTCTAATGGGGACGTCAGCAATATGAGCCAATTGGCCGTCCATAGATGTCCGTTGCCTCCAGTCGAGATCCAAGGCCGTCCCATCCTCTGTCGTCGAATTACAGTATGCAGACGACGCTTGCATCTGCGCTCACTCGGAGATCGAACTCCAAACCATCGTCAACACCTTCACCGAAGCGTACGAGAGCACAGGCCTTACACTAAACATCCATAAGACAAAGGTCCTCTACCAACCTGCCCCCGCCACACAGTACTGCCCCCTGATTATCAAAATCCACGACAAGTCCTTGGACAACGTGGACCACTTTCCATACCTCGGGAGCCTACTGTCAACAAGGGCAGACGTCGACGACGAAGTCCAACACTGCCTTCAGTGTGCCAGAGCAGCCTTCGGTCGCCTGAGGAAGAGAGTGTTTGAAGACCAGGACCTCAAACCCGGCACTAAGCTCATGGTCTACAGAGCAGCAGTGATACCCACCCTGCTGTATGCCTCAGAGACATGGACCATGTACAGCAGGCACCTCAAAGCACTGGAGAGGTACCACCAACGCTGCCTCCGCAAGATCCTGCAAATCCATTGGCAGGATAGGCGCACCAACGTCGGTGTTCTTGCTCATGCCAACATCCCCAGCATCGAAGCTCTGACCACGCTCAATCAGCTCCGATGGACGGGTCACATTGTCCGCATGCCCGATACAAGACTCCCAAAACAAGCGCTCTACTCGAAGCTCCGGCACGGCAAGAGAGCCCCAGGTGGGCAGAGGAAACACTTCAAGGACACCCTCAAAGCCTCCTTGAAAAAGTGTAACATCCCCATCGACACCTGGGAATCCCTGGCCCAAGACCGCACAAAGTGGAGGAGAAGCATCCGGGAAGGCGCCGAACACCTCGAGTCTCTTCGCCGGGAGCAAGCGGAAGCCAAGCGCAGGCAGCGCAAGCACCCCACCCACCCGCCCCTTCAACCACCGTCTGCCCCACCTGTGACAGAGACTGTAGGTCCCGCATTGGACTCATCAGTCACCTGAGAACTCATTTTTAATGTGGAAGCAAGTCATCCTCAGTTCCGAGGGACTGCCTAAGAAGAAGAAAAGAAAACAAGTAACCAATGCCTAGTTTTTTTCGCACAGCCAATTTCACCTCCTTCCTCATGAACCATTGACAGCAGCGTGAGAGGACTCACAATTATCCAGAGTGGCAGGGTGCCTCCCCTTGGTGACTGTGTGTGACGCCTGTTGCTCTTAACCCTAGTCTTGTGCTTCTTCTAGGTCCTACCTCAGGGGCAGGAGTATGTGAGGCTGCTGTGTGTACATACGAGTCGTATGAGATTGAGGTGGGTCTTCCCGCCCAGCGGCTGAGTCCTGAGGTGGACCCGCAGCAGGCGACAACACTTCCACTACTGTGTGGTCAACCTGGGCTAGCATGCTTTCATGCATCTGTGCAGGCATCAGTGCAATTGGGTTTAAGTCCCTCCATAGCCATGCCCCTCCCTCACTCCAGCTTTGTGTACATTCACACTCCCTTTGCCCGGGCAATGGTGGCTACATCTTCAGCCACCTAGGTCCCACGGTCTTGAATCCCCTCCCTGATCCTCCCTCTCCTGTTTTAAGACCCTCCTATATAAAAAATAAAACACCTCCATGACCAAGCTTTTGGTTATCCCTCATAATCTCTCCTTAGGAACATAAGAAAGAATATAGGAACAGGAGGAGGCCATTCAGCTCCTCCAGCCCGTTCCGCCATTCAATGAGATCATGGATGTTCTGTATCTTAACTGCATCTACCCGCATTGGTTCCGTAACCCTTATTTTTAATTGGCCCCCAGCCTCAGCTCGGGGAGGGAGTTCCAGATTTCCACTACCCTTCGTGTGACGAAGTGCTTCCTGACATCACCACTCAACATCGCTCTAATGTTAAGGTTATGTCCCCTTCTTCTGGGCCTCCCCCCACCAGAGGAAATAGTTGTTCTCTATCTACCCTATCAACTCCTTTGATCATCTTAAATACCTCAATTACATCACCCCTTAATCTTCTTTGCCTCCGTGCCCGTTTTTTTAACCACACCTCTGTGAGGCTGCTTGGGATGATTTTCTACGCCAAACGCAAGTTGCTGTTCCTGTTTTTTTTCATGCGCGTCAGAATCGTTTCCGGCTGCAGAGGCCTGTGGCGTGCTCGATTAAACCATGCCCACTGCGTGTATCGGTTTTACCCGAATGCACTATGATGGCTGGGACCGTAAATTCATAGAATCATAGAAAGTTACAGCACGGAAGGAGGCCATTTTGGTCCATCGTGTCCGTGCCGGCCAACAAAGAGCTATCCAGCCTAATCCCACTTCCCAGCTCTTGGTCCATAGCCCTGCAGGTTAGAGCATCCCAAGTGCACATCCAAGTACTTTTTAAATGTGGTTCGGGTTCCTGCCTCTACCACCCTTTCGGGCAGTGAGTTCCAGACCCCCACAACCCACTGGGTGAAGAAATTTCCCCTCAAATCCCCTCTAAACCTTCCCCCAATTACTTTAAATCTGTGCCCCCTGGTTTTTGACCCCTCTGCTAAGGGAAACAGGTCCTTTCTATTCACTTTATCTAGGCTCCTCATAATTTTATACACCTCAATAAGGGGTCTCCTCAGCCCCCTCTGTTCCAAGGAACACAAACCCAGCCTATCCAGTCTTTCCTCATAGCTAAGAGTCTCTACTCCCAGCAACATCCTTGTAAATCTCCTCTGTACCCTCTCTAGCGCAATCGCATCGTTCCTGTAATGTGGTGACCAGAACTGCACGCAGTACTCTAGCTGAGGCCTAACTAGTGTTTTATACAGTTGAAGCATAACCCCCCTGCTCTTGTATTCCATGCCACGGCTAATAAAGTCAAGCATTCTGTATGCCGCTTTAACCACCTTACCTACCTGGCCTGCTACCTTCAGGGATCTGTGGACATGCACTCCAAGGTCCCTTTGTTCCTCTACACTACTCAGTGTCCTACCATTTAATGTGTGTTCCCTTTCCTTGTTAGCCCTCCCCAAATGCATTACCTCACACTTCTCCGGATTGAATTCCATTTGCCACTGTTCTGCCCACCTGACCAATTTATTGATATCTTCCTGCAGTCTACAGCTTCCTTCTTCAGCATCAACCACACAGCCGATTTTAGTATCATCTGCAAACTTCTTAATCATACTCCCTATATTCAAGTCTAGATCATTGATATATACCACAAAAAGCAAGGGACCTAGTACTGAGCCCTGCAGAACCCCGCTGGAAACAGCCTTCCAGTCACAAAAACACTCATCAACCATTACCCTCTGCTTCCTGTCTCCGAGCTAGTTTTGAATCCAACTTGACACTTTGCCCTGGATCCTATGGGCTTTTAACTTCATGACCAGTCTGCCATGTGGAACCTTATCAAAAGCCTTGCTAAAGTCCATATACACTACATCAAATGCACTACCCTCATCTACCCTCGTTACCTCCTCAAAAAATTCAATCAAGTTTGTCAAACATGACCTTCCCTTAACAAATCCGTGCTGACTATCCTTGATTAATCCATGTCTTTCTAAATGAAGATTTATCCTGTCCTTCAGAATTCTTTCCAATAATTTTCCCACCACCGAGGTTAGGCTGACTGGCCTGTAATTACTCGGTCTATCTTTTTCTCCCTTTTTAAACAAGGGTACCACATTAGCAGTCCTCCAGTCCTCCGGCACCACACCTGAAGCCAGAGATGGGTTGAAAAGTGATGGTCAGAGCCTCTGCTATTTCCTCTTTTGCTTCGCTTAACAGCCTGGGATACATTTCATCCGAGCCTGGGGATTTATCCACTTTTAAAGCTGCTAAACCCCTTAATACTTCCTCTCTCTCTGTTTATTTCATCTAATATTTCACACTCCTCCCCCCGATAGCAATGTCTGCTTCGCCCCTCTCCTTTGTGAAAACAGACGCAAAGTATTCATTAAGAACCCTACCGACGTCTCCCGCCTCCACACACACATTACCCTCATGATCTCTAATAGGTCCTACCCTTTCTTTAGTTATCCTCTTACTCTTAATGTATTTATAAAATATCTTTGGGTTTTCCTTGATTTTACATGCCAAGAATTTTTCATGCTCTCTCTTTGCTTTCCTAATATCTTTTTTAATTGCACCCCTGCACTTTCTGTACTCCTCTAAAGATTCTGGAGTATTTAGCCCTCGATATCTGTCATATGCCTCCCTTTTTTTCTTTATCCTACCCTGTATGTCTCTAGACTTCCAGGAGGCTCTAGATTTATTAGTCCCACCTTTTTTCTTTAAGGGCACATATTTGGTCTGAACCCTCCGGATCTCCTCCTTGAATGCCTCCCACTGCTCTGACACTGATTTACCTTCAAGTAGCTGTTTCCAGTCCACTATGGCTAAATCCCCTCTGAGCTTAGCAATATTTGCTTTTCCCCAATTTAGAATTTTTATTCCTGGTTTATCCTTGTCCTTTTCCATAACTACCTTAAATCTAACAGAATTATGGTCACTAGCACCAAAATGCTCCCCACTGATAGGCCTTGTACCTGCCCAGCTTCATTCCCTAAAACTAAGTCCAGAACCGCCCCCTCCCTTGTTGGGCTTGCTACATACTGGCTAAAAAAGTTCTCCTGGATGCATTTTAGGAATTCCGCACCCTCTATACCCTTCACACTAATTTTATCCCAGTTAATATTGGGGTAGTTGAAATCCCCTACTATTACTGCCCTATAGTTTTTGCACTTCTCAGAAATTTGTCTACATATTTGTTCTTCTATCTCCCTCTCACTGTTTGGGGGTCTGTAGTACACTCCCAGCAGTGTGATCGCCCCTTTTTTGTTTTTCAATTCGACCCATATGGCCTCGTTTGATGATCCCTCCAACATATCATCCCTCCTCACAGCTGTAATAGTTTCTTTAATCAATACCGCACCCCCCCCCTCCCTTTTTACCTTCCTCTCTACCCCATCTGAAAATCCTGTAACCAGGAATGTTGAGCTGCCATACCTGCCCCTCTTTCAGCCACGTCTCTGTAATAGCTATAATATCATGGTCCCAAGTATCTACCTGTGCCCTCAGCTCACCTGCCTTGTTCGCTATACTCCTTGCATTGAAGTATATACCATTTAGTACAGGCAAACCTCCTTATTGACTACTATCTAGCCCATGATGCCTCTGTCCTTCCAATTTACTTTCTACGTTTTTGTTTTCCAATTCCAGTTTTTCTTCCCTCCCTATTGACTCTATACTTAGGTTCCCATCCCCCTGCCAAGCTAGTTTAAACCCTCCCCAACAGCACTAGCAAACCCTCCCACGAGGATATTGGTCCCATTCCCTGCATGCCGACTGTGCGGGAGGCTCATCAAGGATCTGTGTCCTTAATTAAACTAATGAAAGGTCCCACAATGTCCCTGGAGCAACTCAACTGCACGGCAGGCACTGAATAACCGTTTAAAAAAGGCGCTCAATGAAGGCCCCCCTCGCCAGTCTTTCACGTGGCTTCGCAAAGTGGGCTGTTTGGAAACGCCATCATCTTTCCTGCTGCTTATATTTTCTTTTTCGTGGAATGATACAGCACAGAATGAGGCCATTCAGCCCATCGTGCCTCTTCGAAAGAGTTATCCAATTAGTCTCGCTCTTTCCCCATAGCCCTGGCAAATTTTTTCCCCCTTCGAGTATTTGTCCAATTCCCTTTTGAAAGTTATTGGGCCAGAAATTCGGGTCCCCACGGGTGAGTACGCGCTGGGTACTCACGCGTAGGGCCAACGAAAGTGCCGGTTTCGTGCATGCACTGCGCATGCGCGGGAAACCGGAACTTCCGTTCCCTTGAAAGAAGGGGTTCACAGGTCTAACGCGTGCGCCGGACAGGCAGCGCATACGCCTGGAACTTCCGTTTTTTTACAGGTTTCTCCGGGAGGGTAAGTCTCCAGCAGCTATGCATTTAAAAAGCAGTCGCAAGGCCTGCTTTTAATAAGGTAAGTGGTGAATTAAGTAAAATTAAAACATTTTTTCCACAGGTTTATTATTTTTAAATACTTTAAAGAAAGGTAAGTTTATTTTTAGCCCCGTTAAAAACTGTAATTAATTTTTCAAAAATTTAAATTATTGTTTAAAATAGTTATGTTATGTAATTTATAGCTATTTTAAAAATGTGATTTAAAAAAAAATGTATTTGAAGTTTTAGTGATGTTTTGGGGCCGATCTCTGTTTCATAGATTTGACAGCTCTTCTTGTCAAATCTGTGAATACAGATTCCCTGCTACCATTGGCTCTCCGTGGCCCATGTGATCCCAGGGGATGCTTCGAACTAACTGCGCCCCTGGGATACGCGAGCACTGCACGCCGGCAGTTGGAGCAGGCCTAGGATCGGAATCCCACGCGGGCCCACAGCACAACGGCCGGCGCGCTAGTTCAGGTCAGAGGCTTGCACCCGCGGGAAGCCTCCAACCCGAATTTCTGGGCCAATAGGATACAGCATTATTGAATCTGCTTCCACCGCCCTTTCAGGCCGCGCATTCCAGATCATAACAACTCACTGCATAAAAAACGCTCTCCTCGTCTCCCCTCTGGTTCTTTCGCTGTGTAGGCTGTCAGCTTTTCATCTTTGCTGCTTACGCATAAAGGGACTTTAATCTGTACAATCAGCTCCTTAAAGCTGCACTCCATCTATTAACTCCTGCTCTTAGCCTAGGGTTATTTTTACTCTTTGTATGAGTACTCGTCTGGGCACTGTTCTAGTTTTGCACGGTAGGGGAGCAGAAAGCAAGGACTAGGATCAGAGGAATTATGTAGGACAGGTTCATTGGCATCTTATGCACTTACTTCGATTCTGCTTGACGTAAGAAAACTACTAGACACTTGGTCAGAGTATTAAACAAGGCTTTAATCGACTGTTTCACAACATGGAAGTCTAGTTATCCTTCACTAGTTCCTGTTTACAAAATGTCCCTGAGCAAGCTGGGCCCGTGCCCGAGTATTTATACTCTCTCTGGACAGCGCCACCAGCAGGCCGCCCAGTGTATTTCATAAGTCCTTTCTACATGAATGGCACGATTTATGTCACTGCTCTTGTGTCTTCAATGGTCTGTGCAGGCCCACAGAATGTTTGCACCTGAAAATGCAGGAAGTCACCTGCCGCCAGTGATAATTCCCCAAAGAAGCTGTCACAGAACTGGGCATGGTCATGCAGTCACACCTACAAACCACTTCCGTAATGGAGACCAGGCTGTCAAGGTAACCATTGCATTGAACCCGGATGCCCTGGAGTCCATCCAACAACAACAACAACTTGCCTTTATATTGCGCCTTTAGCATAGTAAAATGTCCCAAGGCGCTTCACTGGAGTGTTAGCAAACAAAATTTGACACCGAGCCACATGAGGAGATATTAGGACAGAAGACCAAAAGCTTGATCAAGGAGATAGGTTTAAAGGAGCGTCTTAAAGGAGGAAAGCGAGGTGGAGAAGCGGAGAGATTTAGGGAGGGAATTCCAGAGCTTAGGGCCCAGGCAGCTGAAAGAACGGCCGCCGATGGTGGAGCGATTAAAATCGGGGATGCGCAAGAGGCCAGAATTGGAGGAGCGCAGAGATCTTGGAGTGTTGTAGCGCTGGAGGAGGTTACAGAGATAGGGAGGGGCCACATCTGATGTATGTCCGATCTCCCAATCTGCATGGCGGAGATGCCTTGTTTCCATGGGCTGCTAAATCCCTTCATTTCCCCATGGAAAATGTACAACATGGAGAAGGCAGGAGCAGACCGCAAGTACAGGTATTGCCAGATTACGGCCCTGATCAAAAGTTAGCAGGCATATTTGCCCAATCGCTTAACGAGAGCGTAATGGCAGGTTGCAGTTTTTAACATTATCCTCAAAAGTCCTTATCCTGCAAGTAGATATAAAAGCTACACTTGTGGAACACTATGGGGTAGACCTTGACTTTGGGTGAAAGTGTAAAACCGGTGATAGCGAGTCGGCCGCCCGTCTTAAATCTTTCCCGCTTGATCTCAATGGAAATAAAAATTGGGAAAGATGTAAAACAGGCTGCTGCTAGGTAGGGAGTTTCAGGATTCTGACCCAGCGCCGGTGAAGGAATGCTGATATATGTCCAAGTCGGGATGGTGCGTGACTTGTAAGGGAACTTGGAAGTAATGGTATGGTGTAAACGGACTATCAGTCTGCATGTTTGCTGGGCATAGCCAGCCCAGCCGATAGGTAATCTCCTCAATCTAGCGACAACACCACTTTAATACCTGCCAACCATCACCATGCAGCTCAGGGTGCCAGACTGGCAGATGACCTTCAAGTCCATTGGTGACTAAGTCATTGTGTGCATGAGAATGAAGAAGAGAGCCTCATTAACAGCAGATGGTGGCATGAATCAGTGCCAATCACCATTTCTATTGCCAACGGCCTGGAATGTCTAAATAGTATGTGACAAGGTTGTAACGGTCTCCTGCTCCCCCTCCCACAATATCTTTTCCTTCTTGCAAGGTGGAGTAAACCTAGGAACATAGGAACAGGAGTGGGCCATTCAGCCCCTCGAGCCTGTTTCGCCATTCAGTGAGATCATGGCTGTCAGTATTTGAAACGTCGACCTTCTGACCCACAACCAGCACTCAAGTGAGCGAGATATTTAAGGGTGCTTGAAGGAGACGATGATCTGATATGAGTTCTGTGAATGAGAGATATATTCTAAGTTTCGTGGAAGAGAGTGAGCAAGGTGTGTGGGAGAGACTTTGAATGAGTGTGGGTTGTCTGTGGGCGTCTGGAAGGGGAAGAGCAGTGTGCTGTTTGATACGAATGTGTGTGGGAGAACAAGTTGTCTGAGGAGAGATTAAAGGTGTGTGGGAGAGAAAGTGCACTGAGTTCACGAAAGATGTGTGGGAGTGAGAATGTGAGCGTTTTGCAAGGTGTTTAGGACAGAGGCAGCAAGGTGTCCGGGGAGAAAGAGTTTGCTGGGTGTATGGGAGAGTGAGAAGGTACGCACGCGTTCGTTAGGGTCTTGATTGAAACTTCACCCAATCTCCTGGGTTAGGGTGTCTAGGGTACCTTGGGTTACAATTAGAGGATACGGTAAAGGGGCAATTAGAATACATTGGCCCTGAATGCCTCAGAATTTCTGCCGCTGCATCGATGTAACTTCATCGGAAGTGTGACGGGAACCCTATTGATGTGTGTAAACAGGCTTTCAACCGTACCTCTGACAAAGTTACGACGGCGCAGCGGCAGAAAGTCTGAGGAAATTCAGGGCTTAAGTTAACATGCAGGTGCAGCAAGCAGTTAGGAAAGCAAATGGTATGCTGGCCTTTATTACAAGAGGATTTGAGTATAAGAGTAAAGCCGTCTTACTGCAATTATATTGGGCCCTGGTGAGACCACACCTGGGGTATTGTGCACAGTTTTGGTCTCCTTACCTAAGGAAGGATGTACTTGCCACAGAGGGAGTGCAACGAAGGTTCACCAGGCTGGTTCCTGGGATGGGGGGATTGTCCTTTGAGGAGAGATTGAGTAGACTAGGCTTATATTCTCTAGAGTTTAGAAGAATGAGAGGTGATCTCATTGAAACATACAATATTTTTACAGGACTTGACAGGGTAGATGCAGGGAGGATGTTTCCCCTGGCTGGGGAGTCTAGAACCAGGGGTCACAGTCTCAGAATAAGGGGCCGGCCATTTAGGACTGAGATGAGGAGAAATTTCTTCACTCAGAGGGTGGTGAATCTTTGGAATTCTCTACCCCAGAGGGCTGTGGAGGCTCAGTCGTTGAGTATATTCAAGACAGAGATCGATAGATTTTTGGATATTAAGGGAATCAAGGAATATGGGAATAGTGCAGTAAAGTGGAGATGAGGTAGAAGATCAGCCCATGATCTTATTGAATGGCGGAGCAGGCTCGAAGGGCCAAATGGCCTACTCCTGCTCCTATTTCTTATGTTCTTATGTTCTTATGTCCTTATATTAAGTTCCGTTAGGATATATTATAGGGTATATTCAGTTACATTAGAGTATATTAACAGATATATTAGAATACATTAAGTTCTATTAAGTTTCATTAGGAAACATTAGAGGGCACATTAAGTTACATTAGAGGGTATGTTAGAGTATATTAGGGGATATTAAATTACATTAGGGTACATTAAGTTGTATTGGGGCATATTAGATTATATTAAGGTACATTAAATATTTCTGATATGTACAGTAAGAATTCTATTGGTTCTGTAACTTTTAGTAGCACTATGTACTGAGGCTTTCCTTTAGCTGGAAAAGGACTAGGGTGAAGGGATGGTGAGGAGTGGGGTGGGCTTGAGAGAACGGAGGTCCACATCTCAAATTACTGTGAAGCATTTGGGAGACTATCAGGTGTGTAGCAGAGAGAAGGGAAATGAGCAAATGCAAAATATATGTGAGAACATAGGAATTGCGAGATGAGAAAAGAACGAGGTCCATCTAGTTCGCCTTCTACCATCCAGGTAGTCGCGTAATACAATGAGAATTGAATTGTTGACTTATCATAGCAATCAATCTCTATCAATTAAACTACAACAGAGCCAGACATGAGGCAACGAAAACCCCAGTGGTGGAGAGCTTTGGGAACCATAGGTCCAAGGTCACCTGTTTCTCTCAAGCATGTTGCACTTTACCACAAGTCATGTCAAGGTTTGAAAAAAATGGTCATCTCTGAAAGAAACAGAGGATACTGAAGAAAAAAACAATATTTACAATGGTATAGATCACTAAAACAAATTATCTGGTCATTATCACATTGCTGTTTGTGGGAGCTTGCTGTGCACAATTTGGCTGCTGCGTTTCCTACATTACAGCAGTGACTACACTTCAAAAAGTACTTCATTGGCTGTAAAGCGCTTCGGGACGTCCAGTGGTCATGAAAGGCGCTATATAAATACAAGTCTTTCTTTTAGATAAGGTTAATCTAGACCATTGCTTCAAGGTATACTAGAATACTAAAACAAGGGGCATAGGTAAAACTGGTAAAAGGAAAGTTTAGGATTGATATCAGGGAAAACTTCACACAAAAAGCGATCAACACTCAGAACGGTAGGGTAAAAAAACTTTAGACTCATTGAAGAGGTAATTACGCGATGTGATGGGAGACTGTTTTCTTCCACAGAATCTCCCAAACTCATGACCTCCACCACCTAGAAGGACAAGAGCAACAGGTGAATGGGAACACCACCACCTCCAAGTTCCCCTCCAAGTCACACACAAAGCTGACTTGGACATATATCGCCATTCCTTCATCATCACTGGGTCAAAATCCTGGAACTCCCTGCCTAACAGTATTTGGAAGTACCTTCACCACATGGACACAAGTGTTTCAAGATGAAGGCCCAGCACTACCTTCTCAAGGGCAACTAGGGATGGGTAATAAATTCCTGCCTTGCCAGGGACCTCCACATCCCAAGAATAAATATATTTAAAAAACTGGATGGGTGATCTTCAATGCACCAAGTTGCCTCCCTCACCTGTATCTATCTTGTGAGAAACCAGAAAATGGCCACAGGACATAGAGGTGGAATGGGATGGAAGGTATTGTGTATGGAAGTACTGAATGGAGGAGGGCGGGGAAGGGAAATTTTGTGTATGGAGGACACACATGGGAGATTGTGTGGACAGTAAAATATAAAGAAAGAGGAATAGCAATGATGGAGAAATAAACCAAGCGAATGACAATAAAAGGGAGAGAGGCAGTGAAAGGGAGAGAGAAATAACAGAAAGATAGAGCTGGAGATAGAATAAATGAGACAATAAAACAGACAAAAGAAAACAGAAAATTATTGAAAAAGAAAGTAATAAGTAAATTAAAGGGATGGTGAAGGAAGAGATAATATAGAACAAGAGAGAAACACAAATTGAAACGTGAGGAGTTTCTAGATGAAGATAACAATGAGGGGAAAAAAGCAAAAGAACTTTAGAGATTTTTAAAGAGAAAAATTGCTCGAAGTTACTAGCTAATGTTCAAACACGTATCCTTTTCATTTTATTTGGGTTGTGTCTCTGTTGAGACAGAAATAGAGGAATACCATATGAATATGCCAAGCATTCATCCACTAATATCAAAAATAGGCACTTTGGGGCCAAAGTTAAATGAGAGAAAACTGAAGAAGATAAATCTGAATTTGTAAACGCCAGAGCTCGTTGTGGCTTGATCTCATTCCAGCTTCTTTCGCACAAAATTTCAGTTCATATTTCATCGTTTTGTCACTGGGTTCAAGTTCCAAGCTGTTCTGTCTTGTCCTGTCTTCCATATATAGTACATCCGTACCTTCAGATTTTTGGTAACTTGATACGTGGATCTTCATGGTTTGCGTTGATGGATCCCGGCATAAAGAAATAAAGATTTACTGCCATAACTTGAAAGGAATCTTCTCCTGGATTTTCTTGGATTAGCAAAGGAAGAAGCCTCTGTAATTATTGCTGTAAATCTCTGCTATTGTCAGTGTCAGGACTGGGCCTTAACCCAGCCAGCAGAACAGACTCCCTCAATAACAGTTCAGTGAAAAAGACTACTGCAATATTTCTTGGTTTTTCATCACTACTGTTAATCATCAGAAATTGAAAGAACGACTTGCACTTGCCAAAGGAGGGTCCCCTCAATAAAAGTGTCCTTTCAGCTTCTCTGCACAGCCCGAGGGTTGATGCACTGTTTGGTACAGAGCAGGAAGATCCCAGATTTGAATCCTGATCTTTGCATTTGGGTAGCTTTAAGCGCCTTGGGACGCTTTACTGTGTTAAAAGCGCTATATAAATGCAAGTTGTTGTTGCCAACTTTGGTTGGCCGTATCCTGGAGGTTTAATCCGCCCAGTCAAACAGCTCCTTTGTTCCTCATCGCCAATATTTTTTATGTCTAGTAAACGAAAGTGTTCAAAGAAAAATGAAAAAAGAAATCAATGCCCCCGGTGATCTTTCTCCTGGATTGCTATCGGCAGTGCCCAGGAGATTAAACTTTAATTCCTGGAGACTCCAGGGCAATCCTGGAGGGTTGGCGACCCTACCTGTGCTGAGTTACCTGATCTCAGTTGTATCAGGAGTGGGGGGGGGGCAGGCGGAATTGGCCTCAGTGTCACCCCCCCCTTTGACAGTTGAAAGAAAGGCTTGCTTTTCACGACCACCGAACGTCCCAAAGCACTTCACAGCCAATGAGTACTTTTGAAGTATTGTCACTGTTGTAATGTAGGAAACGCGGCAGCCAATTTGTGCACAGGAAGGTCGCAGCAATTTGATGACCAGATCATCTGATTTAGTGATGTTGGTTCAGGGATAAATATTGGCCCCAGGACACCGGGGAAAACTCCCCTGCTCATCTTCAAAATTGTGCAGTGGGATCTTTTACGTCCACCTGAGAGAGCAGACGGGGCCTCGGTTTAACGTCTCATCCGAAAGGCGACACTTTCAACAGTGCAGCCCTCCCTCAGCACTGCACTAGAGTGTCGGCCTAGATTTATGTGCTCAAATCTCTGAGAGTGGGACTTGATCCCACAACCTTCTGACTCAGAGGCGAAAGTGGTCATTATCTAGGCAGGGAATCAGATGGTGGGTAGCACACATGGAGCTGATTCCCAGCAAGAGTTAATGGGGGAAAAATTCAGTATCACCCCATTTGGGTGTTCATTATTGGCCGTGCGCAAAGTTTAGCGCCTGGCGCTAATTATCGCCTCCGACAGCAAACTTGGCTTTTATCGCCCCTGGAGGTGATTGGAGCGCTAAATCAGGCACTTCACACCTGTCTTAAGGCGCAAAGGCCGAGGAGTGAGGGGCTACCTCAGAGCGCTGGCGAAGCAAGGAAGGGCAAAGCAAAATGAACCTGCAAAGTGTTGCTCAGTACTCAAAACTCCTTCACACAGCATTGAATCTCTCCAGAAGTCTCTCTCTCTCTCTCTCACAGAATGCGTGGTGCAAAAATGTCACCGACAAAAAAAGGCAGGAAGCGGTCGCCTTTAAATAGCGCTCCCCCAGTCCCTTTCTGACAGCAAAACGCTCTCCTCAACCTGACGTTGCTAGCGGCAGGCGGTAAGGCAGGGGGCGCCACTCACTATCCGGTCCGGGGCGCTAACGGGGCGTTGCGCACTCGACTGACGTCACGATCTGCCGGCGCAGGAGATCGTGGCGGTAGTGTTTAGCGCCGCCACAAAATGTCTAGTTAATTTCGCGAGCGGTACAAACATCGCCGCGCCCAGGCGCTAGCTGCTTTGCGCCCCAATTGGCGCCCTCTTAAGGCGCTAACGGGAGGCGCAAACAACTGAATTTTCCCCCCAATGTCTTCAGGAGAGGAGCTAACATCAGTAGAAAAAAACTTTCCTTCATTGGCGATTATGGTTCCTATCGATACTTTGATGAGCAACAGCAAGCAGTGTGATGCCATCATTTGGAATATAGAAACATTCAGGGCTAGAAATTCAGTAGGCTTTGCGCCCAGTTTTCGCCCAAAGAGGGCTTTTGCGCCACTTGCTGAGATTGCGCTGACATTCTGCGCTGCGGTAATGGCGGCGTTAGCCAGTAGCGCTGCGCCGCCACTGATGACGTCATCGGTGTGCGCAGTGCCCCGCTGCCGTCCCGCTACCGGCCCGACCGCCATATTTAGTTGCGGCCGCCTCTTCCGCAGCGGCTGCAAACAGCGATCTGAAAACGGGGCCGTCCTGCAGCCTTAGTGGGGCGAGTTAAGGCGGAGGTGCGGCCGGCCGCTTTTTCGGCGGCCGCCTGCCCGCACCTCCTTCCCCGGCCTCCTCCACCGCCCCCCCGTGGCATTGCCGGCTGTTTTCCGGGAGCCCGGCACTTCTCCGTGGTGCCGGGCTCATTTGCCGGCACTAGCGAGCGGCGATCTCGCTGTTGCAGGCACCTCCCCCTTAAGAGAGGGAGGAAGGCCTGCAGTACCGCAGCCTGCCGCTCCGCAGCGGGTGGCGCTGCGGCACCTAGCGCGCCGAAATTCAGTTTCAGCGCCCCAAGCGGGGGCGGCCACACCCTTGAATAGCGGCCGGCTTCGACTTGGGGTGCTGAAACTGAATTTCCGGCGGGCGCAAGTGGCTCCGCGCGCAGCGGTAACTTCTGGGCGCAAGCGAGCTGGCGGGCCCAAACTGAATTTCTAGGCCTCAGTCCCTTGAGCCTGTTCTACTGTTCAATGAGATCATGGCTGAGCTGTATCTTAACTTCATCTACCTGCCTTGGTTCCGTATCCCTTAATACTGGGTAGATGAAAGAATAAAATATTGATTTGAGGTGGGAGCTGGGAGTTGGGAGTTGGGAGTTGAGAGCCAGGAGTTGGGAGCTAGGAGATGGGAGAATCATAGAATCATAGAAAGTTACAGCACGGAAGGAGGCCATTTCGGCCCATCGTGTCCACGCCGGCCAACAAAGAGCTATCCAGCCTAATCCCACTTCCCAGCTCTTGGGCCGTAGCCCTGCAGGTTAGAGCATCCCAAGTGCACATCCAAGTCCTTTTTAAATGTGGTTAGGGTTCCTGCCTCTACCACCCTTTCAGGCAGCGAGTTCCAGACCCCCACAACCCTCTGGGTGAAGAAATTTTCCCTCAAATCCCCTCTAAACCTTCCCCCAATTATTTTAAATCTGTGGCCCCTGGTTTTTGACCCCTCTGCTAAGGGAAACAGGTCCATTCTATCCACTTTATCTATGCCCCTCATAATTGTATACACCTCAATAAGGTCTCCCCTCAGCCTCCTCTGTTCCAAGGAAAACAAACCCAGCCTATCCAGTCTTTCCTCATAGCTAAGAGTCTCTACTCCCAGCAACATCCTTGTAAATCTCCTCTGTACCCTCTCTAGTGCAATCACATCTTTCCTGTAATGTGGTGGCCAGAACTGCACGCAGTACTCTAGCTGAGGCTTAACTCGTGTTTTATACAGTTGAAGCATAACCCCCCTGCTCTTGTATTCTATGCCACGGCTAATAAAGGCAAGCATTCCGTATGCCTTCTTAACCACCTTATCTACTTGGCCAGCTACCTTCAGGGATCTGTGGACACACACTCCAAGGTCTCTTTGTTCCTCTACACTACTCAGTGTCCTACCATTTAATGTGTGTTCCTTTTCCTTGTTAGCCCTCCCCAAATGCATCACCTCACACTTCTCCGGATTGAATTCCATTTGCCACTGTTCTGCCCACCTGACCAATTTATTGATATCTTCCTGCAGTCTACAGCTTCCTTCTTCAGTATCAATCACACAGCCGATTTTAGTATCATCTGCAAACTTCTTAATCATACCCCCTATATTCAAGTCAAGATCGTTGATAGATACCACAAAAAGCAAGAGACCTAGTACTGAGCCTTGCAGGAGGTGCAAGGTGGGAGCTTGGAGATGGGAGTTGGGAGCTGGGAGATGGGAGTTGGGAGCTGGGAGCTTGGAGATGGGAGTTGGGAGATGGGAGCTGGGAGCTGGGAGTTGGGAGATGGGAGATGGGAGCTGGGAGTTGGGAGCTGGGAGTTGGGAGATGGGAGCTGGGAGTTGGGAGTTGGGAGATGGGAGCTGGGAGTTGGGAGATGGGAGCTGGGAGTTGGGAGATGGGAGCTGGGAGCTGGGAGTTGGGAGTTGGGAGATGGGAGCTGGGAGATGATGGCTGGGAGCTGAGAGTTGGGGGTTGGGAGCTGGGAGATGGGAGATGGGAGCTGGGAGCTTGGAGTTGGGAGTTGGGAGCTTGGAGTTGGTTGTTGGGAGATGGGAGCTGGGAGTTGGGAGATGGGAGTTGGGAACTTGGAGTTGGGAGCTGAGAGTTGGGAGTTGGGAGCTGGGAGATGGGAGTTGGGAGATGGGAGCTTGGAGTTGGTTGTTGGGAGATGGGATCTGGGGGTTGGGAGATGGGAGTTGGGAACTTGGAGTTGGGAGTTGGGAGCTGGGAGTTGGGAGTTGGGAGCTGGGAGATGGGAGCTGGGAGCTGAGAGTTAGGGGGTGGGAGTTGGGAGGTGGGAGATGGGAGCTGGTGTTGGGAGCTGGGAGTTGGGAGATGGGAGATGGGAGTTGGGAGATGGGAGATGGGGGTTGGGAGCTGGGAGTTGGGAGTTGGGAGCTGAGAGTCAGGAGTTGGGAGTTGGGAGCTGGGGGTTGGGAGTTGGGAGTTGGGAGTTGGGAGATGGGAGATGGGAGTTGGGAGCTGGGAGATGGGAGTTGGGAGTTGGGAGATGGGAGATGGGAGTTGGGAGTTGGGAGATGGGAGTTGGGAGTTGGGAGATGGGAGATAGGAGTTGGGAGCTGAGAGATGGGGGTTGGGAGTTGGGAGATGGGAGTTGGGAGCTGAGAGATGGGGGTTGGGAGTTGGGAGTTGGGAGCTGGGAGTTGGGAGCTGGGAGTTGGGAGTTGGGAGTTGGGAGCTGGGAGTTGGGAGCTGGGAGTTGGGAGTTGGGAGTTGGGAGCTGGGAGTTGGGAGTTGGGAGCTGGGAGTTGGGAGCTGGGAGCTGGGAGTTGGGAGCTGGGAGTTGGGAGTTGGGAGCTGGGAGTTGGGAGCTGGGAGTTGGGAGCTGGGAGTTGGGAGCTGGGAGCTGGGAGTTGGGAGCTGGGAGTTGGGAGTTGGGAGCTGGGAGTTGGGAGCTGGGAGTTGGGAGCTGGGGGTTGGGAGTTGGGAGCTGGGAGCTGGGAGTTGGGAGCTAGGAGCAGGGAGCTGGGAGTTGGGAGCTGGGAGTTGGGAGCTGGGAGCTGGGAGTTGGGAGTTGGGAGCTAGGAGCAGGGAGCTGGGAGTTGGGAGCTGGGAGCTGGGAGTTGGGAGTTGGGAGCTAGGAGCAGGGAGCTGGGAGTTGGGAGCTGGGAGTTGGGAGCTGGGAGCTAGGAGCTGGGAGCTGGGAGTTGGGAGTTGGGAACTGGGAGCTGGGAGCTGGGAGTTGGGAGCTGGGAGTTGGGAGCTGGGAGCTGGGAGCTGGGAGCTGGGAGCTGGGAGCTGGGAGTTGGGAGTTGGGAGTTGGGAACTAAGCATTAGGACCTGAATCTAGGAGCTTGGAAGCAAGAGCTAAGAACTGGGGTTCAGTTAATATCAAAAACTGAAAAATCAAAGTTTAAGCAATTACCTGAACCCCAAGATTAAATTACAGGCTTGAAACCTCTCCCTGGTACCTGCTCTATAATATAGTTTAAATATTATGTGGTTCTGACGACAGGTCATTGACCTGAAACGTTAACTCTGTTTCTCTCTCCATAGATGCTGCCTGACCTGCCGAATGTTTCCAGCACTTTCTGTTTTTATTGTGAAATTCAATTTAGGGTTGCCAATTTACTAAATGAACAATTATGGAATTAACTTTAGGACTATGATTGGTTATAATGGACTTGTATAAAGTTATTGCTACGCTCCCCTCTGACTGGGGCATCCAACTAATTATCTCCACACTGCTTCATGCGAGCTCCTCACGCTGATGCCCTTGCATGTTGCTGTGGAATTTGCATCTTCTGCACTTCAAAAATCCACATCTCTTCCAAGTATCTGCACAATAAATAGATGGAGATTTTTGGTCCATATTTTCAGTTATTTTCTCCATTTTAGATTGCCCTAAGACATGTACCATACCCCGAACAAAGAGGTGGCCAAACACTGCACTTCTAAACAAGTTCCTTGTATGTCGCCCGTTGCTTCATTGTCGCTGAGTCAAGATCCTGGAACTCCCTACCTAACAGCACTGTGGTATTACCTTCTCAATCAAATCAAATCAAAATCAAATCAACTTTTATTGTCATTGTTAGTGCACAAGTGCAGTACAACGAAATGTAGGCTTGCGGCTCCCGAGAGTGTACATTTAGATTAAGACATTTAAACATTCAACATACATTTGGTTTGTAATACATTAACATAAACATAACCATAATAAAGTGCATTGGCAGATGTGCAGGCTTTAGAGTTTATTTGTGGAGTTCAGTAGGATGACAGCCCTGGGAAAGAAGCTGTTCCTAAATCTGGTCGTACGGGTGCGAATGCATCTGTAGCGTCTCCCAGATGGCAGGAGGGCGAACAGACTGTGGCTGGGGTGGGTAGGGTCTTTGATGATGGTCCGTGACCTCCGTAAACAGCGTTTCTGGTATATGTGCTCTATGGTTCTGGTATATGTGCTCCACACAGCGGTTCAAGAAGGTGGCCCATCACCACCTTCTCACGGGCAACTAGGGATGGGCAACAAATGCTGGCATTGCCAGCGACGCCCACATCTCGAGAATGAATTTTTTTTAACAAGTTACCTGCATAAGGTTTTCCACCAAAACTATGCTGATGACTCTCAAAAAATGGTCTGTGCTGCAATTGATGACACATCTACTGACTCTTTCTTACCCCCATTAGCCCCCTGGGCTTTCCAGGGCCTTGTCCTCGCTCTCATTCTGTCTTTCTTCATATCAATAGCCTCCTTCACTCATCATCCAACCCTATCCACCCTCACTGACGATTCAACTCTTTCTTTACCAACATCTTTCAGATTCGAGGTCCTCGGGGCACATAACCTAGCATGTACACTGCATTTCCATCTCTTTCACGACCTTTGACATGCAATGAAAAATCACGTTTCTTTTAATTCTGTGTTTCTTACAAAAACAACAGCCACCTTTCACAATTGTTGAGCCCGCCCACCCGCAATCCCTCCTGTTGGCGTTCCTGATCTCAGTAGATTTCCTCTGGCCTCAAATGGAACTCCCACATCACCTCCATTGTTAAAGCTGCCGCAAAGAAGCTTGCTTCCTTGTTTCATGCCAAACACTTCTTTTCCACTCAATGACTCTTAACATTCTATAAAAAAAAACCTGTCTGTCCAAAACTTGGCACAGTTCTTCCAACACCTCTTTCGCACTCCTGGATAGGATACAAGAACAACGTTGTGACTTAAGCATTACTCCTCCTTTCAACTTAAGCTTCCAGTCTTTTTTTTTTCCATCGCGACCTCTCGAGTGTGTGCCTCTCTATTGTATTGCTATTATTACTAAGGCACGTGCCCCTCTGAACTTCCCTTTCTTCTACCTCACGCAGTGTCCTACTCTTAACTCATTTTATCCCAGGACCTCGAACTTGTGGAACTCCTTACTTCCCTCAGGTTTCCTATACCGCCTACAAGTGCAAGTTCGGCGTCACTCCATCCTGACCTTCTCCCCTCCTGATTTCCCTTCGGTTTACTTCATCATCAGCAGTGCCCTGCCCTGTGAGTTTGTTTAATTCACCAGATTGTTCTCAGTTCCATTCGCTAACTCTTCTGGGAGGGGGCGGGGTGGGAGGCAAGAGGTGGATCAACTGGGGAGGCTGAAGAGCTTTCTCAGCACTTGTAGGTTGTAGGAAGAAGGGGCAGCTGAGGGAGGTAAAGAGTCCCACGGTTTTTAGGTCCTGGGAAATAAAGTGCTGGAGTTGAATTCTGCACGAGGGCTACAAGGATGTCATTACTTTATAGCCATATACGAGGGGAAATTTCATTACCTAACTGTGTGTTAGCAACATCATAAACTTTGTTTTATGATTTTGCCAGAAACAACTAACATAGAAAATCTTCTAATGACGCTAGCATTGAAGAAAAAATCCGTCAATCCCAAGCTCCCTGTACAAACTGTGCCGGTCAGTGAATTAGCACTAAGTGTTGTAGTCCTAGTTCTGATCCACTCTCCCATCGAGTGCAGCTCTCCACTGGGAGTACCACTGGGAATTTATCCTACACTGACCAAAGGGAACAGGCTGGGGCTCTTTTCTCTCGAGAAGAGAAGGCTGAGGGGGTGGGGGGGGGGGGGGGGGACCTGATAGAAGTCTTTAAGATTTTGAAAGATTTGATATGTTAGATGTAGAAAAGATATTCCCACTTGTGGGGCAGACTAAAACCAGTGGCCATAAATATAAGATAGTCACTAATGAATCCAATCGGGAATTCAGGAGAAACTTCTTTACTCAAAGAGTGGTTAGAATGTGGAACTCGCTACCACAAGAGGAAGCTAGCTAAGCACGAGGGGGAGAAAGGCATAGAAGGATATTCTGATAGGGTTAGATGAAGATGGGTGGGAGATGGCTGGTGTGGAGTGTAAATGCCAGCATAGACCAGTTGGGACAAATAGCCAGTTTCTATGCTGTAGACTCTATGGAATGCAGTTTCCAGTCCCCTGAAATAAAATATTGTCAAAATGTAATTCATTCGTGCTATTTAATGGTCTGTCTTTTAATGTAATGTTCATTCTTTACCGCTGCCATGCCACAAGATCTCCTTTATAAGATGCACACTTGCTTTTTTTTAAGAAAAGTTAATAGAGCAGCCTCAAATAGTGAGAAAAAGGCATTTAGACTACAAAATTATGAATCATATAATTATCCATTTTGTAAAAATGCATGCTTTGTGTATTGATCCCTAACACAGCATTATAAAAGGTTACATCCTCTGTATCAAAAGAATAATTGATATGTTTTTGGGAGGGCTCCATTTTTATAGATTGGATAATGGAGGTGAGTTGTGAGGCAGTAAATTGATTGAAATAACAACAGAAAATGCTGGAAAAACTCAGCAGGTCAGGCAACATCCGTGGAGAGAAATTTGAGTTGACGTTTCGGGTTTGACCCTTCTTCAAAACTGGAGAGAAAAGGAACTAGATCGAAGGCAGGGCTGCGATCGGACAAAAGAATAAAAGAACCAAAAGAAGTAAAAGAGATTAGAAGCTAGACGAGATGGTAATAGGCTGGGATTAGGTGTAAAGTGTACTGGCAGGGCAAAAGATAGCTGCCAGGTGTGAGAGAGAAACAAAAGGAAAGGGGGGGGGAGGAAAGGAGTGGAAAAATATAAGTAAAAATGAAATAGGGGCCGAGGTTATGATCTGAAATTGTTGAACTCGATATTGAGACCGGAAGGCTGCAGAGTGCCTAATCGGAAGATGAGGTGCTGTTCCTCGAGTTTACGTTGAGCTTCCGTGGAACAGTACAAGAGGCCAAGGACGGTGAGGTCCGAGTGGGAATGGAGCGGTGAATTGAAATGACAGGCGACCGGAAGCTCGGGGTCACCCTTACGGGCTGAACGGAGGTGTTCCGCAAAGCGGTCACCCAATCTGCGTTTGGTCTCCCCAATGTAGAGGAGACCGCATCGTGAGCAGCGAATACAGTATACTAGATTGCGAGAAGTACAAGTAAATTCTCTCCACGGATGTTGCCTGACCTGCTGAGTTTTTCCAGCATTTTCTGTTGTTATTTCGGATTTCCAACATCTGCAGTATTTTGCTATCGTACTAGTAAATTGATTGAGCAGTTTTCATCAGAACATGTTCCTGTATGTTCTTAGATTCATCCCAGCAAACTCTATGTCTTGCTGCAGTTGTACAGGGCCTTGGTGAGACCACATCTTGAGTACTGTGTGCAGTTTTGGTCGCCTTATCTGAGGAAGGATGTTCTTGCCATGGAAGGAGTTCAGCGAAGGTTCACCAGACTGATACCTGGGATGGCAGGAATGACGTATGAGGAGAGATTGGGTCGATTGGGCTTATACTCGCTGGAGTTTAGAAGAATGAGAGGGGATCTCATTGAAACTTATAAAATTCTAACAGGACTAGACAGACTAGATGCAGGAAGGATGTTCCCGATGGTTGGGATTCCAGAACCAGGGGTCACAGTCTAAGGATAAGGGGTAAGCCATTTAGGACAGAGATGAGGAGGAAGTTCTTCACCCAGAGAGTGGTGAACCTGTGGAATTCTCTACCACAGAAGGCAGTAGAGGCCAATTCATTAAATATATTCAAGAAGGACTTGGATATATTTCTTAAGGCTAAAGGGATGAAGGGATATGGGGAGAAGGCAGGGACAGGGCACTGAGTTTGGATGATCAACCATGATCGCATTGAATGGCGGAGCAGGCTCGAGGGGCCGAATGGCCTATTCCTGCTCCTATCTTCTATGTTTCTATGTTTCTATCCCTTTCTGTCTACAGGAAGTGTAGAAGTCAATTTACTCTTCATTTATGTTTCATTTTTGATTTGTTTATTAATCCATTTAGGGTCATGTTTGTTTAGTCTGAGCTTTTGCTGGCTTTAGGTATATTTATCCTGCATGCCCAATGCTATGCCTTTAAAGGTATTCCACTTGTCCTCTATTGGAATGTCGTTGAACAGCCAAATCAATTTGCTTAAATTGTTCCTTCACTTCTTTGAAATGAGCCTTTTTAAAAGTTATCCACCCAGCTCCTGGTCTTTAGTTTTTTTCTGAATCATGTCTAAATGATGAAGCTGTAATGTACCTTTTCGAAACCGACGTACGTCGCAATCTCTTAAAACGCAATTAAGATCACCGAGCACGTGGCATCTCCAGACAGCAGACAAAAAATGCAAACACAGGCAGGCGGTCCAATGAGGAAATCTTTGAACTTGGCAAGGGAGAGCGGTCTGAATGAAAACAGTAGCATTTGGCTGCAACGTTGTCACAGAGAGGTTTCCCGGAAGGGCGGGAGGGAGCAGGCAGAATGAGTCTTTGCAAAGAGCTAAAGGGCACCCTGCCCCCCAAAAAACTCAATCGCCAGCCCACACAGACTGGTCATTGGAGAGGTTACTGTAGTGGAACTATTTTGACTGATTTTCTTTGGGGGGAAGAAGGGTGTGGGGTGGGTGGGGTGGGAGGGGGGAGGAGCGGGGGGAATCCCCTTAGTTTACTAATCAAAAGATCTTAAAAAAAAACTGTTGGGACAGATGTGACAATTGCATCATCACACACCAGTTTAAGAATTTAAAAAGAATGCATGCACGACATTTTTTTGAGCCAGACTACAATGACCTCTTTTCAAAAATGGACACTGCCACTTTAAAAGGTCAAAAGTGTGTTGCCCCTTTAAGGGCCCCAGTCAGTAACTTCCAAAATACCAATTTGAATCCAGATCTCTATTTTTGCCCACTAAATGTCAATCAGGGGCGGTGCAGGGGGCGGGGATTCTCTGGCACAACTGCATTTCAGACTATGCTTTAATACCATAACTATGTTATGCATTTGGCAGAGAGTGTGTTGAGTGTTTGAGTGTGAATAGAAACGACTTGGACGGCTGTAGACCCTATGATGACCGCAGTACAGTGAATTGAACGCAGTGATCATCGAGTGAGGAACTGATTCATATTTTCTACATTTATTCGGAGATCCCCCCCCCCCCCCGCCCCAACCCAACACCTCCCACCAACCCTCCTCCCTCTCTCCTCTCTCTCTCTCTCTCTCCTTTTTCTCACTTGGAGCTGCGGCGTCCCTGGTTGTTGGCTGGGTTTAGTGGAATTTTTCCAGGCTGTGCAAACTTAAGGAGAAATCGGTGCGTTGTTTAACTTGGTTGTGATGGTAATTTTAATTTTGCAAAAAAATAAGGAAGGGGGTGGGGATTACTTTTAATCGGCGGTAGTTCCAGTGCTTGCTGTGTGTGTTTTAAATGGGAGATGCACATTATTAAAAATGTAGCTTATACCCGCTCTCATCATAAGCTTTTTGTGTGTGTGTCAGCTTTAGCCAATCAGGTCGATTTTAGTCAATTTCATATTTAGGTCATGTCAATTTCATGTTTTTTTTATATATGCAGCTTTTCAAAAAAAAACTTGAAGCATTTCTGTTTATGTTGTGATTCTGTTGCTAGTTGAATAGTTTTTTTTGCAGAGTCCGAGTGGATTAATTTCAAATGCAGAAAGTTGAATGAAAAATTAATGCTTTGATTAGATCGTCTTGTGTTAAATGTTCCTGGTTCGTTGGCATCGCTACTCGATAACTTGTATGGCTGTCTTTATTATTATTAATAATATAATGTTAATAATTCTATATAGTCACTCACTTTGGCGGATCCGGACGCTATATTGAATAATGCAGGTTAAACAACTTAGCGTTGCAATCTCAGTCCCTGGAACCTCCAATAACTCAGAGTTTGGATGCAATATTCGTAATAAATATTAGGCATGTCATATATTGAATATATACATATATATATATAAAATAAAGTGTTACGGTTTGTTTAAGCTTTTTAAAAAAAAAGTTTTGAGAAGTTTTTGAAAGTTTTTCCCGGGGAACTTTTTTGTGTGATTTAAAATGTTAATTCCCCCCCCCCCCCCCCCCATCTCAATCCCCTGCGAAATGTATCCCTGACTAGACTGGACTGTTCAGATGTTTATCATTGATGTACACAGATGATTTCAGAGCGAGCATTCAGCGTAAATCTCAATGAATGTCATCTTTCAAAGTTTAACTGGTAGGATTCAGAATGAGTCTTGCTTACACGGAACTCTCGCCCTCTTTCTGTTGCAAAAATCAACGGGATTTTTTTTTTAGAGAAGCTTAATTGCTAGTGGCGCGGGGTTTTTGTGTGTGTGTGTGTGTGTGTTTTCACTGATCATTGGGTTGGTTGGTTGCAAATCTTGAGTCAGAACGAGCCCGAGCGGGACTAGCGCCTGCGCCAGACAGGGACAGATTGATGCATTTTAAAACTTGTATTTTATTTACAAGTTGTGTTGTTTATTTGCAAAAACAGGCGCGCGCGCGCGTGTGTTTATTATCCATATATATATTTATTTGCAAAGTATTCCCGAATGTTTTCTTGTGTGTGTGACTGCTTTAATTGCATTACCCTTTTTTTCATATATGGGATTAAATGTCAATCAGCAAATTGCCATCTGAATTTCAGCCAGATGTTAAGGAAAGGCCGGTATGCAAATTGTCAGCATAGCCATTCATTTTTTTTTTTAAGTTCATTTTAAAGCAATTTCAGAGTGGCTGAAGTTCTGCCGGGAGCTGTTTTTCCACCCCCACCCCTCTCCCCGCCAAGAGAGCAGTTGGTAAACAAGCTTTGTTTGTAATGAATACACTGTGCCCTGTGCTGGTCAAAACATGTTTCAAGGGAAGTTCTGGGCCACATGCAAGTCCTGGGCCACCTTGTCTAAAACTCTGACTGCACATCCTGGAGAGCTGTTCCTAGGAAATAACAATTAAGAAGGGCAGCTTGTAGTATTTCACCATCCTGCCCCCAAACCGTGCCAACTGGACTTTTAATTGCATGCTTTGGTAATCTGAATGCTTAATCCTATAGATACCATGCCAATAAGTACAAGGTTAATGTCGCCTCTGGCAAGTCATTCTATAGTATGATACTTAGGTGTTTGTCATTTACCAGATGCATACTGGTGTACATTGCGTGCTTTGACTCATTACGAATCTTGATAATCATATTTCATGTTCAACCTATAACAGTTGGTGGCTTGCAAGCTTTCGGTCAATTGCAATGTGTGGTTAGTAACGAAATGCATCTCCGGGTCATCCTTTTGGGGACTGCTTTGATTTCCAAGAAATGTTTGTTATCGTTCCTGTAAAACCAAGGGACACCTCAGTGGAAAATTGCCTGTGTCTTACTCACATCCTGGACTGTGCAAAATCATTTTTTTTCTCCCAACCACCCGCCCCCACCCGACCCGGCCAAAAAACAAACTGGTTGGAATTCCCGTGATTTTTTTTTTCCCCCCCCATGGCATACTTAAGATTCCAGAGGGCTCAATACAGGGAAATGGGAGGTGAGAGGGATTCCTTATAAAAGGCACATCCCGATTAATTGATTGTGAGCGAGCCTTTCGAAAACCTCGTGCACCTATGCAACTTGCACTAGGTTTCAAGAAAAGATAACACATCTTAACATGTTCTTGAGTAGATAGTAAATGTATGGCATCATTTCGAGATCAGAAACTGTATTGTGGATGAGGCGTTCTCTGTGTGGCAGGAGTTAGTTTCACAAGCGAACCCTGAATATATGGGACGCTGTTAGTTCCCCTTCAGCATTGGAATCACATCTGTGAGAATCGAGAAAGAAAATGAAAAAATCTTGAATTTTACCTTGTTCGCGGTTTAGGGAAAGTTTAGGAAAATACCTGGCTATTTTGATGATTGGGGGAGGGGTAAGAAACACATTTACCCCACTGTGTTAAAATCAACTTGACAGTACATGTTAAAAACCCCACATGCGAAATTTAATGTTTAGTTTCTCCGAAGAACACAATAACAGTTTTCCCCCTTTTTAAGTTTGTTTTCAGTTGACACTTAGAGAAGTACTCAGCTCTGTAGCCTTGCAGTTGTTAGTGCAATAAAGTCCAACTTTTGTTTGATTACAGCACAGCAATTCAGCTTTGACATTACAATGTACATCTGACTCACATCCACCAGATGAGGAACACACCATCCAGGGTTTTTTTTTAAAAAAAAGGAAAGAAAAAAAATAGCCCATTAAAGTGTGCAGGAGTTGGGAATATTTTATTTTTATAAAGCTACTGAGAAACATGCTTTTGAAACGAATATTTTACATTCCTGCTGCCTGGCCCAATTTTCTCATTGTTTTTTCTTTGTATTTGATCATTTGCAGAAATCAAGGGATCTATTTAAAAGAGTAACGTAAACCTGTTGCCTGCGCTTCTGAAATGTGCATTCTTCAGTGGGCCCCAGCAGAGGGAGTAGTCATTTGCAATTGGCCTCTTAGTGAACAGGGAAGAGAGTGTGCCACTTCAGTTCATGTGACCAACCAAATGTTTGGGCATTCTGGCTACCTTTAATTGGTGGTTGTCAAACAATATGTTTGTTGTTTGCACCTCTGAAGGTTTAATTAGCTTTTTGGAAAGTTTGAACAAATCAATTGCTAGTTTGTTGAAATCAGGCTTGACCCTCGTCCGCCGAACAACTATGGCATTGCTCGCGGAGCTGCAGGAACAATAGCAACACTGGCGTGAGGTTTGAATTTCTCCGTCTGTGACATGAAGACTTCGGGGCGGGGGTGGAGTGGGGGGGGCGGTGGTTGAGTTTCCGCTTGTTTCCGCTAGTTATATCAGCGCAATTCGGGCGGGATCGGCCGAACCAGCGCAAAAGATTGGGGGAATTTTAAACACAAGTGAATTCCGGCCAAAAGCCCTTACGTTGGTTTTTTCCATGATCTTTCGCACTGGTTCCAGACTCAGTTCACCCCAATCTTATCAAAAAATACTTAATTTACTGAGAAACTGACTAGTGCACACCAGTGTAACTATTAAATGGATCAGCACACCAGTGTAACTATTAAATGGATCAGTGTAGTTTGTTTTAAAGTCATTTTCAGTGACTTTAAATCAGGTTACTCACAGGTGGAGGACTGGCCATCCTTAGTAAAAATGCATGGTTTTGCTGATAAACCCATTTTCCGCTGAATTAATAAAACTGCACCAGGCTACCACTCTTAAATACATCAAGGACTACTCTTTAAGGAAAGAAAAGAAACGATTACGTCCTATTTCGCTGCCTGATTGCACTGGTTCTTGGAAGATTTTTTACGTTTGTGATTATGCAAATTTATTTGAGCGGAAACTTGAAGCTTCACCTAACCAGCGTAATTTCAAACGCATTTTGAGTGCAATTTCCTGATTGCGCCCAAACTGGAAACTCTACCCCCCACCCCCCAGATGTTTTTCTACACTTAACTATCATTCTAAAAGCTTTAGGCGATTAAGGCTCGGGAAATCAGGATCAGACACTGGAGCAAGGGGTGGGTGGGGGGGGGGGGGAAGTGTTGTTTCAGTCTTGTGAAAGCTGATCCAAAACCATGTGGAAGGCAGTTGGAATACTTTGAACAGGGTTGGCCTGTTGATTCAGGACATGGAGAAGTGGGCATAGAACTAGAAAAATCTACACCGTAAGCTACAGCTCCCTAGCAGAACATTGGAACTTCAAGCTATTCGAACCTCCCTGTTGGAGCTTAAACCCAATGCTGAACATTCTGATGTTTCCTGAGGAAGCTATAAATTAACCGCCCGTCTTGCGATCTTGCAAACACAGCAGAAATGTCATTTTCCGAAAGGTTCTAACAGGCTTATTGGCGTACCCAAGATCCTTCAGGATGTCAACGGGATCACGAGTTACTTGTGGCTGAGGAAGGCCATTTGGCCCATCTTAATTCATCTATACAGAACAACCCTATACCCCCCCTCCCCATCGCTACATCTAGTTGTTCCTTAAATGGGTTTTCGCCTCCAAGTTCATTCCAAGTGTTGATCGCTCTCTGCGTGAAGAAGAGCCTCCTGATATCGACCCTAAAGTTACCTGTTACTAGTTTGAACCTGGGCCCCCTCGTCCTACTCTTACAGTTTAATGGAAAGCATCACCTGAGAAACTCTTTGCTAGGATGTGAGAACATTAACGAGGAGATACGGGATGAGGCTCAGAAGAGGGAAGGTGAATGGGCAGTTCAGATAAGTAAACTGCTTCATGCAAAGAGTGAATGAACTTCAATCTAGATAAGCGTGAGGTGGTACATTCTGGTAGGAAGAATAAGGAGGCCACAGACTCCTTGGACAATAAGTATCTAAATGGGGCAGAGGAGCAGAGAGATCTGTGGGTACAGATACACAAATCACTAAAAGTAGCGACGTAGGTTAATAAGGCCATAAAAAAACTGGGGTTCGTTTCTAGAGGGATAGCATTGAAAAGCAGAGAAGTTATGTTGAACCTGTATAGACCCTTGGTTAGACCACACTTGGAAGACTGTGTACAGTCCTACTCTCCATATTATAAAAAGGATATAGAGTCACTGAAGAAGGTACAAAAAAGATTTACAAGGATGATACCAGAACTGAGAGGTTATGCCTATCAGGATAGATTGAAGAGACTGGGGTTCTTTTCTCTAGAAGACAGAAGACTGAGGGGTGACCTGATAGGGGTCTTTAAGATTATGAAAGGGTTTGATAGGGTAGACGTAGAAAAGTTGTTTCCACTTGAGGGCGAGACCAGAACTAGGGGCCATAAATATCAGATACTCACTAATAAATCCAATAGGGAATTCAGGAGAAACTTCTTTACCCAAAGGGTGGTTAGAATGTGGAACTCGCTACCACAGGGAGTGGTTGAGGCGACTAGCATAGATGCAATTAAGGGGAAGTTAGATAAACACGCGGGAGAAAGGAATAGAATTATATGTTGATGGGGTGAGACGAAGATTGGTGGAAGGAAGCTCATGTGGAGCATAAACACCGGCATGGACTTGTTGGGCAGGCTGGCCTGTTTCTGTGCTGTTAATACTATGTTAAGAGTGCTGATCGTTTGGGACCATCTTAAGGGGCAGTTCGACAGGCATTTGGCAAGGAAATCAATTGAGGTATACGGGTAGTGAACTGTTCGTTATGTTTCTGAACTCTGGGGCTGGCCAGATGGACCAAAATGGTCTTTTGTGGTCCTGTACATTCCGATGTTGCTATGACTTTCAATCATCCACCATCTTGGATCCTGTCACTATGGTAACAGCGTACGCATGATACCATTAACTTGTGTTTGACATGCTGAAGCATCTGGTAATGAGTTGGGAAACGGCAGCAGTCATGACGTTAAAAGGGGATGTGTTACCAGAGATGCATGGTTTGGAAGCCAGAAATAGCTGATGTAACCAAGTTACCTGAGGCGGTGATGAGTTGCAGGTTTCCCACTAAGTTTTTAATTGCAACGTTTTTGAAGCATTTAGACGGTAGAATCTTGGGCGTGGGCTTTCTGCGTCTGCTAGCGCACAATTCTTTCACTTTAATGTGGCTTGGTAAGTGCAGAAACAGAATACCCTGGCTTTAATGTCTAGAATATGTCGCCATGTTTTAACCCTTCAAAAGCATTATTGGAAAAGATGTGGTCACCTGGGAGCGTGAGAGCATTGTGGCTATCTCTCCTCTCCACGTCCTTCTTCTTACCCTTCCCTCTCCACCTTTACTGTCTTCCAAAATTAAATATTGTCTTTGAATATTTTCCAGTGCTTTCTGTCTTTTCTGAAAGTGCAATGACTAACACTGGACACAGTACAAATGGTCTCACTTAAGCCTTATGGAGCCTTATTATCATCTCTGGGTTCTGTGGCAGCATTGCTTACATCCGCCTTGATGCTCTGTTTGTTTTTGCCATACAATATAAATCTTAACATTAATTCACCCAGAACAACTGAATCTATTTTCTACTGCACCTTATCCAGTTACATAGAATTACACGGAATGTACAGTTTAGCAACAGGCCATTCGGCCCAACTCATCCATACCGGTGTTTATGCTCCATATAAGCCTCCTCCCACCCCCTTTTATCGAACCCCAGCAGGATATCCTTCTATTCCTGTCTCCCTCGTGTGTTTATCTAGCTTCCCCTTAAATGCATCTATGCCAATCACCTCAACTACTCCGTGTGGTAGCGAGTTCCACATTCTAACCACTCTCTGGTCAAGAAGTTTCTCCTGAATTCCCTATTGGATTTATTAGTGACTATCTTATATTTATGGCCCCTAGTTCTGGTCTCCCCCACAAGCGGAAATATCTTCTCTACATCTACCCTATTGAACACTTTCATAGTCTTAAAGACCTCGACCAGGTCACCCCTCAGCCTTCTTTCTAGAGAAAAGAGCCCCAGCCTGTTCAAACTTCCCTGATAGTTATAACTTCTCATTTTGGTAACATCCGTATAAAATTTTTTTGCACCTTCTTCAGGGTCTTGCATTGTGTAATTATTATATTTTAATACCACTAGTATATATTTCTTCACATTTCTAAATACTACATTAACAACAACTTGCATTTATATAGTGTCTTTAATGTAGTACAATGTCCTAAAGCACTCCACAGGAGCATAATCAGACAGCAAGACACCGAACCAAAGAAAGAGACGTTAGAAATTAAAAACATAAGAACATAAGAAATAGGAGCAGGAGTCGGCCACTTGGCCCCTCGAGCCTGCTCCGCCATTCAATAAGATCATGGCTGATCTTGGGATCTAAGCCACTTCCCCGCCCGCTCCCCATAACCCTTCACTCCCTTATCTTGCAAAAATCTGTCTATCTCCACCTTAAATGTATTTAATGACCCAGCCTCCACAGCTCTCTGGGGCAGAGAATTCCACAGATTTACGACCCTCTGAGAGAAGAAATTCCTCCTCATCTCAGTTCTAAAAGGGCGACCCTGTATTCTGAAACTATGCCCCCGAGTTCTAGATTTCCCCACGAGGGGAAACATTAGGACAGGTGACTAACAGCTTGGTTGAAGAGGTAGGTTTTAAAGAGTGTCTTAAAGGAAGAGAGAGTGGCGGAGAGGTTTAGGGAGGGAATTCCAAAGCTTAGGGCCCTGGCAGCTGAACGCACGGCCGCCAATGGTGGGACGAAGGAAGTCGGGAATGCTCAAGAGGCCAGAATTGGAGGAACGCAGAGTTCTTGGTCGTAGGGCTAGAGGAAGTTACAGAGATAGGGGCGAGGCCATGGAGGGATTTGAACAAGAGGATGAGAATTTTAGAATTGAGGCGTTCGGGGAGCGAGAGCCAATGTAGGTCAGCGAGCACAGGGGTGTTGGGTGGACGGGACTTGGTGCGAGTTGGGATACGGGCAGCAGAGCTTTGGATGAGCTCAGGTTTATGGAGGGTGGAAGATGGGAAGCCGGCCAGGAGCGTGTTGGAATAGTCACGGCTGCAGATAACAAAGGCATGGCTCATTTATGTGCCTGTAGCTCTCTGTGATCTTTCAAGCACTGTGTTTTCTTATACATCTTAGTGTCATCTGTAAATGTAGATGCTCTGTTTATTATACACTTACCTGGAGTATTAATGAACATTAGTTTGGGACTCTTACAACCTCTGCAGGAACTCTGCTGCTCACTTACATTGTCAATTCCCAACTATCTAGTTTACAACTTCGCCTTAGATTAAAACTTCAGTTCGAAACCCATCAGCTTCATCCACAAGTCTGTTCTGAGAGAAACATAGAAACATGGAAGATAGGAGCAGGAGTAGACCATTCGGCCCCTCGAGCCTGCTCTGCCATTCAATGAGATCATGGCTGATCATCCAAATTCAGTACCCTGTCCCTGCTTTCTCCCCATACCCCTTGATCCCTTTAGCCTTAAGAAATATATCTAACTCCTTCTTGAATATATTTAATGAATTGGCCTCCACTGCCTTCTGTGGTAGAGAATTCCACAGGTTCACCACTCTTTGGGTGAAGAAATTCCTCCTCATCTCTGTCCTAAATGGCCTACCCCTTATCCTTAGACTGTGACCCCTGGTTCTGGACTCCTCCGCCATCAGGAACATCCTTCCTGAGAGAAGTTATCAATTATCTCATAATAGTCAAGCTGAGGGGTTTTGATAGAGTAAATAGGGAGAGACTGTTTCCAATGGCAGGAGGGTCAGTAACCAGAGGACACAGATTTAAGGTCATTGGCAAAAGAACCAGAGGGGAGATGAGGAGAATTTTTTTACGCAGCGAGTTGCTGTGATCTGGAATGCGCTGCCTGAAAGGGCGGTGGAAGCAGATTCAATTGTAACTTTCAAAAGGGAATTGGATATATGCTTGAAGGGGAAGAAATTGCAGGTCTATGGGGAAAGAGCAGGGGGGAGTGGGACTAATTGGAGAGCTCTTGCAAAGAGCCGGCACAGGCACGATGGGCCGAATGGCCTCCTTCTGTGCTGTATGATTCTACGATTCTATGTATAATATGTACAGTGTTCAACATTAATTCTTTTGAGTGTATGCCTGAACATTTAACTGCCCGGAAAATTGAATGGAAATCATTGTATGCTTTATTTCTCTCTCAGTAGCTCTCAAGGTTCAAATGTGACTTCTTGTTTCGGTGCTAGAGGGGCCAGCATTGTGAACCCTGAGATTTCATTGTCTGGGGAAAGTAATAGACGATGGGATAAAAACAGACGATGCTGGGAATGCTCACCAGGTCAGGCAGCATCGTGGAGAGAGAAACAGAGTTAACGTCGATGACCTTTCGTCAGAACTGGAAAAAGTTAGAGATGTAACAGATTTTAAGCAAGTGCAGGGGCTGGGAAAGGCGGGGGGGGGTGAATAAACAAAAGGGAAGGTCTGTGATAGGGTGGAAGGCAGGACTGATTAAATGACAAAAGGGATGGTTCTATAAAGCAAAAGGAGATGGTAATGGGACAAGTAAAGAAACAAAAGATCATAATCATAATAATCATAATCAACTTTATCGTCATTGTTAGTGCACAAGTGCAGTACAACGAAATGTAGGCTTGCGGCTCCCGAGAGTGTACATTTTGATTAAGACATTTAAATATTCAACATTCATTTGGCTTGTAATACATTAACATAAACATAATAAAGTGCATTGGCAGATGTGCAGGCTTTAGAGTTTATTTGTGGAGTTCAGTAGGATGACAGCCCTGGGAAAGAAGCTGTTCCTAAATCTGGTCGTTCGGGTGCGAATGCATCTGTAGCGTCTCCCAGATGGCAGGGGGGCGAACAGACTGTGGCTGGGGTGGGTAGGGTCTTTGATGATGGTCAGTGACCTCCGTAAACAGCGTTTCTGGTATATGTGCTCTATGGTCGGTAGCCGGGTGCCGGTAATGCGTTGGGCAGTTTTGACTACCCGCTGCAGGGCTTTCCGGTCATAGTAGCTACAGCTGCCATACCATACTGTGATACAGTTCGTCAGGATGCTCTCTATTGTGCAGCGGTAAAAGTTAGAGAGGATCAGGGGTGACAGGTTACATCCCTTCAGCCTCCTTAGGCTGAAGGTGTAAATGGGAATGGCAGAATCATCAACGGCTGCCGTCTGAAAAAATAGGGGCCGAGGTTATGGTCTGAAATTGTTGAACTCAATGTTGAGTCCGGAAGGCTGTAAAGTGCCTAATCGAAAGATGAGGTGCTGTTCCTCGAGCTTTCGCTGAGTTTCCGTTGAACAATGCAAGAGGTCAAGGACGGTGAGGTCTGAGTGGGAGTGGAGCAGAGAATTAAAGTGACAGGCGACCGGAAGCTCGGGGTCCACCTTACGGACTGAACGGAGGTGTTCCGCAAAGCGGTCACCCAATCTGCGTTTGGTCTCCCCAATGTAGAGGAGACCGCATCGTGAGCAGCGAATACAGTATACTAAATTGCAAGAAGTACAAGTAAATCGCTGTTTCACCTGGAAGGAGTGTTTGGGGCCCTGGACAGTGGGAAGGGAGGAGGTAAAAGGGCAGGTGTAGCATCTCCTGCGCTTGCACAGGAAGGTGCCGTGGGAGGGGAGGAGCGGTCCCTTTGGAATGCTGAAAGGGGAGGTGAGGGGAAGATGTGTTTCATGGTGGGATCACGCTGGAGGTGGTGGAAATGGCAGAAGCGGATCCGTTGAATGTGGAGGCTGGTGGGGTGAAAGGTGAGGAAAAAGGAAGATATATCAGAAGCACTAGTATGGAAAGTGGCATCATCAGAACAGATGCAACGGAGACAGAGAAATTGGGAGAATGGGATAGAGTCCTTTCAGGAAGCGGGGTGGGAGGAAGTGTAGTCCAGGTAGCTGTTGGAGTCAGTGGGCTTATAGTGAATGTTTGTTAATAGCCTATCCCCAGAAATGGAGACAGAGAAGTCGAGGAAGGGAAGGGAAGAGTCGGAGATGGACCATGTGAAGGTGAGGGAAGAGTGGAAATTGGAAACAAAGTGAATTAAATTTTCCAGTTCAGGGCGAGAACAGGAAACGGCACCGATACAGTCATCAATGTACTGGAAAAAGAGGTGAGGGAGGGGACCTGAGTATGACTGGAACAAAGAATGTTCACATATCCCACGAAAAGGCAGGCATAGCTAGGAAGCATACGGGTTTCCATAGCAACACCTTTGATTTGGAGGAAGTGAGTGGAGTCAAAGGAGAAGTTGTTCAATGTGAGAACAAGTTCAGCCAGGCGGAGGAGGGTGGTGGTGGATGGGGATTGGTTGGGCCTCTGTTCAAGGAAGAAGCGGAGCGCCCTCAGGCCATCCTGGTGGGGGATGGAGGTGTAGAGGAATTGGACATCCAAAGACCATTACATTGCTGACTATTTTCCTCCATAAACTCTGAGGTATGTTTCTATCACCTTCTTGGGAATACCAGCAGTGTTTGCTATAGTAAAATTGAAACGAAAAGAAAAATCAGTGTAAAACTCTGCCATACCATCAGTCGTGCCCTCTATATCACATCTCTCTTTAAAGGGTCCACTGTGTCTTTAGTGCTTTGCCTACTATGAGCATACCCCACCCCAAAAAAAACTCTTCATTTACTCTAATGTGTGTTGTGACTTTGCTTTTCAACTTGGTTTTGTCAACTCTTTTTGCTTGTAGATTCTCCACTCTCTCTGCTTCCCCCACTCTCCTTAATTCCTTTGAAAACATGTTTGTCTTTCTTTTATGCTTTTTCTTGTATCGTACATCGAGTACTCTGCGCCACTTGATGGTTCCTCTGAACTTGATCCAGCAGATGGGCAGGGGGGGGGAAAGAAATGTCATCCGGTGGGGACAACAGGCCTGGGAATCATAGAATGGTTACAGCGCAGAAGGAGGCCATTTGGCCCGTCGAGTCAATGCCGGCTCTCTGCTAGTCCCTCTTGCTGTAGTTGTACAGGGCCTTGGTGAGACCACATCTTGAGTATTGTGTGCAGTTTTGGTCGCCTTATCTGAGGAAGGATGTTCTTGCCATGGAAGGAGTTCAGCGAAGATTCACCAGGCTGATACCTGGAATGGCAGGAATGACGTATGAGGAGAGATTGGGTCGATTGGGCTTGTACTCGCTGGAGTTTAGAAGAATGAGAAGGGATCTCATTGAAACTTATAAAATTCTGACAGGACTGGACAGACTAGTTGCAGGAAAAATGTTCCCGATGGTTGGGGAGTCCAGAACCAGGGGTCACAGTCTAAGGATAAGGGGTAGGCCATTTAGGACAGAAATGAGGAGGAATTTCTTCACCCAGAGAGTGGTGAACCTGTGGAATTCTCTACCACAGAAGGCAGTAGAGGCCAATTCATTATAATATATTCAAGAAGGAATTGGATATATTTCTCAAGGCTAAAGGGATCAAGGGGTATGGGGAGAAAGCAGGGACAGGGTACTGAATTTGGATGATCAGCCATGATCGCATTGAATGGCAGAGCAGGCTCGAGGGGCCGAATGGCCTACTCCTGCTCCTATCTTCTATGTTTCTATGTTTCTCCCCTGCCCAGGGCTAGACAGACTGGATGCAGGGAGGATGTTTCCCCTTGCTGGGGGGGTCTAGAACGAGGGGTCACAGTCTCAGGATATGGGGTAGGACATTTAGGACTGAGATGAGAAATTTCTTCACTCAGAGGGTGGTGAACCTGTGGAATTCTCTACCACAGAAGGCTGCAGGGGCCAAGTCACTGAATATATTTAAGAAGGAGATCGATAGATTTCTAGACACAAAGGGCATCAAGTGATATGGGGAGAGAGCGGGAATATGGTATTGAGATAGAGGATCAGCCATGATCTCATTGAATGGCGGAGCAGGCTCGAAGGGCCGAATGACCGACTCCTGCTCCTATTTTTCTGTGTTTCTATGTTTCTTTCCCCGTAGCCCGCAAATATTTTTCCTTCAGGTACTTATCTCCATTATGATCTCCATCAAAAGGGAATTGGATGTGGGGATGGATGAACATTCACAGTTTTGCTTGATAACCTTTGGGGATCAGGGAATATTTAGGCAGAACGTTCCCCTGGGAGATAAAATGGCTGGGGTAGAGTCCATGCCAGGGTCCACGATCTGTGGGAGGAGCATGCGTGATGGACCAAATGGCCTTTTCCCGTTCCATGTTTCTTTATGTTCATTCCCTACTTTTAAGGCTTTGATGTCCTCCGACTGTTAATTAGAAATGGTAGGATAACATTGAGGTGTTCCAAAGAGAGTGAGTGAATCAATTGTTATTAAAGAAAAACAGTACAAAGAAGGTTCACTCGGTTAATCCCGGGGATGAGGGGATGGACATATGAGGAGAGGTTGAGTAGATTGGGACTCTACTCATTGGAGTTCAGAAGAATGAGAGGCGATCTTATTGAAACATATAAGATTGTGAAGGGGTTGGATCGGGTGGATGCGGTGAGGATGTTCCCGATGATGGGTGAAACTAGAACTAGGGGGCATAGTCTTAGAATAAGGGGCTGCTCTTTCAAAACTGAGATGAGGAGGAACTACTTCACTCAGAGGGTGGTAGGTCCTTGGAATATGCTGCCCCAAAAAGCTGTAGAAGCTACATCATTACATAAATTTAAAACAGAAATAGACAGTTTCCTAGAAGTAAAGGGAATAAAGGGTTATGGGGAGCGGGCAGGAATTTGGACATGAGTCTAGGTTCGGATCGGTCATGGCCCTGTGGGTAGCGGAGCGGGCCCAGGGGCCGTGTAGCCTGATCCTGCTCCTATTTCGTGTGTCTAATTCTGTTAGATTCAGGAGATGGTTCTGTGATAGTAGATTGGCAGTTAGGATCAGATCAGCCATGATCTTATTGAATGGCGGAGCAGGCTCGAGGGGCCGATTGGCCTACTCCTGCTCCTATTTCTTATGTTCTTATGTTCTTATGTTCTTATACTATGCTAGAAAATTCAATGCATGAATTGCCGCTCCATAGAGAAATAAGAAAGACTTGCATTTATTCGTCCCAAAGCACTTTACAGACAATGAAGTCATTTTTGAAGTGGGACCACTCTTGCAATGTAGGAAACATGGCAGCCAATTTACACACAGCAAGGTCCCACAAACAGCATTGTGATAAATGACCAGATAATCTGTTTTTAAGCGATATTGGTTGTGGGATAAATGTTGGCCCAGGACACCGGGGAGAACTCCCCTGCTCTTTTTTTGAAATAGTGCCCATGGGATCTTTTACGTCCACCTGAGAGGGCAGACGGGACCTCGGTTTAATGTCTGATCTGAAAGTCGGCACCTCTGACAGTGCAGCACCTCCCCCAGTATTACACTGGAGCGTTGGTTTAGATTTTGCGCTCAAGTCTCTAGAATGGGACTATGAACCCACAACCGTCTGACTCAGAGACGAGAGTGCTACCCACTTGTTGTATGAACGCATTAAGGCATAGAATCAGGCAGACAGGCTCATAACTGCGATGTTCACTTTATTGTGTAAAATGGCTGACTGCCGTTTTCCCGGGTAATTCCCATAATGCAATGCACATTACATTACCGTATTTACTGGTGTCAAACTTGCACATTACATTACCGTATTGACTGGTGTCAAACTCGCAATCAATACACGACACCACTAAGCTACATGGTCAGCTACAGCTGATGTGCTTTTATGACCTGTCAATTCATACACCAGGGTGAAACATCTTTCGCTACCATCTGATCAGTAGTTCTTCTCTCACCTCTAGCCTCCAATCTGTATCCACCACAGCCTGGTCTATGATAAGTTAGGAGAAACTGGGAAAACTCAAGGTTATGTTCCCTGGAGACGAGGAAGGGTAAGAGGTGATCTGATCCAGGTGTTTAAAATTATGAAGGGTTTTGACATGGGTAGACAAGGAATGACTCTACCCTCTCATAGGGAAATCTAGAACATCATCTTAGAATTAGAGCTAAGCCAATATTTAAAAGGGAATAGATGCTTACTACGAGAAGGAAGGGTTTTGAGGGATATAGAAAATGGGCAGGGAATTGAGATTAAAGAGTGAGATCTGTCAAGGCTAAAAAAATGGGGGAGTAGGCTCAATGGGCTGAAGGGCCTATGTTCTAGCGTCTCATTGCTACTGGGGTCAGTCATTGATCCTCTGAACTGTCCTCTCCTTCCCTACATAGCAACAATGACTTCACTTCAAATAATTCATTGCACATGATGTGTTTTGAGGTGTCCTGAGAAATGCAATAAGGCATTATATAAGAACATAAGAAATAGGAGCAAGAATAGGCCACTTGGCCCCTCCAACCTGCTCCGCCATTCAATAAAATCATGGATGATCTTGGGCTCAAAGCCACTTCCCTGCCCGCTCCCCATAACCCTTCACTCCCTTATCTTGCAAAAATCTGTCTATCTCCACCTTAAATGTATTTAATGACCCAGCCTCCACGGCTCTCTGGGGCAGAGAATTCCATAGATTTACGACCCTCTGAGAGAAGAAATTCCTCCTCATCTCAGTTCTAAAAGGGCGACCCTTTATTCTGAAACTATGCCCCCCGAGTTCTAGATTTCCCCACGAGGGGAAACATCCTCTCTGCATCTACCTTGTCGAGCCCCCTCAGTATCTTAAATGTTTCAATAAGATCACCTCTCATTCTTCTAAATTTCAATGATTATAGGCCCAACCTGCTCAACCTTTCTTCATAAGTCAACCCCTTCATCTCTGGAATTAACCGTGTGAATCGTCTCTGAACTGCCTCCAATGCAAGTACATCCTTGGTATTTCTCCTTTGTTAAGCTCCAAATATGCTCTTCATCCTCTTCATTCTCACTATACAAAAATCAAGACTCATTACCATGCTTACTACTCTATAGCAGGACTTCAAAGGTGTGGTTCATATTCTTCTCTTCCTCCAACAATCTACAGGCTTTTAAAACTCATGCCTGGTGTCACTGTTGTCTTCTCTGCTCCTCTGATCTCGGTGGTGTCCAGCACCATGGACCTTCAAATTTTAAGAAAGACACTTTTTGCCAACCTCCCTGCTCTGATCTAAAGGTACACGCCATGGACCTCGTCAATGGGCTAATGAGCACTCTGTGTTGGCCTTCATTGCAAAGGGAATGGAGTATAAAAGTAGGGAAGTCCTGTTACAACTATACAGGGCGTTGATGAGACCACACCTGGTGTACTGTGTACAATGTTGGTCTCCTTATTTAAGGAAGGATATACTTGCATTGGAGGCAGTTCAGAGAAGGTTCACGAGGTTGATTCCTGAGATGAAGGGGTTGTCTTATGAAGAAAGGTTGAGCAGGTTGGGCCTATACTCATTGGAGTTTAGAAGAATGAGAGGAGATCTTATTGAAACATATAAGATTCTGAAGGGGCTTGACAGTGTAGATGCAGAGAGGATGTTTTCCCTCGTGGGGCAATCTAGAACTAGGGGGCATAGTTTCAGAGTAAGGGGGCACACATTTAAAACGGAAATGAGGAGGAATTTCTTCTCAGAGGGTCGTGAATCTTTGGAATTCTCTTCCCCAGAGAGCTGTGGAGGCTGGGTTGTTGAATGTATTTAAGGTGGAGAGAGACAGATTTTTGAACGGTAAGGGAGCCAAGGGTTATGGGGAGCGGGCAGGGAAGTGGAGTTGAGGCCAAGATCAGATCAGCCATGATCTTATTGAATGGCGGAGCAGGCTTGAGGGGCCGAATGGCCGACTCCTGCTCCTACATCTTATGTTTTTATGTTCACTGGAGTGGAACTTCATGATGTCGCAACAGGCAGAGGGTTGAACATAGGAACAGGAGTACACCGTTCAGCCCCTCGAGCTTGTTCCACCATTTAATTAGATCATTGTAAGAAATCACACAACACCAGGTTATAGTCCAACTGCTTTATTTGAAATCACAAGCTTTCGGAGCGCTGCTCCTTCGTCAGGTGAAGTGGAGAGATGCATAAAAACACAGCTTATATAGTCAGAGAATAATGTCAGATGTTTACAGGTAATCTTTCTAACTACCATTTATCACACCTCGGCAGAGAGATAATCACAGCAATCAAGGGTGTAAATGGTGTCCAAACAGGTCAGTCAGGAAAACATTACATCAAAGAGCAATGAGGTGGGGTCACAAGGGGTCAAATGTTGCAGATGCTGGGGTCTGTATGAAAAACAAAAAAACAGACAGAAAACATTTTTTTTGCTGGAAATCACAGCAGGTCCGGCCGCATCTGTGTGGAGAGAACAAGCCAACGATGACTCGAGTCTGGATGACCCTACGTCAGGTGGGATTACATGTAGCGTGACATGAACCCAAGATCCCGGTTCAGGCCGTCCTCATGGGCAGCATGGTGGCATAATGGTTAGCACTGTTGCCTCACAGCGCCAGGGACCCGGGTTCAAATCCGGCCTCGGGTGACTGTCTGTGTGGAGTTTGCACATTCTCCCCGTGTTTGCGTGGGTTTTCTCCGGGTGCTCCGGTTTCCTCCCACAGTCCAAAGATGTGCGGGTTAGGTTGATTGGCCATGATTAAAAAAAAAATTTTTTAATTGGCCCTTAGTGTTAGGGGGGATTAAATACACGGGGTTACGGGGATAGGGCTTGTGTGGGATGGCTGTCGGTGTAGGGACCGGGTGCTAGGGTTTGGATGATCAGCCGTGATCTCGTTGAATGGCGGAGCAGGCTCGAAGGGCCGAATGGCCTACTCCTGCTCCTATCTTCTATGTTTCTATGTTTCATGGGTGCGGAACTTGGCTATCAGTTTCTGCTCGGTGATTTTGCGTTGTCGTGTGTCTCAAAGGCCGCCTTGGACCCCTCCGGAGGGTCGCTGCCCTAAGCTTGACATGTATGGTCAAGCTGTCAGGAGATGCATCAACGCCAGATTCATCAGCCACACTCACAAGACAGTCCAGAATGTCACCCGAGCACAACGCAATGCCATCCACGCTCTCAAGACCAACCGTAACAGCGTCATCAAGCCAGCAGACAAAGGAGGAGCCATCGTCATACAGAACAGAACGGACTATTGCAAAGAAGCATACCGACAACTGGACAACCAGGAACACTACAGACAGTTACCCGCAGATCCGACCAAAGAACACACCCGCCAACTCAACAGACTGATCAATACCTTCGATCCAGACCTTCAAAGCATCCTACGCGCTCTCATCCCACGTACTCCCCGCGTGGGAGACTTCTACTGCCTCCCAAAGATACACAAAGCCAACACACCTGAACGTCCTATCGTATCAGGCAACGGAACCCTGTGTGAGAACCTCTCTGGATACGTCGAGGGCATCCTGAAACCCATCGTACAGGGAACCCCCAGCTTCTGTCGTGACACTACAGACTTCTTACAGAAACTCAGCACCCACGGACCAGTCGAACCAGGAACACTTCTCGCCACGATGGATGTCTCGGCACTCTACACCAGTATCCCCCACGATGACGGCATCGCTGCGACAGCCTCAGTACTCAACACCAACAACAGCCAATCTCCAGACGCCATCCTACAACTCATCCGTTTCATCCTTGACCACAATGTCTTCACCTTCGACAACCAGTTCTTTACCCAAACACACGGAACAGCCATGGGGACAAAATTCGCACCCCAATATGCAAACATCTTCATGCACAAGTTCGAGCAAGACTTCTTCGCTGCACAGGACCTCCAACCAACGCTATACACCAGATACATCGATGGCATTTTCTTCCTATGGACCCACGGCGAAGAATCACTGAAAAGACTACACGATAACATCAACAAGTTCCATCCCCCATCAAACTCACCATGGACTACTCCTCAGAATCGGTTTCATTCTTGGACACACGAATCTCCATCAAAGACGGACACCTCAGCACTTCACTCTACCGCAAGCCCACGGACAACCTCACGATGCTCCACTTCTCCAGCTTCCACCCTAACCACGTTAAAGAAGCCATCCCCTATGGACAAGCCCTGCGAATACACAGGATCTGCTCAGACGAGGAGGAACGCGATGGACACCTACAGACGCTGAAAGACACCCTCGTAAGAACGGGATATGACGCTCGACTCGTTGATCGACAGTTCCGACGGGCCACAGCGAAAAATCGCATAGACCTCCTCAGAAGACAAACACAGGACACAACCAACAGAGTACCCTTCGTCGTCCAGTACTTCCCTGGAGCGGAGAAACTACGCCATGTTCTTCGCAGCCTTCAACATGTCATCGATGATGACGAACACCTCGCTAAGGCCATCCCCACGCCTCCACTACTCACCTTCAAACAGCCGCCTAACCTCAAACAGACCATCGTTCGCAGCAAATTACCCAGCTTTCAGGAGAACAGCGATCACGACACCACACAACCCTGCCACAGCAACCTCTGCAAGACATGCCAGATTATCAACACAGATGCCATCATCACACGTGAGGACACCACCCACCAGGTACATGGTGCATACTCATGTGACTCGGCCAACATTGTCTACCTCATACGTTGCAGGAAAGGATGCCCCGGAGCATGGTACATCGGCGAGACCATGCAGACACTGCGACAACGGATGAACGGACACCGCGCAACAATCGCCAGGCAGGAGTGTTCCCTCCCAGTCGGGGAACACTTCAGCAGTCAAGGACATTCAGCCTCCGATCTTCGGGTAAGCATTCTCCAAGGCGGCCTTCAAGACACACGACAACGCAAAATCATCGAGCAGAAACTGAGAGACAAGTTCCGCACCCATGAGGACAGCCTGAACCGGGATCTTGGGTTCATGTCACACTACATGTAATCCCACCTGACGTAGGGTCATCCAGACTCGAGTCGTCGTTGGCTTGTTCTCTCCACACAGATGCGGCCGGACCTGCTGTGATTTCCAGCAAAAAAAATGTTTTTTGTCTGTTTTTTTGTTTTTCATACAGACCCCAGCATCTGCAACATTTGACCCCTTGTGACCCCACCTTATTGCTCTTTGATGTAATGTTTTCCTGACTGACCTGTTTGGACACCATTTACACCTTTGATTGCTGTGATTATCTCTCTGCCGAGGTGTGATAAATGGCAGTTAGAAAGATTACCTGTAAACATCTGACATTATTCTCTGACTATATAAGCTGTGTTTTTATGCATCTCTCCACTTCACCTGACGAAGGAGCAGCGCTCCGAAAGCTTGTGATTTCAAATAAAGCTGTTGGACTATAACCTGGTGTTGTGTGATTTCTTACATTTGTCCACCCCAGTCCAACACCGGCATCTCCACACCATAATTAGATCATGGCTGTGGCCTGCCGCTCAACTTTACCTTATCCGCCAAAGAGTTTGTTTCCAGGCTAGTTAGCTTTTTAATCCATAAAACACAATTAAACGGGGCAACTACGAGAATGTGAACAGATAGCTCCTTTACGGGTGTGTTCAGGATCATGTGACAATTCAGTCTTCTCTACATTGGGGAGACCAAACGCAGATTGGGTGATCGCTTTGCGGAACACCTCCGTTCAGTCATTAAGGGTGACCCTGAGCTTCCGGTTGCCTGTCACTTTAATTCTCCGCTCCACTCCCACTCAGACCTCCCTGTCCTCAGGCTCTTAACACTGTTCCAATGAAGCTCAACGTAAGCTCGAGGAACAGCACCTCATCTTTCGATGAGGCATCTTTCAGCCTTCTGGACTCAACATTGAGTTCAACAATTTCAGACTATAACCCCTGCCCCCCATTTTTTTCAGGGGGCAGCTGTTTATGATTCTGCCATCTCCATTTGCAACATTTCACCACTCCTGCCTTGCATTCTAGCACAGACTGCCCCTTTAGTTCCTTCCTCCCCTCCCCCCTTTCCCTGCCTCTGCAGCTGCTTAAAATCTGTTACATCTCCAACTTTTACCAGTTCTGAAGAAAGGTCACAGACCTGAAACGTTTAACTCTGTTTCTCTCTCCACGGATGCTGCCTGGCCTGCTGAGTGTTTCCAGCATTTTCAGTGGTTATTTCAGTAGAACACCACCCTTGTTTAAACAAAAAGTCGGTTCCTTCATTCTGGGGACAGTTTCAGTCTTCACTTCTCTGCCTCCACCCCTCTCCCTCACTGTTAAAATTTAATGTAACTGGATAAAGCCTTTTCAGGGAGAAATGTAGGGGATGTGGTGGACATCGCAGGATATGTGGTAGTCATGACGAACTCCACAAGTGAGCAATCTGTCCCCATCAGAAACGTTCTCTCATTTTCTAACTTCCTGTCCTGAAGACAGTGAGCCTTTACTGGGGTACAGTTCCTTGGGTGTTAGTTTTCCTCCATTACCTCTCCAGTGCACATTCTTTTCAAGTGTGAGTACAGACCATCAGTGTCGCCATACTGTTCAACACGGGACCGGGGAGGAAGCCAAATGGTGACAAGCTAAAAACGGTGGAGGTCCAAAGAGACTTGGGGGATCCAGGTACATAGATCATTAAAATGTCATGAACAGGTACAGAAAGTAATCAAAAAGGCTAATGGCATTTATATCCAGAGGACTAGAATACAAGGGGGTAGAAGTTATGCTGCAGCTATACAAAGCCCTAGTTAGACCACACCTGGATACTGTGAGCAGTTCTGGGCACCACACCTTAGGAAAGCTATATTGGCCTTGGAGGGAGTGCAGCGTAGGTTTACCAGAATGATACCTGGACTTCAAGGATTGAGTTACGAGGAGAGATTACACAAATTAGGGTTGTATTCCCTTGGATTTAGAAGGTTAAGGGGTGATCTGATCGAAGTTTTCAGGATATTAAGGGGAACAGATAGGGTAGATAGAGAGAAACTATTTCTGCTGGTTGGGGGAGTCTAGGACTAGGGGGCGTAGTCTAAACATTAGAGCCAGACCTTTCAGGAGTGAAATTAGGAAACACTTCTACACACAAAGGGTGGTAGAAGCTTGGAACTCTCTTCCGCAAATGGCAATTGATGCTAGATCAATTGTTAATTTTAAATCGGAGATTGATAGCTTTTTGTTAACCAAAGTTATTAAGGGATATGGGCCAAAGGCGGGTATATGGAGTTAGGTCGCAGGTCAGCCATTATCTCATTGAATGGCGGAACAGGCTCGAAAGGCCTCCTCCTGTTCCTATGTTATTCGCCGAGGCCAATTACAGAGTCGCAAATTAATTTTTAATGAGTTCTTTTGTAGACCAACAAAATCAGTCCCAACAACTTTAAATCTGATCTGATATTTCTCCATTAGTGTGTTAATATCCTTTAAAAAAGCAATGGGTTGATGAGATATTGAAAATATTCAAAACTGAGATTGATAGATTTTTACAAAAGCAAAATACTGCGGATGCAGGAAATCTGAAATGAAAACAGAAAATGCTGGAAACACTTAGCAGGTCAGGCAGCATCTGCGGAGAGAGAAACAGAGTCAATGTTTCAAGTCGATGACCTTTCATCAGAACGTTTACTCTGTTTCTCTCTCCACAGATGCTGCCTGACCGGCTGAGTATTTCCAGCATTTCCTGTTTTTATTGATAGACTTTTTTTATTAGGCAAGTGGTGTTCAGGGTTACGGAACCAAGGTCGGTAAATGGAGTTCAGGTACAGGTCTAATTGAATGGCAGAATAGGCTTGAGGGCTTTAATGGCCTACGCCTGTTCCCGTGTTTCTAGATAGGCTATATTACTTAACTTCCATGGATTGAAAGAGAATTTATGTTCCTGAGGTAATGTAATCTGTCTCCATTCAACCTACATTTGACTGCTCTGGTTTATATAACGAGTATATGTTTAATTTGGATGGAGCCAGGCTCCGGCAGAGGAAGAGGGGGCAAATTTGCTCTGCGTGTGAGGAACCCCTTGCTTATACAGGATTTACACATAGCGCCCGGAGAGAGAAAGCCGAGCGGGATATGGGACATATTTTCAAATCGCAATGTGACAAGCGATGAAAGAAGTTGTCCAAGTTAATTTTGTATTCATCAGGTTGCGAATTTTAGACATCCACCGGTATCACGTATTCCTGGATCAAGTAGGCCCCAGGGCAAAGCTCTCTCTACTGTACCCCAACGATATGGTCCATCCCCAAACTCTTAAGGAGCACCTGTATTCACATTCCCCACACAAAGTCAGTCTTGTGGCCTCTCTGAGTGATCCTGTCAGCTAGCATTGAATCATGGCCAGTTGTGCGCCTACTGAGTGGCAGCTACCTTAACTCATCTTGCCTGAAAGTCCGGCAGATGAGAAGGCTTTCAAACTCATCAATCTGGACTGGATTAGAACCCAGATCCCAGAGGTTGAAGGATAAAGTTGTAACCAATTGTGCCACCCAGTGGTCTCAATTTCCCTTTTCACTTCAATGCATGTCGTACCACAGACCATGCGGTTTCCATAGCGACGTGTATCCTGGTGAATGGAGCAATTGAAAAAATAACGGGAAGCTGCTAAATTAATCATCTCACTTGCAGAGCAGTTTTAGCCATTGATCGGTGTTCTACTTAAAACTAATGTTGCATTTATAGCAAGGGGTTCAACCTTTACAAGTCCCGGGCTCTGTTTAGGTTTAGGGATTAAGTCACTGACTCCCTAAAGAATGATGTAACATGATACATTCCTGTACCTCCTTATCACAGCATTACTTGGTATGAGGGGGCAACGAGTATGATTCCAAGTATGAGGGGGATGAATTATCAAAAAAGCTACAGTTTAGACAGAACTCTGTTCAGGCTGGATCTCATTGAAGTATATAAAATAAATCCTGCATACATTACCTTAAAATATGAAAGCATCGCTGGAGCACAGGTCGTAAATATGAACTAGCAGTGGGAAGTACATTCCTTTCAGATACCAGAAGGAATCTCTTCATGGAAAAGAGTCAGAAATGTCTGGGATATTTCTTGACAGAAGATACGTGGACTTTAAGGCATTCAAAAACTCGCCTGGGAGAGTTAGAAGACCAGGGGGCCGAGCTTTGCGAGGTCAAAAGGCCTTTCCGTTTAGCCTTTAGGTGTCAGCCGTGGCTCAGTGGGTAGCACCCTCGCCACATGAGTCAGAAGGTTGTGGGTTCAAAGTCCCCATTTTGGTACAACTAGAGACTTGAGTGCAAAAATCTAGGCTGGCACTCCAGTGCTGCACTGTCGGAGGTGCCGTCTTTCAGATGAGACATTAAACCGAGGCTTTGTCTGCCCTCTCCAGTGGACGTAAAAGATACCACATCACTATTTCGAAGAAGAGCAGGGGGAGTTCTCCCCGGTGTCCTGGGGCCAGTATTTATCCCTCAATCAACATAACAAAAACAGATTATCTGGACGTTATCCCACATTGCTGTTTGTGGGAGCTTGCTGTGTGCAAATTGGCTGCCGCATTTCCTACATTACAGCAGTGACTACACTTCAAAAAGTACTTCATTGGCTGTAAAGCACTTTGGGACGTCTGATAGTCGTGAAAGGCGCTATAGAAATGCAAGTCTTTCTTTTTAACTGAATTCTCTACCCTCTTATGGGAAAATCCAATCGGATATGTTTTATTAGCTGTTTGCCTGGATGACGACAGTCAGTGTGCTTCAAAGTAATTCATCATCTGTAAATTGGGTCGCCGACTCTGATTGGACGCATTCTGGGAGATTTCGTCACATGACCTCCAACCATCCCCGCCCCCCTCTGCTTCTGCCATTGGTCGCCCGACCGCCCATCATTGTGGCGCACTGACATTCCGTGTCTTTGTTACCCGATTGGGTGGTTCTTGACTGTCAGTCAAACAGCCTTGTCCACCCCCCCTCCCCCCTCCCCCGCCCATCTCCAATATTTTTTTTTAGAACTAATGAACAAAACCATTCAAAGAAAATGTAAAAAGAAACCACACAATTTATTTAACGCTCCTGTGATTTTTCTCCCGGGTGTTTGCTCTTCAATTCCTGGAAACCCCAGGACAATCCTGGAGGGACAGCAACCCTACACGTGAAGTACTTTGAGATAGAACCACAGAATGCCACTACACAGAAACAGGCCATTTACCCCGTCAGGTCTGCACAAGTGTTTTCCCCCACATGGGTTACTGAGGCTTATCCTAATTTCCTGCTCAATCCCCATAACCTTTAATAGTCCTCTCTTCAAGCAACAATCAATTCTCTGTTTTAACGGTGGCTCATGGCAGAGAATTCCACACTTTAACCACCTTGAGATTTTTTATTCCTTTTGTGATTACCTTAAATTTGTGCCCTCCTGTATCCGTCTTTCTGACCAGTGGCCGCGATCTGTCACTCGTGACCTTATCATAACCCTTCATATAGTTGGAAGACAACTTATCAGGTCACCCCTTAATCTTCTCAGCTCTAGTGATAAAAACCCCCTAAATTTTCCATCATAGGTGTCAGCCCTAGCTCAGTGGGTAGCACACTCTCGCCTCTGAGTCAGAAGGTCGTGGGTTCAAGCTCCCACTCCAGGGACTTGAACACAAAAATCTAGGCTGACACTCCCAGTGCAGTGCCGAGGGAGTGCTGCACTGTCGGAGACGTCGTCTTTTGGATGAGATGTTAAATACCCTCTCAGGTGGATGTAAAAGATCCCATGGCACTATTTCAAAGAAGAGCAGGGGAGTTCTTTCTGGTGTTCTGGCCAAACTTAGCCCTCGACTAACATCACTAGAACAGCTTATCTGGTTATGAATCTCATTGCTGTTTGTGGGAGCTTGCTGTGCACAAACTGGCTCATGCATCACTTCAAAAGTACTTCCTTTCATTGGCTGTCGTGAAAGGTGCTGTATAAATACAGGCCCCCCTTCTAAGTATATCTTTATAACTCTAACTTTTCATTCCTGGAAACATCCAAGCCAATTTGCATTATTATTTCCATTGCTATATCCTTCCTATAAGAAAAGAACTTGCATTTATATAGCGCCTTTCATGACCTCAGGACGTCGCAAAGCCCTTTACAGTCAATGAAGTACTATTGGAAGTGTAGTCACTGTTGTAATGCCCCAGCCAATTTGCACACAGCAAGCTCCCACAAACAGCAGTTACATAAATAACCAGATCATCAGATTTAGTGATAAATATTGGCGAGAGACACCAGGGAGACCCTCACCTGCACTTCTATGGAGATCTTTTACATCCACCTGCGAGGGCAGACAAGGCCTTGGCTTAATATTTCAACTGAAAGACGGCACTTCCGACAGTGCAGCGCTCCCTCAGCGCAGCACTGGAGTGTCAGCCTAGATTTTTGTGCACAAGTCTCTGCAGTGGGAACTTGAACCCATAACCTTCTGACTCAGAGGCGAGAGTGCTGCCCACTGAGCCACGGCATTCCCTCTTTGCAGGCCGTCTGCATGTTTTTATGGGGCCCAACTGGCTGAAACACCCTGCCATTCAAGTCCCTTTACCTGAAGAGCAACTGGAAATTTCCAATAAATCAATCTTTTAAACAAAACCGTTTTTGTTAAGCATTTGCATTTCCACTGTGGTAACTGATCCAAAACCTGGTGAAGTATTAGTGTGATGAATTGTTTTTAAGGAGCCAACTATTTGGAGGGTTCTGCCTGAAATTAATATTCACTTTTTGTTTCTATTTCCATCGAGTTCAATCTAACTTTTTACACAAGTACCTCGAATTGAGAGACATGGTCTTGTCTTTGGATTATAGGTGGGTTTTAACACCACTAATTTATTTGACAGCGCTACGAATCCAACGCCTCGTGACATGAATCTTGTCATTCATGTGGAAATGACTTATGAAATGATACTGGGCGGCCTGCGGGTGGCGCTGTCCAGGGAGAGTATAAATACTCGGGCATGGGCCCAGCTTACTCAGGACATTCTTTAACAGGAACTAGTGAAGGACACAACTAAATCTCCATGTTGAAAAACTGTTGATTAAATTGACGTAAGAAAACTACTAGAGTCTTGTTTAATACTTAGACCAAGTGCCTAGTAGTTTTCTTATGTCACCTCGATTTTAAAATTCTCATCCTTCTTCTCAAAACTCTCCATACCCTCGCCCCTCCCTATCTCTGTAACCTCCTCCAGCCCTATAACCCTCCGAGATATCTGCGCTCCTCCAATTCTGGCCTCTTGAGCATCCCCGATTTTAATTGCTCCACCATTGGTGGCCGTGCCTCCAGTTGCCTGGGCCCCAAGCTCTGGGATTCCCTCCCTAAACCTCTCCGCTTCTCTACCTCCCTCTCATTTTAAGACGCTCCTTAAAACCTACCTCTTTGACCAAGCTTTTGGTCACCTGTCCTAATATCTCCTTATGTGACTCGGTGTCAAATTCTGTTTGATAATCGCTCCTTGGGGCGTTTTACGACGTTAAAGGCGCTATATAAATGCAAGTTGTTGTTGAATCCTACACAAACCATTCTGTTGGTAAATGTCATGTATAGCTAACTGCCCAGGCATGACTCTCTCAATGCAGCCTCAGAACCTCCCCACCTGACTGAGAATTGAAACGCATCCACCCCTCTGCGGCACTTAGCTTTCGCACCAACATCCTTCAGTCTGATTTACCTCATCATCAGTGTCCTGTACACCCATTGAGCCAATGGCAAAAGGCAAACCATTTGCATTGGACAACCTACCAGTATAATGTTAAAGACCAGCATCCCAATCATGCTCTACAATCCAGTGGCAGAGCAACTGTTACTCAATTCTGCTGTATCCTATTGGCCCAGAAATTCGGCTCGGAGGCTTCCCGCGGGTGCAAGCCTCCGACCTGCACTTAACTAGTGCGCCGGCCGTTGTGCTGTGGGCCCGCGTGGGATTCCGATCCTAGGCCTGCTCCAACTGCCGGCGCACAGTGCTTGCGTATCCCAGGGGCGCAGTTAGTTCGAAGCGCCCCCTGGGATCACGTGGGCCATGGAGAGCCAATGGTAGCAGGGAATCTGTATTCATAGATTTGACAGGAAGAGCTGCCAAATCTATGAATACACTTCAGCCCCAAAACATAACTAAAACTTCAAATACATTTTTTTTAATCACATTTTAAAATAACTATAAATTACATAAAATAACTATTTTAAACAATAATTTAAATTTTTGAAAAAATTAATTACATTTTCTAACGGGGCTAAAAATAAACTTACCTTTCTTTAAAGTATTTAAAAATAATAAACCTGTGGAAAAAATGTTTTAATTTTACTTAATTCACCACTTACCTTGTTAAAAGCAGGCCTTGCGACTGCTTTTTACAAGCGTAGCTGCTGGAGACTTACCCTCCCGGAGAAACCTGTAAAAAAAACGGAAGTTCCAGGCGTATGCGCTGCCTCTCCGGCGCACGCCTTCGACCTGTGAACCACTTCCTTTAAGGGAACGGAAGTTCCGGTTTCCCGCGCATGCGCAGTGCATGCACGAAACCGGCACTTTCGTTGGGCCTACGCGTGAGTACCCAGCGCATACTCACCCGTGGAGACCCGAATTTCTGGCCCATTATATTTACAAACAAATCTTGCATTTTTACAGAGCTTCATTGTGTTTCTCTGAATTGTCAGACTGCTTGTCCAACATCCGGTACTGGATGAGCAGAAATATCCTCCACCTAAATATTGGGAAGACCGAAGCCATTGTTTTCAGCCCCCTGCCACAAACTCCGTTCCCTAGCCACTGACTCCATCCCTCTCCCTGGAAAGTGTCAGAGGCTGAACCAGACCGTTATCAAACCTGGTGTCGTATTTGGCGCAAACCGAGCTTCCGAACACATTTTCACTCCATCCCCAAGACCGGCCTACTTCCACCTCCGTAGCATCGCCCAACTTCGCCCCTGCCTCAGCTCAACTGCTCCTGAAACCTTCCTCCGTGCCTTTGTTACCTCTAGACTTGACTATTCAAATGTTCATCCTGGCCGGCCTCCCATCTTCCACCCTCCATAAACCTGAGCTCATCCAAAACATCTGACACGCACCAATTCCCGTTCACCCATCACCCACCCCCTGTGCTCGCTGACCTACATACACTGGCTCCCGGTCCGGCAACGTCTCGATTTGAAAAGAAGTCATCCCTGTTTTCAAATCCCTCCATGGTCTCATCCCTCCCTATCACTGTAACCTGTTCCAGCGCTCAATCGGGGCCTACAGTAACCAGGAGAGCATCATAGTCGATCCGGTCCTTAAACAGTGGCCACGTGTGTGCTTTCTTAACAGCAATCAAGATCAGCAACCTTGGATGATCAATTTTTGCCTCTTCCCCAACCTAGAGGCACAGGGGCCAATTTTATTGCCACAACTGTATAGACCATTGATCGAGTCTGACACTTCCTTATCGGTATGGCTGAGCACCACACTGGACACGGCACTTACCCATTGGGTTACCAATGACTACAGCTTGGAGCGGTCTGAACTGGACTCATTAATATAATTCACTGCAACTTATTTCTTCCTGGGTTAAGCACGCAATCAAGGCCCGACACTTGTCAGTGCAGTTCCGAGGCAGTGCTGCACTGTCAGAGGTGCTGCCTTTTGGATGAGAGGCCCCGCCTGCTCTCTCAGGAGAATCTTAATGATCCCATGGCGCTATTTGAAGAAGAATGCCTTCATTAGCCGAGGCATAGAATATAAGAGCAGGGAGGTTATGATGGAGCTGTACAAAACACTAGTTAGGCCACAGCTGGAATACTGTGTCCAGTTCTGGTCACCACACTATAGGAAGAATGTGATTGCATTTGAGAGGGTGCAGAGGAGATTCACCAGGATGTTACCTGGGCTGGAGCGCTTCAGCTATGAGGAGAGACTGGACAAGCTGGGGTTGTTTTCCTTGGAGCAGAGAAGGTTGAAGGGGGGACCTGATTGAGGTGTACAAAATTATGAGGGGCATAGATAGGGTAGATAGAAAGGAACTTTTCCCCTTAGTAGAGGGGTCAATAACCAGGGGGCATAGTTTCAAGGTAAGGGGCAGGCGGTTTAGAGGGGATTTGAGGAAAAAATTTTTTACCCGGAGGGTGGTTGGAATTTGGAACTCACTGCCTGAAAGGGTGGTAGAGGCAGGAACCCTCACATTCAAGAAGCATTTAGATGAGCACTTGAAATGCCATAGCATACAAGGCTACGGACCAAGTGCTGGAAAATGGGATTAGAATAGACGGAGCTTGATGACCGGTGCGGACACGATGGGCCGAAGGGCCTCTTTCTGTGCTGCATAACTCTATGGGGGAAAAATTGGGTGAGTAGCGCCACCTGTTAGCGCCTAAAGAGGCAGTCAGTGGCTGTAGCACCACTGGCTGCGCCTCCCGCGATATTCAGCAGGGGCGCAAATGGTGGCGTTAGCCATTTGCGCTGCGCCACCACCGATGACGTCATCGGTGTGCGCAGCGCCCCATTCGTGCCCCGTTTGCGATATTTGGTAGTGAACGCCGCAGTTGCACCGTTCGCTACCCGCGCCCGGTTCACGGGGCCTTGCTGTGCCAGCAGCGGCGCAAGTTAAGGTGGAGGTGCGGGGCGGATGCCTTTTTCGGCAGCCGCCTGCCAGCACCTCCGTCCCCGGCCTCCTGACTCCCCTCCCCCGCGGCATTGCCGGCTGTTTCCCGAGAGCCCGGCACTTCTCCTTGGTGCCGGGCTCGTTTGCCAGCACTCGCGAGCGGGGATCGCGCTGTTGCAGGCCCCTCCCCCTTAACAATGGGAGGAAGGCCTGCAGTACCGCAGTGTGCCGTGCCGCAGCGTGTGGCGCTGCGGCACGTTGCGCTGCGATATTCAGTTTCAGCGCTCTAAGAGGGACGCGGAGCGCCTCGAGCCTCGCCCCGTCTCCCTCTAGGGGCAATGAAACTGAATATCTGACGATCGCTAAAGCCTCGAACGCTGCGCTAAATCCTGCGCTCAGGCAACTTTGGCGCCACTTTGGCGCCCCAACCAAATTTCTAGGCCTATGACTCTATGACTATAAGAGCTCTTTCAGTGTCCTGGATAATAATGATCCTTTGACCAACACCGCCAAAAAAAAACCCAGATTATCTGGTTATTCCTCTCCTTGCTGTTTGTGGGACCTTGCTGTGCGCAAGTTGGCTGCCGCGTTTGCTTACGTATGAAAAGTGGCTCCACTTCAAAAGAAATTCATTGGCTGCGAATTGTTTTGGGATGTCGGATTTGGTGCTACAATATCTGCAAGCCCTTTCCCATTTTCTTCACTTCCATTATTTACAAACACACACCGCGATGACATTAGTTCCATCAAAACAGATCAGCAGCAAGGCCACTGGTTTTAGCTTTCATGGAGAGAAGAGATGAAATCATGAAATGTATCCCCAAAAAACACCGGCTAAAAAAAACCCCCCACACGTAATAAAAATAGAATCTGCCTTATTCAGTCACCGTAAACCAGCGTCCCTGATCAATTAGCTTACTTGCACGTAACGCGTGGCCTTCTACCGCCCTTTGAAAGGCTGTCCAGGCTGCTCCCGTGGTTACTGTAGGCCCCGAGTGGGAAGTTGCTGCCCCTGGTTACTGCGCTGATCCGTCGGGTCATCGTGACTGCAGCTCGGAGCGGTCTGAACTGGCTTCGTTAAAAAAAAAGAATTCGCTTCAAACTTATTTTTTTCCTGGATTATGTGATTCAAGCACGCAATCAAGGCCGACACGTGTCAGTGCAGTTCCTGAGAAGCGTCCCTGAGTGAGAAGCTGCTCCCCCCCCCCGCCCCGGTTACTGTAGGCCCTGAGTGAGAAAGCCGCGCTCGCAGGCTGCTCCAGTTATTGATGTCGGGATATATGGAGCTGGAGGGCACTTGGGTCTCGAATCAAAACAAAAATTGGCCACACTTTTAATGTTACAGCTGAAGAGCTCCCTCAAAGGGCTAACATTACCTCTAAAATTTGCTGGTTGAGTGGTGAAGTTACTGACAGGGATTAGGGAGAATGTTCCATCTCTGTTACTTCCAAAATTCCTACCAACATTCCAGGAAGACTGACTTTGTATTGAGAACAATCGACCCCACACACAACCTCAGAATATATTGTTTCAGTTGCTTACAGGCAGGCCCCAGGAGACGTGCAATGTAAGAGGGCTGGTGTGGTCTTAAAGTATTCCGTGAGACCCTGCTCTCTCCTCAGTCAAGACTGCGCTGTGGTGGGATAGAGGATGTGGCGACGGTTGTATGTGTTGCAAGATCGATGTCCTGGCCGGCTTCTCGGCCTCCGCCCTCCGTAAACTTGAGCTCATCCAAATCCCTGCTGCCTCGTGTCCTAACTCGCACCAAGTCCCGTTCACCCATCGCTCCTGTGCCCGCTGACCTACACTGGCTCCCGGCCCGGCAATGCCTCAAATTTAAAATTCCCATCCTCGTGTTCAGATCCCTCCATGACCTCGCCCCCTCCCTATCTCTGTAACCTCCTCCGGCCTTTCAACCCTCCGCGATCTCTGCGCTCCTCCAATTCTGGCCTCTTGCGCATCCCCCGATTTCCTTCGCTGGCCCATTGGCGGCCGTGCCTTCAGCTGCCGAGGCCCTGAGCTCCGGAATTCCTTCCCTAAACCTCTCTGCCTCTCTAACTCTCTCTCCTCCTTTAAAACGCTCCTTAAAACCTACCTCCTTGACCAATCAGTCCTGATGTCTCATGTGGCTCGGGATCCGTTTTTTTCTGATTATGCGCCTATGTAGCGCTTTGGGACATTTTACTGCTTTAAAAGCGCTATATCAATGCAAATTGTTGGTGTTGTTGGCCCCGATTCTTTCCCTCAGTTAACAATGTCTTCATAACGAGTGATTGAGTTTGCGTGTGTGTGTTTCTCCAATCACAACCTCCTGACTGCGTCTATGTCCTCCCTATGACAACAGCTTGTATTTATATAGTGCCTTTAATGTAGTAAAGCATCCCAAGGCGCTTCACGGACCAAGTTTGACACCGATCGACGTAAGGAGATATTAGGACAGGTGACCTAAAGCTTGGTCAAAGAGATAGGTTTTAAGGAGTGTCTTAAAGGAGAAACATAGAACATAGAAAAATAGGAGCAGGAGTAGGCCATTCGGCCCTTCGAGCCCGCTCCGCCATTCAATATGATCATGGCTGATCCTCTATCTCAATACCATATTCCCGCTCTCTCCCCATACCCCTGGGGAGGAGAGGCCAAGAGATTTAGGGAGGGAATTCCAGAGCTGAGGGCCTAGGCAGCTGAAGGCATGGCCGCCAATGGTGGAGTGATGGAAAGTGGAGATACGCAAGGGGTCAGAATCAGAGGAGCGCAGAGATCTCGGAGAGTTGTAGGGCTGTAGGACAGAGCCTGTGACCGGCTTCAGCTACTGTCCACAAGAGAACATTACAGTGTCACTGTAGATTATTATTTTCAAGCAGTTCTTCCCATTTCTGTTGGAGGCCAGGCATACTGCGTGCCATTAGCTCTTTGTCTCGAGAATTATTTATTTTATTTCTGGGCTATTTGTTGAGTCACTAGCATGTTAGTTCTCTTGCTGCATTGGCATAAATTAATATTCATAGCATGGATTTCTTGGGGGGGTTTCAGTATCTGCAGGAAGCCCCCGGGAGTGTGTCGATATTTTCTCCGGGTCTCTGGGAGTGTGTCAATATTCACAGGGGAGGGGGGAGGGGGTCGCAAGAGTGTGTCAGTATTTACAGGGGGTCCCCAGAAGTGTGTCAGTATTTACAGGGGGGTCCCGAGGGTGTGTCAGTATTTACAGGGGGGTCCCGAGGGTGTGTCAGTATTTACAGGGGGGTCCCGAGGGTGTGACAGTATTTACAGGGGGGTCCCGAGGGTGTGTCAGTATTTACAGGGGGGTCCCGAGGGTGTGTCAGTATTTACAGGGGGGTCCCGAGGGTGTGTCAGTATTTACAGGGGGGTCCTGAGGGTGTGACAGTATTTACAGGGGGGTCCCGAGGGTGTGTCAGTATTTACAGGGGGGTCCCGAGGGTGTGTCAGTATTTACAGGGGGGTCCCGAGGGTGTGTCAGTATTTACAGGGGGGTCCCGAGGGTGTGTCAGTATTTACAGGGGGGTCCCGAGGGTGTGTCAGTATTTACAGGGGGGTCCCGAGGGTGTGTCAGTATTTACAGGGGGGTCCCGAGGGTGTGTCAGTATTTACAGGGGGGTCCCGAGGGTGTGTCAGTATTTACAGGGGGGTCCCGAGGGTGTGTCAGTATTTACAGGGGGGTCCCGAGGGTGTGTCAGTATTTACAGGGGGGTCCCGAGGGTGTGTCAGTATTTACAGGGGGGTCCCGAGGGTGTGACAGTATTTACAGGGGGGTCCCGAGGGTGTGACAGTATTTACGGGGGGTCCCAAGGGTGTGTCAGTATTTACAGGGGGGCCCCGAGGGTGTGTCAGTATTTACAGGGAGGTCCCGAGGGTGTGACAGTATTTACAAGGGGGTCCCGAGGGTGTGACAGTATTTACAGGGGGGTCCTGAGGGTGTGACAGTATATACAGGGGGGTCCTGAGGGTGTGACAGTATTTACAGGGGGGTCCCGACTCCTGAGAGTGTGTCAGTATTTACAGGGCGTCCGGGAGTGTGTCAATATTTATAGGGGTGTCCCGGGAGTGTGTCAGTATTTACAGGGTGTTCCGGGAGTGTGTCAGTATTTACAGGGGGTCCCGGGGAGTGTGTCATTATTTACAGGGGGTCCCGGGAGTGTGTCATTATTTACAGGGGGTCCCCGGGTGAGTGTCAGTATTTACAGGGAGACCCCGGGAGTGTGTCAGTATTTACAGGGGGTCCCGGGAGTGTGTCAGTATTTACAGGGGGTCCCGGGAGTGTGTCAGTATTTACAGGGGGTCCCGTGGAGTGTGTCAGTATTTACAGAGGGTCTCAAACACAATCGTTTGAAAACCATTGGCATAGGCAAGTTGTACAGAAGGGGGCTTGACTTTGCATATTTCTGTGGCAATTTTCAAAATCGACTGCATACGCTGTTAACAGGATTACAATGTATTCTGATCTGGAGTAGGTAGGGCTCAAGTTCAATGCCTGTGTTGAGTTAGTTGATCCTAGCAGGGCTGATAGTTGGGCACTTCAATTGGCCAGGGATGGGGGCGGGGGGATTGTTGGAAATGTCTCCCCAGCTCACATTGCAACACCAATGAGTCAATGAATTCCATCTGCTCTCTCTTAGCCTTCCCCTCCCCCATTGCGACCCTGCCTTATTTCTCTTTCCTGCCTTTGCCGACCCATCTGTCAAAATTTCTGGGTCATCAGATGTTGCGATGTGTGCACACACAAACTCAGGCATTCATTCACAAATTCTCATGCAAACTCGCTTGCTTGCTCTCTCTCTCACGTTCACACATACACCCACGCTTTCGCTATTTCAACTACCTCCAGTCTCTCAAAGGTTCGTCTATGAACTGAAGAAGGCCTAACTAAAGGCCGGCCAGCCCACACTGGGCACAGTAGCGGATATGGTACAGGACGAGTAGTAACCCAGAGGTCATAAGTTCAAAGTCTCGTCATACCAAGTTGTGAAAGTGAATGCAGTAAATCTGATCACCTGTGGGCACCTTAAGACACTGGAGGTTTGCCATTAAAACCCAACTGGCCATTAGCGGTGGCTCAGTGGGTAGCACTCTCACCTCTGACTCAAAAGGTTGTGGGTTCAAGTCCCTACTCCAGAGAATTTGAGCACATAAATCTAAGCTGTCACTCCTGTGCAGTACTGAGAGAGCGCTGTGCTGTTAGAGGTGCCATCTTTCAGGTGAGATGTGAAACCACAGTCCCGGTTGCCCTTTCGGGTAGACGTAACAGATCCTGTGGTACTATTTAAGAACAGCAGGGGAGCTCTCCCTGTGTCCTGGTCAATATTTATCCTTCAACTAACATCACTGAAACAGATTATCTGGTCATTTATCACATTGCTGTTTGTGGAAACTTGCTGTGCAGAAATTGGCTGCCGTATTTCTTATGTTACAACAGAGACCCCACTTCAAAAGTACCTAATTGGCTGTAAAGCGCTTTGGGAGGTCCTGAGGTCATGAAAGGCGCTATACGAATGCAAGTCTTTCTTTCTTTAAAGGCCTGTGTCTGATTCGTTAAACCGTTCAGTTGTAAAAACAATTGCTCGTGAAGAAGGCGACACATGAGGTCATTAAATGTGGTCGTGCCTGTTTGACCATCCCCTGAGAACAATATATATTTTTTTATGGATATGAACTCATCATACAAAGGGTCGTTAGATTAATGAAATCCATCAGCACAAAGTGGCTATTGAAGTTGAGTTAGTCACACAATTTAAGAGCGAGTTAGATAAGCACATAGGGATATTAGGAACAGGTGTAGGCCATTCAGCCCCTCGAGCCTGCTCCATTATTCAATTAGATCATGGCTGATCTGCACCTCAACTGCATTTTTCCACCTTAAACCCTTGATACCCATAACTAACAAAAATCTTTGGATCTCAGTCTTGAAAACTCCAATTGTCCCAACATCCACAGCCTTTTGGGGGGAGAGAGATCCAAGTTTGTGTGAAAAAGTGCTTCCTGGTTTTGCTCTTGATAAACACTTGAACAAAATGTGAAAGGATTACACGATATCATAGGAGCAGGAAAATGGGAGTTAGCAGCGATGGGGAACCCTTCGCCAGTAGAGGCACAGGGTGCCAGCACTCTCCTGCAGTGAAGGGCAAGCAGTAGTCCAGAGTGCAAAAACAGTTCTGGATGAGCAGAAATTTTCTCCAATTAAATATTGGGAAGACTGAAGCCATTGTTTTCAGTCCCTGCCACAAACTCCGTTCCCTAGCCATTGATTCCATCCCTCTCCCTAACATCTGTCTGAGGCTGAACCACACTGTTCGCAACCTTGGTGTCATATTTGACCCTGAAACATAGAAGATAGGAGCAGGAGTAGGCCATTCGGCCCCTCGAGCCTGCTCCGCCATTTAATGAGATCATGGCTGATCATCCAAATTCAGTACCCTGTCCCTGCCTTCTCCCCATATCCCTTGATCCCTTTAGCCTTAAGAAATATATCCAACTCCTCCTTGAATATATTTAATGAATTGGCCTCAACTGCCTTCTGTGGTAGAGAATTCCACAGGTTCACCACTCTCTGGGTGAAGAAATTCCTCCTCATCTCTGTCCTAAATGGCTTACCCCTTATGAGCTTCCGACCACATATCTGCGACATAACTTAAGACCGCCTATTTCCACCTCCGTAACATCGCCCGTCTCCGCCCTTGCCTCAGTTCATCCGCTACTGAAACCCTCATCCATGCCTTTGTTACCTCTAGACTTGACTATTCCAATGCACTCCTGGCTGGCCTCCCACATTCTACCCTACGTAAACTTGAGGTCATCCAAAACTCTGCTGCCCGTGTCCTAACTCGCACCAAGTCCCGTTCACTCATCACCCCCGTGCTCGCTGACCTCCATTGGCTCCCGGTTAATTCTTGTTTTCGAATCCCTCCATGGCCTCGCCCCTCCCTATCTCTGTAATCTCTTCCAGCCCCGAGATATCTGCGCTCCTCTAATTCTGCCCTCATGAGCATCCCTGATTATAATCGCTCAACCATTGGTGGCCGTGCCTTCTGTTGCCTAGGCCCTCAGCTCTGGAATTCCCTGCCTAAACCTCTCCGCCTCGCTACCTCTCTTTCCTCCTTTAAGACGCTCCTTAAAACCTACCTCTTTGACCAAGCTTTTGGTCACCTGCCCTAATTTCTCCTTATGTGGCTCGGTGCCAAACTGTTTTTGTCTTATAATACTCCTGTGCAACGCCTTGGGACATTTTCCTACGTTAAAGGCGCTCTATAAATACAAGTTGTTGTTGTTTCTATTGGTGCCAGTCTTAACTGAAGCCAGGTTCCATCCTGATTACCCAGTAATCCTTGGGGAAAGAAGTCAATCTCTAATTAGGATTTCCAGGCTTGCTTTGGCCAGAGGGTGACCTATTTTAGGTCTGTGGGAAGGTCGGAAGCAATAAGGCAGAGAGGGGCATTTTCTTTTTTTTATTCATTCAAGGGACGTGGGCGTCGTGGGCAAAACCAGCATTTATTGCCCCATCTCTAATTGCCCTTGAGAAGATGGTGGTGAGCCGCCTTCTTGAACCGCCGCAGTCCATGATACTTCTTTGTAGCGGTTTGGTTCAATTGAGTGGCTTGCCAGGCCGTTTCAGAGGGCAGTTGTTGTTGTTGTTGAACTGTATGGTGCCCAGATGATGATGTCTGTTCTGAATTATCTGATCACAGCTGAAGTTGGAGGTTGCTCTCAAGTAATCTGCTTTTGATGGTTTTGTTTGAGGGAGGGAATGTTGGACAGGATGTCACAGAAACTCTCTGCTCTACTTTGCAATAGTGCCGTGGGGTCTTTAACGTCTATCTAAACTGGTAGATTGGGGGCCTCGGTTTAACAACCTGTCTAAAAGACGGCAGCTCCAACAAAGTACAGGAAACTTTCAATTAACCGGCCCCTAAATAACCGGAAATGTCAGTTAACCGGCAAAATTCAGGAGTCGGTTCAGGTAACTTTTATTACTTGCACAGCAACAAATGGAGGAAGGCAAGGGTGTGGCTGCAGCTGTTGCTAAGCTACAGAGACGCTTGCAACTTGTTGACGTTGTTCTGAAGCCAACAGGGTTTGTTGCTTTATACGGAGCTCTCAGCTCCGTATCTTTTACCATAGCTTTCAGTTATCCGGAATTTTTGATGAACCGGCACCATGTCGGTCCCATCCGTGCCGGATACCAGAAAGCTTCCTGTAGCATTCCCTTAGTCCTGCGCTGGAGTGTCAGTATAGGTTATACAGAGCAGGAAAACCCAGGTCTATGTAGGGTTGCCAACTTCTGGTTGGACGTATTCCTGGAGGTTACATCACATGACCTCCCACCTCCATCTGCCCCGCCCCCTCCACGCTCCCGCCATTGGTCGTCCGACACACTCATCGTCATGGCGCCCCCCCCCCACCTTCCTACGCCCAATTGGAAAGCGAGCAGACTCTTTCCTTATATGATTGGATGATTCTCGACGGTCAATCAAACCACCCTTTTTCCCCAATCTCCAATATTTTTTTAACTGGTAAACGAAAATGTTCAAAGAAAATTTAAAAAAATATATATACTTTTTTTAATGACCCCTGTGATTTTTTTTCTCCTGGGAATTGCTGGCAGCGGTGTCCTGGTGATTAATCTTCAATTCCTGGAGGCTCCAGGACAAGCCTGGAGGGCTGGCAACCCTTGGTCAATGCTGTGTGATGTAAGAAAACTACTAGGCATTTGGTCTGAGTATTAAACAAGGCTTTAATCAACTGTTTTTCAACATGGAGATCTAGTTGTGTCCTTCACTAGTTCCTGTTAAAGAATGTCCTGAGCAAGCTGGGCCCATGCCCGAGTATTTATACTCTCCCTGGACAGTGCCACCAGCAGGCCGCCCAGTATCATTTTATAAGTCATTTCCACATGAATGGCTGATTCATGTCACTGTGTTTGATGATTGCAGCTGGGGCTGTATTTTGGGGAGCTTTACTCAGTCTTCATGGCCCTGGGTTCAGGAAGGAAAATACCGCTCGGGTTCCTGAGCCTCATTGTTATCCAGCCGATCCCCATTGGAAAGTGCAGCTGCTTGAGGAGCTATCAGGTGAGGACAGGATCTGGATCATCCGTGATGCCCTTCAATGGTTAAATAACCCGCCAACACTCGATGCCACAGGCAGCGCTAAAAGTAGCGATGCAGGCTAATAATTCCATTAAAAAAAATGCAAACTAAGCACTGGGGTTCATTTCTAGAGGGACAGGATTGAAAAGCCGAGAGCTTATGTTAAACTTATTTAGAACCTTGGCTAGACCACACTTGGAGTACGGTGAACAGTCCTGGTCTCCATTATTATAAAATAAAGGCACTGGAGAAGGTGCAAAAAGATTTACTAGGATGATACCAGAACTGTGAGGTTATACTTATCAGGAAAGATTGAACCGGTTGAGGCTCTTTTTTCTAGAAAAGAAAAGGCTGAGGGGTGACCTGATCGAGGTCTTTAAGATTATGAAAGGGCAAACGTAGAGAAGATGTTTCCACTTGCGGGTGAGACCAGAACTAGGGGCTATAAATATATGGTAGGCACTAATAAATCCAGTAGGGAATTCAGGAGAAACTTCTTTACCCAGAGGGTGGCGAGAATGTGGAGCTCGCTATCACAGGGAGTGGTTGAGGTGAATAGTATAGATGCATTTAAGGGGAAGTTAGATAAGTATATGAGGGAGAAAGGAACAGAAGGCTATGCTGATGGGGTTAGATGAAGAAGGGTGGGAGGAGGCTCGTGTGGAACACATATACCAGCATGGACCAGTTGGGCCGAATGCCCTGTTTTTGTGCTGTAAATACATAGAAACATAGAAGATAGGAGCAGGAGTAGGCCATTCGGCCCTTCGAGCCTGCTCCGCCATTCAATGTGATCATGGCTGATCATTCAAATTCAGTACCCTGTCCCTGCTTTCTCCCCATACCCCTTGATCCCTTTAGCCTTAAGAAATATATCCAACTCTTTCTTGAATATATTTAATGAACTGGCCTCCACCGCCCTCTGTGGCAGAGAATTCCACAGGTTCACCACTCTCTGGGTGAAGAAATTCCTCCTCATTTCAGTCCTAAATGGCTTACCCCTTATCCTTAGACTATGACCCCTGGTTCTGGACTCCCCGGCCATCAGAAACATCCTTCCTGCATCTAGTCTGTCCAGACCTGACAGAATTTTATAGGTTTCGATGAGATCCCCTCTCAATCTTCTAAACTCCAGTGAGTATAAGCCCAATTGACACAATCTCTCCTCATACGTCATTCCTGCCATCCCAGGTATCAGCCTGGTGAATCTTTGCTGCACTCCCTCCATGGCAAGAACGTCCTTCCTCAGGTAAGGTGACCAAAACTGCACACAATACTCAAGGTGCGGTCTCACCAAGGCCCTGTACAACTGTAGCAAGACATCCTTGTTCCTGTACTCGAACCCTCTTGCTACGAAGGCCAACATACCATTTGCCTTCTTAACCGCCTGCTGCACCTGCATGCTTACCTTCAGCGACTGGTGCACAAGGACACCCAGGTCTCTTTGCACTTCCCCTTCTCCCAATCTATTGCCATTCAAATAATAATCTGCCTTCCTGTTTTTGCCACCAAAGTGGATAACCTCACATTTATCCACATTATAGTGCATTTGCCATGTTTCTGCCCAATCACCCAACCTGTCCAAATCGTACTGGAGTTTCCCGACATCCTCCTCGCAGCTTACCCTCCCGCCCAGCTTTGTGTCGTCTGCAAATTTGGAGATATTACATCCAATTCCCTTGTCCAAATACTCTGTGATGATGCGTGATCACTTGGGCGAGGCACGCAAGGGCAGCTGGAAGCATATCGCTGTATGAGTCGACACGCTCAGGCGGAGGGAGACACAGGAAGAACTTAGGAGTAATTGTAACCAAACCCTACCCGGTGGGAAACTGAGGGATCGGATCAACCTCTCCCCCGCCCCCCCCCCCCCCCCCCCCCCGATACCCTCCCAATTTGAAGTCAACACAAAGTAAAATGGGGCAGGGTGTAAAACAGCATCCAATCGGATCCCGTCAGTTTGGCGGGATGGGTTCAATTTACTGGCCACCCCGTCGTGTGGGAGGCTGGCACACGTCTCGTTAAGGGCTAGTTCACATCGGCGAGAGGGCATTAAGCGGGAATTCGAGCTGGTTGAATAAACAAAGAAACAGCTTTGTGTTTTCGCACCGCGAGGGCCAGCAGCTGAGAGAGCTGAACCAGGACAGATGTCGCGAGGCGTCCTGACAACCTGTTGGACCTTTTCAGGACTTTCGTACGGAGTAATGGATGGTCGGGGATTGGGGGCGGTGGCGGTGGTGGGTGGTGGGGTGGAGTGTATTCCAGAAGTGGATGTCATCCAGAGTCCTTCTTGGGAGTGAGATGTGTGCAATTTACACACACACACACACACACACACACACACCCACACACACACACACACTCACACTCACACAACACACACAACACACACACCACACACACACACACAACACACACACACACAACACACACACCACACACACACACACTCACACTCACACACACACACACACACACACACACCACACACACACACACCCACATACACACACACACACACACACCACACACACACACACCCACATACACACACACACACACACACACACTCACACTCACACACACACCACACACACCCACATACACACACACACACACACACACACTCACACACACACACAACACACACACAACACAAACACACACACACACACACACTCACGCACACACACACACACTCACGCACACATACACACACTCTCACACACACACACACCACACACACACACACACACACCAGCTTGAAGGAACGAGAGTTTGCAAAAACTTTAGAAAATCTCCTCCCAGCCATCTGTTGTTCGGTATTATTTACAGGGAATGTTTCTTTTGACACAATGTCCTGGGATGTAGTGTGTGTCAATGTGATCACACACTGCAGACTAAGCTGGTGATATGGTGAGCCAGATGATGTCGGGAAGTAAAGACTGGTGTTCGGATGCAAGTTCTCAATCCCCACCCTGATTCCTTGCGCTGCGAGTCCCCTAACTTAATTGATTTATTTTCTAAGTCAGACTTGGGGGGGGGGGGGGGGGGGGGGAATTGGTCTTCGCCAATAGGGTGACGAATTGCAAGCCCGCTTTGCACCGTGCCCGATTTTCTCTCCCGCTAACCTCAATGGAAAAGAAATAAAAACAGAAACTGCTGGTAAGCACTCAGCCGGTCAGGCAGCATCTGTGGAGAGAGAGAAACAGAGTTAACGTCTCAGGTCGATGGAAAAGCACATCAGGCAAGGTGGTAAAACGGGCTGCCGATTCGCCGTGAGTCCATTTCGCGCCACTGGTGCCTTGACCATAGGAACAGGAGTAGGACATTCAGCCCCTCGAGCCTGTTCCGCCATTCGGTGAGATCATGGCTGATCTGTGACCCTAACTCCATATACCTGCCTTTGCCCCCAATATCCCTTATTACCTTTGGTTAACAAAAAATCTATCAATCTCAGATTTAAAAGTAACAATTGACCCGGCATCAAGTGCTGTTTGCGGTAGAGAGTTCCAAACTTCCACCACCCTTTGTGTGTAGAAGTGTTTTCTAACTTCACTCCTGAAAGGCCTGGCTCTAATTTTTAGGCTATGCCCCCTAGTCCCACACTCTTCTAACCAGTGGAAATTGCTTCCCTCTATCTACCCTATCAGTTCCCATTAATATCTTGAAAACTTCGATCAGATCACCCCTTAACCTTCTAAATTCAAAAGAATACAACCCTAGCTTGTGTAATCTCTTGTAATTTAACCATGGGAGTCCAAGTCTTCTTCTTCTTAGGCAGTCCCTCGGAACCGAGGATGACTTGCTTCCACATTAAAAATGAGTTCTCAGGTGACTGATGAGTCCAATGCGGGACCTACAGTCTCTGTCACAGGTGAGGCAGACGGTGGTTGAAGGGGCGGGTGGGTGGGGTGCTTGGGTTGACGTGCGCTCCTTGCGCTGCCTGCGCTTGGCTTCCGCTTGCTCCCGGCGAAGAGACTCTAGGTGTTCGGCGCCTTCCCGGATGCTTCTCCTCCACTTTCTGCGGTCTTGGGCCAGGGATTCCCAGGTGTCGGTGGGGATGTTACACTTTTTCAAGGAGGCTTTGAGGGTGTCCTTGAAGCATTTCCTCTGCCCACCTGGGGCTCTCTTGCCGTGCCGGAGCTCCGAGTAGAGCGCTTGTTTTGGGAATCTCGTATCGGGCATGTGGACAATGTGACCCGTCCATCGGAGCTGATTGAGCGTGGTCAGAGCTTCGATGCTGGGGATGTTGGCTTGAGCAAGAACACTGACGTTGGTGCGCCTATCCTGCCAATGGATTTGCAGGATCTTGCGGAGGCAGCGTTGGTGGTACCTCTCCAATGCTTTGAGGTGCCTGCTGTACATGGTCCATGTCTCTGAGGCATACAGCAGGGCAGCTGTCACTGCTGCCCTGTAGACCATGAGCTTAGTGCCGGGTTTGAGGTCCTGGTCTTCAAACACTCTTCCTCAGGCGACCGAAGGCTGCACTGGCACACTGAAGGTGGTGTTGGACTTCATCGTTGACGTCTGCCCTTGTTGACAGTAGGCAAGTAGACAGTAGACAGTAGACAGTATCATTCTAGTAAATCTACGTTGATCTCCCTTCAAGGCCAATATATCCTTCCTAAGGTGTGGTGCTCAGAACTGCTCACAGTGCTCCAGGTGTGGTCTAACTGGGACTTTGTATAACTCTAGCATAACTTCTGCCACCTTGTATTCTTGTCATCTAGCTATAAAGTGCCAGCGTTCCATTGGACTTTTTGATTTTTTTTTGTACCTGTCCACGACATTTTAATGATCTACATACCTGGGCCCCCAAGTCTCTTTTGGACCTCCTTGTTTCTAGCTTTTCACCATTTAGAAAGTAACCTGTTCTATCCTTTTTAGGTCCAAAGTGGATGACCTCACACTTGTCTATATTGAAATCCATTTGCTACAGTTTTGCCCATTCACTTTTGTAATTTTATGCTTCCATCTACACTGCTTACAATGCCGTCTATCTTTGTGTCGTTGGAAATCTTGGATATGTGGCTTTCTATCCCATCATCTAAGTCGTTAACAAATACAGTACAATGGCCCTGAAATTAGGATCGGGAGCTTGCCGCGCGTGCAAGCCCCTGATCTGCACTCACCCTGCGCGCTGACATCTGAAGCCCGGGCCTGCTTGCATTTCCTGTCACTGGCCCGGTTCAGATGTCGGCGCGATGTGCTTACCTGATCCAGCGGCGTAGTTAGTGCGATGTGCCGGCTGGGATCAGGTGAGCACTGTGCAGCCAATCAGGGGAGGGGAAACTCATTCATGAGTTTGACAGTAAGAACTGTCAAACTCATGAAAAGTATGGGCTGCCAAAACACTACTTTAACTTTCAATAAAATTTTAAAAAACATCCCGCTGATTATATTAACTATAAATAAGTTTAAAAAAATGTTTTAAACAATTAGTCAATTTTTTGTAAAAAATAAATTAAAAAAAAATAGGGTCTAAAACTAAACTTACCTTACTGTAAATTCTTTAAAAATAACAAACCTGTGGAAAAAAAATTTCTACATTGTACTAAAAGCCCATTTACCTGTAAAACTAAATACTTACATCTGGTTTTTCCACGCGTAAAGACCGGAGGCCTTTACACGCGCGCAACTCTGGAAAAAAAAAAGGAATTTCAGCGCGCACACGCTGCATCACAAGTCGCACGCGTTCTGCCTCTTAACCCCTTGGGTCAGAGGACAGGAAATGCCGGTTTTCAGCACATGCGCTGTGCATGCTGAAAACCGGCAATTTCTCCGGGCACACGCGTGAGTACCCTGTCCGTACTCACGCGTTGAGACAGGAATTACTGGGCCAATGAATAGTTGAGGCCCCAACACATATCCCTGCGGGACACCACTAGTCACCTCCTGCCAATTAAAGTACCTGCCCATTATCCCTACTGCCTGTCTCCTGCCACTCAGCCAATCTCTTAACCAGGTCAATAATTTGCCCTCAGTTCAGTGAAAACCAATTTTACCCCCATTATCTCTGGGGAGAGGAAGTGCCAATGACAGTGAGAGGCTTATGAAATATGCCTGAGCTTGTGCTGCTTTCTTGCTCTTGCACCTCCCTAAAGAGCTGGAATTGTCGGCCCATCCTCGGCGTGGAAATGGTTGAGGAAACCTACAGATAGAGATTAAAAGAAATATTATTTTTCCTTTAGTTTGTTTTCGGGAGGCATGCGTAGGATTACATAGGATATACAGCACAGAAACAGGCCATTCAGCCCAACTAGTCTATGCCACTGTTTGTGCTCCACTCGAGCCTCCTCCCGTCTTTCCTCATCTAACCCTATCAGCATAACCCTCTATTCCCTTCTCCCTCATATGCTTATCTAGCCTCCCCTTAAATGTATCCATACTATTCGCTTCAACCACTCCCTGTGGTAGCGAGTTCCATATTCTCACCACTCTCTGGGTAAAGAAGTTTCTTCTGAATTTCCTATTGGGTTTCTTGGTGACTATCTTATATTGATGGCCTCTAGTTATGCTCTTCCCCACAAGTGGAAACACTCTCTCTGTGTCTATTCTATCAAAACCTTTCATAATTTTAAAGACCTCTATCAGGTCTTCTTTTTTCCACCCTATTCATCCTTTCCTGATAGGTATACCCACCCTCGCATTTCTGGTATCATCCTTGTAAATCTTCTCTGCACCCTCTCCAGTGCCTCTATATCCTTTTTATAATATAGCGACGAGAACTGTACGCTGTGCTCCAAGTGTGGTCTAACCAAGGTTCGATACAGGTTTAGCATAACTTCGCTGCTTTTCAATTCTATCCCTCCAGAAATAAACCCTAGCGCTTGGTTTGCTTTTTTTATGGCGACCCTGGCAAGGCCGCATCTGTTGCCCCAGGAAGGTGCTGGGCCTTCTCCTCGAAGGCGCTGCGCCTTCTCCTCGAAGGCGCTGGGCCTTTTCCTCGAAGGCGCTGGGCCTTCTCCTCGAAGGCGCTGTGCCTTCTCCTCGAAGGCGCTGGGCCTTCTCCTCGAAGGCGCTGGGCCTTCTCGAAGGCACTGGGCCTTTTCCTCGAAGGCGCTGGGCCTTCTCCTCGAGGGTGCTGGGCCTTCTCCTCGAGGGTGCTGGGCCTTCTCCTCGAAGGTGCTGGGCCTTCTCCTCGAAGCACTGCAGCATTTGTCGGGGTTGCCAACCCTCCAGGAATGGCCTGGAGTCTCCAGGAATTAAAGATAAATCTCCAGGGCGCCCCGCTGCGAGCCAACCAGGAGATAAATCATAGGGGCACTTTTCTGTTTATTAGTGATAAAAATATTGGAGATTGGAAAAAAAAAGCTGTTTGACTGACAGTCAAGATTCATCCAATCGGGTGATGAAGAGGCTGTTCGCTTTCCAGCTGCCTGTGGAAAGGCGGGGGCGCCACGAGGATGGACGTGTTGGGCGACCAATGGCTGGAGTGTGGGGGCGGGGCTAGTTGGAGGCGGGAGGTCATGTGATGAAACCTCCAAGAATACGTCCAACCAGAGTTGGCGACCCTAAGCCCTCGTGGTGGTAGTACTCCCACAATGCTGTTGGGTATGACATTGTAGGATATTAACCCTGTGACCACGAAGGAACTGTCTATGTCTAAGTCAGGATGCTGTGCGACTTGGAGAGCAACTTGGAGGTGATGGTGTTCCCACGACAGTGCTGCTCTTTTCCTTCTCAGTGGTAGAGGTCGCGGGTTTGGAAGGTGCTGTCGGAGTCGCCTTGGTGAGTTGCTGCAGCGCACCCTGTAGATGGTAAGTGCCACCCATGGGAAGAGAAGAGGGCCTCCCTGCGTGCTGTGACTTTATGGGAGAGCCTGGGTGTAGCCCTGCACCTCTGCGCAGTGCTTGTCAGTGTTTGCAGCACCTCAATGCTGTAGAACACGGACAGCACAAATGTCAAAAGAAAGTTGGCCATGATTCCTTTCAAGAAACCGGCTGATGATGCATCATCAAATGACGTCACCAGATCCAATTCCTCTAATTGGCCGGGAAACGGACTGGGCGGGCTTAACAAAGGAAATTCATATCAGAGGCCGGGATGGAGACAGCAGCAGGGCTGGGACTCGACATGGACGTCGCCCACCATGGACCCGCCGAGGTTCGTCAAACCCAGGCCAATGACATTGAATTCCATCTTACACTTTTTAGCCCATTTCCCCATCTAATCAATATCCCTTTGCAGCTTCCTTTGATCTTCTAAAGAATTAACATTCTGGAGTAGACAGGCTCAGTTGTTCACTACTATGTAGTGGGTCTGTGATTGACTAATATATACAGGGTCTGTCATTGACTATAATATATACAGGGTCTGTCATTGACTATAATATATACAGGGTCTGTCATTGACTATAATATATACAGGGCCTGTCATTCACTATAATATATACAGGGTCTGCTATTCACTATAATATATACAGGGTCTGCCATTCACTATAATATATACAGGGTCTGTCATTCACTATAATATATACAGGGTCTGTCATTCACTATAATATATACAGGGTCTGTCATTCACTATAATATATACAGGGCCTGCCATTCACTATAATATATACAGGGTCTGTATTCACTATAATATATACAGGGTCTGGCATTCACTATAATATATACAGGGTCTGTCATTCACTATAATATATACAGGGTCTGTCATTCACTATAATATATACAGGGTCTGTCATTGACTATAATATATACAGGGTCTGTCATTGACTATAATATATACAGGGTCTGTCATTCACTATAATATATACAGGGTCTGTCATTGACTATAATATATACAGGGTCTGTCATTGACTATAATATATACAGGGTCTGTCATTCACTATAATATATACAGGGTCTGTCATTGACTATAATATATACAGGGTCTGTCATTGACTATAATATATACAGGGTCTGTCATTCACTATAATATATACAGGGTCTGTCATTGACTATAATATATACAGGGTCTGTCATTCACTATAATATATACAGGGTCTGTCATTCACTATAATATATACAGGGTCTGTCATTCACTATAATATATACAGGGTCTGTCATTGACTATAATATATATAGGGTCTGTCATTCACTATAATATATACAGGGTCTGTCATTCACTATAATATATACAGGGTCTGTCATTCACTATAATATATACAGGGCCTGCCATTCACTATAATATATACAGGGTCTGTCATTCACTATAATATATACAGGGTCTGTCATTCACTGTAATATATACAGGGTCTGTCATTCACTATAATATATACAGGGTCTGTCATTCACTATAATATATACAGGGTCTGCCATTCACTATAATATATACAGGGTCTGCTATTCACTATAATATATACAGGGTCTGTCATTCACTATAATATATACAGGGTCTGTCATTCACTATAATATATACAGGGCCTGCCATTCACTATAATATATACAGGGTCTGTCATTGACTATAATATATACAGGGCCTGTCATTCACTATAATATATACAGGGTCTGTCATTCACTATAATATATACAGGGTCTGTCATTCACTATAATATATACAGGGCCTGCCATTCACTATAATATATACAGGGTCTGTCATTCACTATAATATATACAGGGTCTGTCATTCGCTATAATATATACAGGGTCTGTCATTCACTATAATATATACAGGGTCTGTCATTCACTAGAATATATACAGGGTCTGTATTCACTATAATATATACAGGGTCTGGCATTCACTATAATATATACAGGGTCTGGCATTCACTATAATATATACAGGGTCTGTCATTCACTATAATATATACAGGGTCTGGCATTCACTATAATATATACAGGGTCTGTATTCACTATAATATATACAGGGTCTGGCATTCACTATAATATATACAGGGTCTGTCATTCACTATAATATATACAGGGTCTGCTATTCACTATAATATATACAGGGTCTGTCATTCACTATAATATATACAGGGTCTGTCATTCACTATAATATATACAGGGTCTGTCATTCACTAGAATATATACAGGGTCTGTCATTCACTATAATATATACAGGGTCTGTCATTCACTATAATATATACAGGGTCTGCTATTCACTATAATATATACAGGGTCTGCTATTCACTATAATATATACAGGGTCTGTCATTCACTATAATATATACAGGGTCTGCTATTCACTATAATATATACAGGGTCTGTATTCACTATAATATATACAGGCTCTGTATTCACTATAATATATACAGGGTCTGTCATTCACTATAATATATACAGGGTCTGTCATTCACTATAATATATACAGGGTCTATCATTCACTATAATATATACAGGGTCTGTATTCACTATAATATATACAGGGTCTGTCATTCACTATAATATATACAGGGTCTGTCATTCACTATAATATATACAGTGTCTGCTGTTCACTATAATATATACAGGGTCTGTCATTCACTATAATATATACAGTGTCTGCTGTTCACTATAATATATACAGGGTCTATCATTCACTATAATATATACAGGGTCTGTCATTCACTATGATATATACAGGGTCTGTCATTCACTATAATATATACAGGGTCTGCCATTCACTATAATATATACAGGGTCTGTCATTCACTATAATATATACAGGGTCTGTCATTCACTATAATATATACAGGGTCTGTCATTCGCTATAATATATACAGGGTCTGTCATTCACTATAATATATACAGGGTCTGTCATTCACTATAATATATACAGGGTCTGTCAATCACTATAATATATACAGGGTCTGTCATTCACTAGAATATATACAGGGTCTGTCATTCACTATAATATATACAGGGTCTGTCATTCACTATAATATATACAGGGTCTGTCATTCACTATAATATATACAGGGTCTGTCATTCACTATAATATATACAGGGTCTGTCATTCACGATAATATATAATATAATGAGAGGGAGGAACTGAACGAAATCAGTAGGGAAATGGTGTTGGGGAAATTGATGGGATTGAAGGCCGATAAATCCTCAGGGCCTGATAATCTGCATCCTAGGTACTTAAGGAAGTGGCCCTAGAAATAGATGATGCATTGCTGGTCATCTTCCAAAATTCTATAGACTCTGGAACAGTTCCCATGGATTGGAGGGTAGCTAATGTAACCCCACTATTTAAAAAAGGTGGTAGAGAGAAAACGGGGAATTATAGACTGACATCCATAGTGGGGAAAATGCTAGAGTCCATTATAAAAGATGTAATCGCAGAGCACTTGGAAAACAGCAACAGGATCAAACAAAGTCAACATGGATTTACAAAAGGTAAATCGTGCTCGACTAATCTACTGGAATTTTTTGAGGATGTGACTGGTAGAATAGATAAGGGAGAACCAGTGGATGTGGTGTATTTGGACTTTCCGAAGGCCTTTGATAAGGTCCCGCATAAGAGATTAGTGTGTAAAGTTAAAGCACATGGGATTGGGGGTAAGGCACTGACTTAGATAGAGAACTGGTTGGCAGACAGGAAGCAAAGAGTTGGAATAAACGGGTCTTTTTCCGAGTGGCAGGCAATGACTAGTGGGGTACCGCAGGGATCGGTCCTTGGACCCCAGCTATTCACAATATATATTAATGATCTAGACGAGGGAACTAGATGTAATATCTCCAAGTTTGCAGACGACACAAAGCTGGGTGGGCATGTGTGCTGTGAGGAGGATGCAGCGAAACTCCAGTATGATTTGGACAGGTTGGGTGATTGGGCAGATGCATGGCAGATGCAGTATAATGTGGATAAATGCGAGGTTATCCACTTTGGTGGCAAAAACAAGATGACAGATTATTATCTGAACAACAATAGATTGGGAAAAGGGGAAGTGCAATGAGACCTGGGTGTCCTTGTGCACCAGTCGCTGAAGGTAAGCATGCAGGTGCAGCAGGCGGTTAGGAAGGCAAATGGTATGTTGGCCTTCATAGTGAGAGGATTTGAGTACAGGAGCAAGGATGTCTTGCTGCAGTTGTACAGGGCCTTGGTGAGACCACACCTTGAGTATTGAGTTTTGGTCGCCTTATCTGAGGAAGGATGTCCTTGCCATGGAGGGAGTGCAGCGAAGATTCACCAGACTGATACCTGGGATGGCAGGAATGACGTATGAGGAGAGATTGGGTCAATTGGGCTTGTACTCGCTGGAGTTTAGAAGAATGAGAGGGGATCTCATTGAAACTTATAAAATTCTAACAGGACTAGACAGACTAGATGCAGGAAGGATGTTCCCAATGGCGGGGGAGTCCAGAACCAGGGGTCACAGGCTAAGGATAAGGGGTAAGCCATTTAGGATTGAGATGAGGAGGAATTTCTTCACCCAGAGAGTGGTGAACCTGTGGAATTCTCTACCACAGAAGGCAGTTGAGGCCAGTTCATTAAATATATTCAAGAAGGAGTTAGATATATTTAAGGCTAAAGGGATCAAGGGATATGGGGAGAAAGCAGGGACAGGGTATTGAATTTGGATGATCAGCCATGATCTCATTAAATGGCGGAACAGGCTCGAGGTGCCGAATGGCCTACTCCTGCTCCTATCTTCTATGTTCCTTTGTTTCTTTGCAGGGTCTATCATTCTCTATAATATATACAGGGTCTGTCATTCACTATAATATACAATTTTATAATTTTTATAATATATATATATTTTTTTTTGTTTATTTTTTTCCAAGATGGCTCCTGGGCTGGCAGCTCCCTAGGGAGCTCCTTTGCTGTGCAACTTTACCCTTGGCCATCCGTTGCCATCCTTTGCTCTTTTTCCCCCCAGTCTCCTCTCTTCTGCTGTTTAAGTTCCCCTGGCTCTAATAGTGGGTTCGTTTTATCCCAAACTGCAAGTTCAAGCTGCACGGTTATAGATACCTGAGCCCACTGCGCATCCCCCGACCGTGCCTGTTCTTTGTTTTCATCAGCGAGCACTGGCTCTTCACTTAAACTTAGCTTCCAAATTCCCAGACCTCTCTACCGTCAAGACTACGCTTCTCCACTGGACTAATGATCTAGTGACTAATGGATCGTGAATGGAGCTCGGGGCCAGGGATCGCGAGGCGAGCTTGGGGCCAGGGATTGTGAGGCGAGCTTGCGGCCAGGGATCGCGAGGCAAGCTCGGGGCCCCTCGGGATCGCGAGAATATCATTGCTAATTTGATCTTGTGAGAGACAACATCATTCATGTCCGAGGCCGGGACCCAGGAGCGAGGACGAGCCCAGCTGCGTGGTTGCGGCCCAGGAGTGGCGCAGCGTGGACCAGCAGCGGGGTCGGGGCCCAGGGAAGGTGCAGCACGGACCAACAGTGAGGTTGGGAGGACCACAATGCATCCTACGAAACCCAGGCAGCGAGGACCTGCGGGAAGGAGGGAGGAGGACAGTAGGAATATGTTTGTGTGTGTGTGCTAGCCTGTTGTAGCAGAGCCTGGTCTCCAATCGTCTTGGATTCCTTTGCCATTGGACCAAGACCTTGCTCTGTCAAGCCCGTGTGGTAGCTGGTGTGCAACGGCCACCCCACGTTAAAAGAATTCACGCACAGGCATCTTCCACCCTTTAAAATGAAGTTCGGAACCTGGAACGTCAGGACCCTCATGGACAACCCCAACAGTGACAGACCGGAATGCCGTACTCCTATCGTTGCCCGGGAGCTCAGACGCTTCGACATTGACATCGCCGCCCTAAGCGAGACCCGGCGGGCAGGGGAAGGCCAGCTCAAGGAGCAAGGCTGTGGCTACACCTTCTTCTGGAAAGGCAAACCTGAAGAAGAACGCTGCCTCCATGGGGTAGGCTTCGCCATTAAAATGAACTAGTTGGGCATCTCAGAGACTCCCCTAGCGGTATAAACGAGCGCCTCATGAATCTTCGGCTCACCCTAGCCCGGAACCAGTGCACTACGGTCATCAGTGCGTACGCCCCAACACTGGAAGCCACAGTCGAGACCAAAGAGGAATTCTACTCCAGCCTCGAACAATCCCTGTCCCGAGTCCCAACGGGTGATAAGCTGATCCTCCTTGGCGACTTTACCGCCAGAGTTGGAAAGGACACAGACCTCTGGGGTGATGTGATCGGCAGAGAGGGGGTAGGGAAAGCCAACTCCAACGGTACCCTACTCCTGACGAAATGCTTGAACATGGCCTTGTCATAACCAACACCTTGTTCCGTCAGGGAGACAAGTACAAGGCCTCATGGCAGCACCCTCGCTCCAAGCACTGGCATCTGCTGGACTACGTCATCGTCAGAGCGAGGGACTGCAAGGACGTCCGCATCACCTGCGCCATGACAGGAGCTGAAGACTGCTGGACACACCACCACCTAATCCACTCTGTCATCTCCATCAGTGTAGCCCCAAAATATCGGCGGCAACAGAAACAATGCCGCAGAAAAATCAACGCTGGAGCACTCAAAGACCCCGCTAAGAAAGCCCTATTCAGCCTGCGCCTCACAACCAACCTGACGACTCCCAGTGATGCAAAGACACAGAGTGTCCACAGCGCCTAGTCTGCACTCAAGGCCTCCATAATCAGCACCTGTGAAGAGACGCTCGGTCACTCGACCAGGAAAAACCAAGATTGGTTCGATGAGAATGACCAGGAGATCCAGGAGCTAATAAGCCGCAAGCACAAGGCATTCCTGATCTGGAAACAGCAACACAACTCGAGAGCAAGAAAGCAGCTCTACCGATGCCTGAAGGCCGAGGTCCAACAAAAAATTTGCAACCTAAAGAACAGATGATGGGTGGAGAAAGCGCAGGAGACCCAGCAGCTAGCCGATAACCACGACGTGCGTGATTCTTTAGCACAGTCAAGACCACCTGCGGCCCAAGCACCCATGGTCCTACCCCACTGCGGGCCAAGAACGGAGGGGTACTCATCAAGGACAGGGAGGCAGTCAGTGCCCGCTGGAAGGAGCAATTCGAAGATCTCCTTAACCGAGACTCTATCTTCGACGCGAGTGTCCTCAACTCCATCCCGCAGCATGCTACCCGCCACCACCTCAGCACAACCCCAGCCCGGCATGAGGTTGAAAAGGCCATCCGACAACTGAAGAACAGCAAGGCCTCAGGAGCAGGTGGAATCCCTGCCGAGGCACTAAAGTATGGTGGAGAAGCACTACTGGAGTGAAATAATGAACTCATTTCTCTTATCTGGAAGGAGGAGAGCATGCCAGGGGATCTCAGAGACACTGTAATTGTGACCCTCTTCAAGAAAGGTGACAAGTCCGATTGCGGTAATTACAGAGGAGTTTTCCTGCTGTCTGCCACGGGGAAAGTCATCGTAAGAATCCTCCTCAATCGCCTTCTCCCAGTGGCCAAGGGCTCCTTCCAGAGTCGCAATGCAGATTCCGCCCACTAAGGGCACAATGGACATGATCTTCACTGCACGTCAATTACAAGAGAAATGCAGGGAACAACACCAACCGCTGCACATGGCTTTCTTTGACCTCACAAAGGCCTTCGACACTGTCAACCGTGAGGGATTATGGAGTGCCCTCCTCAAATTCGGCTGCCCTCAAAAGTTTGTCACCACCCACCGCCTGCTTCACGACAACATGCAAGCTGTGATCCTGACCAATGGTTCCACCGCAGACCAATTCACGTACAGACCGGGGTCAAGCAAGGCTGTGTCATCGCACCAACGCTCTTCTCAATCTTCCTTGCTGCAATGCTCCATCTCACCCTCAGTAAGCTCTCCGCTGGAGTGGAGCTAATTTACAGAACAAATGGGAAACTGTTCAACCTCCGTCACCTCCAGTCCAGATCCAGGGTCGTCCCATCCTCTGTTGTCGAATTACAGTATGCAGACGACGCTTGCGTCTGCGCAAACTCGGTCAACGTCCAAACCATCGTCAACACCTTCACCGAAGTGTACGAGAGCATGGGCCTTACACTAAACATCCATAAGACAAATGTCCTCCACCAACATGCCCTGCCACACAGTACTGCCCCCGATTATCAAAATCCACAACGAGGACCACTTTCCATACCTCGGGAGCCTACTGTCAACAAGGGCAGACGTTGATGACGAAGTCCAGCACCGCCTTCAGTGTGCCAGTGCAGCCTTCAGTCACCTGAGGAAGAGAGTGTTTGAAGACCAGGACCTCAAACCCGGCACCAAGCTCATGGTCTACAGAGCAGTAGTGATACCCGCCCTCCTGTATGCCTCAGAGACATGGACCATGCACAGCAGTACCTCAAAGCACTGGAAAGGTACCACCAATGCTGCCTCTGCAAGATCCTGCCAATCCATTGGCAGGATAGGCGCACCAACGTCAGTGTTCTCGCTCAGGCCAACATCCCCAGCATCAAAGCTTTGACCATGCTCGATTAGCTCCGATGGACGGGTCACATCGTCCGCGTGCCCAATACGAGACTGCCAAAACAAGCGCTCTACTCGGAGCTCCGGCACGGCAGGAGAGCCCCAGGTGGGCAGAGGAAACACTTCAAGGACACCCTCAAAGGCTCCTTGAAAAAGTGCAACATCCCCACCGACACCTGTGAATCCTTGGCCCAAGACCACATGGAGGAGAAGCATCCGGGAAGGCGCCGAACACCTCGAGTCTCTTCGTGGGGAGCAAGCGGATGCCAAGCGCAGACAGCGAAAGGAGCGCACGCCAACAAAGCACCCGACCCACCCGTCCCTTCAACCAGCATCTGCCCCACCTGTGACAGAGACTGTAGGTCCCACATTGAATACATCAGTCACCTGAGAACTTATTTTTAATGTGGAAGCAAGTCATCCTCAGTTCGGAGGGACTGCCTAAGACGAAGAAGAAGAATATATACATGGTCTGCTATTCACTATAATATATACAGGGTCTTCCATTCACTAATATAAACAGGGTCTTCCATTCACTATAATATATGCAGGGTCTTTCATTCCCTATAATATATACAGGGTCTTCCATTCACTATAATATGTACAGGGTCTGTCGTTGACATTTTGTGGCGTCGCTAAACACTACTGCCACGATATCCTGTGCCTGCAGATCGTGACGTCAGTCGAGTGTGCAATGCCCCGGTAGCGCCCTGCACCGGTTATTGTGTGGCGCCCTCTGCCTTACTGCCTGCCACTAGCAACGACAGGTTGAGGGGAGCGTTTTGCAGTCGGGAAGGGACCGGGGGAGCGCTATTTAAAGGCAACCACTTCCTGTCTTTTTTTGTCAGCGACATCTTTGCACCACGCATTCTGAGTGAGAGAGAGAGAGAGACTTCTGGAGAGATTCAACGCTGTGTGAAGGAGTTTTGGCTACTGAGCAACACTTCGCAGATTCATTTTGATTTGACCTTCGTTGCATCGATTTAGACGAGACTGTGGGGGCTGCACTTTGAGCTCTTTCCCTGGGCCTCTCCATTGTTCTTTCCAGCAGATTTGATGTACAGGTCTCTCCAGGGCGAGATTCAAGGCTGCAATGAGCAGGGTGTGGATGGAGAGCAAGATCGACCCTTCCCCTTTAAGAACTGGCCGGCGCCAGTGTGTCTGTGTTCCATTGCTGACTGACATCACATGAGCTTCGCCAGCGCTCTGAGGTAGCACCTCGCTCCTCGGCCTTTGCGCCTTAAGACAGGTGTGAAGCGCTTGATTTCGTGCTCCAATCACTCCAGGGGCGATAAAAGCCTAGTTTGCAGTCGGAGGCGATAATTAGCGCCAGGCACTAAACTTTGCGCCCGGCCGATAATTGCGCCCCGAACGAGGCGATACCGAATTTCTCCCCCACAGGATCGATCATTCTCTATAATATATACAGTGTCTGCTATTCACTATAATATATACAGGGTCTGTCAATCACTATAATATATACAGGGTCTGTCATTCACTATAATATATACAGGGTCTGTCATTCACTATAATATATACAGGGTCTGCTATTCACTATAATATATACAGGGTCTGCTATTCACTATAATATATACAGGGTCTGTCATTCACTATAATATAATACAGGGTCTGTCATTCACTATAATATAATACAGGGTCGGTCATTCACTATAATATAATACAGGGTCTGTCATTCACTATAATATATACAGGGTCTGTCAATCACTATAATATAATACAGGGTCTGTCATTCACTATAATATATACAGGGTCTGTCAATCACTATAATATAATACAGGGTCTGCTATTCACTATAATATATACAGGGTCTGTCATTCACTATAATATAATACAGGGTCGGTCATTCACTATAATATAATACAGGGTCTGTCATTCACTATAATATATACAGGGTCTGTCAATCACTATAATATATACAGGGTCTGTCATTCACTATAATATATACAGGGTCTGTCATTCACTATAATATATACAGGGTCTGTCATTCACTATAATATATACAGGGTCTGCTATTCACTATAATATATACAGGGTCTGTCATTCACTATAATATAATACAGGGTCTGTCATTCACTATAATATAATACAGGGTCTGTCATTCACTATAATATATACAGGGTCTGTCAATCACTATAATATATACAGGGTCTGTCAATCACTATAATATATACAGGGTCTGTCAATCACTATAATACATACAGGGTCTGCTATTCACTATAATATATACAGGGTCTGCTATTGACTATAATATATACAGGGTCTGTCATTCACTATAATATGTACAGGGTCTGTCATTCACTATAATATGTACAGGGTCTGCTATTCACTATAATATATACAGGGTCTGTCATTCACTATAATATATACAGGGTCTGTCATTCACTATAATATATACAGGGTCTGTCATTCACTATAATATATACAGGGTCTGTCATTCACTATAATATATACAGGGTCTGCCATTCACTGTAATATATACAGGGTCTGCTATTCACTGTAATATATACAGGGTCTGCTATTCACTATAATATATACAGGGTCTGTCATTCACTATAATATATACAGGGTCTGCCATTCACTATAATATGTACAGGGTCTGTCATTCACTATAATATGTACAGGGTCTGCTATTCACTATAATATATACAGGGTCTGTCATTCACTATAATATATACAGGGTCTGTCATTCACTATAATATATACAGGGTCTGCCATTCACTATAATATGTACAGGGTCTGTCATTCACTATAATATGTACAGGGTCTGCTATTCACTATAATATATACAGGGTCTGTCATTCACTATAATATATACAGGGTCTGTCATTCACTATAATATATACAGGGTCTGTCATTCACTATAATATATACAGGGTCTGTCATTCACTATAATATATACAGGGTCTGCCATTCACTATAATATATACAGGGTCTGTCATTCACTATAATATATACAGGGTCTGTCATTCACTATAATATATACAGGGTCTGCTATTCACTATAATATATACAGGGTCTGTCATTCACTATAATATGTACAGGGTCTGCTATTCACTATAATATATACAGGGTCTGTCATTCACTATAATATGTACAGGGTCTGCTATTCACTATAATATATACAGGGTCTGTCATTCACTATAATATATACTGGGTCTGCTATTCACTATAATATATACAGGGTCTGTCATTCACTATAATATATACAGGGTCTGTCATTCACTATAATATATACAGGGTCTGCTATTCACTATAATATATACAGGGTCTGTCATTCACTATAATATATACTGGGTCTGCTATTCACTATAATATATACAGGGTCTGTCATTCACTATAATATATACAGGGTCTGTCATTCACTATAATATATACAGGGTCTGTCATTCACTATAATATATACAGGGTCTGTCATTCACTATAATATATACAGGGTCTGTCATTCACTATAATATATACAGGGTCTGTCAATCACTATAATACATACAGGGTCAGCTATTCACTATAATATATACAGGGTCTGCTATTGACTATAATATATACAGGGTCTGCTATTGACTATAATATATACAGGGTCTGCTATTGACTATAATATATACAGTGTCTGCTATTCACTAAAATATGTACAGTGTCTGCTATTCACTATAATATATACAGGGACTGCCATTCACTATAATACATACAGTGTCTGTCAATCACTATAATATATACAGGGTCTGTCATTCACTATAATATATACAGGGTCTGCTATTCACTATAATATATACAGGGTCTGCTATTCACTATAATATATACAGTGTCTGTCATTCACTATAATATATACAGGGTCTGTCATTCACTATAATATATACAGGGTCTGCTATTCACTATAATATATACAGGGACTGCCATTCACTATAATACATACAGTGTCTGTCAATCACTATAATATATACAGGGTCTGTCATTCACTATAATATATACAGGGTCTGTCATTCACTATAATATATACAGGGTCTGTCATTCACTATAATATATACAGGGTCTGTCATTCACTATAATATATACAGGTCAGCGATTCACTATAATATACATGGTGTGGAGATGCCAGTTCGCGGCAGACATAGAGGAATTCATCAGGAGAATGAGGCTCCGGGAATTCTTCCACAAATCCCAAGATGTCAGCAGCGAACCCAATGAGACAATCAATGATCCGGAACAGCAGACAGAGGGATCCGCAGTGCAGCAACCGAAGAAGAACGTCTCGGCACTCTACACCAGTATCCCCCACGATGACGTCATCGCTGCGACAGCCTCAGTACTCACCACCACCAACAGCCAATCTCCAGACACCATCCTACAACTCATCCGCTTCATCCTTGACCACAATGTCTTCACCTTCGACAACCAGTTCTTTACACAAACACACGGAACAGCCATGGGGACCAAATTCGCACCCCAATACGCAAACATCTTCATGCACAAGTTCGAGCAAGACTTCTTCGCTGCACAGGATCTCCAACCAACACTATACACCAGATATATCGACGACATTTTCTTCCTATGGACCCACGGCGAAGAATCACTGAAAAGACTACATGATAACATCAACAAGTTCCATCCCACCATCAAACTCACCATGGACTACTCCTCAGAATCGGTTTCATTCTTGGACACATGAATCTCCATCAAAGACGGACACCTCAGCACTTCACTCTACCGCAAGCCCACGGACAACCTCACGATGCTTCACTTCTCCAGCTTCCACCCCAACCACGTTAAAGAAGGCATCCCCTATGGACAAGCCCTGCGAATACACAGGATCTGCTCAGACGAGGAGGAACGCGATGGACACCTACAGACACTGAAAGGCGCCCTTGTATGAACGGGATATGACGCTCGACTCGTCGATCGACAGTTCCGACGGGCCACAGTGAAAAATCGCATAGACCTCCTCAGAAGACAAACACGGGACACAACCAACAGAGTACCCTTCGTCATCCAGTACTTCCCCGGAGCGGAGAAACTACGCCATGTTCTTCGCAGCCTTCAACGTGTCATTGATGACGACGAACACCTCGCTAAGGCCATCCCCACGCCTCCACTACTCGCTTTCAAACAGCCGCCTAACCTCAAACAGACCATCGTTCGCAGCAAATTACCCAGCTTTCAGGAGAACAGCGACCACGACACCACACAACCCTGCCACAGCAACCTCTGCAAGACATGCCAGATCATCAACACAGATACCATCATCACACGTGAGGACACCACCCACCAGGTACATGGTACATACTCATGTGACTCGGCCAACGTTGTCTACCTCATACGTTGCAGGAAAGAATGCCCTGGAGCATGGTACATCGGCGAGACCATGCAGACACTGCGACAACGGATGAACGGACACTGCACAACATTCACCAGGCAGGAGTGTTCCCTCCCAGTCGGGGAACACTTCAGCAGTCAAGGACATTCAGCCTCCGATCTTCGGGTAAGCATTCTCCAAGGCGGCCTTCGAGACACACGACAACGCAAAATCGTCGAGCAGAAACTGATAGCCAAGTTCCGTACCCATGAGGACGGCCTCAACCGAGATCTTGGGTTCATGTCACGCTACATGTAACCCCACCTGACGCAGGGTCATCCAGACTCGAGTCGACATTGGCTTGTTCTCTCTACACAGATGCGGCCGGACCTGCTGTGATTTCCAGCAAAAAAAATGTTTTTTGTCTGTTTTTTTGTTTTTCATACAGACCCCAGCATCTGCAATATTTGACCCCTTGTGACCCCACCTCATTGTTCTTTGATGTAATGTTTTCCTGGCTGACCTGTTTGGACACCACTTACACCTTTGATTGCTGTGATTATCTCTCTGCCGAGGTGTGATAAATGGCAGTTGGAAACATTACCTGTAAACATCTGACATGATTCTCTGACTATATAAGCTGTGTCTTTATGCATTTCTCCACTTCACCTGACGAAGGAGCAGCGCTCCGAAAGCTTGTGATTTCAAATAAAGCTGTTGGACTATAACCTGGTGTTGTGTGACTTCTTACTCTATAATATATATAGTGTCTGTCATTCACTATAATATATACAGGGTCTGTCAATCACTATAATATATACAGTGTCTGTCATTCACTATAATATATACAGGGTCTGTCATTCACTATAATATATACAGGGTCTGTTATTCACTATAATATATACAGGGTCTGTCATTCAGTATAATATATACAGGGTCTGTCACTCACTATAATATATACAGGGTCTGCTATTCACTATAATATATACAGGGTCTGTGATTCACTATAATATATGCAGGGTCTGTCATTCACTATAATATATACAGGGTCTGTCATTCACTATAATATATACAGGGTCTGTGATTCACTATAATATATGCAGGGTCTGTCATTCACTATAATATATACAGGGTCTGTCATTCACTATAATATATACAGGGCCTGTCACTCACTATAATATATACAGGGTCTGCTATTCACTATAATATATACAGGGTCTGTGATTCACTATAATATATGCAGGGTCTGTCATTCACTATAATATATACAGGGTCTGTCATTCACTATAATATATACAGGGTCTGTGATTCACTATAATATATGCAGGGTCTGTCATTCACTATAATATATACAGGGTCTGTCATTCACTATAATATATACAGGGCCTGTCACTCACTATAATATATACAGGGTCTGTCACTCACTATAATATATACAGGGTCTGTCAATCACTATAATATATACAGGGTCTGTCATTCACTATAATATATACAGGGTCTGTCATTCACTATAATATATACAGGGTCTGTGATTCACTATAATATATGCAGGGTCTGTCATTCACTATAATATATACAGGGTCTGTCATTCACTATAATATATACAGGGTCTGTGATTCACTATAATATATGCAGGGTCTGTCAATCACTATAATATATACAGGGTCTGTCACTCACTATAATATATACAGGGTCTGCTATTCACTATAATATATACAGGGTCTGTGATTCACTATAATATATGCAGGGTCTGTCAATCACTATAATATATACAGGGTCTGTCACTCACTATAATATATACAGGGTCTGCTATTCACTATAATATATACAGGGTCTGTCATTCACTATAATATATACAGGGTCTGTCATTCACTATAATATATACAGGGTCTGCTATTCACTATAATATATACAGGGTCTGTCATTCACTATAATATATACAGGGTCTGTCATTCACTATAATATATACAGGGTCTGTCATTCACTATAATATATACAGGGTCTGCTATTCACTATAATATATACAGGGTCTGTCATTCACTATAATATATACAGGGTCTGCTATTCACTATAATATATGCAGGGTCTGTCAATCACTATAATATATACAGGGTCTGTCACTCACTATAATATATACAGGGTCTGCTATTCACTATAATATATACAGGGTCTGTCATTCACTATAATATATACAGGGTCTGTCATTCACTATAATATATACAGGGTCTGCTATTCACTATAATATATACAGGGTCTGTCATTCACTATAATATATACAGGGTCTGCTATTCACTATAATATATACAGGGTCTGTCATTCACTATAATATATACAGGGTCTGTCATTCACTATAATATATACAGGGTCTGTCATTCACTATAATATATACAGGGTCTGTCATTCACTATAATATATACAGGGTCTGTCATTCACTATAATATATACAGGGTCTGCTATTCACTATAATATATACAGGGTCTGTCATTCACTATAATATATACAGGGTCTGTCATTCACTATAATATATACAGGGTCTGTCATTCACTATAATATATACAGGGTCTGCTATTCACTATAATATATACAGGGTCTGTCATTCACTATAATATATACAGGGTCTGCTATTCACTATAATATATGCAGGGTCTGTCAATCACTATAATATATACAGGGTCTGTCACTCACTATAATATATACAGGGTCTGCTATTCACTATAATATATACAGGGTCTGTCATTCACTATAATATATACAGGGTCTGTCATTCACTATAATATATACAGGGTCTGCTATTCACTATAATATATACAGGGTCTGTCATTCACTATAATATATACAGGGTCTGCTATTCACTATAATATATACAGGGTCTGTCATTCACTATAATATATACAGGGTCTGCTATTCGCTATAATATATACAGGGTCTGTCATTCACTATAATATATACAGTGTCTGTCATTCACTATAATATATACAGGGTCTGTCATTCACTATAATATATACAGGGCCTGTCACTCACTATAATATATACAGGGTCTGTCAATCACTATAATATATACAGGGTCAGCTATTCACTATAATATATACAGGGTCTGCCTTTCACTATAATATATACAGGGTCAGCTATTCACTATAATAAAAACAGGGTCTGTCATTCACTCTCTTATCTTATATATATAATAATAATAAATGGATCTGTCTGTCTGTCTGTGTGTCTGTCCGCAGTAAACTCAAAAGTTATAGAGTGTACCTACACATATGTTATATCAAAAGAAAGCTTATGATTAGGGGAGTGTCATAGGCATATTTACTTTTTGGTCAGACAAAAATTGCTTGGACAGTATACAGAAAACTTTCAAAAAACGGACAAAATCCGCTCATTAGCGTTGAGTGACGTGATGGTTGACCAGTCCTACGGGGGAAGCACGGTGCGTCACGGGGGGCATTTCATGGCGTGTGTGGGCGGGGCCTAATCCCCAGCCTGCCGTGAGTGCAGGACCGGGAAAACAGATACACAGACATAGACAGAGACAACCACGCGGCCCGAGAGCCCGATAGACAGCGAGCATTCACACACAGAGACAGATACACCCGCGCGGCCTGAGAGCCCGAAAGACATCGAGCGGGGGAGCGGCGGTGGCGGGCCGGAGCGGGAGCTGAGCTGGGGTCACTCGGGCCGGGCCTGAGGCGCTACGCCGTGCACGGGGGCTCCGGGTCACCAAGGCCGGGCTCTGAGTCCAACCCCTACCCCGGGGTGTCTTCCTCTCTTCTCTATCTCCTTCCCTCACTCTCTCCTTCCCTCTCTCTCTCTCTCTCCTTCTCCCCTCTCTCTCCTTCCCCCTCTCTCTCCTTCCCCCTCTCTCTCCTTCCCCCTCTCTCTCTCTCCTTCCCCCTCTCTCTCTTTCCCTCTCTCTCTCTCCTTCCCTCTCTCCGGCGGCGGGCCGGAGCGGGAGCTGAGCTGAGCTGGGGTCATTCCGGCCGGGTCACCGCGGCCGGGCTCTGAGTCCAACCCCTTCCCCGGGGTGTCTTCCTCTCTTCTCTATCTCCTTCCCTAACTCTCTCCTTCCCTCTCTCTCTCTGTCTCTCTCTCCTTCCCTCTCTCTCTCTCTCCTTCCCCCTCTCTCTCTCTCTCTCCTTCCCCCTCTCTCTCTACTTCCCCCCTCTTTCTCTCTCTCTCTCTCCTTCCCCCTCTCTCTCTCCTTCCCCCTCTCTCTCTCTCTCTCCTTCCCCCTCTCTCTCTCTCTCTCTCTCCTTCCCCCCTCTCTCTCTCTCTCCTTCCCCCCCTCTCTCTCTCTCCCCTTCCCCCCTCTCTCTCTCTCTCTTTCCCCCTCTCTCTCTCTCTCTCCTTCCCCCTCTCTCTCTCTCTCCTTCCCCCTCTCTCTCCTTCCCACCCCCCCTCCCTCTCTCTCTCTCCTAACCACACTTGGAGTTACTGTGAACGGTTCCGGTCTCCATCTATTTCGTTCTGCCCTGCAGCTGCCCATCAACCTGCTCAACGCCAATACTACCCTCCTCCTCGGCGGCAACTTGCTTTCATCTGGCACTTCTCTCAACCGGGGCAGGGATGGGCAGCAAGGACACTGAAGGCACAATTGGAAGAGATAGATTGTTAGGCAGGGGAGGGAGGGAGAGAGAGGGGGAGAAAAGGGAAGGGAGAGAGAGAGGGGGAGGGAGGGAAAGACAGGGGGAGGGAGAGAGAGGGGGAGGGAGGGAGAGGAGAGGGGGAGGGAGGGAGAGACAGGGGAGGGAGAGAGAGAGGGGGAGGGAGGGAGAGGAGAGGGGAAAACTTGAAAACACTACACAAAAAACAACACGACGATTTGGCCATTCAAAATGGGGACACATGGGTAAACCATTTTGAAAAATTATACCAGAAAAACACCAGAGCAACACCAAATATGCAAAAAACTGGAAAAGCTAGAAATGGCCATAAAAGATAACCAAAACCCGCTAGACGCCATAATAACAGAAAAAGAACTTCTTGAAAAACTCAAGGACCTGCGACCAGGAAAAGCCTGTGGGACAGACGGCATACTAAACGAGATGATTAAACACACAGACAACAAAATGAAACTGGCTATCCTAAAACTCTTCAACTTGGTTCTGAGTGTCAGTTATTTCCCTGATATCTGGAACAAAGGACTCATAACGCCCATATACAAAACTGGGGACAAAATCGACCCAAACAACTATCGAGGCATCTGTGTAAACAGTAACCTGGGGAAGGTATTCTGTAGCATCATAAACAAAAGACTTATAAACTTCCTTGAGGAGCACAATGTCTTGAGTAAAAGCCAAATTGGATTCCTGCCAAACTATAGAACATCCGATCATATCTTCACCCTACAGACCCTAATTGACAAACACGTTCACCATAACAAAAGCAAAATCTACACATGCTTTGTAGATTTCCAGAAGGCTTTCGACTCCATCTGGCATGACGGTTTATTCCTGAAACTTATCGAAAGCGGGGTAGGAGGGAAAACATATGATGTAATTAAATCAATGTATACAAACAACAAATGTGCAGTTAAAATTGGAGACAAACAAACAAAATACTTCCCACAGGGGCGGGGGGTGACGCAGGGCTCGCCAATCTCACCGACACTCTTTAATATTTACATAAATGGATTGGCAAAACTACTTGAACAATCTACAGCACCCGGCCTCACCCTATATGAATCCAAGGTTAAATTCCTCCTCTATGCAGACGACCTGGTTCTGCTGTCACCAACTAAAGAGGGTCTACAGCAGAACCTGGACCTGCTGGAGTCGTACTGCCAGACTTGGGCCCTGACAATAAATCCCCAAAAAACCAAAGTCCTTGTGTTCCAGCAAAGATCCAAACATCAGGGACCCAAAATAAATTTCACAGTAGGAACAACCAAAATTGAACAAACCACTAACTACACATACTTGGGCTTAAAAATCAGTTCTACGGGAAACTTCAAACTAGCTGTGAATGAACTGAAAGAGAAAGCAAGAAGGGCTTTCTATGCCATCAAAAAATCAATCCAAATAGAAATCCCAATTAGCATTTGGCTCAAAATTTTCAAATCAGTAATTGAACCAATTGCACTCTATGGCAGTGAGGTATGGGGACCGCTAACTCAACAAGAATTCGCAAAATGGGACAAACACCCAATTGAGATCCTACATGCAGAATTCTGTAAAAGTATCCTCCGGACTCAAAGGAAAACAGTAAACAATGCATGCAGGGCGGAACTAGGCCAATATCCATTAATAATCACTATCCAAAAAAGAGCCACCAAATTTTGGAATCACCTACAAATGAGCAACCCCCAATGCTATCACTACGACGCCCTGAAATGCCAAGAGCTGACCATAAAGAAGAATACCCTCAGTCAACTAGTCCTGGGACTCAGTGAAGAAACTACTAACAATACTAACAATAACCAGCCCCAGGACAGTGACAGGGTAACACAAAGAATTCGACCCAACACAATCGTCGCTAAGCAAAAGGAAAAATATCTGACATATTGGGCAGAAACAACAAAAACCCAAAGCAAACTCAATTGCTACTTGGCCCTAAACAGACAATACAACATAGCTGATTACCTGACCATGGTAAAGGATAACAAACGGAGAAGAACCTTGACAAGGTACAGACTTAGCGAACATAGCCTAGCAATCGAAAAAGGCAGACACAGGCAGACCAGGCTGCCAAGAGAAGACAGGATATGCTCTCACTGCAGTCAGGGAGTAGTGGAGACAGAGATGCACTTCCTCACAGCCTGTGGAAAATATCAGGACATCAGGGAGAATTTCTACCAAAAATTCTCACAAATATGCCCTGAATTCAGAAATCTGAATGACAACCAAAAACTCCCATTCCTACTGGGAGAAGAGAGAAGCTGTGTAACACTGGCGGCACACTATGTTACAGCTTGCCATGAACAGAGGGACAACCAGTAAACTAAGAAATGAATATATATAAACAATGCGAATGTATATTTATACACTCAGGGATATACCTGTTTATACACTGTATGAATAGAACTGCGTTTATGTGCTCAACCATAAATGTATTTTGATGCTTTGGCAACATAAGATGTAACTTATCATGCCAATAAAGCGATTTGAATTGTGAATTGTGAATTGGGAGAGGGAGAGGGGGGAGAGAGAGAGGAGAGAGAGAGGGGCAGGGAGAGAGGGGGGAGGGAGAGAGTGGGGGAGGGAGGTAGAGAGGGGGAGGGAGACAGAGAGGGGGAGGGAGGGAAAGAGTGAGGGGATGGGAGAGGGAGGGAGGGAAGGAGCGCGGGGAGCGAGAGAGGGGGAGGGAGGGAGTAAGTGAAGGGCAGGGAATGAGAGAGAGGGGGAGGGGGGAGGGGGAGAGAGTGAAGGGGAGGGAGAGAGAGGGAGGGAGAGAGAGGTGGAGGGAGAGGAAGGGAGGGAGGGAGAGAGGGTGAGGGAGGGAGGGGGATGGAGAGGGAGGGGGGAGTCAGAGATTCCTGACCAGACTCAGGCACGGCAAGCTGTTGACCAGGCGAGACATACCCAAGCCAGAGCCTCAGAGACTGCTGACCAGACTCAGGCACGGCAAGCTGTTGACCAGGCGAGACATACCCAAAACTATAAAACCTGGAGTATATGGCTACTGGCGATCCCCATTAACAAAAAATGAAGTTAAAGAACCACCTCCTGGGTGCTTAGGAAGAGTTCTTCAATCCCAACAGTTTTATAAACAGTTTTATAAACATGGCAGAGGGTTCTTCAGTTCCCTCAGCAACGCCGGGTACTCCAGCTAGTAATATATACAGGGTCTATCATTCACTATAATATATACAGGGTCTGTGATTCACTATAATATATACAGGGTCTGCTATTCAGTATAATATATACAGGGTCGGCTATTCACCATAATATATACAGGGCTTGCCATTCACTATAATATATACAGGGTCTGTCTTTCACTATAATGTATACAGATTCTGCTATTCACTATAATATATACAGGGTCTGCCATTCACTATAATATATACAGGGTCTGCTATTCACTATCATATATAGAGGGTCTGTCATTCACTATAATATATGCAGGGTCGGTTATTCACTATAATATATACAGGGTCTGCTATTCACTATATTATGTACAGGGTCTGCTATTCACTGTAATATATACAGGGTCTGCTATTGACTATAATATATACAGGGTCTGCTATTGACGATACTATATACAGGGTCTATCATTCACTAAAATATATACAGGGTCTGCTATTCACTATATTATGTAAAGGGTCTGCTATTCACTATAATATATACACGGTCTGCTATTGACTACAATATATACAGGGTCTATCATTCACTAAAATATATACAGGGTCTGCTATTCACTATATTATGTAAAGGGTCTGCTATTCACTATAATATATACAGCGTCTGCTATTCACTATAATATATACAGGGTCTGTCATTCACTATAATATATACAGGGTCTGCTATTCACTATAATATATACAGGGTCTGCTATTCAGTATAATATATACAGGGTCTATTATTCACTATAATATATACAGGATCTGCTATTGACTATAATATATACAGGGTCTGTCATTCACTATAATAAATACAGGGTCAGTCACTCACTATAATATATACAGGGTCTGCTATTGACTATAATATATACAGGGTTTGCTATTCAGTATAATATATACAGGATCTGCTATTCAGTATAATATATACAGGGCCTGCTATTCACTATAGTATATACAGGGTCTGCTATTGACTGTAATATATACAGGGTCTATCATTCACTCGAATATATACAGGGTCTGCTGTTCACTATAATATATACAGGGGCTGTCATTCACTATCATATATACTGGGTCTGCTATCACTATAATATATACAGGGTCTATTCATTCACTCTAATGTATACAGGGTCTGCTATTCACTATAATATATACAGACACTGTCATTCACTGTAATATATGGACGATCTGTCATTCACTATAATATATACAGACACTCTCATTATCTATAATATATACAGCATCTGCTATTCACTATTATATATATGGGTCTGTCATTCACTATAATATATACAGGGTCTGTCATTCACTATAATATATACAGGGTCTGTCATTAACTATAATATATACAGTGTCATTCACTATAATATATACAGGGTCTGTCATTCACTATAATATATATAGGGTCTGTCATTAACTATAATATATACAGGGTCTGTCGTTCACTATAATATATACAGGGTCTGTCATTCACTATAATATATACAGGGTCTGTCATTCACTCGAATATATACAGGGTCTATCATTCACTATAATACATACTGGGTGATGTAGAAAACCACTAGGCACTTGGTCTAAGCGTGAAACAAAGCTTTAATCAACTGTTTTACAACATGGAGGTCTAGATGTGTCCTTCACTAGTTCCTTTTAAGAATGTCCCGGTGCAAGCTGGCCCCGTGCCCGAGTATGTATACTCTCCCTGGACAGTGCCACCCGCAGGCCACTCAGCATCACTTCACAAGTCTTTCTTTCATGAATGATCGATTCATGTCACAGGGTCTGTCATTCACTATAACATATACAGGGTCTGTCATTCATTATCTATATATAAAAGAATAATGGTGTCTGTCCGTCTGTCTGTCTGTCCGCTATACACTCAAAAGTTATAGAGCGTACCTACACATATGTTATATCAAAAGAAAGCTGATGATTACGGGAGTGTCATAGGTGTATTTACTTCTTGGTCAGACAAAAATTGTTCGGACAGTATACAAAAAACGTTCAGAAATCCGCTCATTAGCGGTTGACCAATCCTACTGCTCATTAGCTTTGAGTGACGTGATGGTTGACCAATCCTACAGTTCAGTGACCTGATGGTTGACCAATCAGTGCGTCACGGGCGAGACCTAATGCTGCAGCCTCCCGAAACGTTGCCGCCATTTTTTTCCCCTGCTTTTACCAGCTGCGGCGGCCCGCCGGAGTGGGAGGTGAGTTGGGGTCACTCGGGCCCATGGGGTCACTCGGGCCGGGCCTGACAACCGCTCGGCCCGAGACACAGAGCGGGGGAGCGGCAGCGGCCGTCCGTCAACTGCGCGGCCTGAGACACAGAGCAGGGGAGCGGCAGCGGCCAGCCGTCAACCGCGCGGCCCTCTAAACTGCCCTGGCAACGCCGGGCCCCCCCAGCTAGTAATATATAAACAGTCTGTCATTCACTATAATATATACACAGACTGCCATTCATTATAGTATATACAGGGTCTGTCATTCACTATAATATATACAAGGTCTGTCATTCACTATAGTATATACAGGGTCTGCCATTCACTTTAATATATACAGGGTTTGCAATTCACTATAATATATACAGGGTCCGTCATTCACTATAATATATATAGGGTCTATCATTCACTATAATAATATATACAGGGGCTGTCATTCACTATAATATATACAGGGTCTGCTATTCAGTATCACTTGGTCAAGATGGCGGCCGTGACGGTCCGGTGCTGAGATCGCTCTCCCTGCTTCGGGCGGCCAGCTCTCGCCACTCGCTCCCGCAACCGGAGCGAGGTGCTCGGCGAGTCGGGCAGAGGCAGCGCAGCGCGGTGAGCAGCAGCAGCAGCCAAGCCGACCCGCTGGAGCACATCGGCCGGCAGCTCCTCGGTGGGAAGGAATTCTGACTGGGAGGAGGGGAGCCGAGCATGGCCGCCAGAGGCCGACCCGTGAGAGGGAGAAGTAGGCCCCGGGCCGTGGAGCGGGGAGCCGGCGACGGTGAAGAAGAGGCTGAATTGGAGCGTTCACATCCCGACGATGTGTTCGGCGAGTTGGGCAGAGGAGCGCAGCACAACGAGCAGCAGCAGCAGACTCACGACACGCTGCAGCACGTCGGCCGGCAGCTCCATTTCGGGTAACTCACAGTCCGGATGGGAGGAGGGGAGCCGGGCATGGTGGCCAGAGTGGGAGAAGCAGGCCACCACACGTGGAGCCGGCAACAGTGAGGAGGAGGCCGCGGTGAAGAGGAGGACGGAGCGGCTGAGGGACATCGTGCTCCCACTGCCACGGGAAGCCATTGTATTGACTCTGAACGCGGCGCTGTATGTATAGCTGACGCATCCCTACGGGGAACAAGCATTCCATTGTACTTGTTACATATGGCAAATAAATCTAATCTGAATCTGAATATATACAGGGTCTGTCAATCACTATAATATATACAGGGTCTGTCATTAACTATAATATACACAGGGTTTGCAATTCACTATAATATATACAGGGTCTGTCATTCACTATAATATATACAGGGTCTGCTATTCACTATAATATATACAGGGTCTGCTATTCACCATAATATATACAGTGCCAGCTATTCACTATAATATATACAGGGTCTGTCATTCACTGTAATATATACAGGGTCTGCTATTGACTATAATATATACAGGATCTGCTATTCAGTATAATATATACAGGGTCTGCTATTCACTATAATATATACAGGATCTGCTATTCAGTATAATATATACAGGGTCTGCTATTCACTATAATATATACAGGGTCTGCTATTCACCATAATATATACAGTGCCAGCTATTCACTATAATATATACAGGGTCTGTCATTCACTGTAATATATACAGGGTCTGCTATTGACTATAATATATACAGGGTCTGCTATTCACTATAATATATACAGACACTGTCATTCACTGTAATATATGGACGATCTGTCATTCACTATAATATATACAGACACTCTCATTATCTATAATATATACAGCATCTGCTATTCACTATAATATATATGGGTCTGTCATTCACTATAATATATACAGGGTCTGTCATTCACTATAGTATATACAGGGTCTGTCATTCACTATAATATATACAGGGTCTATCATTCACTATAATATATACAGGGTCTGCTATTGACTATAATATATACAGGGTCTGTCATTCACTATAATATATACAGGGTCTATCATTCACTATAATATATACAGGGTCTGCTATTGACTATAATATATACAGGGTCTATCATTCACTATAATATATACAGGGTCTGCTATTGACTATAATATATACAGGGTCTGTCATTCACTATAATATATACAGGGTCTGTCATTCACTTTTGTATATACAGGGTCTGTCATTCACTATAATATATACAGGGTCTATCATTCACTATAATATATACAGGGTCTGCTATTGACTATAATATATACAGGGTCTGTCATTCACTATAATATATACAGGGTCTGTCATTCACTTTTGTATATACAGGGTCTGTCATTCACTATAATATATACAGGGTCTATCATTCACTATAATATATACAGGGTCTGCTATTGACTATAATATATACAGGGTCTGTCATTCACTATAATATATACAGGGTCTATCATTCACTATAATATATACAGGGTCTGCTATTGACTATAATATATACAGGGTCTATCATTCACTATAATATATACAGGGTCTGCTATTGACTATAATATATACAGGGTCTGTCATTCACTATAATATATACAGGGTCTGTCATTCACTTTTGTATATACAGGGTCTGTCATTCACTATAATATATACAGGGTCTATCATTCACTATAATATATACAGGGTCTGCTATTGACTATAATATATACAGGGTCTGTCATTCACTATAATATATACAGGGTCTGCTATTCACTATATTATGTACAGGGTCTGCTATTGACTATAATATATACAGGTTCTGCTATTCACTATAATATATACGGTTTCTATATCAGCTGGGGCATCCACCTGAGACCTATCGAAAGACTTATTAAAGGTGATAGCCGCCGCCCGTGCACGTGGTGGGAGATAAGTGTCTGCATTCTTCTTGGCCAAGTCCAGGGAACACGCCTGGTCATAAGCAGCCCGTAAATTGAGAGTTTTATTTTCCAGCAGGCGCTGACGGATAAAAGGGGACGCAATCCCATTGATAAAGGAATCGCGGATTCGTTCCTCTTGATACTGTTCAGCTGTAACCGCTTTAAGGTTACAATCTTTGCCGAGCCTGCGAAGTTTCTGGAGGAATTCATCGAGTGATTCCCCAGGCTGCTGCCGAGTTGTGGCCAGTAGGTGTCGAGCAAAGATTTCATTCGGGGACTTGACATATAGCTGCTGTAAAGTTTGGATAGCAGCATCATAGTCTATACAGTCCTCAATATAATCATACACATGAGGGGATACGTAGTTAATAAGCATTCGTAACTTATTAGGGGCATCTGCCCCACATTCTTCAAGAAAGTTGCTAAAGGTACGAAACCAATGCTTCCATACCTTCGCTGCCGCAGGTGCATTCGGGTCCAAGTCGAGACGAGCGGGTCTAAGGAGTTTTTCCATGATGGATCAGTTTTTTGCCCAAGTCCCGTTCTGCGGTTCGAGTTGCAGCTGGTTGTTCCAAATCACCCAAGGCGTGGAGACGATAACAAGTCGATTAAATTGACGTAATAAAGACTCACTACGCACTTGGTTGTACATAAAGCAAGGCTTTAACTGACTTGTAACAAAACATGGAGGTCTAGTTAGTAGTCACTAGCTTCCTGTTTCCAGCTTGTCTCTGGCCAAGTTGGGCCCACGCCTGAGTATTTATACTCCTCGGACGGCGCCCTCAGCTGGCCGTCCAGTAGTACTTCCTGAGTTACTTCTTGTAGAAGTTACGATTTATGACACAGGGTCTGCTATTCACTATAATATATACAGGGTCTGCTATTCACTACAATATATACAGGGTCTATCATTCACTGTAATATATACAGGGTTTGCTATTCACTATAAAATATACAGGGTCTACTATTCACTATAATAAAAACAGGATCTGCTATTCACTCTAATATATACAGGGTCAGCTATTCACCATAATATATATAGGGCTGAATTTTGATACTGGAGGCGTGTAGGAGGCGGGACTACAACTTTTGGGGCTGTTGTCCCGCCTCCATTGAGTTGTGGCCTACCCATGCAATTTTCACTTGGTTGCCCTTGTTCAGCCTGCCCAGCGGGCTCAGCAGACCAATTAAGGTCCACCCGGCAACAGTTGACGTCACAGATTGACATTTCATCTGTCAAGAGCTTTTGACAGATGAAATATCAGCGCTTGACAGCTCTTTGAAGCTGTCAAACACTGACAATCTGTACACTAAGTTAATTCCTTCCTGTCAGGATGATTTAGAGATCTCTCCAGAACAGAAAGCTGAATGCTGGAACTTTTGACAGCTCGCGGCCGTTCTGCTTTCTGTGCCGGTGAGGTGAGGGACTCCCGAGACCTGAAGGAAGGAAGGCTGTAAAGGTAAGCAAAGGTAATTAAACCTCTTTAAACACTTTACACACACCAAACACACTTACCTCTGCACTCATGCACCCATCACTCACCCGAACACCGGATATCTCGAACCCTCCAAGCTCTTCAGCCCGACGGTCCGCCTCGCTAACTTGGCGTGGTTTGGAGCCGTCGGGAATCCCACACTTCAGGAATATAAATAGGGATTAGGCTAAAAACTGCCTGTTAACTACCCGTTAACAGGCAGTTAATTGGCACTAATCCCCTTCCCGCCTCGGGGAGGTGGGTCCCAGCACAGGTCGGGTATCCGCCTCCTTTGAAACTGACATGGAGGCGGGTTGGGTTCGTGCCCCCCGATTTCGTGATTTTAACCCCCCACACGCCTCCAATCTCACCTCCACGGCCCAATGAACATCCTGCCCATAGGGTCTGTACTCCATTACAATGTTTCTACAGTCTGCTGGTTCCCTGTAACGCGATGAAATAAAGTCGATCACTGCAATGGGTTTTCAGTTTTACAATTGCACTTCAGTTCATAGTATTTGAGTGGATTATTGACAAGAGAGAAGAAATGTTTTTACGCAGTGAGTTGTTATGATCTGGAATGCACTGCCTGAAAGGGAGGTGGAAGCAGATTCAACAATAAGTTTCAAAGGGGATAAACATAGAAACATAGAAGATAGGAGTAGGAGTAGGCCATTCGGCCCCTCGAGCCTGCTCCGCCATTCAATGCAATCATGGCTGATCATCCAAATTCGGTACCCTGTCCCTGCTTTCTCCCCATATCCCTTGATCCCTTTAGCCTTAAGAAATATATCCAACTCCCTCTTGAATATATTTAATGAATTGGCCTCTCCTGCCTTCTGTGGTAGAGAATTCCACAGGTTCACCACTCTCTGGGTGAAGAAATTCCTCCTCATTTCTGTCCTAAATGGCTTACCCCTTATCCTTAGACTGTGACCCCTGGTTCAGGACTCCCCGACCATCGGGAACATCCTTCCTGCATCTAGTCTGTCCAGTCCTGTCAGAATTTTATAAGTTTCAATGAGATCCCCTCTCATTCTTCTAAACTCCAGCAAGTATAAGCCCAATCGATCCAATCTCTCCTCATACGTCATTCCTGCCATCCCAGGTATCAGCCTGGTGAATCTTCGCTGAACTCCCTCCATGGCAAGAACATCCTTCCTCAAATAAGGCGACCAAAACTGCACACAATACTCAAGATGTGGTCTCAGCAAAGCCCTGTACAACTGCAGCAAAACACCCTTGTTCCTGTACTCAAACCCTCTCACTACGAAGGCCAACATACCATTTGCCTTCTTAACCGCCTGCTGCACCTGCATGCTTACCTTCAGCGACTGGTGCACAAGGACACCAAGGTCTCGTTGCACTTCCCCTTCTCCCAATCTATTACCATTCAGATAATAATCAGCCTTCCTGTTTTTGCCACCAAAGTGGATAACCTCGCATTTATCCACGTTATATTGCATCTGCCATGCTTCTGCCCAATCACCCAACCTGTCCAAATCATCCTGGAGTTCCTCGGCATCCTCCTCACAGCACACACACCCACCCAGCTTTGTGTCATCTGCAGACTTGGAGATATTACATCTAGTTCCCTTGTCTAGATCATTAATATATATTGTGAATAGCTGGGGTCCAAGGACCGATCCCTGCGGTACCCCACTAGTCACTGCCTGCCACTCGGAAAAAGAGCCATTTATTCCAACTCTTTGCTTTCTGTCTGCCAACCAGTTCTCTATCCAATTCAATACCTTGCCCCCAATCCCATGTGCCTTAACTTTACACGCTAATCTCTTATGCAGGACCTTATCGATAGCCTTTTGAAAGTCCAAATACACCACATCCACTGGTTCTCCCTTATCTATTTTACCAGTTACATCCTCAAATATTCCAGTAGATTAGTCAAGCACGATTTACCTTTTGTAAATCCATGTTGACTTTGTCCGATCCTGTCACTGTTTTCCAAGTGCTCTGCTATTACATCTTTTATAATGGACTCTAGCATTTTCCCCACTACCAATGTCAGGCTTACCGGTCTGTAATTCCCCGTTTTCTCTCTACCACCTTTTTTGAATAGTGGGGTAACATTAGCTACCCTCCAATCCATGGGTACTGTTCCAGATTCCATCGAATGTTGGAAGATGATCAGCAATGTATCTACTATTTCTAGGGCCACTTACTTAAGTACCCAAGGATGTAGATTATCAGGCCCTGGGGATTTATCGGCCTTCCGTCCCGTCAATTTCCCTAACACCATTTCCCTACAAATACTGATTTCTTTCAGTTCTTCCCTTTCATCAGACCCTATGTTCCCCGACATCTCAGGGAGGTTATTTGTGTCCTCCTTTGTGAAGACAGAACCAAAATATGTATTTAATTGGTCTGCCATTTCTTTGTTCCCCATTATAAATTCCCCTGATTCTGACTGCAAGTGACCTACGCTTGACTTCACCAATCTTTTTCACTTCACATATTTATAAAAGCTTTTACAGTCAGTTTTTATGTTCCCCGCAAGCTTACTCTCATATTCTATTTTCCCCTTCTTAATTAATCCCTTTGTCCTCCTTTGTTGAATCCTAAACTGCTCCCAGTCCTCAGGTTTACTGCTTTTTCTGGCCAATTTATATGTCCTCTCCTTGGATCTTATGCTATCCCTAATTTCCCTTGTTAGCCACGGTTGAGTCACCTTTTTTGTTTTATTTTTATGCCAAACTGGGATGAACAAATTCTGTAGTTCATCCATGCGGTCTTTGAATGTTTGCCATTGCCTATCCACCGTCAACCCTTTGAGTGACATTCCCCAATCAATCCTAGCCAATACGCGCCTCATACCATCGTAGTTTCCTTTATTTAAATTCAGGACCCTAGTCTCTGAGTCAACTACTTCACTCTCAATCTTAATGAAGAATTCTATCATATTATGATCACTCCGACCCAATGGGCCTCGTACAACAAGATTGCTAATTAATCCTTTCTCATTACATAATACCCAGACTAAGATGGCCTGATCTCTAGTTGGTTCCTTGACATATTGGTCCAGGAAACCATCCCGTAAACACTCCAGGAATTCCTCATCCACAGTATTGTTACGAATTTGGTTAGCCCAATCTATATGTAGATTAAAGTCACCCATGATGACTGCTGTGCCCTTATTGCACGCTCATCTAATTTCCCTTTTAATGCCATCCCCAACCTCCGCATTACTGTTTGGAGGTCTATATACCACTCCCACTAACGTTTTCTATCCCTTGGTATTTCTCAGTTCTACCCATACAGATTCCACATCATCAGAGTTAATATCCTTCCTTACAATTGTATTAATCCCCTCTTTAACCAGCAATGCTACCCCACCTCCCTTTCCTTTTTGCCTATCTTTCCTGAATATTGAATACCCCTGGATGTTGAGTTCCCAGCCTTGGCCACCCTGGAGCCATGTTTCTGTAATCCGAATCAAATTATATTCGTTTACCTCTATTTGCGCAGCTAATTCATCCACCTTATTACGAATGCTCCTCGCATTAAGACACAAAGCCTTCAGGCTTGTTTTTTTAACGCTCTTAGACCTATTAGAATTATTATTTACTGTGGCCATGTTTGATTTAAACCGTTGATTTCTCTGGCTGCCACTTTTGTTTTTCTCCTTCCTATCTTTTGCTTTTATCCTTGTTTTGCTCTCCTCTGTCTCCCTGCTCAGGTTCCCAACCCCCTGCCATTTTAGTTTAAACCCTCCCCCAGAGCACTAGCAAACACTCCCCCTAGGACATCGGTCCCGGCCCTGCCCAGGTGCCAACCCGTCCAGTTTGTACTGGTCCCACCTCCCCCAGAACCGGTTCCAATGTCCCAGGAATTTGAATCCCACCCCTTGCACCATTCCTCTAGCCACGTATTCATCTGAAATATCCTTCTATTTCTACTCTGACTCGCACGTGGCACTGGTAGCAATCCTGAGATTGCTACCTTTGAGGTCCTATTTTTTAATTTACCTCCTAACTCCCTATATTCAGCTTTTAGGACCTCATCCCCTTTTTTACCTATATCGTTGGTACCTATATGCACCACGACAACTGGCTGTTCACCCTCCCCTTCCAAGATGTTCTGCAGCCGCTCTGAGACATCCTTGACCCTTGCACCAGGGAGGCAACACACCATCCTGGAGTCTCGCTTGCGGCCGCAGAAACGCCTATCTATTCCCCTTACAATAGAATCCCCTGTTACCATAGCTCTACCCCTCTTTCTCCTCCCGTCCTTGAGGGGATACTTGAAGGGGAGAAAAGTGAAGGGCTATGGGGAAAGAGCGGGGGAGTGGGACCAATTGGACAGCTCTCTCAATGAGCCGGCAGAGGCGCGATGGGCCAAATGACCTCCTCCTCTGCTGTATGATTCTAAGGTTACGCCAAGTGGAGAATTGTAAGAGTTGCACTCATGGGCACACGGTGATATCTGGTCTTATCTGACGCTGCATTCTTGCTGTGGCTGTGGTTGTGAGGGGAAAAGTGGGAGATTAGCGTTGCCACGATGCCATGCAGCTCAGGAAACCAAACAAAAGCCAGGCCGCACACATGAGGGCCAGACCTTTTCTGCCTGATTTACATTTACTTCATAAAATGGGCAGCTGAACTAAGTTGATAGTCCAGCTAAAACATGGAGGTGGAGCTGTCGCTGTCCATAATAACATTGGAATGTTTTGGGCAAGAGAAGACCGTTGGTCTGTCCAGCATACCTTTCCAAACCACCCATCATTTTTCTTGTTTGGGTCTAATCTTACAACCCCTCTATTTCCTTTCCTTACAAGAATTCCACCAGTCCATTTTTAAAAAACCTGTTGTGGTTTTCTGCTCCATCTCCCCTACTGCTAACCTCTTCCCACGGCACTATTTTGAAGAAGAGCAGGGGAGTTCTCTCCGGTGTCCTGGGCCAACATTTATCCTTCAACCAACATGACTAAAACAGATTATCTGCTCTTTATCACATTGCTGTTTGTGGGGTCTTGCTATGTGCAAATTGGCTGCCGCGTTTCCTAAATGTTACAACGGTGACTACACTTCAAAAGTACTTAATAGGCTGTAAAGTGCTTTGGGACCACCTGAGGTCGTGAAAGGTGCTATAGAAATGCAAGTCTTTTTTTTCTTTCTTTCACAATTTTGTCACCCTCTTACTAGAAAGAAAATCCTATTTTTTTGATACCTTTAACTTCAAGCCATGTCCCATGGTCCTTGAAACCTGTGTCGGATAGAAGAGTTTTCCAGGATACAAATTCCGTGGGTTGCTCCACGAGTCTCATGAGCCATGGCTGCACAATCTAACCTTGGTCTCCTTGGTGCCAATCTCCTGTCCTCTTCAAATAAGGGCGACAAAGAAGACATAGAAGGCATAAAAGGAAATCTAAAAAGGTGACTCAACCGTGGATAACAGGGGAAATTAGAGACAGCATAAAATCCAAAGATAGGGCGTATAAAATAGCCAAAAAAAGCGCCAGAGCGGAAGATTGGGAACAGTTTAAGATAGAGCAAAGGAGGGCAAAGGGCATAATCAAGAGGGGCAAAATAGCTTACGAAAACAAGCTGGCGGAAAATATAAAAACTAACTCCAAAAGCTTTTATAAGTATATCAAAAGGAAAAGACTGGTGAAAACCAAAGTTGGTCCATTGCAGTCAGATACGGGGGAATATATAATGGGAAATAAGGAAATGGCAGATCAACTAAATGCATACTTTGGGTCAGTCTTTACGAAGGAAGACACAAAAAACCTCCCTGGGATATCGGGAAAAATAGGGACATTGGCAAAGGAGGAACTGACGCAAATCAATATCTCTAAGGATATGGTGTTAAGGAAGCTAAAGGGATTGAAGGTGGACAAATCCCCAGGGCCTGATAACATGCATCCTAGGGTACTGAAGGAGGTGGCCCTAGAGATAGCGGATGCACTAAGGATGATTTTTCAGAATTCATTAGACTCGGGAACAGTGCCCATGGATTGGAGGGTAGCTAACGTTACCCCACTATTCAAAAAGGGGGGTAGGGAAAAAGCAGGTAATTACAGACCTGTAAGCCTTACATCAGTTGTGGGCAAAATGCTGGAGTCCATCATTAAGGATGAAATAGCGGAGCACTTAGCAAATGGGGACAGGATAGGACAGAGTCAACATGGATTTACAAAGGGTAAATCGTGCTTGACTAATCTATTGGAATTTTTTGAGGGAGTAACTGGTAGAATAGATGGGGGAGAGCCAGTAGATGTGGTGTACCTGGACTTCCAAAAGGCCTTCGATAAGGTCCCACATAAAAGATTAGCATGGAAAATTGAGGCTCATGGGATAAAGGGGAAAGTATTGGCGTGGATAGGGAACTGGCTGTCAGATAGAAAACAGAGAGTTGGAATAAACGGCTCATTTTCTGAATGGCAGGCAGTAACAAGTGGGGTACCACAGGGATCTGTCCTGGGCCCCCAGCTGTTCACAATTTACATTAATGACCTGGATCAGGGAGTCGGATGCAGCATTTCCAAATTTGCAGACGACACTAAACTAGGAGGGGGGGTGGGCTCAGAGGAAGAGACCAGGAAGCTCCAGAGCGATTTGGACAGACTGGGCGATTGGGCGGATAAATGGCAGATGCACTATAATGTGGACAAGTGCGAAGTTATCCACCTTGGGTGCAGGAACGGGAGGGCAAATTATTATTTAAATGGCAATAGATTGGGAGAGGGGGAAGTACAGAGAGACCTGGGTGTTCTTGTACACCAGTCACTGAAGGCGAGCATGCAGGTGCAACAGGCGGTCAAGAAGGCAAACGGTATGCTGGCCTTCATAGCAAAAGGGTTAGAATACAGGAACAGGGATACCTTGCTGCAGCTGTACAGGGCACTGGTGAGACCACACCTCGAGTACTGTGTACAGTTTTGGTCGCCTCATCTGAGGAAGGATGTTCTTGCCATGGAGGGGGTGCAGCGGCGATTCACCAGGCTGATACCAGGAATGGCGGGAATGACCTATGAGGAGAGACTATGTAGTTTAGGGATGTACACACTGGAGTTTAGAAGATTGAGAGGGGACCTCATAGAAGTGTATAAAATTCTGACAGGTCTAGACAGACTGGATGCAGAAGGAATGTTTCCCTTGGCGGGTGAGAACAGAACTAGAGGACATAATTTAAGGATAAGGGCTAAACCATTTAGGACAGAGATGAGGGGGAATTTCTTCACTCAGAGAGTGGTGAACCTGTGGAACTCATTGCCACAGAGGGCAGTGTACGCCAGCTCATTAAATATATTTAAGAGGGAATTAGATATATTTCTACGGGCAAAAGGGGTTAAGGGTTACGGAGAGAAGGCGGGGACGGGATACTGAATTAAAGGATCAGCCATGATCTCATTGAATGGCGGAGCAGGCACGAAGGGCCGAATGGCCTACTCCTGCTCCTATCTTCTATGTATCTATGTATCTATGTACTACTTCAAGATGAAGGCACTGTGAAGGCCTCCAGGGAAGCAGGTATTGACCTGCATGGTTAGCTGTTGGTGGCCAGGTACCATGTCAACTCTGACATGATTCTCTGACTATATAAGCTGTGTCTTTATGCATTTCTCCACTTCACCTGAAGAAGGAGCAGCGCTCCGAAAGCTTGTGATTTCAAATAAAGCTGTTGCACTATAACCTGGTGTTGTGTGACTTCTTACATTTGTCCACCCCAGTCCAACTCCGGCATCTCCACACCAACTCTTTTGAGCAATGGGGCTCTTTTCTCCAGATGGAGGTCTTTAAAATTCTGAAGGGATTCAATAGGGTAGATGTAGAGATGATGGGCTAGATTTTCCCAGCCCCGAGGAGGCGGGTTTGGAGGCGTGCGAGTTGTTAATATCGTCAAAACCGGCGGGCGGGCCCGTTCCCACCTCCATCCCACCTCCGAGCAATTTTCCTAAATTTGTGTTTTCTGACCTGCTTTCCATCCCGCCTCCAAGAGGAAAGGCCTCTCAAAATGGGATTAAAGAGGCAATTAAGTGGTTGTTAAGGGCCTTAAGGGACTATCCAAGAGGTGGGATAGGCCCTTAAGGCCCTTAACAACCACTTAATTGCCTCTTTAATCCCATTTTGAGAGGCCTTTCTGATTTTAACACATTTCCCCCATCCTACAGGCCTCCTCTGGAACACGCCAGGTAATCCTGGCGGCCTCACTAGTGGATTGCTTACAAACAGCTGCAGCTCCACCATTACAAAGGAGTTTTCACCGATGATCATTTGCAGGTGGCAGAACTTTGTTGTTTCAGGTCTGGGGGAACTTTTAGCAGGCATACTCAGTGTTGTGGAAGTTTGGAGCCTGACACCCATCTCCAGTGTGACCTCCTTGGAAACCCCTCTCCCCACCTTGACTAAGCGCTTCCTCAACTGAGGCATATACCAGAAGCATGGTGACCATTTAATTCCTTTCCTCCTGGACATCAGATTCGGATGAAGACCAGCCGCGGCAGCAGCAGAACCATGAGCAACAGCAGCACCAACAGCAGGAACATCAACTGGAGAGCCAAGCTGCTAGTCACCCACCTGAAGATGCACGGGCCAGAAGGTGCCAGAGCACCACCATATTGCTGCCCGGGATGCAAGGGATGCACTCATGTTGGTCACATTTGCTTAGCCTGCACAATCAAACAGTTTAGCCTCGTACCTTCTTACCAGAGCATCGACAATGGACAAGAACCTGCGGATTCCTCTCATTCTGACCACCATATTGACAATTGCAAGTTGCCCTAAGCCCTCAATGTAGAAGTCCCATTAGTGAAATGACACACGCCACAACTACAACAGTTTGCCATCAGAATTTTTTATGACAATAAGCAACTGATGGCTTCTCAAAATTAAACACATTACACCCAAGTGACAGCCCTTGTGACTACTTGTGCATTAACTTCCTCTTGCGCGTGCTCCTACGTGGTGCTTCCCCTGTGGCTTCAGCAGATGTGGAGGCCCCTTGCTCACTTTCTTGCTGCTCCTGTCTCGACACCTTTGGCGGGCATCCTCTGGAGTGGCGAACCTGTGCGGGCTCGCCAACAGTCTGCTGCTCCTACGGCTGTGCAGGGGCTGAGACGCCCATCTCATTTGGGTGAGGACTCTGGGGGGGCTCTGACCAAGGGCTTTGCTGTGGCATGGTCGTGTGAGCGCTTGGAGAGGAGCCCCCACTTCCTTGTTGTCTGCCACCAATATCCCTCTCATGGGTCAGCCCTACTTCAGAGGTAGCAAGTGGCTTGACAGCACCTTGCTGCACTGCAGGGGGGCCATGAGGACCCATTTCTGCACTGGAAGTCCTACTCCAGAGGACTTGCATGAAGGTCTGCTTTGTTTGCTCAATAGCTGACCATCGATCCTCAAGAGATGTCATTCTTTTCTGAACAATCGCCATGTTTTCAATACCCTTGCAACTAAGCTCCTCCATGGACCATGGAAGGAGTGAGTGTAGTGAATGCATAGCATCGATGCTTAGAAGGATACAAAGGACCCTCCCTGTGTGTTGTAAGTAGTTGTTGTCATGGCATCACAGTGATAGGAAGTGTGAGTACTGCATGGTCGAATAGTTAAGTGAATGTGGCCATAGAGAGAGAGGGAATGGGTAAGGGTGCAGGGATGTAAGTGTCAAATGGGATGTGGAGGAAGAGGTTGGCAAAGCAGAGTGCTGTTGAGGAGAGGTGATGGGGATCAGATTGAGGGTGATAGGAAAGTCATACTCACTTTTCCAGTGCGGAGAAGGTCAGGAAACCTCTTCCTGCATTGCAGCCAGGTTCTGCGGCTCATTGAAATGGAGCTGACCTCCTGGGCCACTTGCAGCCACACAGCCTTTGTCTGCTGGGGTGGCTTTTTTCTCATTGAGGAAGGGAACAGCACCTTATTACAGCTGGCTCCGTGCACCAGAGCTTGGAGGGAGGGCTCATCAAAGCGAGGAGCACACTTCTGCTTGATCATTGCCATTTTCCGCAATTCAACTCCTTCATATAAATTGCAGAGCCTTTGCAGTCTCCAGAAGAATCAAGGCTGCTTGCAGGCCTTAAATCCAACAGCATTGATAACGTCATCGGAGGCGACTTTCTGTATGAAAAGACTAATTGGGCCAGTGGTTCCCACATACAGGCAATCAATCGACCAATTAGGGGAAAATCGCACTTTTTCAACACTTCACTTCGGAGTCGGGGTCCTGACACGATTTCCACCTGACACGCCCCTGCCCGCCCATACTGACAAAATCCAGCCCCAGGTTTCTACTGCTGGGGAGCCCAAACCCAGGGACCATTATTATGAGATAGTCAATAATAAATCCAATAAGGATTTCAGGAGCAACTTCTTTACCCAGAGAGTGGTGAGAATGGGGAACTCGCTACCACAGGGAGTGCATGAGGCGTGTAGCATAGAGTCATTTAAGGGGAAGCTAGTTAAGTACATGAGGGAGAAGAGACTAGAAGGATATGCTGATAGGAAGTAAATAGAGTGGGAGGAGGCTCGTGTGGAGCATAAACACCGGCATAGACAGATTGGGGCGAATGGCCTGTTTTTATCATATCATTTTTATAATATGGCACCAGAATTGTAAACTGTACTCCATGTGTGGTCCAATCAAGGTTCGATACAGGTTTAGCTTAACTTCTCTACTTTTCAATTCTATGATACCAGAAATGCGAGGGTATACCTATCAAGAAAGGATGAACAGGCTGGGTCTCTTTATCTCTTGAAAAAACAAGGTTGAGGGTGACCTAATAGAGGTCTTTAACAATTATGAAAAATGTTGATAGAGCAGATACAGAGAGAATGTTTCCACTTGTGGGGGAAGAGCATAACCAGAGGCCATCAATATAAGATAGTCACCAAGAAATCCAATAGTGAATTCAGAAGAAACTTCTTTACCCAAAGAGTGGTGAGAATGTGGAACTCACTACCACAGGGAGTGGTTGAAGCGAATAGTGTAGATACATTTAAGGGGAGGCTGGACAAGCATATGAGGGAGAAGGGAACAGAGGGTGACGCTGATAGATTTAGATGAGGAAAGACGGGAGGAGGCTCGAGTGGAGCATAAACACCGTCATGGACTGGTTGGGCCGAATGGCCTGTTTCTGTACCGTATATCCTATGTAATCCTACATAATCCCACTAGAAATAAATCCTAGTACTTAGTTTGCTAAAACCACTTTAAAAGTTGAGTTGGACGGGTACTTGAGGATGAGGAACTTACAGGGTTACGGACAAAAAGCGGGGACGTGGGACTGAGCACAACTGCTCTTTCAAAGAGCCGGCACAGGCAGCATGGGCCGAATGGCCTCCTTCTGTGCTGTTAAGCTTCTGTGATTCTATGAACTGGTGCGGAAAGACATGTTGTGCAATGATCAGTCATTTCTGTTCTTCATTCACATTTCCTGCTTCTTTTCTTTTGATCACAATTGAAAGCACGTTGACTTGTGTTGCGTGGAAGAGGCGTTGTGAGATGGAGACGGGCGACCTGAGCTCACTGACAATGGGCGGTGGAACCTACTTTTTGTTTTATTACGTGAAGGTAATGATCAACCCATTCGAACTGCGACCTGCCTGAGCGATCAAACCGACCAGTAATGTCCGCACAGGCCTGTCACCGCTAAAGAGCATTCACCTTCCTACAGCCAGTGCCGGTCCTTTATGGTTCTGGTTCCCCTGCTAAACTGATGCTAATTTGCACGAAATGGTAAATTTTCTCATTCTTTACAGCCTAAGATTTACCCCTCCCCCGCCCAATCCCTTAAAGGGGTAGTGCTGGTATTTTTTTGTTGTTGCTATTCTTGCATTTGTCAGAGTGTATAATGATGTGATGAAGTCATTGCAAATTAAATACATTTTTTGAGCTGTTACGATCTGGATTGCACTGCCTGACAGGGTGGTGGAAGCAACTTCAATAAAGGGAATTGAATATATAACTTGAAAAGGAAAAATGTGCAAGGCAATGGGGGAGTGGGACTAATTGGATTGCTCTTCCAAAGATTCCAAAGATTGTGATTTCAAATAAAACTGTTGGACTATAACCTGGTGTTGTGTGACTTCTTACATTTGTCCACCCCAGTCCAACACCGGCATCTCCACACCATTCCAAAGAGCCGGCACAGGCAAGATGAGCCGAATGGCCTCCTTCTGTGCTGTATCATTCTATGGTTGTTCCACAAATTCTGTTGAAGCACTTTGCCCCACACCAGCCAAAATCCTTGCCAAGAAGGGACTTTTCCCAAGTTTCCAACTTTAATCTTTACTTTTGCAACTGGCGATTCCAAGAATTGAGCTAGGCCCTCGTAAGTCAAGTTTGGTCCTTTCTAATTAGCGTGCATCCATTACCCTGGAGACAGGGAGGAGAAAAATCAGCTGGCCCTCCCCCTCCCTGATGACTCCTGCTGGAAAGTGCAGTTGACTGCAAAATCAAGCTCAGCTGTCATGCTAACCCACGCTGCCCCCCCGCTCTGCTCCGACAGTGTAAGATTACACATGCAGAAAACCCACCACCGCCTTCTCAAGGGTAACTAGGAACATGGGAATTGCTAGACGAAGAAAGATCGAGGCCCGTCTAGTTCGCCTTCTACCATCCTGGGAGTCGCGTGATACAATGAGAATGGAGTTGTTGACTAATTATAGCAATCAATCTCTATCAATTAGTCCACAGCATGAGGCAAGGCAAGCCCTCAAGTGGTGGAGAGCTTTGGGAACCATAGGTCCAGGATAGGCAATAAATGTCAGCTTTAAAAAAAAGACTTGCATTTCTATAGCGCCTTTCATGACCTCAGGACGTCCCAAAGCGCTTTACAGCCAATGAAGTACTTTTTGAAGTGTAGCCACTGTTGTAACATAGAAACATAGAAGGTAGGAGCAGGAGTAGGCCATTCGGCCCCTCGAGCCTGCTCCGCCATTCAATGAGATCATGGCTGATCATCCAAACTCAGTACCCTGTCCCTGCCTTCTCCCCATATCCCTTGATCCCTTTAGCCTCAAGAAATATATCCAACTCTTTCTTGAATATATTTAATGAACTGGCCTCCACCGCCCTCTGTGGCAGAGAATTCCACAGGTTCACCACTCTCTGGGTGAAGAAATTCCTCCTCATTTCAGTCCTAAATGGCTTACCCCTTATCCTTAGACTATGACCCCTGGTTCTGGACTCCCCGGCCATCAGAAACATCCTTCCTGCATCTAGTCTGTCCAGACCTGACAGAATTTTATAGGTTTCGATGAGATCCCCTCTCAATCTTCTAAACTCCAGTGAGTATAAGCCCAATCGACACAATCTCTCCTCATACGTCATTCCTGCCATCCCAGGTATCAGCCTGGTGAATCTTCGCTGCACTCCCTCCATGGCAAGAACGTCCTTCCTCAGGTAAGGTGACCAAAACTGCACACAATACTCAAGGTGCGGTCTCACCAAGGCCCTGTACAACTGTAGCAAGACATCCTTGTTCCTGTACTCGAACCCTCTCGCTACGAAGGCCAACATACCATTTGCCTTCTTAACCGCCTGCTGCACCTGCATGCTTACCTTCAGCGACTGGTGCACAAGAACACCCAGGTCTCTTTGCACTTCCCCTTCTCTCAATCTATTGCCATTCAAATAATAATCTGCCTTCCTGTTTTTGCCACCAAAGTGGATAACCTCACATTTATCCACATTATAGTGCATTTGCCATGTTTCTTCCCAATCACCCAACCTGTCCAAATCGTACTGGAGTTTCACGACATCCTCCTCACAGCATACCCTGCCACCCAGCTTTGTGTCGTCTGCAAATTTGGAGATATTACATCCAATTCCCTCGTCCAGATCATTAATATATATTGTGAACAGCTGGGGTCCTCGAACCGATCCTTTTTGGCTGCCGCGTTTCGAAATTCCAGCTGGACCAGCAATGAGAAGCTCGCCTCTGAGGAACAGAACAGGTTGCCACTCCTTGCACACAGTTTCAGAGCTTCTCACTGCTGATCCAGATGGAATTTCGAAACGCGGCAGCCAATTTGCACACAGCAAGCTCCCACAAACAGCAATGTGATAATGACCAGATAATCTGTTTTTAGTGATGTTGATTGAGGTATAAATATTGGCCCTAGGACACCGGGGATAACTCCCCCTGCTCTTCTTCGAAATAGTGCCATGGGATCTTTTACGTCCACCTGAGAGGGCAGATAGGGGCCTCGGTTTAACGTCTCATCTGAAAGACGTTAAATGCTTTTGTCAGCGATGCCCACATCCCGAAGAATGGTAAAACAAACAGTGGCCAATTGGGGAAGGTATTGGCAAAGTAGTTGCCGTCTCTGTAATATTCCATAACTTACAGGAGAGGAGTAGGGGCATTCTGCAGTAGCTCACCATGAAACTGTGTGCAAAGAGTGGCAACCTGTTCTGTTCCTCAGAGGCGAGCTTCTCACTGCTGCTCCAGATGGAATACTGAATATATTTACGTTCCCCCACAGGTACTTTTATTCCCACTCTGCTTGCTGAATAAGTGTTGACCAGTAAATAGAGCTGGATCACAAATAGATGAAACGCATGATTTGATCGAGGACAGTCCACGTCTATGCTGAATTAGTCGCTGGCCCACCATTAGGAGGTCTACAAGTGGCTTCGGTTTGTCCTGCTGCGCCTGGAAGTGCACGTCTTTGAACATCAACAACTTGCATTTATATAGCGCCTTTGATGTAGTAAAATGTCCCAAGGCGCTTCACGGAAGTATTATCAAACAAACTTTGATGCCGCAAGGAAATATTGGGAGAGGTGACCAAAAGCTTAGTCAGAGAGGTAGGCATTAAGGAGCGTGTTAAAGGAGGCGAGAGAGGTAGGGAGGCAGAGAGGTTTAGGGAGGGAATTCCAGAGCTCGGGGCCCGGGCAGCTGAAGGCACGTCCGCCAAAGGCAGGGCGATGAAAATCAGGAATGCACAAGAGGCCAGAATTGGAGGAGCGCAGAGATCTCGGAGGGTTGTAGGGCTGGAGGCGGTTACAGAGATGGGGCGGGGTGGGGGGAGGGGTAGCGAAGCCATGGAGGGATTTGAACGCGAGGATGAACATTTTAAATTTGAGGTGTTGCTGAACCAGGAGCCAATGTAAGTCAGCGAGTATAGGGGTGATGGGTGAGCTGAAGTTTGCAGTGGGTGGAGTATTGAGGTGAGAACAGGGTAGGGTTTGTCTGCGGTTCCCTCCATGATCAAATGACCTGCTAACAATAATTGTCAGGACTCACAGACATGAAGAATGGCCACGCGAGCATAGTGCCAGAGTGCGGGAGTTTATGGGACTGCCCACCAGCAAGACTCTGCCTTTTCAGGATAACAAAAAAAGACTTGCATTTCTATAGCGCCTTTCATGACCTCAGGACGTCTCAAAGTGTTTTACAGCCAATGAAGTACTTTGAAGCGTAGTCACTGTTGTACTGTAGGAAACGTGGCAACCAATTTGCGCACAGCAAGCTCCCACAAACAGTAATGTGATAATGACCAGATAATCTGCTTTTTAGCGATGTTGGTTGAGGGATAAATGTTGGCCAGGACACCGGGGAGAACTCCCCTGCTCTTCATCAAAGTTGCACCTTGGAATTTTTTACAACCACCTGACAGAGCAGACGGGGCCTCGGTTTAATGTCTCATCCGAAAGACGGCATCTCTGACAGTGCAGCACTCCCTCACTACTACACTGGGAGTGTCAGCCTAGATTTTGTGCTCAAATCTCTGGAGTGGGACTTGAACCCACAACCTACTAACTCAAAGGCGAGAGTGAGTGCTACCCACTGAGCCAGCAGCTGCCGCCTAAGAAGGGCAATGTTCAGTGGGGAGAAAGGACAATGTTTAGCAGCGTCCTTTCTTTACAAATATTTTAATCTTCGAAGGGAGTCAGTGGGGGAACGGCCAGCTGCGATGGCCCCCTCTGATCAAACGACCTGCTGACACTCTCTCTGTGAAGGTCCACGCATGAAGAATGCGCGAGACTTAACAGTGGACAGTATAGGCAGAGATGGGACTGAGGGTGGGCAAGATAGTGGAGAGCACCTGTCAGCGGTGGACTTGCACCTCAGCGGGGAATCAATGCCTCCTGGGAAGGACTTGAGAAGTGCAAAACTGACCAGAGACAAATCGATGAGAAAAAAAATGTAGATCAGTTTACTATTGATCTGATTGTGAGGGGGATTGACAGGGTTGATGCTGAGAGGTTGTTTCCCCCTGGCTGGAGAATCTAGAACTAGGGGGCATAGTCTCAGGCTAAGGGGTCGGCCATTTAAGACCGAGATGAGGAGGAATTTCTTCACTCAGAGGGTTGTGAATCTTTGGAATTCTCTGCCCCAGAGGGCTGTGGATGCCGAGTCATTGAGTATATTCAGGGCTGAGATCGATAGATTTTTGGACTCTAGGGATATGGGGATCGGTTGGGAAAGTGGAGTTGAGGTCGAAGATTAGCCATGATCTTATTGAATGGCAGAGCAGGCTCAAGGGGCCGTATGGCCTACTCCTGCTCCTAATTCTTATGTTCTTATGTACTGCACTATAGTCAAAGCCTCACCCCAGAAGCCTTAACGTGCATCCAGTAATAGTCAGTTTAGGCTCTGTCACTGGATAATATAAACTTGTGGACGGAATCGCAGAGTCCGATCCCTCGGAATCCCAGAATTGCATGCAATAAAAGTGTAACTTGATGAAAAGTGGGAGGGTGAGCCGGATGGTAGCATGGCACGGCTTACAGTACGTCAGAGGTGGGGACGAGGATTCACGCCATGATTCCTCACACGGAGAGTTTCTTATCTCAGTCCAGTCCTCATTCAGAGACCAGGGCAGTAACCCTGTACAACTCCTCCCTACCTCCTCGTGACTGACTACAGAAGGTCATTGACGGCGGCCCGATTAAAAACAGGGCCCGATCTTTTTGTACGGGCAGACTGTATGGCTCAGGGAGCCTAGCGGGAAGGAAAAGAGAAATTAAGTGACACAAAAAAAGTTAGTAATAACAGTTATTTGTGAACCTTGACATTGCATTAGGCTGTCGGCCCTCAACATTCATTCATGTTCTCAGTCCTCACTGGCCTATCCTAGGAGGGTAAATACAGAAGTGTTATAGAACGCAGGGCAGGAAATGATCCATTCTTCATCACTGCTAGTCCTTAGCCCTAAGAGGAATGAGGGGGGAAAAAAGCAATAAAAATTTAAAGATATTGACCTTTTGAGCATGGACTAACATTGACTAAATATTGGAGTCACAATGAATCAACACTAATGACTCCTAATTAATCAGTTTAACACGTTCAGTCATTGCCTCTTTCCTTAAAGGTTCCTCATTGATGCAACTAAAGCCATGCCCAGACTTGCGTAGACAGGTTATTTATCAATTCAACAACACAACAGGAACATTTATAATGTTCAAGGTACTAGAAAAACACACACAAACTGTGTACTTCAGAATGAGACACTGTGTGGGATGGGGAAATTTGTGAGTGATCGGACAGTCTGATCTTGCTAGTATTGTAATGTGTCAACTGGAGTTTTTTTCTTCTCATTTTTGCAGTTTCTGAAGTGTGGCCTAGGTAGGCTTCTGGTCAAAGCTCTGTTTTCTTTCTTAAGAGGAAGTTAAATGCTTTCTGCCCTAAGTAGCAAAGGGACCTTCTTGCTCTCTGAGTCAGAGGGTTGTGGGTTCAAGTCCCACTCCAGGGACTTGAGCACCTAAATCTAGGCTGACGTTCCCAGTGCAGTGCTGAGGGAGTGCTGCACTGTCGGAGGTGCCGTCTTTCGGATGAGCCGTTAAGCCGAGGCCCTGTCTGCTCTCAGGTGGATATAAAAAATCCCACGGCACTATTTCGAAAAAGAGCAGGGGAGTTATCCCCAGTGTCCTGGCCAATATTTATCCCTCAACCAACATAACAAAAACAGATTATCTGGTCATTATCACATTGCTGTTTGTGGGAGCTTGCTGTGCGCAAATTGGCTGCCGCGTTTCCCACATTACAACAGTGACTCCACTTCCAAAAGTACTTCATTGGCTGTAAAGTGCTTTGAGATGTCTGGTGGTCGTGAAAGGCGCTATATAAATTCAAGTTTGTCTTTCTTTTAGTAATCCATTTGCAAAGGTCCCTTTGCTACTTCTCCTGATGCCCATGTTGGCATTAAAGTGCTGAGCTGAAGCATGTCCTATACGAACTTTTCTTATGTTCTTATGAACTGAGTGCCAGTCTGTAAACGTGTGTAGAGCAACAGAGGGACTGACAGGTTGACTTGTGGTCAAGTGACTTGAGACACCTGTTGCTATCCTAGGGTCAGCATTGCCCTTAGTGATGTGACGTCACTGACGTAAGAAAACTACTAGGCACTTGGTCTAAGTGTTAAACAAAGCTTTATTCAACTGTTTTACAACATGGAGGTCTGGTTGTGTCCTTCACTAGTTCCTGTTAAGAATGTCCTGTGCAAGCTGGGCCCATGCCCGAGTATTTATACACTCCCTGGACAGCGCCCCCGTAGGCCGCTCAGTATTATTTCATAAGTCTTTCTTTCATGAATGACTGATTCATGTCAGTCACTACAACCGTTTTTTCCTACCATAGCTAGAACTTTAGAAGACTGAAAATTGGTCGAGGGAAGAGCATTGGAAAAACTCTCTGTTGCTTTAGTTTTCACATCATCTGCAGCATGTCCTTTACCTAGCACCTAACATTCGGGTGGTGCCAAGAATGAACTGCTTCGGTCACTATGTAGCTGAAATCATAGACATGTTCCTCTTGAAGACATTTAAAATGTCGCTAAGCGCCCACTGAAAATTGCCCAGCCTCTGATTTCCGGTAAGCCTTCCCTCACAATACAGTGCCACCAGCTTCAGATCACCCTTTGCCCTCATCAACCTCCACTGACTTCCTGTCCTCCAGTTTTTTGCCGTTAAAATCTTGGTTCTTGTTGTACATAAAAACATAAGAATCAGGCGCAGGAGTAGGCCATACGACCCCTCGATCCTGCTCCGCCATTCAATAAGATCATGGCTGACCTTGGACCTCAACTCCACTTTCCTGCCCGATCCTCATATCCCTTGATTCCCCTTGAGTCCAAAATTCTATCTATCTCAGCCTTGAATATACTCAACGATTTAGCACTCACAGCCCTTTGGGGCAGAGAATTCCAAAAATTCACAACCCTCTGAGTGAAGACATTTCTCCTCATCTCAGTCTTAAATGGCCAACCCCTTATCCTGAGACTATGCCCCCTAGTTCTAGACTCTCCAGCCAGGGGAAACAACCTCTCAGCATCTACCCTGTCAATCCCCCTCAGAATCTTATATGTTTCGATGAGATCACCTCTCATTCTTCTAAACTCCAGAGAGTATCGGCCCATTCTACACAATCTCTCCTCATAGGACAACCCTCTCATCCCAGGGATCAATCTAGTGAACCTTCGTTGCATCGTCTCAAAGGCATGTACAGTATAGAAACATAGAAACATAGAAAAATAGGAGTAGGAGTAGGCCATTCGGCCCTTCGAGCCTGCTCCGCCATTCAATATGCTCATGGCTGATCCTCTATCTCAATACAATATTCCCGCTCTCTCCCCATACCCCTTGATGCCTTTGTGTCTAGAAATCTATCTATCTCCTTCTTAAATATATTCAGTGACTTGGCCTCCACAGCCCTCTGTGGTAGAGAATTCCACAGGTTCACCACCCTCTGAGTGAAGACATTTCTCCTCATCTCAGTCCTAAATGTCCTAACCCGTACCCTGAGACTGTGACCCCTCGTTCTAGACACCCCAGCCAGGGGAAACATCCTCCCTGCATCCAGTCTGTCCAGCCCTGTCAGAATTTTATACGTTTCAATGAGATCCCCTCTCATTCTTCTAAACTCTAGTGAATACAGGCCTAGTCGACCCAGTCTCTCCTCATATAACAGTCCTGCCATCCCAGGAATCAGTCTGGTGAACCTTTGCTGCACTCCCTCTATGGCAAGTATATCCTTTCTTAGGTAAGGAGACCAAAACTACACTTAGTACTCCAGGTGTGGTCTCACCAAGGCACTGTACAACTGTAGTAAGACATCCTTGCTCCTGTACTCAAATCCTCTTGCAATGAAGGCCAACATACCATTTGCCTTCCTAACTGCTTGCTGCACCTGCATGTTTGCTTTCAGTGACTGGTGTACAAGGACACCCAGGTCCCTTTGTACATCAGCATTTCCCAAACTATCACCATTTAAATAATACTCTACCTTTCTGTTTTTCCTACCGAAGTGGATAACTTCACATTTATGCACATTATACTGCATCTGCCATGTATTTGCCCACTCACTCAACTTGTCTAAATCGCCTTAAAGCCTCTTTGTATCCTCCTCACAACTCACAATCCCACCTAGTTTCATGCAGAGCCGGGATAAATGGGTCATTTTCCGGTAGGCAAACGGTAACTAGTGGGGTGCCACAGGGATCGGAGCTGGGCCCTCAACTATTTACAATCTACATTAATGACTTGGATGAAGGGACCGAGTGTAATGTAGCCAAGTTTGCGGATGATACAAAGATGGGTGGGAAAGCAAGTTGTGCAGAGGACTCAAAGAATCTGCAAAGGGATATAGACAGGCTAAGTGAGTGGGCAAACATTTGGCAGATGCAGTATAATGTGGGAAAGTGCGAGGTTATCCACTTTGGCAGGAAAAATAAAAAAGCAAATTATTATTTAAATGGAGAGAGATTACAAAATGCTACAGTTCAGAGGGACCTGGGGGTCCTTGTGCATGAAACACAAAAAGTTAGCATGCAGGTACAGCAAGTAATCAAAAAGGCAAATGAAATGTTGGCCTTTATTTCAAGGGGGTTGGAGTATAAAAGCAGGGAAGTCCTGCTACAACTGTACAGGGTATTGGTGAGACCACACCTTGAGCACTGCGTACAGTTTTGGTCTCCTTATTTAAGGAAGGATATACTTGCATTGGAGGCAGTTTAGAGATGATTCACACGGTTAATTCCAGAGATGAGGGGGTTGACTTATGAGGAAAGGTTGAGCAGGCTGGGCCTATACTCATTGGAATTTAGAAGAATGAGAGGTGATCTTATTGAAACATATAAGATACTGAGGGAGCTCAACAAGGTAGATGCAGAGAGGATGTTTCCCCTCGTGGGGAAATCTAGAACTCGGGGGCATAGTTTCAGAATAAAAGGGTCGCCCTTTTGGAACTGAGATGAGGAGGAATTTCTTCTCTCAGAGGGTCATAAATTTGTGGAATTCTCTGCCCCAGAGAGCTGTGGAGGCTGGGTCATTAAATACATTTAAGGTGGAGATAGACAGATTTTTGCAAGATAAGAGAGTGAAGGGTTATGGGGAGCGGGCAGGGAAGTGGCTTTGAGCCCAAGATCAGCCATGATCTTATTGAATGGTGGAGCAGGCTCGAGGGGCCAAGTGGCCTAATCCTGCTCCTATTTCTTATGTTCTTATGTGCCGTCAGCAAACTTGGAAATATTACATTTGGTTCCCTCATCCAAATCATTGATATATATTGTGAATAGCTGGGGCCCAAGCACTGATCCCTGCAGTACCCCACTAGTCACCGTCTGCCATCCCGAAAAAGACCCATTTATTCCTACTCTCTGTTTCCTGTCTGTTAACCAATTTTCAATCCATGCCAATATATTACCCCCAATCCCATGTGCTTTAATTTTGCACACTAACCTCTTATGTGGGACTTTATCAAAGGCCTTCTGAAAATCCAAATACACCACATCCACTGGTTCTCCCTTATCTATTCTACCAGTTACATCCTCAAAAAACTCCAGTAGGTTTGTGAAACACGATTTCCCTTTCATAAATCCATGTTGACTTTGTCTGATTCAAAATCAAATCAAATCAAATCAACTTTTATTGTCATTGTTAGTGCACAAGTGCAGTACAACGAAATGTAGGCTTGCGGCTCCCGAGAGTGTATCCCGTTGATATTTTCTAAGTGTCCTGTTATCACTTCCTTTATAATGGACTCTAGCAATTTCCCTACTACTGATGTTAGGCTAACCAGTCTGTAGTTCCCTGTTTTCTCTCTCCCTCCTTTTTTAAATAGTGGGGCAACATTTGCAACCCTCCAATCTGCAGGAACAGTTCCATAATCTATAGAATTTTGGAAGATGACAACCAATGCATCCACTATTTCCATGGCTACTTCTTTTAGTACTCTGGGATGCAGATTATCAGGCCCTGGGGATTTATCAGCTTTCAGTCCCATTAATTTCTCCAGCACTATTTTTTTACTAATACTAATTTCCTTTAATTCCTCCTTCACACTAGGCCCTTGGTTCCCTTGCATTTCTGGGAAGTTATTTATGTCCTCTTCCGTGAAGACAGAACCAAAGTATTTGTATAATTGCTCTGCCATTTCCTTGTTCCCCATTATAAATTCTCCCATTTCTGACTGTAAGGGACCTACATTTGTCTTCACTAATCTTTTTCTTTTTACATACTTGTAGAAGCTTTTACAATCCACTTTTATGTTCCTTGCAAGTTTACTCTCATACTCTACTTTTCCCTCTTAATCAATCTCTTGGTCCTTTTTTGCTGAACTCTAAACTGCTCCCAATCCTCAGGCTTGCTACTTTTTCTGGCAACTTTATATGACTCCTCTTTGGATCTAATACTATCCTTAATTTCTTTTGTTCGCCACGGTTGGGCCGCTTTTCCTTTTGTGTTTTTGCGCCAGAAAGGAATGTATAACTGTTGCAATTCATGCATTCGTTCCTTAAATGTTAGCTATTGCCTATCCACCGTCATGCCTTTTAATGAAGCTCCCCAATCTATCAAAGCCAACTCATTCCTCATACCATCGCAGTTTCCTTTGTTTAGATTTAGGACCCTAGTTTCGATTGGACTTCTTCACTTTCCATTTTAATGAAGAATTCTATCATGTTATAGTCACTCTTCCCTAAAGGACCCCACACAACAAGATTATTAATGAACCCCTTCTCATTGTACAATACCCAATCTAGGATAGCCTGTTCCCCAGTTGGCTCCTGAACGTACTGCTCTAAAAAACCATCTCGTACACACTCCAGGGATTCTTCCTCCACAGTATTATTGCTAATTTGGTTTGGCCAGTCTATATGTAGGTTAAAGCCACCCATGATTACTGTAGTACCCTTGTTACATGCATCTCTAATTTCCTGTTTGATGCCATCCCCTACATTACCTTTATCAGATAAGGAGATCAAAACTGTGCACAGTACTCCAGGTGTGGTCTCACCAAAGCCCTGTACAATTGTAGTAAGACTTCCTTACTCTTATACTCCAACCCCCTTACAATAAAGGCCAACATGCCATTTGCCTTCCTAATTTGCATGCTAACTGTGTGTGTTTCCTGTACGAGGACACCTAAATCTCCCTGAACACCCGGCCTACTGTTATAGGCTACTCCAGCCCTACATCCCAGCTTGCCTTCTTCACTCTTCTTGACTCTGGCCTACTGTGCGTCCCCAGCTTTCTCCATAGTGTCCCTGAACTCTGGCGCTCTCTTCCTCCGCTTCAGCACCTCTCTTTGCCCACCTTAACCTTCAAAGCTCTCCTCAAAAAACCTACCTTTTCAACTGTGCCTTGTAACTTCTGTCCAACATCCTGCTCAATGACCTCCAATTTCTCGTAAAGTTCCCAGGGGAGGAAGTGGGCGGGGTGTTGGGGGGGGTGGGGCATTTGTTACGTGAAATCTATATAAATGTAAGCTGTTGCTCAGAACTCAGGATCGACTTGTTTTTATTTCTTTTTTGCTTCGCAGGTAACCTTTTTTTTTGCTGGATCGAAGAGTTGGCCTTTTGCTCAGGTGCGGGTTCCCAGCTCTTGGGGAAACGGTGGTCACTGCAGAATCAGCTCCCGCCCTCTTTGTTCTGAAGATCTCAGGAAGTTTCACCCCCCCCTCCCCACCCTACCCCCATTCCTCCCCACCCCCCCACCACCCAGAAAAGAGCAATGAGCAACAGCGGGGCAAGAGAGGGACCAGCCAGGCAGGGCGCGGCAGCTCCCAAGCCGCCTGCTCCAGCCGAACCCGTCAGGAGAGGTCGCGGAAGACCAAAGAAGCAGCCTCAAGTAAGCCCATGTAACTTTTCTTTCCTTAGCAATTCAAGCAAGCGGGTAAGGTAGCACAGTGGTTATGTTGCTGGACTTGTAATCCAGAGTAACAACAGAAAATGCTGGAAAAACTCAGCAGGCCAGGCAACATCCGTGGAGAGAAATTAGAGTCAATGTTTTGGGTGAAAACCCTTTGTCAAGATTAAAGAAGCACAGGAAATGAAATAGATTAAGAGGCCAGGCTGGGAGAGAACAAAAGAAGTGAAGAGACATGAAGAGGTATTCAAAATGAGACGAGATGGTGATAGGACTAGTGGAGACAAAAGACGGCTCTAGATTAGGTGTGAAATGTTCTGGCAGAATGGGAGACAGCTGCCATGTGGGAGAGAGAAAGAAAAAGAAAGGGGGGGTGGAGGTGGGGGGGAAAGGCCAAAACAAAGGTGTGGATAAAAAATATAAGTAAAAATGTAATAGGGGCCGAGGTTATGATCTGAAAAATCCAGAGGCCTGGACTAATGATCTGGAGAACGAGATCAGAATCCCACCGTGGGAAATTTAAATTCAGATTAAATAAATGATTCAGGAATTAAAGAAAAGCTAGTATCAGTAATGGTGACCATGAAGCTACTGGGTTGTCCTGTGAAACCCATCTGGTTCACTAATGCCCTTTAGGGGAAGGAAATCTGCCAGTCTGACCCACAGCAATGTGGTTGACTCTTAATTTCCCTCTGAAATGTTGTATCCAAGAAGGCAACTCGCCACTACCTTCTTGAGGGCTATAAATGCTGGCCTTGCCGGTGATGTCCACATCCAATGAATGAAAAAAAGTAGTAGCTTCATGAGATAATTCTGAGTTGGGAGATAGTTACTGGGTCATGCTCAAAATGTGTCCATTCTTCATCAATACTTGGGTTTTCCTTACCTTTGGGACATGCCTTTTCGACTTCTAGTGCCAGTTCACCCTAAGTGTGGTCAAAACAGAAAAGGCTGGTGAACACTCAGCAGGTCGGGCA